>NC_134412.1:31238019-31897519 GCF_038048845.1 Mixophyes fleayi | reverse complement strand
CGGCAATGGCTTCTTTAAAAGCATGGTTTTGCCTTTAAAGCCATTGCTGCTTTAAATTTTCACTGCACACTCACTGAATAGCAGTGATTTGCAAAAATTGGAAGTTAGTACATTTACCACCAGGAATGCACTTGAAGCCAGCACACCCAAGGTTAGAAAAAGGTAAAAATGTATTGGCACATACACTAAAGAAAGCTGGACCAGCCCCAACATTTGTTTCAGTGATCTCTCATTACCTTTCTCAAAGGTAGATTACAAGCACATAACAATAGTCTGTTTAAGTAGTCTAAATGGCGCCAAAGAGACATCATTTAGCAACCCCACATAAGGATAATCACAGAGCAGTAACCAAGGCAACCACTATGTAGCAGGGAAAAAAGCAATTAAATGAAGCCGTTCAACTGTTCACATCAATGAACACCCCATGTGACCATTAAGGAAGCATCATTCACATATAGTATAAGATTCTTACTAAAGCAGTCATGACTAACCATGTCGGGGGACAGATGCAAAGTACAAAGCAACAGTACATTAGACAAAAACATACAAACAGAAAAGGACAGATGGAAAATTCATGCTCAATTGTAACAATGTGGATAATATAACAGGAATACCAAATATCTTAATGTGATCACAATGAAACGATTTGTTCTAGGGACAATTATTGCCATGATTTCCTAAGGATGAATATATCCTGAGTGAATTCATATATATCAGAGATTAGATTAGCTGGAAAAAAACAACTGACATAACATTGATAATACAAAAAAACAAAATATAAATGCTGAAATGTTGGTCTATTTTTTAAGGTCCCTTTGTCATTGCAAGAGGGTTTCAGGAATCTGTATCGGGACCCTTGGGACTAGCTGGAGCAGAGGTGAAATGAAAACTAGGAGGTTGGATAAAGACCTTGGTCATGGAGGGAAGGTTTTCTCTATTCATGACTTCCTGATGACAGGAGGAGGAATACTGGACTGGACTCCGAAGTGGATTAACCAACTGGAATCTGGACCTGGTGTACTGGAACCTAGACACAGGAACAGAGATTTGGAACCCATGGCCAGAGACTCAGTGCCCTCCCCCCCCCCCCTCTCACAGTCCTGAAACCTAGAGGATTATCGTACCAACACTAGAACTTGAAAGACTCAGGTAGAGGAAAACCATGGGTGGCTACCTCCTGGAATGAATAGACATGGACCTGGTCTTGGACAACAGAGGACTTAAGACTTGTGACAGAAAGTAGGAACTCAGTATGAGCAACCCCAAAGGGATCAGAGCAACCCGGAACCCACAACCTGGTCAAGCCTGGAACTGGAAACCCGAACCCACAGACACACAAATTACTCCAGAACCTGGAAGACTCAGAGCAGTAACCTACTACCTCAAATTGCCAGTAGGTGAGTCCCAGAAATAGGTAGAAAAAGCTGGGTGCCCTAGAGGGGAAGTTAGCTGGACTTAGAACAGCAAAAAGCGGTAATATTGAAGTAACATAAGGAAACTAAATCCACCTGAAGATTTAATGGTTGGAGTCTGTACAGCAGTAGACAGTAACATAGAAGGAAGCTGAAACCACCCAATGAGTTAATGGCTGTAGTCTGTACAGCAGCAGATGGTAACACAGAAGGAAGCTGAATCCACAAGAAGAGTTATTGGCTGGAGTCTGTACAGCAGCAGATGGCAACACTGAAGTAACAGAAGGAAGCTGAATTTACACAAAGAGTTAAAGGCTGGAGTCTGTACAGCAGCAGATAGATTGCAACAGTTGTAAGCTGGAACCAGGAACTAGGAAAGTGTTTCCATGGGGACTGATATTTTGAGTGACTTATCAAGTTGCCCGCAATAGCCAACGCCACCATTGCAAGTGTGTGTCTGTGCATGTGCAAAGCAACTTTGCAATAGAGGAGACCCAAACAAAGAGACTTTTAAGGTAAGTGAAATCATTGCCGGGACAGCCTCCTATTATATGCGCTGTCCCAGGAAGATTTTTAAATAAATATGGCCATAAAAAGGTTCTGGCATCGTTGTGTTGATAGTTGAAATTAATTCTGTTAATGCATAAATATGCCCCATTATCAGAACCCAGGTGAAACAATATTGTGAGTGATGCACAGTGATGGTATATAGTAGAATACTTGCTTATGAGACAACATATTTCCTTTAATGGTCCATGCGCATAAACTAATATAGCACAGTTGTGTAAATATACTGCCACAGAGGTTTAGAGTATTTAATTAAACAATTAGATGTGCACTTGTTTACTCACTGAACTGTATTCATTGCTGCTCTTTGTAAATGACATTTGCTAGGGAAATTATATAGTGACTTCATGATCTCATTACACATCCTATTCATATACACTTCAATTTCCTTGAGCATTGGCTTATGAATGCGACGGGGAAGAAAGCAAATCACTGCCAAATATAACCTGATGTGTGTGGAATATGGGAGAAGATTCCAAAGAGCTGCCTCCAGAAGGTAGAGCACCCTGCAAAATAAGCGTAGTAAAATAAAAGTAGATTAGAGAAATTAATGTAAGAAAATAAGAGTTCCTGTGTACCGGCCATAATAACTTGTTCAGGGACATTAGATGCACAGTGTTCCATGTGTGCTCACCAGATATTGTTCCTAGTGTTAGATAATGTGTTACTATAACTTAACATGAGCTCAGCAGTGACTGACATCTACAGTCAGAGCATATTTCTTTTGGACAAACCAAATGATTAGCAACTGTTGCACTGTAGGTCAATCACTCCGTCACCCCTAACGATACTGTAACTAGTGTTACTATGGAGTGTGCAGTGTTATTGTGATGGGATCAGGTACATCACTAGCAGTGCAAGGTCAATGATCCACACCATATGTCAAGATAAAACATTTTTCATCTGTAAGCTTATGTTATGGAATATACCCTTTCAGGGGGTAAGAATAAAATACAATGAAAAAGTAGTAATAACTAAAACACAAACATAAAGCGAACCCAAACATAAAACACAGGTGTGGCACTAGTGATCACCATAAACTAATGACCAAATATTAAAAGCTTATAGCTGAAACGAAAATACAAAAAAGAAGTGTCTTATCCACAAAGAAACTCCTTATATGGAATGTCAATTCGTTAGTTTGCCAAAGAATGTTTAAAGTCTTTCTAATGGTTATCCCAATTGCCAGGGTAGAGATTCCTCCCTTGTAAATTCACGTTGTTACATGAAAAACATAAAAGAGAGCCAACCTAATGCAACCCTATAGATGTTCCAGGAAACACATAAACTACTCGAATAGAAGAAATAGATAAGTTTCCAAAAATAAAGCAGAAGGTCCCCTCCGTCTTCAGCCCCTATAGAAATGTACTTACAGGACTCCAGTGGTAAACGGGCATATCATCTCCAAAAATGATAATCCCCTTCTTTCTTTCCAGCGTTCTTCTAAATCATCGCTCTCCACAGATGGTATCCAAGGAAAGGAAGAAAGAATGCTAATGGTGCATTACCACTTATAATAAAATGGATTTTATTCTAACACTTCATTTTTATTCTAACAATCATCTGAAGCCTGAGCTTCAGATGATTGATAAACAGCTGAACTATGATTAGCATAGTAGAGGTATAAGAAGGAGGGAATTAGAGGGACCCCGTATGTCTTGAGAAAGATTTGTTTAAATCGAAACGCGTTGGTGGGGGTGTATGTCTCCGTAAGATAGCCCTTTCCTGGATGTATATACTCTGTATTGCTTGCAATCTGAGTAGATATGTATGTGAATGTCAATCTCCAGCACACAAGCGTTAGTTACATTGCACTCTAAATTCCACGTTGTTCTAAAAAACATGCACAGTAAAACAAGGTGGAATTTAGCACCGGATAGTTGGATTGATGTCATCTCTAAATGAGGTCCCAAGTGTACTTTGTGCAGGATCATTGTCTTCCTCAAAATTAAACATTTTCCCCAAACATAGTTTTATCACTAATGACATGAAATGTATTTCCAAAATACATGTGTATACTTTTTGCTCATTATTACCTCAATAAGTTTAACTGTCATTATGATTACTATTATCATTATTTTTATTGATTTTATAAAGTGAGACAGTGCTCTGAAGCTCCGGACAATGGAGAAAACCAAACATACAGGAAACAGGGGGATACAAGGTTGAAAAAATAAATGCAGAAGTGGAAACAAAGGGTAATGAGAGAGCCTACAATCTAGCAGGAAAGGGCAGAACTAAAATGAGAGGAGCAATTGTGGAGTTTTGGACAGTAGTGAGGGCAGGGCCGGATTAAGAGAATGGAGGCCCCTGGGCTAAGGGGGCCTCCATTCCCCCTTGAGGCCCCCCCCGTGATCCGAGCTGCCCTCGCACCCCCCCTTCCCGGCGCTTACCTCCTTCTCCGGTGCGCTGTACACTCTTTACTGAGGAGATCTCGTGAGAGTAAGACTCACGAGATCTCCTCAGCACTGATCGCGCCGGGGGCGCCCCTGACCGATCAATACTGCTGCTGAGCACTTTCAAGGGCCCCCTGGATGCCATAGGCCCCTGGGCTGTAGCCCAGTTAGCCCTATGGTTAATCCGGCCCTGAGTGAGGGTGTACTAGAGTGAGCATGGATGACCCTCATAAAGAAGTGGGTCTTCAGAGAGCATTCAAGGTTGCACACCTGATTCAGAGTTAGTCTTAGAATCTAGCTTCAGGACCCCCATTAGGCCATTGATCCCAAACAAGCTAAACTTGCCTTCATCACGAAACAGAGCGGAATGCCAAGTCTACTGGTTTGGAAATATGGACCTTAGCAAACACAATCTTACTCTTTTGTTTTTTGGTAGTTCTTGCTTCATGCTAATAAAGGTCTGTGTAGTTACTTAGAGCTTTCTAATCCAGCAGCCACATTTGGTTATATGGGAAAATATCTTATCATCTCTACACTTTTGATTTAATTAAGCAGTTTTTTTCCCTTTCATCTTCCCTGGTTGAATTTTCATTCTGTCTTTTACAAAATTAAGTTAGGAATGTAAGCTAGAGTCCTGATCTCAGTTGTGATTTTCCCTCTTTGGTAAATATAATTGCCAAATTCCTCTCACTCATGCCATTTCCTCGGGTCTCATGGTGATAACTCATAACAACAAGGTAAATTTTTCAATAAATTATGTTGGCTAAAATACTGTAAATATATATCTAAGTATAGTGTTTCTTTACCCTGAAGAGGAGCCTTAGAGTAACGGAGAAAGTGAAAGATATATATGCACATTAGGAAATTATCTCTAAGCAGCAGCTTCTGCGGACTGAGCTTGGAATCAGAATCTTTTGTTAGAGAATACAGATCCACTATACTTTGTACAACAGACAGAACGCCTGCTGAGTTGTTTTTCAATCAAACAATCATGATAAAAATACCTGATATGAGTACCTGTCTTATTAAGGCTTTAGATTAAGAGCTGATGCAAAAAAATATCAGTGTTAAAGCCAAGATAAGAATATTTTTTGATGCAAATTACCATGAGACCCTCTTACTTTAAGAGAATAAAAACAAGATGATCATCTCACTGAGAGAAGTGTTGAAGAAAACCACATGAATCCCAGCCATTAATGCATATCAAGAGATACCCAGCGAGAATAAACACACACAGTCATTTGTTTACCATTTAGTTACTGGGGCATGTTTTGCTATACTCTAGCTCTATACTTGTAGACTGGTGCTCCTCTATCTAGCTTAAACCTATGATATAACAGCCAGGATTCCTAGATGATTGACTATCTGGCAATGAACCCCAATAGTGCTATTAATCACTTCTGGGCTATTTGGGATTTGTAGTTGTATGCAATGGTGTAGGTAGGAACCATGGCAGCCGGTGCAAGGGCATGCTACGTTGCCCCCCCACCCCCAGAAGAGACATGGGGAGGGGGTGCTGCCTGCAAGTGAGGGTAAGTTGAAATGAAAAAACAAACATAAATTTATGCTATCATATTATAATGTTATCTCATATTTACTGCACCAATATTGCATATATTAGAGTGACGGACTTGCAATAAAGTGAGCCAACTTCAAGTGATAGCAAATGACTAATCTATAATAGAATAATAGAATTACTATATTATTTGAATTATTAGAATAGAATTATTACGTTAAAATTACTGTGGCATTTGCACAGAGATGTGTATGTTGTGTAAGCAGTTGCTTACCAACAATTGTTGTGTCTCACTTTTTTGAAGATAATTATTAAATCCTGCCAAATTACCCCCAATTTTCTTGTTCCCACAGAAACATAAAACGTGACGGTATATAAGAACCACTTGGTCCATCTAGTCTGTCCATTTTTAAATCTATGGTAACTTCCAACCCTATTTAATTCTTATTTATTTTTAAGGACATCCTTATGTCTATCCCAAGCATGTCTAACTTGCTCTACTATATTAGCCTCTAAGACCTCTGATCAAGGTTATTCCAGTTATCCACTACCCTATCGGTGAAGTCATTTTTCCTCAAATTTCCTCTGAACCTACTTTCTTCCAGTGTCAGTGAATATCCTCATGTTCTCATACTTTTCTTCTCTTCTCTTCCTTTGAAGAATTTCCCCCCTGTACATTGTTAAAATCCTTGCTATATTTGAAAATTTCTATCATGTCCTCCCTTTCTCTTTTCTGCTTCAAACTATACATATTAAAATCTTTTAGTCTTTGCTGGCAAGTTTTCTGATGTAAATGATATTAAATTGATAAAGGTGGTGGATTGTGCTAATTTCAGCTGCTGCTAGCCTCCTATTAGAACCACACAGTATTATCAAACAAAGTAATATCAATAATAGATGTAAAAGAGTACTCAGCGCTTTTTTTAGAGTTTGGGAGAAAACCGGAGCACCTGGAGGAAACCCACGCAAACACAGGGAGAACATATAAACTCCTCACAGATAGGGCCATGGTCGGGAATTGAACTCATTACTCCAGTGCTGTAAGACAGAAGTGCTAACCACTTAGCCACCATGCTGCCCAAAAGGTTTGGGCAGCTCTTGTCAAATTGCATGCTTCACTGAAGTGAAAACATGTAACCCAACCACTACAGAGTACAAATGTAAGCAGAACATATTCCTTCACATTTTGATTAACAATTGTTATTTAGTTTCTGAATTGAACAGCTTGACAACATGTCAGTCACTTTATAGTAATACCTTTTTTTTGCCAGAAATCACGACTTCCAAACATTTCTTGTAGCCAGCTAAAAGTACTTTATTCTTGCTTTAAGATTTTTTTCCCACTTTATTTTCCTTGCAGAAGTCTTCTAGTTAAGAAATATTAATAGGTACCTTTATATGCACTGCATGTTTTTGAGATCTCCCCATGGATATTCAGCAATATTCAAATCTGGGGACTGTGAAGACAATTTTAAAACCATAATCTTTGATCCTGTAAGTACTTCATGTTTAATTTTGAGGTATATTTTGGATTGCTGATTTGCTGAAATATCAACTCTTTTCGTATTCACTTTCTTCACTGACTCTGGGACATTAGTGTCTACAATGTATTGCTATTTTGTTAAATCCATTCTTTAACTACCAGAATACAGCTGCAGGACTCCTGAGGCTGTATTCCAGTAGGGTCATGGGAGCAGGAATAACCAGAACAGCTTTTGTGGGCAAATGTGTTGTCCAACATGGGTCCACAGTGTTCCACCAATCAGATAGCCAAAACCATTGTACCAGCTCGAAGCGCACCCACCATATCCACCATTGTAGAAATCTATCAATTAACTGCTCCAGAATCTTCATGACTGTTTTTGTTACCTGCTGGAACAAATTTTTTGGGATTATCAGTCAGAAGCTGGGCAAAGACCAAAGGCCTATCATTTGTTTGTCAGTTCTACCCACTGGAAGTAGATATTTAAAAGTGGCGGTATGGAAATTTAGAGGTGGCGGTATGAGTCAGTCCAGAATGGCTGCCTTGACTTTGGAGCAATCTCCGGCATCCTCGCTCTGAGAATGAAAGTTCTGGTTTTTCTAAAGAGCTCAATAATATCCTTGGGGTAAAATGTGCCCACATAAAAAAATAGTGATTTTAACCATGCAGTGAGGGTTATTTACTAACATCAAAGGTGGAGATCAGCACTAAAACCTTAATAGCCGATCCACAATTAGCTTTTACCTTTCTAGTACAAATTATACAATCAAATAAAATGTTTTATTGGTTGTTATGGCTTACACCAGGCCTGTCCAACCTGCGGCCCTCCAGGTGTTGTGAAACTTCAAGCCCCAGCATGCTTTGCTAGTAGACAACCTGTTTATAGCTGGAAGGGCATGCTGGGACTTGTAGTTTCACAACATCTGGAGGGCCGCAGGTTGGACAGGCCTGGCTTACACCATTGAGCAATGTTAATAAAAAGATCCCTCACCATGTGCAAAACAAGCAAAGAAACTCAAGGTACAATTGCACCACTAAAAAGTGCTTTAACTAGTACTATTCACACTAGTACACCTCACAGGTGTATCAATCTCCACTCTAACCCACACGCTCCTCTTGTTTCAGCTGTGCCCAGAGGTGTAACTAGCGACCTGTGAGTCCCAATGCAAAGAAGTGGGGAGGAGAGTGTCGGGGCCCACAGCTTGCTAATTTCCCATGCAGCGGGCCCCATTATCTCCATAGACCCGGTGTACTGTACCTGCTGCACCATTGGTAATTCCGCCACTTTCTCTGCCTTCTTCCGCTTAGAATGTAAGTTCTCTTATGAGCAGGTTCCTCTACCCTTTGTTTTCATGTCTGCATTTATTTTGTCTGCCTTGTATGTCCTTGTTTTATGTAAGTCCTGTTTTCCCTACCGTACGGTGCTACGCGTGTACAAATCTACAATAATAATAATAATAATATTAATAATAATACAAAAGACTATACTCTGACAAATTGTTTTTCTGCTGGTGGTGTGGGGACGAAAATACCTAATCTAAAGTTGGGCCAACTTGACAACTATCTGACTGTGAGGAAGACGCACACTGCTTCCCAATAAACATGCAGGTATCCCTGCTGTCTCCACAATAGTGCCAGATGACTCCACATAATGACAGGACACATTTAATAGATGGTCTAGATGCCCCATTACTCCCATTATTTATTTAAGAAACAACTGAGGCTTGAATCAGCAATATATTAGGAGAAAAATGTAAAATATGTAATTAATTAAAAGGTGACCCAAAGCTGCAAATAACCCTGAAACTGAAATTATATATATTTTTTTTTATTTTTGGTGGCATGCACATTGCTGTCTTAATGTGCAATCCTTCAAATCATTGTTCAGTGTGTTTGCACAGGTAGAAATTCACGAAGAAGGCGCGCTTGTCTTTTGTAGGTTCAAAAAGGCAAATATCTGTAGAAACAAAGAACAATTGACCCGGTAGCTTAAATGACTTTGCAGGACAGGTCATAAGCATTTCATTCATCTCTATTACTTTTGCTCATTCTTAATCAACAAATGGAAATTCTATGAAATACATTAATTGCAGCAGTGCAATTAGCCACTATTTGCATTTCTCTGATTTCTTTGCAACAACACTTGAAAAAAAATCACACAAATGTAAAATAAAGCAGATGCATTTCAAATAATAATAATTAAAACAAATGGTAGTCAGCTATACAGACTTTAACTATTTTTATAGTATATACATTGTTAGAGAGATAATTGTCCTGTAATGACAACAAAAAAATAATTGGATGACTATGGACAGAAGAAGTAATTTATGATCCAGAAAAAGATGTCTATTTATGAGCCCATTCCGCTTTCTGATGACCATCCATGCAGATACCTTCAGAAACATTTTGAGGTCATGTGCTCCATGGACAAAAGTAAAAATGTTCCCTCAAATAACTGCCTACTATGGCTTTCTATCCACCCATAAAGTAATAACTTTTAATTTTTCTCCTGAAACAATGCTATTCGGAGCAGGATTTTATCTTAATAAAACCATAAGAGACACATCAGAGTGCTGTTTTTATTTCATGCATTACAGTAATCCAATTTAATGTTTTATTTTGATTGGTTTATGTATGCATATACATACAGGCATTTCATTTAAAGTGAGGGCCACTGCCCAATTACCATTTCCTCAAAAGGACATTAAACAACAAGGGTATTTTGCTTGCCAAAAAGGACCTACATATGACCAGTAAGTAGAGATGGTCACTGACCCCCGTGTTTTGGTTTTGGATTCGGTTTTGGATCTGGATTACCGTTGTGTTTTGGTTTTGGTTTTGCAAAACCGCCATTGCGTGTTTTGGTTTTGGTTTTGGTTTTGTTTGGTTTTGTTTTGCAATTTGTTATAAAAATTACATTTATTGGTGCTAAAATAACATAATTTAGGTATTATTTTGTAGCTACATTATTATTAACCTCAGTAACACTAATTTCCAGTCATTTTTTATTCAATTTTGAACACCTCCTATGTCACAATATGATTTTCATACACTTGAAAAGAAAAATTGCTGCAGTTCTTGCCAGTGATAACAAAAAGGCCATTGTCATGCCTGGGCATAAGACCAAAAATCCACCTCTTAAGTGTGGAATTATTTTTACACGAATCCTGGCAAGAGTTGTCTATCCATTTGTAGCATTTTGAAAGCCACACTCAGTAGAGGTAGGGACCTTAACCATCTGGGATCCTCATCCATGTTTCGTCATTTTTCAGGGAGTTATTGGAAAACTGTTGGGAAAATCAGAAACTTCGGTTAAAAAAAAATTAACAACAAGCATTCCAGCATAATCTACCTCCCTTCTCTCATCTACATCCCAGCACCTGCAATCTTCCCCCCCAACAATTGGCAGTTAAACAATCCTCTGCAAGAGGAAGCAAGAATGAAACCTGTCACCCAGTCGCAAAGCGGATCACAGACGCCCTGGGTACTATGCTAGTGTTAGATCTGTGTCCAATGTCCACTATTAATACAGTTGGTTTAAGACATTTAATTGAGGTGTTATGTCCCTGTAAGCAAATTTCATCACTATACCATTTTACTAGAAAAGCTTATTCTCTCCTGTACCGGAAAGTTCATAAAAATGTCATTATTGGGTGACAAAATGGTATTCTACCCACTGTACACTTAACCACAGATATGTGTACAAGCGTAACTGGGCAAACAAAAGATTATATGACTGTGAAAGCCCACTGGGTTGGTCTTTCGCCTTCCCCAGCATGGACAGCAGCAGTATGTACCCAGGTACATCACATTTTTGAGAAGTAGGCTACTCTGTGTATCAGCAGCTTCACTAAGAGGCATACAGCTGACAAACTGTTCCAAAAACTAAGGGATGTCATTGAAAGATGGCTAATCTCGCTTGGAGTCTCCTGAGGATATGTCATTTCTGATTACGACCCCAATATTGGTCCAGCATTACAGCGGGGTTGAATTCCATCACATTTCCTGTTTTGCACACACTATCAACTTGGTGTTACAGAACTTTTGAAAAATGACATGCAGGAGATGCTGTTTGTGTCCATAAACATTTAGGGTCAATTTGTGGTTTCTGCAACAGCATGTAGGAGAATGCAGCAGCTGCAAGAAGACTAGCATTTGAGGGGAATATACTTTAGTCCAGCGAAGTAGTTACCTGTGAAGAAAGTGCAGACACGGTTAGCTTGAGTCAAGTGATTGCCTTAATAATAGATTTTGAAAAGGTGCTACATAAAATTATAGTGTGCAATAAAACAAAGTAAATGTGCTAACTATATTTTAATTGTAGATTAAATACTTTATTTTCTTTGCAAGGATCCCAGACTTATCAACATCTTGTTGGGACGTCTTCTCCTTCAGTTTCACTGGCAACTGCTTGTTGTAAAAGAAATTGCTTTCCCAAGACACCCATTGGTGATGCAGATGAGTCCGCTCAACATTTTGATATTTACTGTGCTGTAAAAGAATTGCCCAAAAATCGTGACAGCTCTGCCCTAAAATCAACTAGTCATTCCCTTTGGAAGGCCATTATCAGCAATTACATCATACTACACAGACTTCTATGATATTGGGATGAATTAGTATTGTTGGAGGAAGATTATCACTAAACCCTGCCACCTCTCCAGTTTCGCAGTGAGCTATGGTACAATAAAATGTAACTGCAGATTTAGACCAAGACTGTCAGCCCTATTATTTCTATTTCAGCAATTACAATTAGCAATGGAGCAATGGAGCTCTTCTCTTTGGGTGTTACCTATATAACGCAGCACAATTTGCCTGCAAATTCTACAGACAAGCCTGCTTGTCTTCCTCTCCATCAATGACTCTTAGCAATTGAGCACTCGTCTTTGGGTGTATATTACACCCAAACATTATTAGTGAAAATTATGAAAAATACAGTTTAATCCCTGATATGCCCTCCACCATCCTTTGCATGACAGATATGACTTTTGACAGCCAGAAATATTAATGCACAATTAGGGAGGACACCCCAAAAGCACTGAGGAGTGCTAAAAATTATTTAGTATATACTGCTGACAGATATGACTTTTGACAGCCAGAAATATTTATGCACAATTAGCGCTGGGGAGTGCCAAATATTAAGAAAAAATAATAAACCTCTATCCTCCTCTCTGCACTAGCGATTTTGGTTAGAGCAATTGCAAGAACAATATTGTATTCTCTGTCCCTGCTCTAATCAGCCTATGACTACACCCTGCTCTCTCCCTCTGTCAAATGGCGATGGATTGCTGTGGAGGCGTGTATTTATAAAGTTGAAGTATCGCGAGAACCGAGCCCCGAGATCCGACGACGTCACGATGACGTTCGGCCTCGATTTGGATTCGGAACGGGCGGGAGAGTACCGAGCTGCTCAGCTCGGTACTCGGATACCCAAAGTTCGGGTGGGTTCGGTTCTCGGAGAACCGGATCCGCCCATCTCTACCAGTAAGCCACAAGTGAGCAGTCACCCTTTGCGTTTTATTACAATATCTTGTGCCACAAAACAAAGTCTCTTTCATACATAGTTTGCAGGACTTTATACATATAATCAGCAGCAATTATATACCACCCCTAAATCCACAGCGCTGTAGAGAGAACTCACTCACACACAGAGAACTCACTCACACACAGACCAAGACTAAGGTAAATTTAATAGCAGCCAAGTAACCTACTAGTATGGTTTTGGATTGTGGAAGGAAACCGGAGCACCCGAAGGAAAAACCCACGCAAACACGGGGAGAACATACAAACTCCACACAGGTAAGGCCATGGTTGGGAATTGAGCTCATGACTCCAGGGACTTGACTGAGTAACCTGTTAAGGCTTTTTTCTCTGCAAACTCCTTCTTTAGTGGCAGACGCTAATATATATATATATATATATATATATATATAGTTGTTAAGAGGGCTGATATAATGCTAAACTAGGTACCTCTTGGGGAAAAAAGAAATGCCAGACTCACTAAAAGGACACACAACCTTCTCTAGATATCAACAAAACTTAACTACAAGAAGCACTATTATTATTTACACTAATTCTATTAAGATGGAATGCATACAGCAACATCATCCTACGCAGTCTTTAAGTGGTACACCAATAGAAACAGGAACTATACCTCTTAAAGCAACCTTCTTCGTGTTCTGCCTCCTGCCTCTCCTACAGTGTTTTTAAAATGACTGACAGGATAATCAGCATTGGGATGCAGCGAACCACAGCAAACAATTTATTGTTTCATTAAAAAAAATCTAAAGAAACTTGATTTCTGCTGTGATTTACATGTTTTGGGGGCAAATTTAGGTGAATCACAGCAAAAGCAAATCTTGGAGGTTCGTGTATTCTTACCCACCTGCTAGACTAGTAGCTTCCTACTCTGCTTCCAGTGTACAGTTTACATCTTACAATCAAAACCCTGGATAACAGAGCTAGCATGTATAGAAAAATAAAGTGGAACAGAGCCTACTCATAAATAGGATACAGTCATGGCAGTAGGTGTCTGTTTCTAAAGTGAGGCTTCAAGTGACAATGTAATTGATGCCAGATGAAAAGGAAATGCATCATTTTTGTGTTCTTGCACCTTATTTTAGACTGGTCTTGTGATTAGCTGTTAATATGTCTCATTTCTAGACAATTGGAAATATCATTTATTTGTGTCCTATTTTTACACACCAAAATACTTTCATAAATGTACCTCGTTATGTTCAAGGTAATACTGTGCCATTCTCATGGCAACAATGACATTATTCTCTCTTTTAGTCTATGCTGTTCTATATATTCTGTCATCTTCGGTAGTTGTTTCATGACACAGAAAATAAAAGTGGTAGATTACAAGTATTGGCTTTCAAATTACAGCTGCAATACACTATTGGGTGGGAAACAGCATCATGCCAATTATCTTGTGTTTGCTGAAAAGTCTGCTATTATAGCTTATCCTGTCATAAGCAATTTCTGTGTTTTGAACTAATACAATAGAAAAGATTGTAAAGGAATATATTGTGCATCGCATTACAGAACTTACAATATGTTATTAATGTCAGGGCTTATTTTCTCAGTGAACGATGCGAACGGCGTTCCGGCACCTTTTTCACAAGGGTTTGCGACTTCTCCGCCGGCTTTTTTAAAAAAAAATTCAAAAAAAATCAAAACAAACACCCTATGTCCGGCGTGGCTGCACCCTCCTCCCTTCTCCATTTTGCAATGAATGTAGGGCGTGACATCATCACGCACATCACGCCTGACATTCATTACAGGACGGAGCAGTGAGGAGCGGTCAGCGGATGAAGAGGAGCGCCGCCGACAGCGACAGAAGACTGGAAAAGAAGACAGAAGAGAACAAAGGATGCAATAGAAAGGTAAGTCAGAGAAAGAAAAAGAAAGGGGCGCAGGTTTAAAGAAAGTGGCAAAAAAAAGGAATGGTGAGAAAAAAAATGAAAAACGGCAGCATGAGTGGGATAAAAAAATTAGTAGGGGCACAGCATGAAAAGGCAAGGGGGATAATTGTATTAAAAGAAGCAAAGCATTATTGAATTTTTTTGGCAGGGGGGCTCCAGACATGCTAGCACCGGCCATGTCTTTAGCAGCACCGCATCTGTGTGCGTCCTGCTTCTGTCAGTGACGTCACTCACGCTGTCAGTGACTTTTCGATCCTTCAAAGTACGTTGATCTGTGGTTACTCAGAGGACGACATTCGGCCATAGATACTAACAGCAAGGAAAGGAGTCGAGAAGATTTGTTGGACGAGAATTGGACAAAACTTACTATGAACATTTGCCTTAAATACAATAAATTAAAGGTATGTTAAGAACTGAATATATAATTTTTTTCATAAAATACTAACAAGATGTGAGTTCCGCCACTTTTTTTTATTACAAAAAACGCATTGATTAATGTTATTGCATCATCTGACATTCAGAAAACCCCCACATTACTATAGTTGCGTTGAGATCCAAAATATTCATATAATAAGCTAGTGGCATTTATTTCTCAATTAGGCCTCATCTAATTCAATTATGCATTCTCCTGTTTAGAAATTTTAATTCAAATTATACTATGCCACTAATGTAACTTTTTTTTTAGTACGTACAGACTGGCAGATAGTTCAGGTCTATATTCATGTAAAGTCAGACATAGACAGAATCTCCACCTCCCCACTACTTCATTAAGCATCTTGTTCACTAAACCAAAATATTATTCTTGCTGATGTCCCTTATGATAAGGTGCATGTGGTGTCTAGCCCATACCATCTATCAACAGGCACATTCCATAAAAGCAGCCATCTTGTTGAGCAAATGGAAGTGTGGTTTGTATTTTGAGGAGACAGCCACGAAATGTTAGTACATGACTTTCTAATGTTATTTGCAGGTCTGATATACTGCGGGGCCATTTTCTGAATTACTCTCACTGTTGAAATGAAAGTGTTTTCCCCCAAACAAATCATTTAAGTATACATGAAAACTTTTGGATGTTGCTGTCCGAGAGGGGAGGTGAGGGTATTGGCGGAGGGAGTGGGGCTTGACAGATCGCGTCATTTTACAAAGGGACCAAAATGACGCGATTCCATGAGGATTTTGTCATGGAGGGTGTAATGCTGTCCACTTCACAAGGAAGTGGGCAGATGCGGCAGGATGCCCTACTCTTTCGGGAGTCCGGGAGACCTACCTGGAATTCAGGAGTCTCCCAGATGTTCCGGGAGAGTTGGCAAGTATGCATTTAAACAATATTTGCCTGAAAACACTGATTTATGACACAGTTCCTTCTGTATTCTTTTTTACTTTATTAATTTCCTCACACTACTTATAATTTAGAGTTATTTCAGGATGTCACACCCTCTAGTAGTGCTCTTAAGCTCATTTATTGACACATCAGGATATGGATAGTGTCTTACCTTTCTATTTAATTTGTTTGTAATATCACATACAGGCTTTTGTAGTAAACCCTATAGCAGGTGTGTAGCAGTCAATCAGCCAAAAATAGATGCTGGAACCTGTGTTTATAAAGAAAATTTCAACAGAAAAGAACAAACAAAAAAACTAAGCCCTATTCCTTTGAAATTGTAAAGATACCGGGTTTATCTGGCCCAATGCTACCCACTTCACGCTGGCTGGCCACCCAGGATTCATATAATCACTCAGGCAGATGCAGTTAGAAAGTAAACCAATACGTTTATTGTAATAAAAACAATCACTAGATTATTATGTGCACACAATAAATAAATGCCAGGCGGGTTTACCACATCATCTGTCCCTTATTCCACTAGCTTAAGAGGTTACAGTCACTGGCTATCCGGACTTGACGACCCATGGATCTCTCTCAGCTGCATGTGTAGACTCTGGTAGAGAACAACAACTTAAAACCAAATCTTGCACCTTCCAGCAATCAAATCACAGAATAAACACTTCCCCCCGGAGTGGCTCCTTATATCTACGGTCTAATATCCACAGAGCTTTCCCCTCTCTGGGCAAACCCCTGGGTCTCTCCTTGTTAAACATTGGTCTGTGCTGAACTAGGGGGGAGGTTGGAGAGGGGAGTGAAGATGAGCTGTCCTTCCACAGAACCTCCCCTGCTAAATGGCCTGTCTGGACTAGTCTTGTGAGAACAATGGACACTAATTAGTTTCCCCCTTCCAGTATCTTACAACCTGATCCCTACCCATAACCCCCTGGTTTCACTTTAAGGACAATGAATAACAACCTCACTGCCACATCACCAATATACAATAAACAATTTACATATTTACAGTGAGCTACAATGTCCCCTTATTCAAATGTAAGTAGACACTGCAGTTGTAGTCTGTTGAGCTGGGAAACAAAAGCAAGGGCTATACAAATTACTTGCTATAATACACATTATGTGAGAAATGAGGAACAGGATGGTTACAGTGTTATCACACTTTTAGCCCTTGTTCCCCAGTGGCTCCATTGCCCCAAATAAATCTTTATCCCACAAGTCTAAAGTCTCTGGCTTGCTGTGGTTTCACCTGGATCTGATAGTAAGGAAGACAGCAGTATACAATTTCTGAATCTCCCACCAGGGTCTCATGGGTGTGGGAATATCATCCCACCCAGCTGCGCCATAAGATGAGATAACAGTAAAACTGGGTAACTCCTGTGCACACATCCGTGATAGGAGAGTTGTAGACCAACATCCCTTGGGTGCCTTGTCCACCCTTAAATGTAAATAGTCTTTGGCCTGTCCTCTGTTTCTGGAGACCATGCTCCCGTCCCCCACATATTCAAGTGAAAACTACCCATGGGTCAGAAAACTTTGGGGCTCCTTGTCCGGTTGTTTCTGGCAAAGATTCAAACCCCCCTCCCCAAATACTCAAGGGGCAACTGCCAATTAATAGGAAACCTTTGGGGGTTTTGTCAGGTTTTTGCTCCCAAAGATCCAATCCCCCTCCCCCCAAACACTGAAGGGACAACTGCCCAGTGCCAGGCAAACATGGGGGCTCTGTTAATTCTTTGCTGCTGGGGAATCCTTTGTCCCCCTCCCAAACTACTTGTGGGTGCCCCTGTATATATGTTGGAGTGCATCTCCTCACCCTTGCTACAACATCCAACTGTTTCACTACTTCCCTCGCCTCTGGGCAGTGTGAATTCTCATTGGACCCAGACTTGTTCTCCTGGCCGCAAACTAGAGTGGATGGTGCAGTGCAGGCCTTTGGTATGGGGTCCTGGGTCCCCTGATTTGGAGCTAGAGTGCGATGCTTCAAAGCTTTTGGGGCTGGTGAATCTTGCTGTGCTGGTGCCCTCTCAGACACCCACTCAGTCAACATCTCCTCTTCTGCCAATTCTGCATAAGGAAAGGTGTAGGAGTATTTTTCCCAGGGCCCCATGGTACTGGCCCCTGACATGACAATTCCTTTATCCTCTCCCATTTATTCTGTTATACAGTCTGTACTCATGATTTCTGCTGAGATCATATGTTGAGCAAGTTTCTCTTCTGTCACAATTGGGTACAGCTGTACATCATTTGCACTGGAGAGCACACATGCGGTATCCTGTGTTACTTCATTAGAAAAAAAATTCAGACACAACAGAGGTGGATAACTGGCCTTTTCTGCAATTCTGTTCTAACTCAGACACAGTCTCATGTGCCAATAACACTGGCAAATTATCAGAAGATGCTACTACATGGTAACTCTTTTCCATCCGTCACCAAATGGGAGGATTTCTCCTAATACTTTTTGAGTAGTCAGAGGTACAACATCCTCACCAAGCAGTTCTTCTCCAGTCTCCCCAAGATAGTAGCTTGGGCAGCTGTGTATAATCCACTGGGATGGACCTCCCCCTGATTAACAGACTGAGCAGCCCTTTTTTTTAGAATGTGACAAAAGATAATGTAATTGACATTTTTCAGTAGTCATTCATTAACGCTGATCCTGCCACATTTCAGGGTCAGTAAGTTCTTGTCTCCATACCTCATCCTCTGCTTATTCAAAACTCTGTTACAGACATTGCATTTGTTCCCGGAGAGGTATGTGGGGACCTAAAGTGACCATCCATATCCTATAGAAGCTAAAGGCATTGATGTGATTCTCCTGATTTTTTAAAAGACGTTTGAGGATATCCCTGTGCGTGCAGTACAGTTACAGTACACCCCGGATCTGTCATTCCACTGTCAGCTCCTCTATACTCATCGTCTCTAGTGGATCTGTAGAATCTGCTAATGGGACAGATTCTATTAGTACATTTGCAGGATATTCATCAGGCATGTGCTGTAACAGTCCATTTTCGTCTTGTTTATACTGCTGATTATTGATGTAACTGGATTTTCCCTTGGCCAGATTCTATATAGTACAAATAACTTCATGTGTAAAATCATCCCATTCTGGTTCAACCTTAAAATCACAGTCACTTGCTTCCTCTTTCAACATTAGGAACACATCCAACAGGTTCTCCAATTTCTCCTGTAGACTGTCTCCTTTCCACATAATAATCTTTGGGTGCTCCCCATCCTAATAAACCAAAATGTGCCTCATTGTGGTGGGGTGGTGCAACACATCCATATCCCCATCCTGCAGACACTACCACAGTCCTTCATCCCAGAAAACTTTTCTCCTGATTGTACTGGACTGCTTCATCCCTTCCTTTGGGAACTTTTACAACACTGGGCAGTGATCTGCTGTCTTCTACCCAGAACTCACACCCAATTTACTTCCAGGGATCACCTCACTTTGATTTCCCTTCTTTGAGTCACGGTTCCATCTTCCGTTGTACATTGGCACAGTGCGCCTCCCCTTACCAAATCGTCACTTAGGCAGCATTTTCCCTCGCCTAAAGCCCACAACGCTTTTCGTGACACTTTCTACCTTAAAGACTTTATAAATAAGTACAGGATAATGTGGTAACTGGCTTCAAGTGCTAATGCTTTGCAGAGCTCTGGAATATATCACGATACAGTTCCCCTGCAGCTCTACCCAGAGAGGACCTGGGACTGAGTGACCCCACTGCTTACCACCAAAAATGTAAAGATACCGGGTTTATCTGGCCCAATGCTACCCACTTCACACAGGCTGGCCACCCATGGGTGCCATACTATGCCAGGGAAGTCTACCCAGTACCTTCTAGGATTCTAATAGTTACTCAGGCAAATGCAGTTAGAAAGTAAAGCAATATATTTATTGTAATAAAAACAATCATTAGATTATTATGTACGCACAGTAAATAAATGCCAGGCAGGTTTACCACATCTTAAGAAAAAGAAAGAGTGTTTTTTTCTTGAGGAACTCAAATGGCAAAAATATAGATAAAATATTAATCTTTATTATAATCTATTAAAATCAAAACATTCATATCAAATTTCTTCATAATACAATTAAAAAAACTTTAATAATAATAATCAGATAATGACCAGAATAAATCACTGTTAATATAGGTAGTACTATACTACCTAGCCGTAACGCTGTTCTGAATAAATCTTAATTTTATATTATTCAAATGTTTATCCTTTTATTAATTGGTATATATGAATACAAATGTTTCAGACACCTTTGTTAAATAAATAAAAAATCAATCCATAACCCATAATGAGGCAATCATTTTTTAAATTATGAGTTATCTCTTTCACCCTACTATCAATTAAAATATGTGTGGAGACATGTAGAATTACCTTCCACCATTCTATCGAAAATGATATATATATATATATATATATATATATATATATATATATAAAGAGAGAGAGAGACTGCAGATGGGATTAATGCCCCTAATAGTGTACTCTTTTTATAGTTCACATATGTTAGGAAAAAGATTCCCTCAGAATCAGTATGTTAGCACCTAGATAATTGATATCCTCAGGTGCTTAATTACAATCATACATGGATAGAGCTATTCCTCTTAAACTTTATTTTTCTATTCCCGGAGCAATAGGTATTCTCAAAATTATTCCCTTAATTACTTGAAATACCCAATAAAAATTGTAATTATGGCTCATAAAGTCTAATAGATTATGCACATTCGTTCAATATGTGCAGATGTGATTCCACTTGATCGTTGTTCTGCAGTTTCATAGCCCTGTAATCAGTCTAATATGCAGGTCTCTCTTTCTATAGATATCACACAAATTCACTTATTCTAAGACTGGCTGGATTGATCATTAATTATTAAAGGAGTTTTATAAGTCTGAGTGCATAGAACAGCGAGCACGTCGTCTGCCGACGCACGTTTCGCTACAAGGCTTTAACAAGGCAAGCTGATGGTATTACTTGGCTCTTTATAGAGACAAGTACACCCACTGTGTGTGGCGTCATGCATAGCAATGTTGTTGCTACATCAATACATTTATTGCAATAAAAACAATCACTAGATTGTTATGTACACACAGTAAATAAATGCCAGGCAAGTTTACCACATTATCTGTCCCCTACACCACTAGCTTAAGTCAGTTGGCCATCTGGACTTGATGACCCATGATCTCACTCAGCTGCATATGTCGACTCTGGATAGAGAACGACAGCTCAAAACCAGACCTTGCACCTTCCAGCAATCAAATCACAGAATGAACCCCCCCTCAGCGTGGCTCTTTATGTCTACGGTCTAATTTCCACAGAGCTTTCTCCTCTCTGGGAAAACCCCTGGGCCTCACCTTGTTAAACATTGGTCAGTGCTGGACTAGGGGGGGGGGGGGGGGTTGGAGAGGGTAGTGAAGATGAGCTGTCCTTCCACACAACCTCCCCTGCTAGATGGCCTGTCTGGACTAGTCTTGTTAGAACAATGGACACTAATTTGTTTTCTCCCTCCAGTATCTTGCAACCTCAACCCTACTCATTGTCACGCAATAGGGTTTCTGGGATCCGTCTTGGGACTCCAGGGACTAGCTGTGGCAGGAGTGTATTGGAAACTGGGGGGCTGGATAAATGTCTTGCTCATAGAGCTTGCTTGCAGGTAAAAAAGAAGGTGAATCCACACGAGGAATAACTACCAAGGTATTTATTTCAGCGGTAGAATGAAGCTGAATTTCACAAATGGTTAATGGTTATAATTCAAGTAACAGCAATAGATGAAGTTGAATTCACATGAGTGGTTAATGGTTGTAGTTCATATAACAGCAGCAGATGAGTTGAATTTACACAAATGGTTAATGGTTTGCAATTCATGTAATAGCAACAGTAGAGGGTGAACTCACTGAGAGAAGTCCATAATATAACAGCAGATGAGTTGAATTCACACGAATGGTTATGGTGGAGACCTGTACACAGCGGGATAATAGAAGCAGTAATCTGGATGAAGCTGAGTACACATGAAGGGTAGATCTCTGTATTCAGCAGGTAGTTAAGAGTAACAAAACAACATCCACTGTAGATCTGGAACCAGGAACTAGGAAATGTTGCACTGGCAACTTGCTGAGTGTAGGAGGGGACTATTATAGTCTGTAGAGGAAGCCAATTGGAGAATGGAATCAGGTGTTCAGACTTAGCAGGAAGTTTAGCAAATGTCTCACCCAAGATGGCAGCCCTCAGTGCTGCAGACAGAAGTCACGCTTGTCCCAGGATAAAATGCTGCATACTATATAAGATATAAGATATATATATAAGATATAAGATATATATAAGATATATACGATAATATGGTACCACCGAGTGGTGTAAACAGGGCTAAGACCCCGATTTGTGACACTCATAACCTCCTGGCTTCACTTTAAGGACAATGAATAACAACCTCACTGTCACATCACCAATATACAATAAACAATACACATATTTACAATGAGCTACAATATTCCCCTATCCACATGTAATTAGACACTGAAGTTGTAGTCTCTTGAGCTGGGGAACAAAAGCAAGGGCTGTAAAAGGTACTTGCTATAATACACACTATGTGAGAAATGAGGAACAGGATGGTTACAGTGTTATAACACTTATTTTGTCACAGTAATCATCTGCAAAACAAAGCTCTGGGTAACATTTATTTAAAAACGTGTGCAAAACAAGAGTTGCTGAAAATGAATTGCCAAAAATTCCCAACAGTTATCTAAACTGTACTGACCGCTTTCTACATGTTTCCCAAACTACACTACACAATTGCTGTACGCCAACTGTGAACTAGCATAGAGACGTGCCGGCTCTCTCATCACAAGCTACCTTTTATAAATGTTGTCATCATTATTGGCTATTTATATAGCACCGTCAATTCTGCAGCGCTGTACAGAAAACTCACTCACATCATAGACACACACACACACTCACACTGACCAAAAGAGACTAAGGTCAACTTCATAGCAGCCAATCAACCTACCAGTATGTTTTTAGAGTGTGGGAGGAAAGCGGAGCACCCATAGGAAATCCACGCAAACATGGGGAGAACATACAAATACACAGATAATAAGGCCATGATTGGGAATTGAACTCATGACCCCAGTGCTGTGAGGCAATAAGCTTTGTTCCATCTTGGTAGCGCTCCAACCTGTTTTTAGAGTCAACACTTATTTTATATTGATTAGTCTGACATGTTGTGTTGTTATACAGAGAGGCAATCCCAGCAAATAGTACCCAATTATGAAGGGGAATGTCAGTAATAAATGTAAATAAAATAAACATTTTTGTAAAACAAACTTAAAATTATTAGAAAAATCACAAACACATTCACAAAATAAGAATGATTCATTTGCTATTGACATCGACAGAGTTAAAATATTGCTTGATTTTTGTGTTGTATGGTGTTGGTTCATTTTAAAAACAAAATTGTTATGTTATAGCTTGATCTGCATATAGCAGACAATGGTGACACACTTATAGTACCAATGGCAAGTTTCAGAAATTCACACAGGATTCATTAAAGGTCCCTTTAACAAGGACAAACCAAGGCATTAAGGGGGATTCCAACAACATTGGCAGGGCCGTCTTTCCCACAATGGGCAGGTGCCCGGGGGCCCTGCAGCCCAGGGGGGCCCGTCGGAGGCAGCAAAAAAAAAAAAAACCTGAAAAAAAAGAAGACAATACTTACCTTGCCCGGGGGCCCAAAATATTGTTAAGAGGGCCCTGAACATTGGGTGCAAGGATGTCATGCTACCTGGTAGAGGAGGGAGTGCACAGTGCTCTCCCTCCTTCCTCTGTGTAGCCCCTTTGATAGGCCCTCCATCTCTTTCACATACCCTCATTGCCTTAGAATACACACATTTTCCTAATGAACACTGATGATATCAGAACTCACTGATTATCAGCGATGACATCAGAATGCACAGATATTATTTACAGGAGTTTATTTATATAATCACATCACTTGTTTATTACAGTTTTAACTATCATTGATTTGACTTTTAAGAAAACACCAACATAGAAATATAGTCATTGGAGAGAAACATTATTGGTATACATGCAAAATTGTCCCAAAATTTTTTTTTGTCTTGGCTCATACAGAAAACACACTAGAGACTCTTAAGTCCCAAAATATTCATGCATCTGAAAACCATTCAGGGAAGATCAACACTTGCCACTCTAAGTGTATTTCATTTTAATTATTTCTTATTAAAATAAAAGCATATTTGAGGTTGTGGCACAGAATATTAAAAGAAGGACCTGGGGGAACATTGCAGAATATCAAACAATACCCACAGGGCCACAGCATTCAAACAGTACCACTTCCTGTGAGCCGTGCAAGCTTTAAATATAGAAAGATAACATTGCAGTATATACATTTAAGCACAGCAACACAGGGTAATCAGGCTTTGCTATAGTATATATCTTATTTATCTTTCAGGCAGTATGTCTTATTAATTAATTTACATGGTCTTGATAGCCCTTCCCGCACTGAAGGGATTAACGTACCTACTCGTTACAGTCATAGATTTACATTTAATATGCAGTATATTGATTAAACACAAACATATACAGAGCATACACAAAACAGTGTCAATAGGTTTTGTTTTTCTATCCTCACTTGCAAATTTGTGATATGCATAGTTGTAATAGTGATATAGTCAGTTTATTCTTCATCTCGTCCTAAATAAAGAACATAATAATAATAACATAAAGAAAAGAATTTAAATTTATTGAGCCTTTGATGTGGACCTGTAGAATGCCTTGCTAAAATCTAGATACGTTACATCTATGGCTCCAGCTCAGTCATACAGTAAATCATATTGTTATGTATGATCACTCCCTGATCTGCTTGTAATTCTGTAGATTGCCATTGTTTGTGATATTCAACAATTCAGCAGCGTTTCCTTTAATGTCCCCACTACTAATATCAAACTCACAGCTGCCAGACTTTATTCTAGTTCCACATTTATGAAGCAGGACTATATTTGTCCTCTACCAGTTCTATGGGACTACTCCTGTTAATAGTGACTGGTTGAATAATTCAGTTAATGGCATAACCAGCAATCCTTTAAGTTATTTTAGTACTTTTGGATGTATCCCATCGGGTCCCATTGACTTGTATACTTTTATTTTTAAGAGTTCTGTAGGATTCTCTCTATGTAGAATGTCCTTACCTTCTTTACATCAATATTTATGGTACAGAGTTTCCTTTATTTCTCCTTCTACTGTAAATACTGTCTGTTTCTGTCTGTAATACTGTAAAAAAACAAACAAACACAAATGTAAGTTGTAATAACAACGCTGTTCCAATAACTTTGAAAAATTATAAAACTCAAGAACTCATTTAATTTTGTAATTTCAAAGATCACTAATTTACAAATAAAATAAACAAATCACGCTAAAACCAACCTAGGTGGCCCAACACCAAAAACAACAATATGGGAACAGCATTGATTGTGGTGTTGGGAGTTTGCGTTCCATGTAGGCTATTTTTAGCATGAATTTTTTTTTTGTGAATGAGATAAAAGTTGGGTAATTTTTTTAATATAACTAGGAAACAGTTGTTACTAGTAAAGATATATTTAATAACAGCTTGATATGCAAGTGATAATGTTTGACATTCGTCTTTACAAGTTTATATAAATGTTCAAACCTGTTTTCTATGGTCTATGGTCATATATTTTTGGATGTTTTAATTAACTAATTAGAATGTTATACAGATTTAATATTAAAAAAAAAAAGGGTTTATAAAAAATCAGGTAAAAAAATGCTCATATTGTAGCTATAGTGGTTTATTGTTTTTTTGCCAAAACGATGCAAATAGGTTTTAATAGGGATTATTAGTGATATATGTTCAAATACATTTAGGCTAAGGGTGTGTTTTTTATCCAGCTGGTAAAGGGTTCCAATTAGGACAATGAGTATAAGAGGAACGCCCTGGAGATCTTTTTCATTGTGAGCTGGACTTTACACAGTGTTGCTGTATTTTTCCTCTGACAGGGTAGGTAATGAAATGCATCAGGTAAAGATTACACGCTGTTCCACTAAATTGGAAATTAATTTTGTTTTTATTCATTTTAATGACTGATCAGGACCCTTAGAAAAAAATCACTTTGCAAAAAGCTTGCGAGGAGTTCTTATTACGGAATTTCAGACATCAATTGCGTAAAGTGGCCCAAATATCCTTTGTATTGTGCACATATTTGAAGGAAACGAAACATCTAATTTGCCGACTGGAACAGTATCTATGACTTGGCGCAGCAAGTGGACGGACGGATTAACTGTATGTCACATGTCAGGCACCGATCCCGCTTCCCCTCTCTTGCCGGGGATGGACGCTTAACTCCTCTTCCGATGCGTCCCATTGCTAGGCAGCGGGAAGCTTCCTCTGGCTGGATCCCGGGTGCATGCACTGCCATTGCTACGGCAACAGAACGCACTCCCCGGCTTCCTGTCCACACTGACGACCGACTCACTGCCCACCAATGAGAGGACACTCTCCAGGATATTTGGGAGACTCTGGCACCAGAGGGTGCCACAGTATATAGGTCTCCTTATGCTCCAGCACACATGCAACCATTATCACCTGCCTACCTGTGTGCTGACCTGGCTAGCCCTAACCTTGCTTTTGGCTTCTCCTCTAGACCGCTTGTGCTTCCTGTTTCTAACTCCAAGGTTGCCGACCACACCTGTGCCTACTCCCTGGTACCCCGCTTGCCCGCACAGTTACGACCTCAGCTTGTACGACTACGAATGTTCGCCACTCACCTCGCTCGTAGCTTCCTTGGAGGGCCGCAACCTGCACATCACTTGCGGTGAAACCCAAACTCCGTTGCGCGGGTCCCTGGTGAAGACCAGTGCTGTGTTAGACTCCGCGCCTCCCTGTGTAGTTGTGCTAATACCTGCAGGTGAACTGCAGTCCGCAACACTCCGTGACATCAGGTAATTCAAATCCTTCAATAATGTGCAATATCTGATTGGAACTGGATTATTATATCTTATTTAAGTATATTGGATCACTCATCACAAAAGGTGCACCTTTGGATCATATTGAAAGACTTTATTTTATCTATTTACATCAGCACTCTCCGACTTTCCCTAACAGTCTCTACACATCATTTTGTTAGTTGAACTCTCATCATTGGAACAGCTTTATTATAACTTACATTTGTGTTTGTTTTTTATCATCTTAAACTCACATTCAGTCATTATTTATATCTGTGTTATATGTGTATTTTTAAGAAGCTCTTTCATCTATTTAGACTGTTTATATATAAATAAATTTTATCCAATATACCTTTCAGCATAGTGTTTGTATGATTATATTTTGACCAGTTGCAGTGCTGTAATTTTTTTCCTTTGTTTATAGTTTGCCTTTTTTAGTGAGGCCTTACACACTCCTTTTTACAGCTTTGCTACTGATCAATTTTAAAAATTGATCTTTTATCACTATACTTTTATATATTTCATTTTCATTCAATTAGACCTACTGTGCACCAATTAGATCTTTTTATTTGCTGTGTATTTTATCCAGACAATAATAATAATTTAGTATTATTGTATATTAAGTATCATTGAAATACCTCTTATTATCACTGGAACTTTAAGTGAAGTTAGTACCCCAATCTTTCTCTCAAGTAGAGTGTTAGTAGTAAGTAACAATTAGGGAAATATTTGTGTTATGAAGGTTATTTATTTGCTTAGGATAATAGGTTTCAGGAAAGAAGATAACATGGACATTAAACAGGCTACTGTTTTGTATATTTAATCTTTAATACAAACACATTGTGCATGTATAATTGTATGTCTTTGCTATCATTTTATTAGCTTAACCAACCAAAGGGGTATTTATTACATTATTATATTTATTGAGTGTCTTTTGGATGGGAAGCAAGACTGATATAGGGCAGGGGTTCTCCTGAATCGACCCTCAGTGTTCACATTTCCGAAAACACAGCCGGAGAAGGGATTCAGGTTTAGGTGGAGGCACTATCAAGACTTAAAGGTGAGAAACACTTACACAGTTCCTATTTACAGATAACCAGACTTTTTACATTCAAGAGCCCAAAAGGGTGTTACATGTATATAAAAGTCCATTAGCTAAAGTCCATTTTTGTTGAATTCTTGATTAGTGTTTTGATTGCATGTTCAAAATAGGTTGCTAATATAACTACTATCCTATATCTAAATATTGGGTGGCCATACTTTCTAGTAGATGCAAGGGGCCTGATTCATCAAGGCACGTATCTGCTGATTTTGAGGGTATCGTCTGCAAAATCATTCTGCGCATACCAGAAACTGGGAGATACGGCCGTGAACGCAACCCTGACCGATGGGTCTTCGAACGCAAAGGACAATTAATACTTAATACGATTTCAGAGAGTGAACTGAGTGGGGAAGGAGGGTTGTGCCATAGTGAATTTATGTAGGGGGTACCAAACTCAAGCGCACGAGCCACATCCGAATCCAGCTCTGGCCATCTCAAAGTTACTTGTTGTTCTGCCGTTTCTCTTGCTCCAGCTATAGGATTAATCTAATTCCTGATCAGTAGTGTTGACAGTCTCGTATGCATGCTATAACATGTGCTTTTAATTATGAGAATAAATAAATATATATATATATATATATATATATATATATATATATTATGCTAAATAGACATTAATAGCATTCTAATAAATGTATTTCATGGAAAAAAATTATAAAAAAAACAACTCTTTTATCATTAATGCCTATGCTAATAACAAAAGACATTAATTCAGTATTTTTTTTTTTCCCTATGCGTTCTTTTTCAAATTTATAATCCACATAAGTATTGGATGTATCCTCCAGTGTTTTGTATACTATAGCACAACAGACCTAGCCCCGATTTCAAAAGCACACGTATCTAGAGATCCATGCTTTGATGATTTTGGGAGTACAAAAAGCCTAAATACGTGCGTATAATACTAAATGGGGGTTACGCTCAGAATGCGTGCATTGAAGAATTAGGTCCCAAGTGTGTAAAATCCCTTGTATACAGCCAGCTCACATTGGTACATACCAATCCTAAAGTTATTGCGTTTGAGCAGTGTAAATAATTTTCGCACTTTATTGTTACTGTTTTGCTTTACTATCACATCATGTTATCAGCTATGTGTACGTTCAAACTTAAGCCAGGTACGCACTACAGAAAATTACTGCAGATTTGTGCAATGATTTTACCAATGACTTAAAGTCCCGATGAGCATGCAGATTTATGTGTACTCACAACATGATTTAACTTCAGATCTGTGATTTTCATCTCTTATAATCATCTGCTTAAAATATCATGATGCTGTAAACTCTATGGAGATCTGCCTACACTGCTGGTTGTGAGTGTGTATACACTTCCATATTTGCCCAACATATTTCCATCGTTGATAGTGATTTTTAGTCTGTTTATAAAATCAAATCAATGATACAACGTGCTTTGGTGCGATAAAACATGATTGTGGGAGAGTGCACACTAACGTTACATCAGACCTAACAGTCATTTGTCATGTGATTGCCATGATAGTTGGTTGAAAACTCTGTAGTGTGTACCCAGCATGCTAAGCATTTGTTTACCTTCTATGACATTCATTTTGCTATTAGTGAGTTACTTCTCCGGTTAGCATGTACTGGACTTTTCTCATACTCACCTGTCACCAGTAATTGCCTCCAGTGTTGCCTGATCCTAATCTGCAACCCCATATAAAGCTACTTTGAGGAGTTGCCTTAATGAGTCATAAGTATTCAGTCTGTTCTTGTTGAGTTCAGCTCTGATATCCCAGTCCCTGTTTTGCTGATTTTATTGGTTTGTACCTGCTCTGTAACCCCGGACCCCTTCTTACGTCTGACAATTCTGCCTGTCTTAGTTTGTGTGTGTATGTGTGTATGCACTTAGACTGTAAGCTCCAATGCGGCAGAGACTCATGTGGAGGATTAAATATTATCTGTACAGCTCTGCATAATATCTGAATACATTCTAAATAATAATAATGATGATGATAATAATTAAAAAATAATAATCACCAGTAAGGTCACCACATAGGCTGTATAACATGAGTAATAGGCAGGCGCGGACTAGGAGAGGCGTGGCCGGGGGGCACACGCGCGGGCAGGGAGAGGCGTGGCCGGGGGGCACACAGGTGGCCGCATCTCATGAAAAGGGATGCGGCCGCGTCATTGATGACGCGGCCACATCCCCTGTCATGTGATGCGGCCGCCTGTGCACTGACGCGGCCGCATCTGATGTCATCAGATGCGGCTGTGGGGGAAACAATTGTATTTTGCAGCCGGGGGCGGCCGGTCGGCCTACCCCCCGGCCCTAATAGCGGCCTGACCGAGCGGCCTGGAAGGCCCGTGCCCCCCTGCCCCCCCGGGCTAGCCCGCCACTGGTAATAGGTATTACTCGTGTTATTCCACCTTAAGAGTGGATTTTTTTCTGTGTGCGCTCAAGCGATGTGACAATATGCTCTTAATATTATGTTTTATTAACTGTAAAATGAACAATACAAAAAAAACCTGATTAACACCACCATATACAATAATAATAATAATAATAATAAGTCTGCTCTTTCTAAAAGCTTTGTGTTTTTGAATGACAGTCCCTAAATTTCAGATTTTACCTGTCAGATTAACTTAACTAGGTAGCCATTTTTGCAATACTCTTTGCACACAGGTAAACACGTATTTAGAACTAGATAAGATTGTGATAGGCTCTGTTACACTAATTTGACAGTTTTCATTTGCATATTTATTTATTTAGCAAAGAAATGTCTTCACACTGTATCAATGTGTCTTTCTACATTCTACAATGTCTGTCCTTTTCCCTTGGGTGCTTTGGTAAGATGCCAGACTAAAACTGCGAAATACTAATTACTGCAAAGAGTAATTAAAAATTCATTTGTAAATTGATTGCTATCCAACAGAAAGCGGGTGGTCTCAAGAGAAATGCAGCCTCTTTCCTCTGAGCCGCTAGGTTTGCTGGGGGTACAGTTGTTTGTTTCTCCTAAAGATAACAAGTAAGTATAGCAACCTGTAAGCTCTTGACTAAGCATACAGTTATTACATAGCTGTCAGTCATCGGGAATGGCTTCAAATTAAATAAATGTATTGATTGTTAAGAAATAAAGGGTAAGAGCTGTTAATGGCAAATCCCCATGTGAAAATTTGTTTTTCTATCAGCCTCATATTACTCAGATTGCTCTGAATTTTAGATCTGAGATTTAATCAACAAGGAAATAAAAGTTTAATATCAGCAAAGATTTGACAAATTGAAGAAACACAGGTGCATGTTTGCATAAGCAAATTAACCCTTAATTTTCTGTATTTGGATATCGAAGGATGTTGTTAGTTACCTACACCATCATCTTCATTTAATTCTATAACATATTTTGTAACGCTTTAAAAATGGGTGACTTTATTGAGCCATCAGGCAATATCCTTATTATTAATACCATTTATTTATATAGTGCCACTAATTCTGCAGCACTGTACAGAGAACTCACTCACATAAGTCCCTGCCCCATTGGGGCTTATAGTCTAAATTCCCTAACATACACAGACATACACAGACAGACAGACAGACAGACACACACACACACACACACACACACACACACACAGAGTAGGGTCAATTTGTTAGCAGCCAATTAACCTATCAGTATGTTTTTTGGAGTATTGGAGGAAACCTATGCAAACACGGGGAAACATACAAACTCCTCACAGATAAGGCCATGGTCGGGAATTGAACTCATGACCCCAGTGCTGTAAGACAGAAGTGCTAACCACTTAGCCACTGTGTATGCTTAGTGCTGTTATACAAGGCTCATTTTACTGCAATGCCAAGGGATGATTCATGTGTTATACATTTTGCACAAGATTGGGGTAAGAGCCAGAATAGGTCAGCAAAGGCAGGAACTGCATGAAGAGTAGGAAACCGAAGCACCTTTTAATATTCCTGTGACTTCCTCCTTCAGGGATGTGTATTGCAGGTAGAGATGCTCGGGATCAGTTTTCCGAAAACCGAGCCCACTGAAAGATCACAGATCCGAGTACCGAGCCGAGCCAGCTCAGTACTTTCCCGCTTCTTCAGATCTGAATCGGGATAAAACTTTATAGTTGTGTCGTTGGATCTTGCAGGTTTTGGATTCCATAAGTACAGTACCTCCCTCCCCAGGAAATACAGCGCCATTGCTCACACAGAAACAGGGGTAGCAGTGTTCTTGTCACTCTCCATTCTCTGGTGCCATTGCTCAGTGACATTGCTCATACAGAAACAGGTATAGCAGTGTTCTTGTCACTCTCCAGTCTCCGGTGCCATTGCTTAATGCCATTGCTCATGCTGAAACAGGAGGGGTAGCAGTGTTCTTGTCACTTGACAAAAATTGACTGTAAATGACTGGAAATTAATGTTATTGAGGTTGATAATAATGTAGGAACAAAAAAGAGCCAACTTATGTGATTTTAGCATTTAAAAAAAAAATACAGACCCAAAACCAAAACCAAAACATGGGGGTCAGGGAACATCTCTTATTTCAGGTGTCTTATTTAGTGAAGAAACATGGATAATGCTAAACTAGTGACAGAGTCAAACACTGCAATATTGGCACAGCTCTCCCGCTAACTGTATGTAACAGCCAAGTATAATTGGCAGCAATTATTGTTCCTCTTTTTTGATATGTCATACTACAAATACAAATTTAAATATACGTTGATACGCTATTAAATAAATGCATGTTTTAGTTGAGGAAAACAGATCTGTGTAATATGCACTGATGACCTCTACCCATGAATATGGATCAATAATATACTTAATTTCTGCACACCATCTTTTTATAAAATAAAATGCCAGCCTTTGGATCTATTGTGTTTCTGTTGTATAATAACATTGGACCTTATTCATTAAGGAAAGTTAAGCTAAAAAATGGAGTAAGTTTTTTTACTCAAGTTTTCTGGCCATGTTGCAGTGCAAGGGGTGCAAATGAGTTTATTATTTTGCACATAAGGAAAATACTGGCTTTTTTATGTAGCACACAAATATTTTATAGTTTATTTGTACATTGAAATTTAAAGTTGATCTAGGACATGCATCCAATTTAAAATGTACTTCCCCCTCCAATGCAACATGTTTTTGCTTTCCTCCAAGAAGACCATCCCTTACAACAACTGGTTATCCATAAACCCCAAGTCTTAGAGGACCTTGAATCCCCTCCTGGGCTGATGGAGTGCAACCAACAGTCCCGCCCTAAAGGGTTGTGCCTGTAACTGAAACCAAAAGCCTGACACTTTGAAGGGATGCAGGCTCTTCAGCTAAATAATTGTGCGCCTATCAGGTACTGGCCTCCAGCTGCTAATGCTTTCCAGCCATGCCAGGTGCTGAAAGACCCACCACCATACTGACCTAACAAAATCTCTGCATACTCTCATAATACTCTCAATGAAAAAGCCTAGACCCTCCTTTGTCAAGTGTACACCATCGGGCATATAAAGATGCGAAAAGCAAAACTTGATCCATGGGCATTCATTCAGAATAATATCACCAATGGACTGCACAAATCAGGATTCACCTTTAGCTGCATCTACTCCACCACTCTACCATTAAAAATTCTGCCTTAATTCCCAAAATCAGACCAATTGAAGCACCATGGCCATTCATTATCTCCCAAATGAAAGACAGACCAATGTAGACCTCTGTCCCAACCATACAACAACCACCAGCCCAGGAAAAGAAGAATTTTCCCCTGCCCACTGATGCAAAGCAGCCATATTTCCAGTGGCCCCTAATGACCTCAGAGTGAGAGACAGGAGGAAAAAAACAGTAAATCATTACATCAGAGAGGACCGCACATACCGTTTAAATACAGTCATGGCCAAAAGTTTTGAGAAGGACAACAAATTGGTTATCACAAACTTTGCTGCTTCAGTGTTTTTAGACCTTTTTTGTCAGATGTTGCTATGGTATACTGATGAAAAATTACAACCATTTCATAAGTGTCAAAGGCTTTTATTGACAATTACATTAAGTTTATGCAAAGAGTCAATATTTGCAGTGTTGACCGTTCTTTTTGAAGACCTCTGCAATTCACCCTGGCATGCTGTCAATCAACTTCTGGGCCACATACTGACTGATAGCTGCCCATTCTTGCCTAATCAATGCTTGGAGTTTGTCAGAATTTGTGAGGTTTTTTTGTTCACCAACCTCTTGAAGATTGATATATATTCCCACTGTACAAAAGTTGACGCAAGGAAGAGACAAGCAACTACTGACTAGTGAGACTTTCATTAATAGTAGGGAAATTGATGGAAACACTCTTAGGATAAAGAGTCAAAGAATATCTCAAATTCAGCAATTTGCAGGATCCCAATCAGTATGGATTTACTGTTTGTGTGCGTGGGGGGGAATGGGGGGGTGTCAAGTCAAACAAATCTTGTTGTAATAGTAGAGAATACTTTCCATGTTGTGCAAGGTGCTGAAATCATTCAAACTAGTCACCTGTGAAGTGAGTTCAGACACTGCTAGCTTGAGCCAAGTGATTCCCTTAATTAGACTTTTGGAAAAGCAGGAGATTAAAAAAGCAATTATGCTAAGTATGTTGGACTTGTTGATCAAGTACTAAATTCGCTTCGCAGGATCCAAGAGTTATCAAAATCTTGAAATTGGATTACTACATTTTGGCGACTGTGCTTGATCCTAGGTTTAAGAGCTATGTCTTCTCTTTGTTTCCAACTTACCCAGATCTGAAGAGATGCAAGGAGCTCCTGGTGAGCAAGATGACAGCTCAAGTGTTACGTGACAGGATGGCGTCCCCTTCTTCAGTTTCTCAGTCAACTGCAGCTAGGAAAAAACTTAGATTTCCCAAGAGACCCAGGGATGATGCAGATGACTCAGCACAACATTTTGACATGCGGTCTTGTCTACTGTAAATTTATTTTACCAAAATTAGTAACACCTCTGCTGTAACTCCACATGCTCCTACTATCAACTATCAACATCCAAAGAATGTTGGATGATTATTATTTTTTTTTTTTAACGGTATAAAAGACAACAGTTTTATTAACATAGAACAACGTTGCTTGCAGAAGTAATGTAAGCATAAATGTCTAAATAGAAGTGTTTATGTATTACTCAAACCTTCCACTTTGCTGCTCTTTCATCAGTATTGCACAAAGTGTTTGTAATCTGCACTTTACGTCACAGGTACTTAATTATATTATAATATTTTTAGAATTGGGGCTGATTCAAAGCTCAGTGATGACCTTGCTTTTTGCTGTGAATTCCAATGGCGCTTTTTAGTGCATTGTCTGGAACAAGATACGATATACTCATGTCAGAGTGATCACAGCCAATTTTGGCCATCTGGCGGATTTACCCTTCTGAAGTTTGTTTTCAATCATGTTTTCAATTGCTTCTCTCTCGTACATGTGACCACATACTTTGTTTTTCACTGGGTTCACCATCTCCAACCCGCCGGGGAAACCTGGATTGGTCTTGGTCTGATAAATGCACGCACCCCGGGGGGGGGTTTCAGTGCTTGTTGCCATGTGTTTGCTGTAGAATTACCACAGTTATCCAAGGAACGGGTGGAGTGATCAAATGAACCATGACTGCTTTCATGAGCCATTCTCAGTTTCACTGTACCGGCCGTGTGCTCAGGGTGATGGTGATCTCCTCGTCTTCATCTTTCAAAACTTAGTCTGCAGGGGCCGATGACACACCCATTTGTTTTCTGAGGTCTCTTAGGTGTTTTTTAAACTGGACATATTTATTGTCCTGCCTCAGGGCCTCCTCTGTATTATTCTTCTGAAGTGCAGTGCATCTCTCGTGTACAATCTCTCTTAAATCCGTGCTTTAATCTGGTCGGTCACGTTTTAACTTAACTATGGTCTTCTCAACTGCTTCTATATATTGGCTTAAATCTCTGTTCAATGCACTGTATTCCTACATGACAGATTCCATAATGCCCACATGTTACATGTCACAGTCTGCCTGAAGCAGATCTATTGCTACTCCAGTTGAAATATCCATTCCTGGGTCTACTGTCTACATAAGTTTGGCAGTTCTTCAGGGATGAGAGGAAGGTATCCACAGAGGAGAAGGAGATTAAAGATGCAGCACGAGCAGACATGGTCTAATAATGTAGAGTTCATTGATAGCACTGTTAGGCTTAAGACAGCTGGTGGTAGCTTGTTTTGTGGGGGCCCGAACAAGCCAAGCACTTCAGCCACAAAAGTGGCACTGCTTGTCGTTGGAGTGCTTGCTTTGTTAAACTGTACATGTCCATTTCAATATCTTACATAAGGGTAATTGGGAGGACAGAAGGACAATTCCATCTTGCGCCACTTTTCTTTTCTGCCACTGCTGTGTGACAATGTTTTCAAGATGTGCTATGAACTGCTGTGTGTTTGTGTCGTTGCTCTTTCGCTTAGCATCCAGCCAGCTCGCTGCAGTCATTGTCCGAGAGTGGAAGAAAAAAATATTGTGACCTGTGAGGTGGTCAAAATTGACTGGAAATGACTGAAAATTAGTGTTATTGGGGTTAATAATAATTAGAGATGCTCGCTGACCCCCGTGATTTGGTTTTAGTTTTGGATCTGGATTACCGTCATGTTTTGGTTTTGGTTTTGCCAAACCGTCATTGCGTGTTTTGGTTTTGTTTGGTTTTGTTTTGCTATTTTGTTCAAAAATCAATGTTTTTGGTCATAAAATAACCAAATTTAGTGCTCCACCTATTCCTTGGATAAGTAATGTAGTTGCAAAGCTAATAAATGATCAAAAAAAAGTTTAATTCCTGGTAGGCCTTCATTAATTCGACACACAAACCAGATTGTCTTCCTCTCCATCTATGCATATTGGCAATGCAGCCATCGTTTTTGGATGTATATTACACCCTACACTTATAGTTAAATATGTAAAGAAATGGAATACTTGTAGAAAATACCAAAAAATTCAGCCGTTATAGACTGTACAATATTAATTGAAATGGAGAAAGCCAGTTTGGTTTCTGTCTCTCTAGACCCCCCCTCTACTTGTATAAAATACCAAAACATGCAGCCGTTATAAACTGTACAATATTAATAGAAATGGACAAAGCCATTTTGGGGTCACTGTGTGTATGACACCCTACCCTTAAGGATAAATTGCCCAAACAGCAGCCTTTCAAGACACTTAAATAGAAAGTTTTAAAAAGATGTTATCGTCATCATCTTCAGCTTCATCCTCACCCTCATCAGTGTGTACGTCATCATCACAGACTATCAATTCATCGCCGCTTGAATCCGCCATTAGAGAACAGTCAGTGCTTGGATGTCTTGGATGGTGAAGGCCTTCCTCGTGGAAGATGTAGTTCATTTTTATAAACATCATTTTCTCCACATTTTTGGGAAGTAACCTTCTACGGCGATCACTGACTAAGTTCCCTGAACACTCGTTCAGAGTACACACTGGAGGGTGGGCAGCTTAATTATTGCAAAGCAAGTTTGTACATGGGTTTCCAAATTGCCTGCTTTTCTTCCCAGTAAGGAAAGGGACTGTCTGACATTTCCATATCAATTACCTATTGAAAATAATCCTCCACCATCCTTTGCTTTGAATCCATTTTAATAAGGCCAAAGCACTTGTAGTGCTAAATATTGTTTTTTTAGACTGCTTACAAATATGACTTGACAGCCAGAAATATTAATGCAAAAGAATGGGGGACACCCCAAAAGCACTTGGGAGTGCTAAATATTATTTTTTGAGACTGCTGACAAACAGGACTTTTGACAGCCAGAAATATTAATGCAAAAGAATGGGGGACACCCCAAAAGCACTTGGGAGTGCTAAATATTATTTTTTGAGACTGCTGACAAACAGGACTTTTGACAGCCAGAAATATTAATGCAAAATAAGGGGGGACACCCCAAAAGCACTTGGGAGTGCTAAATATTATTTTTTGAGACTGCTGACAAACAGGACTTTTGACAGCCAGAAATATTAATGCAAAAGAATGGGAGACACCCCAAAAGCACTTGGAGTACAAAAAAATTAACCAGATAGAGCTGTTAGATAAGACTTTCAGCACCAGAAAAAATTTTGTTTTACACTGGGGGATATGGGACACCCCAAAGCACTTGTAGTGCCAAATATTGAAAAAAAAGACTCCTCTATCCTCCTCTCTTCTCTTCTCTATCAATTGTTATCAGAATTCTAATCAGAATTGTTATCAGAATTGAGTATATTTTCTGTCCCTGCTCTAATCAGCCTGTGACTACACCCTGCTCTGTCCCTCTGTCAAATGGCGATGGATTGCTGTGGAGGCGGGTATTTAAAATTTTCAATTATCGCGAGAACCGAGCTCTGAGATCAGACGACGTCACAATGATGTTTGGCCTCGATTTGGAATCCGAGCGGACGGGAGAGCACCGAGCCCGCTCGGCTCGGTACTCGGATAGGCAAAGTTCGGGCGGGTTCGGTTCTCAGGAAACCGAGCCCGCCCATCTCTAATAATAATGTAGGAAAAAAAATAGAGCAAAATAATGTGATTTTACCTATTTTTTCTAAAAATACAGATCCAAAACCAAAATACGCAATTGTGGTTTTGCCAAAACCAAAACACGAAGTTAATGCTAGCATTAAGCAATATGGAATTTGAGAATGTATTATTCCAAGTTATCGATCTGTCACTCCAAAAATTCTTACTATCTTTGACTAACCTTGAAGACCTTGAAATATTCCCAAAAAAAGTATCAACTTTGCTTTGTATTCTATGAAATTGGCTGAATACAAGCAATGTCATTAAATTCCATAACGCTCATCGGGGAAACCACTTACCTTGTTATGTGATAAGAAGCCTTAATGTGTACCTGTCATGCAATTGTGAGAACCTAACATTACCAGAAGATCCTGAGTAAAAGTCTAACTGCAATGTAAAGTTAATATCTCACATGCCACTATAAAAATGTATCTCTCTCTATCATAAAGGTCTTAGAAATTATTTACATTAGCTGTTGGTGTGGGCAGAAGTTCCTGTGACCAGGGGCATAGTATGGAGCCAAGGTACTTGGAGCAAGTGCATGCTATGTTCCCTCCAGTACTGAAGAGCACCTGGGGTGGGCTTGCGGCCAATATATGTGTCAACTTGAAGCAGAAATAATGGATATTGATATAATGTAGAGACACTAGTGTTGTTACAATGCAGGGATATAATATAAGGATACTGGTATAAGCAGGGACAATTGTGCTGGTACGATGCAGGGATATTGGAATAACACATGGACAATGATGCTGGTGTAATGGACACTATCACTAAGAAACCTACAACTGAATGCAGGATCCACACAGAGTGCAAGAAATTTTCTTGTTGTCTGAACCTATTGTCACAGAGACACTCACTTTCGATCTTGATCATACTCATTGAACACAGGCATTGGGACCCACTGGAGAATTACATGGGACTTGGTGCCTGGAGCATATGTTCCATTTTCTCTGCATGTGCTGTAACTCTGCATGTTCCACTGACCTCATGTGATCATTCAGAGGCAAAGTACTGAAAGCTGGTAGCTTGATGTGGTCACTAGGCCCCCATACCTGGTCTCCTCTTCTCCATTGCTTTCGCATGTTCATCACTGACTCCTCACACTGCTAGTTTCTAAGTGTTCTGGAATTCACTTATATCTCTTTCCCCAGTGTACCTGTTCTCAGTTGAGTTGATCATTTAACTGCATTTTGTTTTTGTACTGCCTTGTATGCCATGTTCTGTTTCATTCTATGCTCTCTGTATGGTGCTGCAGACCATTTGTGGTGCCATATAAATTAATTAATTAATTATTATTAATAATAATAATAATAATAATAATAATAATATGTCACAGGATGTAGCACAGTGGGCTTACTCTTGCCAGTACATACACTAGCCTTTGTGATGAAATTTGCTTATAGCTAACAATCAGTCATCTGTTACTCATCATTAAAAGACATTATATGCATGTTCTTTATTCCTGTGAACAATATAGTTATCCACCTATCCCATATTAAGAAACATCTTTGTTATCTTCTATCATTTTTCATCCCCATTGTGATTAGGGTCAAGAGACTGCATTTACGGGAGATTAATTTTTCACCAATGTGGATTACAAAACCAATAATCCGATATGAGGAGGATGCTCATGAGGCTGTAACCCATCTTTACTTCCTGGACATGGGAAGGTTTATAAATGGCAACCATATTCTTAAATTGAGCCAGATGGGTTCCATGTGTTTCACAGGGTTTGGAACCGGATGCCATCCCTTTTTGTCTGGATACCTGTTCCATTCCATTTTGGGGTCAGGAAGCCGCCAGCAGCAGGACCACCTTCCACTTCACAAAATCATAGAAGGGGAGACTATGCTAATGTTCAGATTAAACCACTTCATAAACGGGATTAGGTTGCCATTGTTCTCCCCCGGACTTTACCAGACACCTAGGCATCAACCTTGGTGGGAGGAAACCAACTTTAGTGCTGTTCTCTCTCAACTCCCATATCCAGCCGAAAAGGACTTTCTGGGCAATTGCATCCTAGGTGAACATGATATAACCTTGCAGGAATTTTGAATTGTTTAACAGAAGCCTGCAAGGGTCTCAGGGTTATTGGTGGATTGGAAAGGGCTTGGTGTTGGAATTCTGTCTACTAACAGCTCCATCATTGCTCCTGCTCCCAACTCTGCAACTTAGGCACACATAGTGCTGAAAGCTCTGCTGCAGTGATCCTCTCCTCCATCATGAGTATCTCAAGGACCTGCCTGACTGATGAGCCTGCTGGAGTAGGGAGACTGGGATTCATATCTCCACCACATTGGATGAGAGCAGATTGGTTGAGTGGAGGGATTCTCAGAAGACAAAATCAAAACAACAGCTTGGCTGGGGATCATTATACTGCAAGTGTATAGGTTCAACAGCTTGGCCACACATCTTGCTAAAGTTTTGTCATGGAGTGGGATTGGAGACATCTAGAAAGCCCCAGCAACTGTCTCAACACCACTAATTTCAGTATCAACTTTGCTATAACACTCTCAGCGTGCTGGTGTACCACCATTAGAGTTGATATAGGAACTCCATCAGGACCACTTTTAAAATAGCAACTTGACCTGGAAATGCTAACAACTTGACCAGACAACCCATACTACAGCTCAGGCTGGGGACACTATATAGGGCTTACAACGTATTAATGGATTGTTTAATAGTGGTCCTTTACATTTGCTGCCAACAGCTTAGCCAGACAAACAATCTGCTTTCAGTGTACTGGTGTACTCACCTTGCTGTTCCCTCGAAAACTGCCACAAGACCACTTTGCTAACTACAACTTGACTTGAAAGTGTAACAACTTGGTCTGGCTAAAGGATTCATAAAGAACGCATAGCAGTTGCCAGTATATAGACTCTAGGATGATGAGGGGGGTCTCTGGGTGTTGGTGATTACCCTGCTTGCTATTTATTAGTATTGTTTTACTCCACCTATTGTTTAAGAGTTTACTTATCTATGCCTGTGTGATCCAAAGGAACGTAAAGGACATGGGCAACCCTGTGAGTAGAGGCTTTAACGCCCTGATATCCTGACAGTCACACTCTCACTTATACCTCACCAGAATATGACAAACTTTATGCAGCTAATATAATGGTGAATAAAGAGGAAACTACAGAGCTGTAACACACAGTAAATGTTAACATATAGTAGTTACAATAAGTCTACACACCCTTATTGAAATTGCAGGTGTTTGTAAAATATTATATCAAGATACATAATGTCAGACATTTTCCACCTTTAATATGACCTTGCAACCAACAAAATTTAATGAAAAACAAATTTATCAAATTTTAGGAAAAGGGGAACATAAAAAACTACAATAGAATGATCACATGACAGTAAACAAGCGGTGTACTCAAGCAATGGTAAAGCCAGTAGAATAAATGGTTGTATAGAAAGACATATTAGTAACAGGAATATTGGCATTTTTAGTGGTCACTGGTAAGACCTCACCTTAATTACTATACAGTTCTGAAGGCCTTATAGGCAAAAAAGGCATTAATAAAATAGAAATCATAGAAAAAGTCTAGTAAAATGTTGCTTATGGGAGAAAGGGATAGAGGTAATATGATTGATATATTTGAAAGTTTCCAAGAGTTAGCATACAGGTAGTCAGTACTTTTATTCTAGATTTTATTATTTTACATAAAGGATGATAGATCAATGGAATAGTCTCCCAACAGTTGTGGTAGGGACTGATACAGTAAAAAAACATGACTCTGGCTAGATTTTAACACATAGTCAACATCCCAATATATCTGTCATCCAGTACAAGTATGCGTCTCTTCATAAAAGATATATTCTTGCTCTCCAAAGTCAGGTGTAACTGCTCAAAAGCAATTGCATGTCGCAAAAGTAAAGTATAAAATGAAAACAAAAAATTCAGCTCTGTTGCGTTATGCCACATCGCCATAAGTTCCCCCTTATGGCTTTACAAAAACTTTTTAATTGCATACATATTAATCTCTTTGAGAGTGAAAGAAAAGAGCGAAAAAATATTATACAGAACTATTTGCATACTTAGCCTACCATGATATTGACAGTGATAAATTAAATTGCCAGTTTCTGCAATTAGTTATGAGCTTGTCATATGGGTGAAATTGAAGCGCTTATAATGAAAGGACATTAATACAAAAGTATGCTTGTATCTGTCAAGTACGCATTAATAGTGGTGCTCATGATATCAGTTTTAAAGGGTTCTTTGTCAAAGTACTGTTTACTAAGGAGTAGGAACATTGAGTTATAACGTGAGTTACAATGTGAAAATAAAGGGTTTTTAGGGTGAAATATTTTTTTTTTGGGGGGGGCTACAAGTGTTGTTATTCAGCCAATTTGTTCCACAGCAGTGCTGCACATGAGGTCAGCTTTAAAACTAAAATCAGAACAGCCTGTTGCTTATATTGGGCCTCATTGAGACTTGTGAGTAAATCCAAGTAGAAGGATGGCCAAAACAGATGAAAATCATTTTAAAAATGCAGTATTCTTCGAATAAAACATTTTTTTAAATGTGTAAAGGTTTTTAAAATTCTTACATTTTTTTAGCTTTTTAAATTTATTCTGGTTATGGTAGAAGAACTGAAAGACAAAATCTGGGCTTTTAGTTTCAATGCACATATGTGAGCAGCCAACTGTCTGATGATGCATGCACATATCTATAGAGTCTGGCAAGGTAAAGTGGTAACTTATCTCTTACCTCTCTGAGCCAGTAAATGTATTTTGGTAAATTGTGGAGATATGGTATTATTGTGGCAATAATGTATGTTTGTATATGTATAAAGTATGTTTTTTCAGTTCATATTAGAGCAACACTGACTACAGCGGCAGAAATATATTGAAGACTATGAGGCAGACATGTAAAAATATAGACTTACCATGAAAGTGACACAGAACATTTCCGCTGCGGGTGCTATCAACTCCGACTACAGAAAATCCCATCAGTTGAAATTGACGTCACATATCTTGGCGTTACTAAGTTTCCCGGTGTTAAAGCGGCGATGGCAGGACCCAGAGAAGCAATATTGTTAATCTGGGCCTGTTAGGCATCAACCTGGTTTACTTGTTTTTATTTTTGTGGATATAATAATTATTTTATTGAAATTATTTATTTATTTTAGTACTTAGAGGAGAGTCGATATATAGAAGCATTAACCTCTTGGGAGATTACCCGTATATCAGCGGTCATAAACATAAAGGTGGCACTAGAAAAATATGTATCTATTAGAGGCCATATAGCAATTACTCCTATTATATAATGTGTCAGCCATTAAAGCTGTGCTCTATACACACGATAAGTGGCTGTCACAAGCTGGGTGTCACATATCAAATTAGCCATCAGCTGAAGTGCTCTTTGTGCTCCCGACACAGACTCCTGTGCCACAACCCTATTCTGTACAACAGGGGGATGTGGTCCTTTCAAACTTCAGAACTTGTTGTCATGTGACTGCTGATCCTGTTAATCAGTTCAGCTATTTAAATCTGCTCTACGCACAGTCCTGTGCCAGAGTATTAGGCTCCATACCCTTTCTCCAGAGGTACTGTGCTTCTTGTTGCTGATTTCTGTGATTTCTGACCCAGACGATTCCATTTATATTGCCTATGTTCCTGCTTGTGGCTGCTCGCATTGATTTTGACATGACTTCCTGTTATTCCATCTGGCATCCGTGTAGCGGTCCTGGCTACGTTGAGCATTCCCGTCTTTCTGTCTGATACTAGCTTGTCACGCCTGGAAGCAGGACAGAGTGTCACAACCTGCGAACCCAATGGCAGCAAAGCCCAAACCTGGGGGGGTCCTGGGTGAAAAACCAGGGTTCATTAGAATCGACATCTCTGTTACTGTCCTAGTTGGAAAAATTTTTTTGCACTAATCCACTAGAATCGGGACAGTGTCATTCATCATCATCATCATCATCATCATTTATTTATATAGCGCCACTAATTCTGCAGCGCTGTACAGAGAACTCACTCACATAAGTCCCTGCCCCATTGGGGCTTACAGTCTAAATTCCCTAACACACACACAGACTAGGGTCAATTTGTTAGCAGCCAATTAACCTACCAGTATGTTTTTGGAGTGTGGGAGGAAACCGGAGCACCCGGGGGAAACCCTCGCAAACACGGGGAGAACATACAAACTCCTCACAGATAAGGCATGGTTGGGAATTGAACTCATGACCGAAGTGCTAACCACTGAGCCACTTAGTAACATAGATGATGTGACACCAGTCCGTAGAGTTTAACCTATTTTGGATCTCTTGCGATCCCTCTCTTATATTTGAAATGATCCTGATGAAGCAACCGCCAATCTGTTTCAATCTGGAAAAATCTCTCCTGACCCAATATTGCAGTTCTATTTCTCCCTGGATCCACTATTGACCTTCATTTTAATTAACGGTCGTAACCCTAGATACCCTTTTCCGCTAAATATATATTTAACCCTTTCTTAAGCATCTCAATTGAATCTGCCATCACAACCTTCCCTGGCAGTGAATTCATATCTTGACTGCCCTTACTGTAAAGAACCTCTTCCTTTGCTGGTCGTGAAACTTCCTCTCACTAAACTTAGGTGGTGACCACACGTCCTTTGTATAGTCCTTGGGGTAAAAAGTTCCCCCTTAAAGTTCTCTGTATTGATCCTAATATATTTGTACATAGTAATAATATCCCCTTTTAGATGCCTCTTTTCTAAAGTAAACATGCCTAACCTGACTAACCTTTTCTCGTAACTTACTGAATTACTCCATGCCTTGTTTAAATTTTGTTGCTCTTCTTTGAACCCTTTCTAGTTTTAAAATGTCTTTTTCTATAGAGTGGTGCCCAGAACTGTGCTCCATATTCAAGATGAGGTCTTACCAATGATTTATATAGAGGCAAAATTACTCTGTCTTTTCTTGCATCTATGCCCCTTTTTATGTATGCCAATACTTTAAAGGCCCTTGCAGCTGCTGCCTGACATTGAGCACTATTGCTAAGTCTTCTGTCTACGAGCACTCCCAAATCCTTTTCTATTATAGATTCCCTTAAATTATTCCCATTTAATTTATAGATTGCGTCCTATATTGTCTTTTTTAATCCTTTTGCCATTTATATACTTAAAAACTTTTAGGGTTTGTCTTACTTTCTTTTGCAACTTGTTTTTGATTTTCTAATTTATCCAATCTAATTTGCTTTTTGCGTGTGTTATTACATTCCTTCTAAATACAGAAGGACTACTAGACTTAATTATTTTACAATTGTTTCCAATGGGAATGAACTTATAAGTTTATGTTTGCAACAACCTTTTAAAGACAGCCCACTTTTCTTTGTATTTTTCCTTGAAAAACTGCGTCCCAGTCTATGCACTTTATAGACTCCTTTAGCATATTAAAATGTGCCTTTCTAACGGTTAAAGTCCTAGTTAATCCCTTATACTGTTGCTTCTGGAAACTAATTTCAAATGAGACCATTTTATGTTCACTGTTTCCTATGTGCTCTCTTACTTGAATATTTGATATTACGTGTACATTATTTGTTATTACTAGGTCCAGTATAGTCTGGTTTCAAGTTGTTTTTTCTACAATTTGGGACAAGTAATCGTCTTTTAGAGTGCTCAAAAACCTGTTGCCCCTAGCTGTACCACAAGTCTCAGCACTCCAATCAATGTCCGGATAATTACATTTCCCCATCATTAAAACTTGACCTAGTTGTGTAGCCTTTTCAATTTACTGTAGAAGTGAGGCTTCCCCAATCAAACTAATATCTAGAGGTTTATAGCATATCCCTATCAGCAACTTCTCTGAACTTTTACCTCCAATGGATATTTCCACCCACAATGCCTCTATATTATCACCAATACTCCTGTATGATTGACTTTAACACTGGCTTAATATAAAAACATACTCCTCCTCCCCCTTTATTTACCCAATCCCTCCTGAAGAAAGTATAGCCCTCTAAGTCGACTGCCCAGTCATGTACATCATCCCACCATGTCTCAGTAGTACCTATATCATCATATTGCTCGTTCATTGCTACTAGCTATAACTCCCCCATTTTACCTGTCAGGATTCTTGCATTTGCAAGCATACACTTAAGTCTATTGCCTCCCTTTGGTATTCCTTTTTGCTTTGACATGAATGTTTTTCTAATTGGCTTTAACAAGGCTTCTCCTTATTGGCTACACTTCCCTTTTCACCCTCTCCACTCCCTTTACCCTTGCTATATTCACCCTTGCTACTCTCAATGTCTATCCCATAAATCCTTACTTGCCCCTCCCACAAAACCTAGTTTAAAATATCCTCCAACCTTTTAACCATCCTCTCCCACAGCACAGCAGCCCCCTCCTCATTCCAGTGCAATCCATCTAGACAATAAAGATGGCATCTTACAGAGAAATCAGGCCAGCGCTCTATGAATCCAAAACTCAAAACTATTAAGAGATTAAATTTAAACAACTGAGAACTCAGTTATACTGAAGGGCAGTCATACTTCTATGTATAGACTACACCAAAAAGAACACAAAGATCACAGCTCAAGCATCATAAATATTCCTTCTAAAAACCACAGTAAAGTTTAGCTTCTAATTGTAAAGTTAAAAATAAGTGAATTGCTAGTGGTAACATTTAAATATTATTTTCATAGCATCAATAACCCAAAAAACACAGTGTAAAATAATTTGTATTATGCACAGCAGAACCCACTGCAATTCTTGATCCAGTTTATTCCAATTAGTTACATGATTCCTTAAGAGAACTTTTCTTAAATTCGAAGATGAAAACAGACACAAAGAGAGCCACTGTACTGAATATCTCCAGCAAGTAGTGGCAACAGAGCTGGCTCTTCACAGTATCTTGACTCCAGATGGTTTTCTGGTACTAATGCCATCTGAATTTCAGATAAGCCAATATTTTTTATTCCATTGTACATGCATTTGATCTGTTTCTGCTATTTGGGTTTATATTTACTACTACTCTCTGATTTTTACATAGAAATAAGTATATTTTTATACACAAGTGTCAAAAAGAATAAACAAAAGAAAAGTATAACAGGAACACCAAGCAGTATACTTTGAAATAAAAATATAGCATCACCAATACCTAGCATGGTGCCAAAGCAATTGTTTATTTGAAAACAGGTTCAGAGAAAGCCAAATATGAATGTCTTAAGCACTGAAGCTCTGAATGGAATTAATCCAAAGTAATAATCTATTCTTTTTAAAATCTTACTGGCAAACAATCCTACTAAACAAAAACAAAAAAGTATTTTAAAATTCCTTCAGACCTTATAAGTGTCCTTAAATCCTTATTCAATTCTTGTCTTCATTGCTTAAACCCATTTGAAGTATCACATTCAGCTTCAAACATAGGAATTTTACTTTCTTTATTTTGGCTGTCTCTTGTACAGTGTGACTTGCTTGCTGGCCAATCATCCTTTGCAATCCCCTTGCTGGCACCTTGGCTCCAAGCATGGGGAGGTAAACAGAAAAAAAGGACCACAATCCTCATGTATTCTCTTTTATTAAAGAAAAAAAATACATCTACACATGTAGAGCATATATAAATTGCAAAGCTTTTTTTTTTTTGATTGCTGCAAGACTGTCTACCAGAAAATGACCAAAGGTGGTGCTTCTCAAACATCTATGTGATGATAAACACCCTGGAGTCTCTCATCCAAGTTTTTCATCTCACACTCTTATAGATAGTGTCGAAGTAATAATTAACAAAAAACTTATTTTACCAATTGATTCATTAGAATGAACGAATGAACTTGACTTTTATGTGTCTGTGCTTTTAAGAGAATGGAAAAACACATATTGCACAATACAGAGAACAGCAAGTTATATAAGGGTCACATGTTCTTCATTTCACAATAGCAGGCCAAAGACATATTTACTTCAAATAAGGTCAAGAAGACCCTTCCAAAAGACCCCTCCAAGAACATGTCACTTTAATGAAGATTAATGATAGATACTTAGGGCTAGATTTACTAAGCTGCGGGTTTGAAAAAGTGGGGATGTTGCCTATAGCAACCAATCAGATTCTAGCTCTCATTTTGTAGAAATTACTAAATAAATGAAAGCTAGAATCTGATTGGTTGCTATAGGCAACATCCCCACTTTTTCAAACCCGCAGCTTAGTAAATCTAGCCCTTAGAGTGTCAGCAGTGATGTTAGCTGGGAAGGTGTGTTTTAAGCAATGATGAGTAACATTTTCTATAAAAGAATGTCTTAATCAAATATAGATTGTCAATTGGCATTTGATATTCTGGGCGTATGTCTGCTTCGTCCAGTAATGGCTGTATCTATGCATAATATCTTTTAATAAAGTATAGAAATATTATATTTTGGAAACCTGCTCATCTCAATTATTATTTAAAGAGAAGAATAGAAAAATCTTATACAAGCGGAAAAAAAAGCACAACTCCTACTCCCGCCAACTCGTTTCGACCCAGACGGTCTTTTCCAAGGCAGTGGGGAAATATGTGGTAAGAGTATTTAAATTGGTCCTTATTGGCTCTGATCAGTTTTAGGTATGCAGCATTTGCACTTCTTCATTACATCATTACATTAAAATACTCTGAAATAGAAACCTATATGAAAGAGTAGGAAAAATAATAATTCATGCTACTTGTCAAGGTAGCCTAACAATATCTAGCTCCCGACCATGTGTCTAATTTAAAAGGTGCCAGTATTTTCAGAAACATACACTTAATTGAGAACCTCCCATCTCAAAAACATGGAATAGATCTGATACTATAATACATAATTTTTAAAATTGCCTCCATTGGTTCTCATGATGGTCACTAGATGCAAACTTCCTATAATGTGCTAGATTCCATGACAGTGAACACTCCGGTCTTCAGTCTCCACAGTAACCAACACGTTTATCAAGTTCACAGACACATATTACACTGGATATGAGTTAAAAAGTAGAAGACACACTAAATTTATAAGAGATATATGACATAACATAACATAAAAATTCTAAATTCATTTGAACATCTGCATAATGCTAATATTTAATCAAATATCAAGATGTTCTTAATATGGGCACCCCTTGTTCAATTTCAAACACGGCATCTATGTCTACCTTATAACTGTGAACGATATTCACCTTGTTTATAAATCCTGTAATTTTAAATAATTTAGAAACGTGTCCACTCTTGTCTTGCAGAGTGCAATACTCAGTTGGCTTATATCCTGATCATGTTACCTTTCCATAGAAGTAACAAATTTACTATGAAATGGTCCTCAAAATAGAGCTAATTAATAGTGTCCCTTGAGAATTATTGAGTCTATACGAAGACTTATTAGCAGCTTTTGCCACATATGCCATAATATAGACATGACATCTCACTTTATAACTTATATTAACTATATCTAGTAATCACTGATCACACATGTACCTTAACATATTATTTCTCTAAAGAGACCTAGCAGATCTTCTAGGAATTGATTATCGAGGACCATACTATTATTTGACATTAAATCCCAGGGTCAAAAATAACTACATTTATCAAATTCTGTTATAATCACAAAGACATATTCAACTCAGTCTATATTAAGTCCTTCTGAATTTAAGTTCTTAACTTAACAATCCGTTTCATCTCAGACTTAGCCAATCTACTTTCTATGTCCTTGTTTGTCCAATTTCCTACCACTTGTTCTATGGCTTTAAAACTCCTGAAATTGTCCATCGAGCAGCTGTGATTCTTCTTAAAATGTGAGGCTAAACTATGAAGTGCATATCGCTTTTCAATATTTTGCCGATGCTCTACAATACTCGTCTTAAAAGGATATGAGGCACCCCCACATACTGCTTGCTACATGTACACACACTAGTAGATAAAAAAGATTTGTACTATTGCAAGTTAGGAAACCTTTCATTCTTAATAATTTCTTTTTAGGAAAATCACTTTTCTCTAAGTGGTTCCATAAATTTGGTACTCTTTTGTAGACAATCTAGCGCTTCACAGGAAGAATTTTCTACACTGTGGGATCTTTTGTCAGTACCAATGCTTTTTCATGATGTTCTCAGTACCTTTATGTTGTGAATTATATTGAGCTATGAAAGCTATATCAGACTTGGATTTTCCCATTCATTCATTGATGTTAACAAAATTTCTCTATTGATTTCTTACACTGATTATAATGCCTTTTCTACTTGTCTAACGCATAACCTTATTCAGAAATTGTAGCTGCATTTTGTTAGCTTGTTCCATGAATATTACTGGGTTCTTACAATTTCGCTTAATCCATTTACAATTGCTGCTGGAAATTCTTTTTAAACTAGTTATAACGATGACTACTTCAATGTAAGAATTACTGTATGTAGGCTTATTAAAATATTTGTCTTCCTCAATCCTAGATAATAAAATCTAATAAATTCACACTTTTCTGACTAATGAAAACTGTCAACTTAATATTAAATTAATTGTCATTAAAGTAATCACAAATATTTTTCATGTCCAAATCATTAGCTTATCATACAAACATAAAACATAATCAATGTATCTATTCCAGGGAACTAGGTTTGCCCCAGCCTGGTATTCCTAATTGTCAGATCTTCCCAATAACTCATGAATACATTGGTATAGTTCGGGGGCAAACATAGTACCCATTGCGGTCCTTGTTTAGTAGAAAGAGTGTTATGGAAATAGCTATTTTTCTAGGTGAAACCCTCTTTAATACATTTTTTATAATTCAACATCCTTTATTTCTTTATTAATGATATATTGGGTAGCCTCCAAACCTTTCTCATGTTGTATTACTATAGACAATGAGGCCATGTCCGCATTGTTAAGGAAGTCACCTTCCTACCCATGGCTATATCTTATTTTCTTAAGCATATCTCTGTTTTTATTTTAAGTAGGATCTATTGTACTACTATAGTTTGAAGATGATAGTCAATATATTGCAAATAGAAACAAGAAAAAAAGTGACCTGTGCTCAGAACCTACTCAATTCTGATGCTGATTCAAGTATAGAGAGAGTATTTGAGAAGGGGCTCACATAAGACCGGGAACTCCCAGACAAGCTTACAAGTTCGATTGGAATCTTTATTCCCATTTTCCTATAACGTTCAGACTTGTAACAACTAGGATTATTACCATTACTGTTCTCTATAGAGCATCACAGGATTTGTCGTATTTTTAACTTTCTTTTAGGAAATTTCTTTTTTCTTTTTGCACATTGAGACCACCTGCTTCGGATACACCATTATTCATTCAGAACACCACATCCCATGCCAAAAGCATTTCATAGATTAAGGCATCAATATTAAATCTGTAACTTTTTTTCACTCACTCTGAGTGGATGCAGCATTTGAGAAATCTTCTTTTAGTCAATATATTGCAACAGATTAATTGTAACTTAAGCTGTCCCAGAAACGATCAGTCTCACAGATGGATTAAGAATATTTTTATAGATTTTTGTGAGAATATATATCACCGATATTGTGGGGTTTGGGGTATTCAAAATTTTCACCACATGCTCACTTAATATTCCTTCTTTTTATGAGATTCTTCTGTTAAATTTCTAAGACTATTTTTAATTCTTTCTATAGGATCTTTTTTTAAAAAAAAATAAGTGTCCTGATATTTTATTAATGCCCCTACATTCTCCATATAATTGTTAATTTCCATTGTGACCACTCCTCCGACAGAACAAAAAATAAAAGTTATATCATACCTCCCTTTCCACATAATTTTCAACGGAAGAGTGGGAGAGGCATCAGGAAAATATAGAAGAAAAATATATATCGAAAAATAGTCAGATCCCTATTGAATGCTTTGTCATGTCACCAGCATTTCTTCTAAGGATCCTGGCTTTAGCCACTGTGGTGAAAGTAGAGGTGGAATGTGTACATGTTGTAATCTTCTATGTCACTGTTCGGTAACGCCAGGCTAATTCTACAGGATTATTCAGAGAAGCTCTGTGCAATGTATTGCAAGTGCCAGGTGGCAGTGTACAGCGTGCACTGGTTGTATCTCTCTGCAATGTATGGCGAGCAATGGCAGAATCTGTTCAGCTTATGGCAGGCAATGGGGGTATTTCTGTGGAATGTATGGCTAGCGACGGGGGTATACATTCTGCATATGTTAAAGTGGCTGTTTGCTGGGGAAGCCAGGAAGAGCCCCAGTGCCTTTTGGTCTCTGGGAGGGGAAACCACCCGTTCTTTTATGTTTGCAGCCTCCCATCCCCATTGTGTAACCTGAGTCACCCTATTCATACATAAGAGATGCAACCTAAACCTTAACACAAATTACACCTGCAGCCTGTTTTTTAACATTCTTGCACAGAAAAAAATGCAAAAAACTAAGCAAAAGTGTTTTCTCTCCATAACTGGTGTCCCAAAGACTAAACTAGTTAAATATATGACCTTTGTTTCATATAGAAGTATGTTTCTCTCCACAATATTCCTTCATTAGCTTGGACAGGAGCCTCACATCACTAATCTGAGTTATCAAGGGACCCTGCTCCTTCTACTATCTATAATTTCCCATACATGCTGAATTTTGATGGCTGTTTTATACTTATAGTATCTGTAACAAGTATTCCACACATAGCATCTTTCACATTTAGTTGTTTTTTTTTAAATCACCACTGATTAACACAATATACTCTGTAATGTCAATAAAGAACTACTGTCATTCTTTTATTCCTAATTAATTACAAAAAAACAATAATTGATTATTACATAGATAAAAACCCCTTTTTTATTTGATAGAATAAATATTTAGCAGCAGGCATAGCTATGAGACAATTTGGCTAAATATCTATCAGCTTTAAACACCTGGGGGTATATTTACTAAACTGCAGGTTTGAAAAGTGGAGATTTTGCCTATAACAACCAATCAGATTCTAGTTATCATTTATTTAGAACATTCTACAAACTGACAGCTATAATGTAATTGGCTGCTATAGGCAACATCTCCACTTTTTCAAAACCGCAGTTTAGTAAATATACCCCCTGGACACTCTATGTCAATAACCTTTCTAGTCCCTGAAGCAGAGAAGTATCCTCATAGCAATATGCTCCTGATACCGTGCTTCAAAATAAGGATAGTGTTCTAGGGAGGATCATAGTGTTTAACTTGTGCAAAATATAGTGCTTAGCGTTTAGGACAAAAAATTAAATCTTCAACAGTTTCTTTCTCCAGTTCCTGGCAAATCCTAAGCAAGATACCATGTGAGTCTTTTGCCACTTTATGATAAATCACAGATTTGTGAAGTGTCTGGTCTATTGTTGTCCCATAAACAATTTTCCCCACAATTGCCATGGAAGACTATCTTTCTTGGTGAGATCCCTCACTGATGCCTTTATTGCATGGATGCTTAGTGTTGGCGGATGAATGTTCTAGACAAATTAATAGTTGTGACATATTCTCTCTATGTATTTATGAAGGACTTGAAGGTGCTGTGAGAGAATATTTAAAGTCTTTGAAATTACCATGAGATCATTAATAAGAATTCGCAAACAAAAGTCAAAAGTTGGTCAAAAGTCTTAAGTGGAGTAACCTCAAGGTTCCGTGCTGGGGCCACTACTTTTAAATATATTTATTAATGACCTTGGTGATGGTTTAGAGAGTAAAGTTTCTATATTTGCAGATGACACTAAACTCTGTAAGGTAATAAAATCAGAGCAAGATGTAGCTTCTCTACTGAGGGACTTAAATAAACTGGAGAATTGGGCGGCCAAATGGAATATGAGGTTTAACACAGATAAATGTAAGGTTATGCATTCAGGGATCAAAAACAAGAACGCAATCTATAAATTAAATGGAATTAATTTAGGAGAATCTATAATGGAAAAGGATTTGGGAGTGCTCGTAGACAGTAGACTTAGCAATAGTGCTCAATGTCAAGCAGCAGCTGCAAGGGCAAACAAAGTATTGGCATGCATAAAAAGGGGCATAGATGCAAGGGAAGATAGTGTAATTTTGCCACTGTATAAATCGTTGGTAAGACCTCATCTTAAATATGCAGTACAGTTCTGGGCACCACTCTATAAAAAAGATCATTTGGAACTAGAAAGGGGTCAGAGAAGGGCGACAAAATTGATAAAGGGTATGGAGGCATTAAGTTATGAGGAAAGGTTAGCCAGTTTAGGCATGTTTACTTTAGAAAAGAGGCGTCTAAGAGGAGATATGATTACTATGTACAAATACATTAGGGGTCAATACAGAGAGCTTTCATGGGAACTTTTTACCCCAAGGACCATACACAGGACACGGGGTCATCCCCTAAGGTTAGAGGAGAGGAAATTTCACAACCAGCAAAGGAAGGGGTTCTTTACAGTAAGAGCAGTCAAGATATGGAATTCATTGCCAGGGCAGGTTGTGATGGCAGATTCAATAGATATGTTTAAGAAAGGGTTAGACGAATTTTTAGCGGAAAGGTGTATCCAGGGATACGACCGTTAATTAAAATGAAGGAAAGTAGTGGATATAGGGTAAAAATAGGACTGCAATATTGAGTCTGGGGGGATTTTCACAATTGAAACAGATTGGCGGTTGCTTACTCTGGATTAATTTCAAATATAAGTGCAGGATCGCAGGAGATCCAAAATAGGTTGAACTTGATGGACTGGTGTCTTTTTTCAACCTCATCAACTATGTTACTATGTTACTATGTATGTAAATTCATTTTGATTCCATAAAGTAACATGTGAAAAATGGCAAAAGGGGGTGAATATTTTTTGTAGTCTGAAATCAGGAGGTAAATAAAAGATGTTACTTACCTTTGAGTATATGAAATGTTCGTACAATCACTGTTGGAAATCAACTCTTTAAAAACAGAGAAGAGTGGTAGTTCTTGGTGAAGATCTGAGGGAGAGGGGACTCCATTTCCAGTATAAACAACACAGTTTACAAAAAGATTAAAAAATAAAAATAAAAAAAATAACCAATCATATAATAACATGCAGGGCAGGTATTGTGCACTTCACACCAACCTGGACCAATCAACATCTGCCTAATCAGTTGACAATAGTTCTGTATGCTTGGTAAATATCTGCTTCCAATGACATATATATAATGAGACACCAACATAATACAGTCCCATCGCACAAGCTTGGGGGTTGGCCACAAATTGCAAAAAGAATGGAGCTCATACAACTGCCAATTCCAATCAACTTCCCAGTTGATATGGAGTGTAAATGTGTTGGAATGATGTAAATGCTTAACAGTTTATGACAATGCTAATGGTGGGGTTAAATGGCCATATTATTCAGATTTTGTTACAAATATGTGTACATCTATGGCCATACTGACAGAGATTACCCTTTGTATGGTGACATTTATTTTCAGTCGGAGGCTTCCTGCTAGCTTCCATTCTTCTCATCACATTTTAACATATGCAGCTCTGTCCTCACTAACATAATTACAAATGAACAAGTTGTAAGTGATTCAGTTGCTTGCATTGAAAACACTGAATAGCATAACCTCTTAGAAGAAGGAGATGTGCAGCTGATGCCACCAGGGCTCGGGGGATTTGCGCAATTCTTATTGAGACTTTTCAGTTGAGCAGAGTAACGATGCTTCTAGCCCGTAACTGCGTAGAGATGGACGTATTAACATATATTGTGTAGGACAGTGATAGGCAGTGGCTAGATGGAGTGACCCTATAACCTTCAAAAGGGCCGCACATCACCTTCAATCTCAGAGATAATTTAAAACAATACCTTTACCTATATTACAGATACTTCTGTAATAATAATAATTATTTATTAACAGCAGTGGTTAAAGTGGGGGTATATACGGTGGTATGCACCACTTCTCCTACTGCCTTCATTATAGCTCCTCCCTCTAGCTCCTGGTAGGAAGTGTTGTTAGCGCTTGTCTGATGTCTGGTGCAAGCCCATGGCTGGGCCAGCATGGGCGGGGAAACTCCCCAGGCAAGTACCAGGCCTCTGGGCCTATTCTGGAAGAAAACTCCCAGGCCCAAACAGCTGTGCTTTCAACATCTCAAGTTATTTCTCAGCCAGGTAATGAGGTGAATGTTACCAGTACAAGTGCAGTGATTGTGGAAAAAGGAAAAGATGAAGGAAAGAAAGAGAATGTGACACAGAAAGTAAGTGTAATTACTAAACAAGACAAAGGTTTGTTAAGTCAAACTAGCAGCAAACAAATGAAACAGCAAATGCAACAGCTTCAAACAAAGAGAATGAAGCAGGCTCAAGAAGAAATACAACAAATACAGGATAAATCAAAGAAAAGTACACAACTAAAACTACAAAGGGCACAGGAGGGCAAACAAAGTGCAGCAAACTCACCTGGTGTGCAAATGGCCCCTCCCTACCAGAGACAGAGGAGAACATCTCTGGAAAGACAGTCTATGCAAGAAAACCTGCAACAGCAAGCACTTGTTACCAGCCTGGTGCACCCAGGTCACACTCGATCCCAGTTAGGTGGCAAAGCTTGTTTCAGTGGACCCCCCTAAGCTGCAACCTGCAGAGAAGCCCTTGGTGATAGTAAAGCAAAGTGCTGGTAAAGCTGCAGCTACAACAAACCCAGGATCCAGGCTGCAATCTGAAGATTCTAACCATACAGGAGCAGCAGTGATAGCAGTTTCAACTTCAAAACTCAGCAGACTTGTATATCTGTCACTGAGAGACATGTGGCAGGAAAGAGCAGTGATATAGGAAAAAAGGACATTACTAAAGAAGACATTCTCCAAGTCCAGAAACATCAAAGGGGCTGAGTGGTTTTAAAGAGTCAGGAGAAATCTCAAGGCAGACTCAGAGTCTTAAAGGGGCAGAGCGTGCACCTGAGCTGCACCTAACAGATAAAATCCCTGCACTTATAAAAAGAATGGAGGCTTTAAAGAAAACAAAGCTGATAATACAAAAGCAGATTGAATGTGTTTATAAACTAAACGCTGCAAATCCAAGCAAAGAAGCTTTATATGATGGTAAACTCAATTAATTAAGTAAAGACCTTGCAATTGTTGTAAGAGACATTGATTCTGTCTTAGAGCAGGTGGGGCCTGTTGGAGAAGTATATAAAAATCAGGAGCATTTTGATGCATATATAGAGGTGTCAAACTACAGACAGAAAATGGAGCCAGAGTCCAGATCTTCATGTGAATCTGAGTCTGAAGACCTCCCAGATGATGCGCAGCTGCTACAGAAAAGACCAGTGTTGCAGGAAGCCAGTTTTTCCTTTAAGGAAGGAGACTTGTACAAGAACGGACAAACGGCAGTGGTAAAGCAGCAGAGAGAAAGTGCAGGTCAAGTACAAACACCTCCGGTCCCGAGGGACATTATAAAACAACAATTCAGTGGAGATGTCAGCACACCTCAGGAAAGTGGATCCCAGCAGAGAGATGCAACCAGTGGGACACAGGAAAGAGGATAAATACCTGAGCATTATATACAAGAGACCCCTAGCATACATAGTGATAGTACTGAAAATATTGTGGACAATAATGTTGTTGCTACCTATGAGATAGAATATACAGATGGTAATTTACAAGAGGTGGTAGTAAATGAGGGTGAGGAAGGTTTACAATCAATATGGGATGTTGAACCCTCCACAAAAATAGAACAACCAGTGGAGCAATCAGGGCATCAGAATACTGAGATAGATGAGATGGAAGTCTCAGTAGAGAATACTACACTAGATTTCCCCACTTTATCTGGAGTATGACAGTCTCAGGTATCAGCAGATATACCCACAACAGGCAGTAGTCAATCTGTACTGGATCATACACAGAATAGTACACAAGGAAATAATACAAATAGTGGATCTGGCCAGGTTCCTCCTAGGAATGCATGGAGCCGCGGGGCACCATCATTTAATTCTAATACAAACTATACAGGTCAGGCTTTTAGGAGGAGGAATGTGGTCAGATTCAGGAACAAAGGTACCAGAGATGAGTTGCCAGACAGAAGATATGTCATACGAGAATTATTGTGTCACCAAATGGGGTTTGTACCAGCAAACATATTGGCAGTAATAAACCTACAAGTTAGACAGGGGTATGATGTGAGTTTTAAACTTATGTCTGATCTGGATAGATTCTGGGCAAATTTTAGCAAGTTTAGGGATACAGAAGGTTGGAATAAGTTTAGTTTTTTTTCAATCTTCAAGCCAGACACAGCCAATGTAACAATAATTTTTTGGAATGAAGCAGTGCCTCCCCAGGACATTATGATATGGCTCAGGAGGCATTGTGATCTAGTGTAAGACCTGACAAAGAATAAATAATTTGGTAAAACTGCAGCAGTATAGCCATGTAACCCACCATCTGCCAAATTCTTTTCTTTATTGGACGTGAGAGAGGGGTATGTTTTTATGTGGGTCACCCCAGGACTTGTTTTAAATGTGGGAAGTCTGGTTATGTGGCCAGCACAATCCTTAAGCGTAATCTGTGCAGTGAGGTTGGCCATGTAAGTGCTACCTGTGTGAATGTTAGATGCAATTTATGTGGAGGAATTGGCCATCCCCATAATGATTGTCCAGATGCCTTTCATAACATTTGTAAGGATTCTCCAGATGAGGGTTTGGTGGTAGAAGAAGAGGCTTTGAAAGAGGAGGAATTAATGTCAGGGCCAATTTTAACACAGAAGGAAGTTCAGCAGGAGATGGATGATACAGGGCAAGAGCGTCACCAGCCAGAAAGTGGCCAACAGCCAACAGAAATGGTTCTTCAGGTGGAGCAACAGCCAGTTGAACCATCTTCTTCTACAACAGTCTCTGTTTGTGAAGAGAGTAATGGTATAGGGAATAGGAGGAGGAAAAAAGATAAATCCTCTCATAAGCCTGAAGGTGAATGGAGTCTTGTTCAAAAACCAGAGAAAAAGAAAAAGGTTCAGGGAAGAGCAGGTGTAGAAGTAACAGTTATTTTCAATAGATATAAACTGTTATAGGAGTCGGATACCGATGCCTGTTGGTTGGATGCATTAGAATTGGAGCAGGAGTTGAAAAGAGTGGCACGGGAATGTGATGTTGAGTCAGAAGATGACCCACCAACTAAAAGAAGGTCTGTTCCTGAGAAGGGGCAAGTAGAGTCCAATATGGAAATGGGAGGTCGGCAAGGTGGCTCTGACTCTGACTTGTAATGATGAAACTCATTTTTTTGCTGCTCTTTTTGTCTCTTGCTATTGTCACAAGCCGCGGATGCTTCAGGCACCTCCGTGACTCGCTCCTGTCTGTGCCCCCGCGTTATGGCGACCGGGATGTCACTTCCGCTGAGTCCAGGCCGTTGCCAAGGCAACGGTCGGGACGCTCTCTGCTGCAGCTCCGCATCCCTGCATCTAGTGCAGCCGGGCGCGCGCGCAATATAATTAGTTAGTGCCCAGCTGGGCTGTTCCTCCCTCTGCTGCACAGATCAATTTCTATTGGGCCACATTGGTATATAAGGCAGGAAGGGGGAAGCCCTCCCTGCCGGTTATAGTCCCTGCAACTCAGCATACTACCCTGCTTTGTCTTGCTCTCTGATTATCTCTTGGATCCTGATTATTGTTGCCGACCTATTGCCTGGATTCTGACCTTGATTGATTGCTTTTGACCCTTGACCTATTGTCTGGATACTGACTACGATTGTTTGCTTGTGACCCTTGATCTATTGCCTGGATTCTGACGCTGCCGTATTGCCTGTGACCTGTTTGACCCCGGCCTGGACCTTGGCATTATCGTTTTGCTGACACCCTCATTACCGCTGCTGGTATCTTCACTCCACCTCTGCGTATTCACCTGCGCTACGCTCTCACGGTATCAGCTCCTACTACTAGAGTACAAGACCTGGGGGCATCAGAGTACCTGTGAGCGCATCTAGCTCTACGGGAAAAGTGGTTCCTATAGGTGAAGACCTCTGAAGCGGTTCTAGGAGCTGATACCTGGGGTGTGAGCCATAACAGCTATAATGGCAGATTTTTCTTTACGAGTGATCTCCAGTAAAGTGAATAGCATTAAGGTCATGACACGGGATGCGGCCGCATCATCAATGACGCGGCCGCATCCCGTGTAATGAGATGCGGCCGTCTGTGTGCCCCCCTGCCTGCAGTATCCCAGCCTGCGCCTGGTCTATGGCCATCTGAAATATTTGGATGCAGATGTGTTCTTTTTACAGGAGACACCCTTATCTACAATAGGGCAGTTAAGGGAAGAACAGAGAGACTGGCAATGGGACCATCTTAGAATCTCTATTCAACATTCTACCAGAGGTTCTGTCACTTGGCATCATGAGGCTTGAACCTTAGTATATACAAAGTGCAATAGCAAATTCTAAAAATTATGCACAAATTTTAATTATAAGTCCTTGTGCAAACTTTACATCAATTGTTACAGTCCCTGCAGCATTCCAAAGCATTGACACTTGATAAAATACAATGAAGTTCTATACGAATGCTCTTTATGTATATACTTGGTGGTCGGAGTGGGGGTGTATACAGTAGAATACCATATCTGCACTTATACTGCCTTCATTGCAAAACTCTAAAATTACATTCACTTAAACCCCTGTTATGTTTTTCAAGCGCCACTTCTAAATTTACACTATGATCACTGTATTTATTAAACTATGAGAAGCTTTAGGATGTTTAAATGACACAGTTTCTAACGCTCTGCTAAAGTGAGGACAATGTGTATGGTTTTGTGTACGCTTCTAACTAGTATTTCTAATGAATGCTTGTCTGTACGAGCCCTTGATCTGCAAATATGGCAAATATGTACTGTACTTGACTCCCCGTTTTTCCTCAGAAATCAACTAATATGGAATTCTTCAGTATGTAAAAACAGACACACAAATTAGAAGACATTTTTTAGCATTACTTATGTACATGAAAATTAGTAAAACAATAAATATCAACTTTGGACCTGATACTAGACTCTCTTTATGTGGTTACAAGTCTGTCAGGTTTATTTGATGCCAAGCATGAATATAAGTCTGATGGAAAACACTGCATGAAAAGTATAAACATGGGGGCATGACCTAACTAGCATGGCAAAAGCCAGCTTTTCTTGTGAGCTTTAGACAACACTTGACCAAAATAACTCTTTACCACCCCCCGGAAGTGGAACCGCCCCCACCACTACTTTCTGCATTCCCTAATATTGTGTGCAGTCTGTATTTCATTATTGGTATCTGACACCCCATTCTCCTGGTCGGTGACTACTCTCGCCTCTCCTACCTGTCAGAGATATGACAGCTCAACTGGTCCCACGCCCCAGAGCTCGAAGAAGAGGTTTCCCATGGGACCAGCTGGCTGATCCTACACGTCTGACCATGTCTAGACACTGATTTTGCTTTACTGAACCTTAAAATGCCAACTAAGAAAGGATTGGCCCTTAACTCTTTCTTTAGACACAAAATGGATGTGCTGGTGCTCCAGGAAACGCATTTCTTTTCTAGGGCCCCCTTACCATCTGAGACCACCACTATCCTCTCTGCTCTTAACTAATGGCCCCCTTAAATGCAAAAGAGTTGTCCATCCTCTTTAGCTCTAGGAACTCATTTGCCCTCTCCCATAAGTATGAAGATAAACAGGGCAGATTTCTGATATTAATTGGTTTGTTGAAGGATAAGTTAGTAACGCTTGTCTCCCCTTATGCCCCCAATTCTAGGCAGATCCCCTTTATCAAGACTGTTCTGCAGGAAATCCTGAAGGTCTGAACTGACAGCTTCATTTTGCTGGGTGATTTTAATTTAGTTCTAGACAAGACATACCCTCCTGAGGTGATACATACTATAGGCCCTTCCCTGGCCTTCTGGAAGCTGATAGCGGAATATAACCTTTATGATGCATGGTGAGCCTTTGCCCCCAGAAAGAAGGACTACACTTTTCATTTACATGTCCACAACACCTACTCACATATATACTTGATACTTACTGAAAAATGGTCCCTACAGCACTCCAAGTCCGTCTCTATCCTTCCGATTACCTGGCTGCATTATGACCCGCTGTTACGAACGGGGTCTCCTTTCACCCAGACAACCGCCCCCAGTCCGCAGCGCCTCCCCAACTACCTTCTCACCACCTTAAAAAGTAAGATTGCCCTCCAATACACCCTTGCAGACACTGAGGACACTTCCATATTTACATACTAGTGCACATTTAAGGCGGTTCTGAGGGGAACAGTGATAAAACTGGGCTATAGACTAAAAAAGCCAAACACTTTCCTCCACCAGGAACTTAAATCTGAGCTTTCAGCTTTGGAGACTCTTAACAAATCTTGTCCCTTGCAGGTACTGAAACTTGAGTTGACTCACGTGCTGCAACAGTTACAAAACCTTCTCCTGGCCCGTACCCAGGCCGCTCATTCCCGTGTCCATCAGAAATTCTATACCACATGTAATGTGGCTGCACTAAGGACGGGTGCTGGTGAGGCAGCTTAGTGGCCAACATGCCAGGAACAGGATTCGTCACATGTCCACTATGGAGGGTTTAAAAATCTCGAAACCCCCGTGACATCGCCAATCTCTTTGCTAAGTACTATGCAGGTCTATATAATCTTAAAGATAACCCAGTCACCCTCCAACCCTCCTCTGCCCTCATTCATGACCTTCTGCATGGCTTTAATCTCCCTTCTCTAGATGACGATACCCTGCAATTCCTAAATGTCTCATGTACTTCCCTTGACATGATGAAGGGCCTCCTAAAATGCAAGACTCCTGGCCTGCATGGGTATAATAGCAATTTCTATATTACGTTTAAGAAAGATCTTGTTCCTATACTGGTTGATTTGTACAGTCCTAACACTGACTGTTGTGGGTTCCCAGAGGAGATGCTTGAAGCTCAGGTCGTGACGATCCAGAAACCAGACAAAGATACTGTGGACTTCTGTAACTATAGGCTGATAGCCCTTCTCAACACTAAACTAAAAATGTATGCCATATTGATTGCCAACAGGCCTGCTCATCCCAAGCTTCATTCAACCTGATCAAGTTGGCTTTGTCATGGGGTGGCAAGCTTCTGACAACATGAGGAGAGACCTCAATATAGTTGGATAGGTATCAATACACCAGAGTCAGCTGTTGGTGCTTACGCAGCAGAAGCATTCGACAGACTCCATTGGGACTACGGGCCTGAGTCATTAAGGAGAGCAAAGCATAAAAAAGGAGTCATTTTGAATCTGGGCAAAACCATGTTGCATTGGTGGGGGAGGTAAATTTAAAATGTAGGTACAGATTTATAGTTGGAGTGGGGCATGTCCTAGTTCAACTTTAAATTTCAGTGTTAAAATAAAGCTATCAAGTATTTGCGTGCTAGGTGAAAAAACAGCCAGTATTATTCTTATGTGCAAAATTATAAATTCATTTGCACCCTTCCATTGTAACATGGTTTGTCCCGGAGAACATTTACTTCTTTTTCTTGCCTTACTTTCCTTAATGACTCAGGCCCTACATGCGCCAAGTCCTGATGAAATGTGGTTTTACTGGTAATATCATGAAGGCAATACTGAAGCTTTACTGAGGACTGTCTGCCAAAGTTTTTAGCAATGGTTTCTTGTCAGATAGGTTTAACATATCTAACGTCACCAGACAGGGATGGACTCATTTATATATTGGTTATTGAGCCCTTACCGGAATGCATACAATGTTCTCTAGACTGTCAGGACTTTAACCTGCTGGAAACTGACCACAGTCTTTGTTTATTTGCAGACGACATCCACCTTTTCATATATAGCCCGGATACCTTGTTATTGGGGTTACACCAAATTCTAGATGAATATAGCCCAGAGCCATATTACATGCACATTGGTCTCAATTGTCCTTGGCTGACGTCTAAAATGATTTTATTTGCTTGTACACATTTCATTAATTTTTTTCTCTTTCACTGCTTTCTAGTTTGTTTTTCTGGGAGATGACCACTGCCTCCAATTGCTGCAGGCTTTATAACATGGAGGTTAAGGGGAAGGTTTTAAATGGGACATCCTGAATATAAATTTGTATCACTAGCATAGGGACTCACCTACAGGAGATGACTCCCCTGCGTCTCTCTGTCTGTCCACCCCTCCCCTTAGATTGTACGCTCCTCTGAGCAGGGCCATCTCTCCTCCTGTTTCCACCACTTCTAACTCTGCTCTCCAGCTACTTAGCCCTCCTCCTGAAAGGTCCTCCACCCCACGTCCACTTTCGCTCCCTCCTCCCCCCTGGGGGTCTCCCTGTCTTCCGCGCCCCCCTTCTTGGGCCCCGTCGTTTTCGGATCCTCCCTCCCCTTTCCCCGCCCTCTCTAGCTGTGCATTGAGCGTACTGAGTTGCTGTGTTTACTGTACTGTGCTGTCTCCCATTGTATTGTGATTTTGTTTGTCTCTGTACGGCGCTGCGGATGCCTTGTAGCGCCTTATAAATAAATATTAATAATAATAATAATAATAATAATGCCTTGACGCTGGCAAGTGAGCTTAAACCCAATATAGCTATATTGTGCACAAAATTCTCCTTTATGTATATGCTGACACATAGTGATTTTTATATATGGTTTGTTTCTGAGTGTCGGACAACATTTTTCTTTTGTTTGCACAGGCGTCCTATTACAAACTCAATACTACCAAAACTGAAGTCCTCCCCCTTATCATTCCATTAGACGCCTTGAACCGCATGAAGTCCAGTTTTAAATATGCTTGTAAAGACCAATCTCTATCATAACTACGGATACATGTCCCGAAGAACATCTCTGACGTGTTCAATATGAATTATCCTCCATTACTTACCCAGCTCACCAAGTTATCTACCTGTTGGATGGGCTACAAGGTCCCCTGGCTGAGTAGGGTAGCGGCATTTAAGATGATGTTGCTCCCGAATACTTAATACTTTACTCACTCATACTTATATATATCTGGTGTGGCAAATCTTCCCGACTATCTTTTGCCCAGAAGGCCCTACCTAACTTGGTAAAATACCAGGAGGCATGTAATATTTCCCAGATTAGAGATCGGGTACTCCAGGCCCACCACATGCCCTGGGTTGACTTGGAATGTGCCATCTATCCCTCCTTCACAACAGCATACCTGATTTGGCTCCCTGAGACCACACTCCATCAATGCCCCATTCACTTTCCAAGATGCACTTAAGGTTTGGGATAGGACTGTGTAAACTTCTAAAGATTTTGTACCCCCACCAGAAATATCCCTCTATCTAGTGTTTCTAAGTTCATTCCCGGACCCTCCAACTGGCCCTCCGAGGGCTTTCACTTCCTCACACACTTGCTTGATGCTGAGGATCTCTGCTACTTTGGCGTTCCCATTAAGGCCTTTGACAAGTACCTGCTGCTGCGCCATTGGATCATCTGCGTTTGCTTTATACTAAATTGACTAGTGGTAACAATAAAGGTGGCATCACTTATTGGTATTAATACCACTCTGACAGAGTCACCTAAATATGCCTCTCAGACCAAATGGGAATCAGACCTTGATGTTCCTCTCTCCTTGGCTTAATGGGAATGTATCTATAATAATTTTTCTAAAATGTCTAAATGTACAAACCACATAGAAATGTTTCTGAAGCTTTTATAAAGGACCTACCTTACTCTGTCCTGTCTCCATAGGATGTGGCCCTATCACCCCCCAGTTTTCCTGGTGCTACTGCGAGGTCGTCGGAGATATTTTCCATGTGTTCTGGTCATGTCCGGTAATTCAGACGCTTTGGTCGGAGGTTTTTCAATTAGCAGAGAAGGTCACCAGGGTGTCACTAGCCCCATCCCCACTTCTTGTCTTCCTCCATGTATTTCCTCAACTGCCGAAACACCATAGATATGTGTGGGAACATATCCTCATAGCCGCTAGAGCAGCAATCGCGCAACAGTTGAAACAACCTTCCACTCCCACTATCCATAATATTGCTGCCAAATTCCAATTTAGCTTCAAAATGGAGACTTACGATGTTTCTTACTCTATGGCACCATCCTCGCCCATAGTCAAATGGATGGCTGGCATGAGTTCACTGCGGAAAGAGATGGATCTACCCTACTTTAACTACCCAACCTGTCTGTGACACACTCAACCTCTCTCCCGCCAATTAATTACATGCACCTTAACACTGTCTGGTTATAGTTTGTTTATGTGCCCATGTGACTCCACAGTTATTGTCCACCATTTAATTGTCTTAATTTCTATTTATGTATTGTTATCTATTATGTCTGCTCTCCACTATGTACCCCTCCCCACTTCCCTTCTTTTTCTGTACCCCTCCCCCTATAACATATAAGTACTTTAATGAAAACAATAATGTTAAAAAAAATAAAAGTATGAACATACGGTGTGTTCTGTAAACAGACTCAAAACTAGCTACTTCTTTGTCTACATATAGAGGGAGATTGCTTATTTGATACACTCCTCTGGATCTTTGACAATAGGTTTAGGCAGACCTGCTTTAATATTGAATGGGTTTTCCACTTGAAATATGATTTTTTTTAAAATCCCTCCTTTTCCAATAATGATGTTTTGGTGGTGACCCCTTCCCTAGGTCATCTCTCCATAGCACAAAGGATCCTACACAGTATCTGTAATTGAAAGCCTTAGCGATACCGGGCCTGGATCATTAAAAAATGTAAATGGCAGTACGTGCCATATTTTGCTTAAAATCGCTCCGCGTCTGCCCAGAATGTGTCCATTCGTCTGTTTTTCTGTCATATCATTTGTAACAGCTACAGGGCAGATGTAAGTGCTGAGTGATAGTGATGACGGTTGTGTATGCATGTTAGAACATGTGTCTTCAATCAGGAGCAACTATAAAAACACATTTAATGTAAAGTAGACATTAATAACAACCTAATCATTGTATTTTATGGGGTGAAAAAATGTTTTGTCATTAATGACTATATTATTAACAGTTAACATTAATTAAATACTTTTTTTTGTGTGTGTTCTGCTGGGACTTTATAATCCACATATGTATGGTGTGATCTCTGTCAGAGCAGATCATACATAGCCCTATATTCAACAAGAGATGTCTCTTCAGATCAACTCCTTGTTGAATACGGACGTGCATATGTCTGAATTAGGTGCATTTGCAATAAAATGCAATTTTATGTTCATTTTGTAAGCCTTAATAAATCAGGCTCACTGTGTAGAATCTTTCCTACTATGGGGATAGACAAGCAACACCAAAGGTCATTGGCAGAGATCTTGGCTATAAGTAAATGCTGGCACACTGCTAAATAAAGCGAATTGTGGTTGACACAGGGGTAAGTAATATTATTGTGAAGGGAGAAATGTAGTAAAATTCATATTTAAAGTAGAAATCTCTTTTAAGTCCCAGTGGTGCTCACTGTCAATTTACTAATTCAAACAATGTTACAGCAATACAATTCCCACTTCTACTGTATATATTGACCTTCTCAGAAATATTCTAATCAAATTTGTTCAGTGTGACCTCTTTGACCAAAATTCATGCAATGTCACAGTAAGTTTATTCTTACTTTATCCATGCAATTAATTTACATATAACAATATTCAAAACATCCTTCTGTACAATTAAGGTCATATATTTCTGACTCCCTATTACTGCAATGTGATTTTATTATAAATATATATACCACACAGAAATATGCCCATAAAAAAATAAAATATTGAGTTTTAGAATGTATTCCCTGATTCTAAAGGTAATGAGTAATTAGAATTCCAAATGTATTGAGATTGCCTTTTTTATTTACTTTTTTTTCCCATCAAGATAGTTTTATTAGATTTTGTGATAATAAAACAAAGAAATGCAAAATCATTATAGTTGGTTATAACACAAAAGATCTCAAAATAAAAATGTGCATCCAAGTTTTGTATTTATCACAAAGAATATGCCTAGCAAAAACAACAAAATCGCAAATTTGAAGTGAAAACATTAGTCCCTAGCTTACGAAAAAGCTTCAGCGTCCCCCCCAAAGCAAATATGTAAGTATTCCACCTAGACCAAATCTAGCTAAGGTGTTTCTGGCAGAGTGAGTGAAATATTCATGACTAATAGATTAATTTACCAAGTTTACCCACACTCAAAGGGATACAAAGTTTGGCAGGAGTAAAGTGTGTTATTCAGAATGCAATCATCAAGCCAAAATTGAAATTTTATGGTCCACTGCAGCAAATGTTTCTGAAGAGCACATTGAGAAGACCTTCTATGGATTGGAAAACTATTACAGTTGCTCCAATTGACCCTAAATCTAGAAAATAAGCAAATCTCTCAGCTACATGTAGTAAGGTATTAATGAAGGACCAGAATCTGCAAAAAAAACTATAATACATCATATAATGCTTAACACAATGTCATCCCTTTCTCCTCCTACTTTACATCAGGGTTATTTTTAATAAAAATGCCAAAGTCTTTATAGCTAAAGTAAAACGGCAAGAGAAAAGTGGACAATCTTGGTGGTTACCCCATTCCAATATCTAAAACCTCTAAATATATTTTCATTTACACAGATTCTTGCAGAGGGTGTAGAATATAATAACCTATTTCATAAAATTAGGGTCAATCCCAAAACTATATAGCACTTTCAAGAGATATATCCCTTCTACCAAGAAAGCTTTAGTTGCATCATGCTGTGCAAATTGAATGAAGGTGTGTCAACAAGCACCTTACATTAGAAACCAGGTTTGATTTTCTTCAGCTTGCGCTAAACCTATTTGAAAACCCCTCGACCCTCATTTTTTCAATGGGTTGTTCTCCTCAAACCTTGATATATTGAATAGGACTAAACAGAGGTGGACCCTTGTCCCTACTCATATTCGTACTAGCTATGGAACCATTAGCATAAAAAATTAAGACCACTGACTAAATTATAGGTGTAACTATTGGAACATCTTTCCATAAAATCTGTTTAGCCACAGACAATGTATTGATGTGTCACCGAACCTGAGACCTCATTGCCTGCCCTCCATAAAGTTCTTCAAGAATATTCAGAAACCTCATATTATAAATTGAGCACTAGTAAAACAGAATCATTAGCTTTAGCAGTGATTTAGGAGACCTAAGTAGCAATCCACTTCTTTGGAATAGCACCTGTATTTTCTTACCAATTCTGAAATAATTTGACTCACTGACTGTCATGGGCTCGTGGCTAGGTCGATTGACGGCGGTCAAAATTATACTCCTACCAAAAATGTTATACCTTTATTGATCTATTCCGTATATAACACCCACAAAATTTTACACTAATTATATGCCATATCAACAAACTTTATATGGTAAGGGAAGAGGTCCAGGCTTGCTAGAGATCGTATGCAAAGAACTAAATTGAAGGATGGTTTATCTGCACCCAAACTGGAATTCTATAAACTATTGACCAGCTTAAGGACTGGTTAGCCCAATTTTTCTCAAAGCCTTGGGTGGAGATCAAACAGCACACCTTGCCTTCCGAAAGGCAAACTTTCACTATTTAGCTTCAAGGCATGTAATGCATGCTGCATCTTGCGATCCACAGTAGGTAAGTGGAAGTAAAAGGATTCTACTTCTTGGGTGTAGATGAAATAAAGTCCAATGAATATGTATAACTTAGCCTTCTCTTCAACGCGTTTCACAACACACTAGGGGCTTCATCTGGATAGAAAACTAATCAAATGCAAATGGGGTGTTAGTCTGAAGTAGGCTGGTTCCAGGGACGCTACTATAGGCAAGTAAGAGGGACCGCAATGGGAAGCAAATTCGCCCCCAGTTACATGAATTTATTTCTGGCATACTGGGAAACAGTCACATCTGGGCGAATCAAAGACAAATTGGCTTACTGTGCTACAACCGTATGCGCCACCTCAACATATTACATGTAATATATCATACAAAAATTCATATATCCTCTTGTCGCATACCCTATATGAGATTGCCAATCTCCAGAATGTATATAGAACCACAATGATAGACAGGGTGCGTCCAAAGAGGGTATAAAAATATTTATTACATAAAAATATATATAGCCGATTTTACATGTGTGTCATACAGATGATATAACGGGTAATACCCGATACGATGTTACAATAAACACATTCCCAATGAGAGGGTAAAAATGAGTAATAATAAGTGTCTGGCTAGTACACTATATAATAAAAACAATATATATGGATCAGGTCCTGGTGATCAACAGGTAATAACAGGAGAGATCTCACCCAATGATTTAGTACAGCTGCAGCGCTAGGGTGCATGAACACAGATCCGTAATAGGATCTAGCGTGATCCGGAACATGAAGTGCAGATTTACTTATGTGGCTCTCAAATGATTCCACGATGATCAATCAAAGTTCATATAGATATTAGAAGCGCTAAGGTATTAACGCTGAGGTATCTCATACCTTGAAATCAACGTCCCGAGAAGACAGATGACAAACCCCCACTGATAGGTGTTGGTGGTGTATATCAGCAGATATCAGGATAAGTATACTCAGGTGCCGGAGTTCCAGTTTGCTGAGGAGTGATGTCCTATTGTGAAACTGCCTCAGATGTTAAGGCAGTTCGGCATACACACTGAGTAAATATACTAGTCCCGAATCTTCAAATTAACACAGAATGGTCTCCTTGGAGATAACGGAGGTATATTCTCCTTCAAATAGCGATCCAGATGTAGGGGAATCCTGACTCTAACGCGTTTTGTTAGCAGTGAGCTAACTTTTTCAAAGATGAGGGACCGCAATAAGAAGCAAATTCGCCCCCAGTTACATGAATTTATTTCTGGCATACTGGGAAACAGTCACATCTGGGCGAATAACCCATTCAAAGTACATCTGCATAAATGGTGGAGGTATATCGATGATGTCATCTGTATCTGGACCGACCCTCTGCAGGAGTTCCATGAGTTTGTCCCCTATATTAATAACAGCAGTCCGAATCTCAATTTTACTGAGAACATCAGCAAAGAAAGACTGGAGTTCCTGGACCTTGAAATTGATGTGAAAAGGGCATTCTTCAGACTAAGACTTTCATGAAACCGGTCAATAGAAACACCTTTATACCATCCACCAGCAACCACCACTGGACTTTATTTAATCTAGACACGAGGAGTTGAAGCTTTTTACTTTCACTTGCCCACTCGGGAACGCAAGAGGATGCATGCGTTCCACGCCCTGAAGCTGAATAAAGGAAGTTCGGCTTTTGGATCGCAAGGTGCTTTCCAACTGATAGGAAGTTCATCGGATAGCCATCAGTTGGCAGTACACTGCAACAGCCAGGGATATGACTCAGCCTATGGAATCCCTGACATTCTTGAGTGACCCTGCGCTACAGAAATTATCACTAAGAACATCATGTAACAGCGTGAGTACTCATACATTTTTTTGCATGCACCAGTCTGAATTGCATTTTTGATAAGACTTTGGTTACCAGCATTCCCACACATCACTGATGAGTGGGGGTATGCATGGGAGACTCCATTGATTAGTTTGGATTGAATTAATATATACAGATCTACAGATCAAGAACAGTTGATTTTTTATAAGGACCTTTCTTGGATGAAGATCTATAGTAAAGGAAATTTGAGTACTTTATCTGGGTGGAGTACGTTATAAATACACTGATTAATCCGACAACACTTACACCGACATGATGACTCCGAGGGGCTCCTTTCCGACGAGGATGGATGACGACTGCTGTGGGAAGCGACTGCATTTTTGGGTTACATTTTAAAAAATATGACAAAGTGACAATATATATTATATTAATTTATGTTGGCCAAGGCTGGCATAGCGCGATTGTGGCTGGCGCCCACCAGTCCGACGATTTAAAACTGGACTAAATTGGTCATGAAACAGTAGGGCACAAGAGATTTATATATATAGTAGTAGGAAGGCCTTACCGATATTTAAGAGCATCTGGTATAGGTAGTTTGACTCTATTTATGCTTTGGCCTCCATGAGGAGATTGAGTGGGAATGTCTGAACCCGAGGGCACATATTACAGGTGACACATATCGCATGATATTAGTCTTAAATGTTACCGACTACATGTTTTCTATGTTTGTTTGTAAGCTACTACGCTTCACACCTCTGCCCCGAGTCATTAAGGCACGCATACTAAGCGCATTGTGTGTTTGTTTTAAACCTATACATAAATCAGCTCTACTTACCCCCAAGATCATCAAAGAACGGATCTAAAGGTACGTGTGGCTTTCATTATGGGTGTAGGTTTACTTTGCTCTACTATGCAAGACACTGCAGGATACGCACAATACCGATGTGGAATATAAAGTCTTAAAAGAACGCACTGGAAAAAATATATATTAAGCAATTACCTGTCAATAATATAGTCATTTATGATTATACATAGAAATTTAAAAAACAAAATGTTTTTTATATATATTTTTTTTCCTTTAGTAAAACATTGAAGAGGCTTTCCTTAATATCTACTGTACATTACGGACATTTTTACATTTGTCCCTATTTGCAGACACATGTTATAGCATGCATACGATACCGTCATCACTAGTATTCAGGACTTAAACTAGCCGTATAGCTGGTGCAAGAAATACGGCACAAAAACACGCAACTTTTTGGGATGCCCAGAGCGCAATTCGGTAGTGGCTGCATGCGCTTGAGTTTAACACGCCCCTACTGTATATTGACTACAGCAAAACATACATAAATGCAAAACTGTTTATATGCATTTATACTTGCATTTTAACATGTATTAATACAAACACATTCGAAGTGCTGGTGTTTATATACAATAAATAATAGGGCAGACAAGGCAAGCGGAAAAAACACATAGATAAAATGAGGGGGCTGATGCAGTGGGTAGAAGAGACAGTGGGGCAGACTTGAAGTGAGGGGTATTGGAAAGAAGAGACAAGGAAAAGGCGGATGCTGAATTGGCCACATAAGCTTCCAAAAATTATGCTAAAAAAAACAACAAACTACACACAAAAATAGCGCCCATATGCTGAGGCGTATGCACTGCAAGATGCTTCCAGCTCAGTAGCATATGCTTATATCAGGCATACATACACCCAGATACAATCAAGTCAAAAGCACAGGAAAAGCTTTTTAACATTTGATTTACTGGCAAAATTGCATTCACTATTCGGTTTGATTTAAATAAAAAATCCTCTATAATATCACCTTCTATAATTCTTAATGTAATGAATGAAAGTAGCAAAAACATTATTTTTTTAATATATGCACGATGAATGAAGAAAGTACCCATCAGTTTCAGAGGTGAGTTCTCAATCAGCCAATCAGAAAGGGCTAGCTAGCACTGGCGACTGTCATCACCATCAGCAGCAAGTATTTGCATCGACCCTGAGGCATCTTCAATTGGTACAGCTACCGTCAGGCGCATATATGCATATCCGTACAATTATGTGCCCTTACTGAACACAGCCTATGTATATTCCCTCTCCCGTCCCGCCTCTTCAGTCACAAGCAGGTGTAAGTGTCAGATGCTGGCAAATCTGCATACACGTTTATGCTTGCAGCTTATTTCTAGGGCCATGTGCAATACAAATTCTGTGTAGTGTATAAGCCCACAATCCATAGTGTGGGGTAATATATATATATACAGTTCCTTTTTTTGTCATAGAACTGAGTTCCGGCACCTTTTTTCAACGGATTTTCCAAGCTTTAAAAGTAATTTTTGAACATTTGATGTTTGGTCAGTGGCAAAATCATTAAAACGGTGCATGCGGGCTGCTTGTGTGTCGAGTCCAATGCATGCATACTTCGTCTGCGCTAGTTGTGATGGCACTGTTCGGCTTGTGGCGCTGCTCAGCTTGTGGTTGGTCATGTGGTTGCACACTGAGAGCTTACTGCGGGCAGTGACCGTTATGTTTCGTTACACAACCGACGTGTGTGGGTGTTTGTACAGTGATTGACTACGTGATGTGAGTTCCCGCACCTTTTTTCTTGCAAAGAAAGGACTGTATATATATATATATATATATATATATATATATATATATGACACCCAAAAAGTTTTTTAAGCTAACCAGCGCTTAATAAAAGTGACCACAGTGAAATATGATAAGTATTATACTTAAATGTGATAGGCAGCTCCCCAGTCAATCAACACCTGTCTGCAAGTGTTATACCTAAAAGATAAAATACAAAAAGACAGGGGGCGCCAAACATAGTGTATTAAAAGTGATAGGCAATATAGAAATATCTCCACAGATAAGAAATCCCCGTACCGGATATAAAAATTAATAGAGCCAATGTGAAGATCTAGCTGACCGTACTAGGGATCCACCTCAGGTCTGGATATCAGGAAACCCTCCGATCATGAACCGAGTAGTAAAAGATGATCTGCGGACTCAAATATAGCCACAATAGTGTAATACTATATAGAAGGAGACCAGTCAAGTCTCAAATTTGCACAGATTTAATGGCAACACATAAAAAATATAAATGCCCGTACATTGAGCACAATAAAAACAAGCTTATCTGTCCTCTGGCACAAACGTGGAGAAAAAGAGTGGCAGCCGGCAACACCTCAGACGTCCAGTAGTGAGCATATATATATATATATATATATATATATATATATATATATATATATATAATTATTAAATTTACTCCAAGTGTAACTCATATGGTAAAGTAATACCTTGCAGTGGCTTGCAAGACACCATTGGTGCAGATTTCTATCTCTACAACCCAATTATTATTCAACGTAATTCAATAATTCCTAGAGGGGGATCTGTAGTCTATGTTAGCCTCGTAAAAAAATTGTAGATTGACAATGATGGTGTTTCTCCTCGTAAAATATATTTTAACCTATCCTAGTACATTAATAGCACCATACTGTAATAATAAAGATCAGCCATTCTTACTGTTTTTACCATTATTCAATGCTGTCTGCAGAGATACTTAGATAATAAAATAATTTACCAACATTGAGACACAACATTTTAACATTTAAAAGTATTGTCTTCTCTGGAGCAGTAAGAGTCAACATTTCTTCAACAAAGTCAAAAAACAAACAAGTTCTATTGTAATAAATAAGGAAAGAACTGAGATGTGAGAGCCTTACTACTATATATTCAAACTGAATTGATAATTCCTTTTAAAGTTTTTGTAGTTCTTCAGATCTTCATTGCCACTGTGAAGCCTGTTTTTTTTTTTTTGCTAGATCACAAATGTTCGATGAAGGATATCTTTACAAATCTAAACAGTCAGTGTCTGAAAACTAGTTCCATATCTATGTGCTATTAATTTGCCACTCTATTGTAATACAGCAAATGCAACCAGAGTTACATTCAATTATTAGAATATATAACAGTATTAAATAAAATCACTGTTAAGCTCACTGTATCTCTTACATTATTTCAGGGTTATTTAATTGACTTTCATCTCTCATTGTACTATTTCGTTGGATAAAAATCGGAGTCTTATGAGCAATAATCAGAGCTATGAATGCAACTAATGGTTGAAATTGCATTTTTTCTCAGCTAATGGAATTCGGAATAATGTATTGAAACTCATCTTACATTGCTAGTAATTATTTTTCAAGTTGAAATTTTTAATGAAACTGTGCCCACAATGTCTCCCATAGATTTTTTTGCCTTTGGTTAAACATTAATTACTATGCTTTGCTCTGCCGTGGCTGAACTATTTGAAAAAAAAAAGGCATTTGATTTATACTGTATTTAAAAGTATTCTTAGATAATTTCAGTTTTTGCCCTGCAGTAAAGCTTTTTGTGTCTCCTGTAAGTATATAGCTGATTTATAAACATTTGGCTATGTAAAGGATCACAACTTTCAAGTTCAAAAATGGACTTCATATATTTTAAAGCTCATTGTTTTTTTCAACTCAGATTAGACTAGTACTTGTGACTGTTACATTTATTTTAATAACAATAAACTAGTAAAATTAGCTGCTCCCTGTAAATCCTGAAATGTTCAAGCATTTAGGAATTGTTAATCAACCAAGAACCGCACAGTCAATTTTGGCTTTTGACAAGATGGTTGCCAGGGTAGAGACCAAAGTCAGGATTTTTTTATAGATAACTGCACAGAAAAGCTACTACACCCATATATGCAGAATTTCCTATAAAAAGTGCCTGTTCAGCTGGTTTTCTCCACCAGATCACGTCAAGTGAGGTCATGTGACAAGTGCAGGAGGGGGTGTGGTGATGACACCTATGCTATGAACTGGCAAAATTCACAGCATTGCAAAGCGTAGTTGCATCATTAGGCTCCATCTACACAAGGATCTAGAAGGATGCCTTCTCTTCCGTTAGCCCAGGAGGACTCCCAGAAATTCGGGAACCTCCTGTAATTTCCAGGAGATTAGGGAAGTATGATATGGAGTATATAGTTTATATAAAAATAATTTTATGCACAGATGCTGTGATATTTATTTGAGTGAGAACGGGGTAAACATATTTAAGCCCAATTGCTTAACAAAGTATAGTAAATCACTTTTAAAGTCAATAATAATGATTTTAAAGGTCACCAAGAAGTTCTATCTATAATATAAATGTCTAGTGGCGTGTGTTAGTCTGTCTGTGTATGTGTGGAAAAAATAAAACCAAGCTGTAGAGCCACCTGCTGGACGGAGTTATACACTGACCTACTAAATTCTTAGTGTGTGTGTGGAAAAAAAAATTCAGAAAGGGCTGAAATTTGGTATACTAAGATGTTTTTAATTTGTTAATTTAATTAGTTAATTGTTAAAAGTGTTTATAAAGATTTAAAAAAAAAAATATATATATTTCTTAAAGGAGAAGTGACAGTTGGGAGTGGTTGGTGGTTGCCGGGGGTGACAGTGGGGAGTGGTTGGTGGTTGAGGCCTGGGCTATGGCCTAAATGCATGACAAGAACCTTATTAACACCTTAAGTAGCTTGATTTGACTAGAATGCATGAGTATCATGCACGGGTTAACTTGTAAGTATATAAAAGTACAAGGCCATAGTACAAGTGCTATTATCCACATCTAAGGTGAATTCTAAGGGGGTATTCAATAAAGATGGCAGATCGCGGTCACCTATGGCTGCACACATAAGGTGCCAATAAGGTACCAAAACATTGTGGATTTCGCTTCGCAAACCTATGGGGTGCAAAGTGAAATCCGCAATGTTGCAGTAATAGGAAGTATGCAGCCGACCTCAACCCCGATCTGCCATCTTAAGTGAATACCCCCCCTAATAGTTTTAAAAAATTGCTAGCGAGGCATACTTTATTACCTGCAGTACACAAGTTTTTATTAAAAATAAAATAAAATACTGCACATATAAGATATAGCGCAAGATACACTAAAGCACAGAGACACAATGATATATACTGTACACACATTGGCAAAGAAATACACTGATAAACAGATTGTAAGCTTGCGAGCACAGCCTTATAACCTCTCTGTCTGTCTGTATTACCCAATATTGTTTTATTAATGCGTTTGTAGCCAATTGTAAAGCGCTACAGAATTTGCTTCCGCTATATATAAATAAATGCTAATGATGATAAATACACAAACTTTATTAATTTATATTTAAATCCACCGCCCCATTCTCACTTACATCTGCCCTCCAACTTGTGCTTTTGGTGATATCTAGTCTACTTTCTTTACTTTACAATTGTTGCTACTGGTGACATGAGCTGCTTTGACCAGTGGTTCCAAGGCTCTGACATTTTTCCTAAACTCCTCACTGATCCGGACACATTTTGCCATGGGGCATAGGTTTCTACGCCTTCTGTTGTATGTGTAGTGTCTGCCGGGACTTCTAAATAAGATGTATAATCAGAACATTCTGATTATGCAAATATTTTTACAGAAAATGTATTGTAAGATAATGTAGTGTATCAATAACAAAGTATATTAAAAAAATTGAACAACCAGCACTACAGGATTCATTCTTTTACAGTCTTTTTTTCTAATGACCAACTGATAACTGTCAATATTTTCACCAATATTGGCCAATGGCTGAGGTGAGCTGCCTAAAAATAGTGACAATGGTTTGAGAAAATCATCCTATTTTATTCTCAATGTCATGCAGCATGTGTGGCATGGAGAGGGATACAGTGGCAGTAAGAAAAAGGTCATTTTAGGAAAGACGATGCACCAAGTGGGTCCATCACACAAGTGATATGGTTTGAGAAAGAAAATTGTCATCTTTTATTCTTAATGATATACAACATATGAGACACATTGTAGAGGCAGGTCAGAGACAGTAATAAAAGGTCATTTTGGAAAAGAAGATACACTAAGGTGGGCCTCAGCCAGAAGTGAAATGGTTTCAGAAATAAAATGGTCCTATTTCATTCTCAACGTTATACACCATGTGGGACACATTGGAGAGGGAGCGCAGCAGCAGTAATAAATCATCATTTTAGGAAAGCTGGGCAAAGCCCAAAATGTAAATGGAACTGACCTTGGGCCTTTCCACTCACCCTTATGTTGTATTTTAAAAAGGACATGCATACTTTAACAAACCAAGCACTTCAGCAACAAGGAATGCCTTTTTCTGGCTGAAGGGCTTGATTTGTTTGGGCCCCTATAAAAGAAAACATTTTGGTTGTTGCTTGTTAAACAGGATTTAGTGGTCATCATCCCTAATTTTGACAATGTCATCATCCTTATCACTGATGTCAATATCATCATGACACAATATTAGTTCATTCTCATTGGAATTCAGCATTAGAGATTATTAGTCTGATTAATCTTCCACTCTAAGTCCATTTGCGTACAGTACCTTGCGTAAATTTGCACTGCGTATGTGCCGGAACGGGACAAACGCCAATAAAGGCAATCACATGCAGTTAAGGTCCAAATCCAAGTGACACTTCAACTTGACTGCCTAAGGGTGGTATGGGAGAGGGAAGGAGCAGAAAAGGTAGCCCAGGTACAGTAACGGCGCCCCCACACAGATGTGGCTGATTGAAGTACTGCCATAGTCAGAAGTAATCTTCTTTTCAGAAGTAAGGTTTGCACCCGCTCCAGGGCAGGTGTATCTGATGAATAATAGTGGCGCCTCTCACAATCTCATGAGACGATTGACAATTCACCTGTCCACCAGACACCGCCTCATCCCATTAAACAACTCTAATGTATGTTTATGACAGGGGACGCCATTGTGCCATTTAGTTTACAAAAAAAACAAATTGTGCTAACATAGTACTGAAAAAAGGTAGGTGAAACTTTCACATGTGTGTCTCAATAGCAACAAAACAAAATAATTTTATTTTGAAAGCATCGCACACGTGAGTATGTGCGGATGTTTGCAATTATCTCTTAAAGCATTTGCATTGCAATATATCTTTAACAATGTATATACGTAATTGCATAAAATGCATAGTGTTGATTACCCCTTTTATGCAACCCCCCCTCTGGTTAAAATTCCTCCACACTTACAAACCATAAAATAAAGACACAGACACCGACTTAAGTTTGGAATAAAAAGGTCACTTTTTTTTTTTATTATTATTATTATTTTTTTTATTATTATTTTTTTATTTTATTTCTATCAAAATCTATCAAAAGTTTCTATCAAAAATTTGGACCCTTTTTATATAGGTAGCGATGAGCAGGGCAGCCAGCTAAAACCAACATAAACCAATAAGGTGGAAGATCGTCTCCTTTCCACCAACCCAGGTTAAAACCTTATCTATTGGCCGGTACTATAAACCATAAATTAACTCAATACCCTCTGGACTCAACTAGTTAAGCCCTTTCTAGGCAAAACCTGATACTCCTTACTAGAGCATCAACGAGTCTGATAACGTCGAGGGAACCAAAGCTCATCGCCAACACTTAAGTACCGTATGTTTAACAACTATCTGACTGTCATGCTCTCCTACCGTTAAATACCTTGCTCCTCGTGACAAGGAAACATTACAACTATATATATCTTTAAAACAGGGCGGGTGGGTGGGTATCCAGATCCAGGAAACAGAAAGCTCTCTCCTTCTCCAACTGCTTGATATATCTTTTCAACACAGACTTAACCGACAGTGGTAAGTAACATATAAGCTCACAAGACATGCTTTTAAACTCCCTCGGCTTAATGGCCTCTCTCATACTACATTAGCAGATTGTTTTTATTTTTTTTAATGTTATGCTGCTATATACATTAGGGATGAGCGCACTCGGATTTATGAAATCCGAGCCCACCCGAACGTTGCGGATCCGAGTCGGATCCGAGACAGATCCGGGTATTGGCGCCAAATTCAAATGTGAAACTGAGGCTCTGACTCATAATCCCGTTGTCGGATCTCGCGATACTCAGATCCTATAAATTCCCCGCTAGTCGCCGCCATCTTCACTCGGGCATTGATCAGGGTAGAGGGAGGGTGTCTTAGGTGGTCCTCTGTCCTGGTAGATCTCGTGCTGTGCTGTTTAGTTCTGTGCTGTGCTGTTTAGTTCTGTGCTGTGCTGTGCTGTGCTGTGCTGTGCTGTGCTGTGCTGTGCTGTGCTGTGTTCTGCAGTATCAGTCCAGTGGTGCTGTGTGCTGTGCTCTGTCCTTCTGAGGTCAGTGGTGCTGCTGGGTCCTGTGCTGTGTCCTGTTCAGTCCAGTGGTGCTGTGTCCTGTGCTCTGTGCTTCTAAGGGCATAGTTATTTCCCCAATATTCCCCTGTGTTTAAAAAAATTAAAAAAAGTTTTTTAAAAAAATACCAAAAACTACTTAAATTTATTTTAATTACCACAAAATTTTCACAACCAATCCTGCAGTATAAGCCCATTGGTACTGCAATATTACCAAGTTCACACATTCAGCAGTAAAAGTCCAGTGGTACTGCAATATTACAAAGTTTACACATTCTGCAGTATCAGTCCAGTGGTGCTGTGTCCTGTGCTCTGTCCTTTTGAGTTCCGTAGTGCTGCTGGGTCCTGTGCCGTGTCCTGTTCAGTCCAGTGGTGCTGTGTCCTGTGCTCTGTGCTTCTAAGGGCATAGTTATTTGCCCATTATTCCCAAGTTTTTAAAAAATAAAAAAAAAGTAAAAAAAAAAAAAAAATTTAAAAAAAAAAAAAAATATATAATAATTATAACCAAATTTGCAAAACCAATCCAGCAGTATAAGTCCATTGGTACTGCAATATTACAAAGTTCACACATTCTGCAGTATCAGTCCAGTGGTGCTGTGTCCTGTGCTCTGTCCTGCTGAGGTCCGTAGTGCTGCTGGGTCCTGTGCCGTGTCCTGTTCAGTCCAGTGGTGCTGTGTCCTGTGCTCTGTGCTTCTAAGGGCATAGTTATTTCCCCATTATTCCCAAGTTTTTAAAAAATAAAAAAAAGTAAAAAAAAATAAAAAATTTAAAAATAAATAAATAAATATAATAATTATAACCAAATTTGCAAAACCAATCCAGCAGTATAAGTCCATTGGTACTGCAATATTACAAAGTTCACACATTCTGCAGTATCAGTCCAGTGGTGCTGTGTCCTGTGCTCTGTCCTGCTGAGTTCCGTAGTGCTGCTGGGTCCTGTGCCGTGTCCTGTTCAGTCCAGTGGTGCTGTGTCCTGTGCTCTGTGCTTCTAAGGGCATAGTTATTTCCCCACTATTCCCAAGTTTTTTAAAAATAAAAAAAAAGTAAAAAAAAATAAAAAATTTAAAAAAAAAAAAATATATAATAATTATAACCAAATTTGCAAAACCAATCCAGCAGTATAAGTCCATTGGTACTGCAATATTACCAAGTTCACACATTCTGCAGTATCTTGTGCTACATATAATGGAGACCAAAAATTTGGAGGATAAAGTAGGGAAAGATCAAGACCCACTTCCTCCTAATGCTGAAGCTGCTGCCACTAGTCATGACATAGACGATGAAATGCCATCAACGTCGTCTTCCAAGCCCGATGCCCAATCTCGTAGTACCGGGCATGTAAAATCCAAAAAGCCCAAGTTAAGAAAAAGTAGCAAAAAGAGAAACTTAAAATCATCTGAGGAGAAACGTAAAGTTGCCAATATGCCATTTACGACACGGAGTGGCAAGGAACGGCGTAGGCCCTGGCCCGTGTTCATGACTAGTGGTTCAGCTTCACCCACGGATCTTAGCCCTCCTCCTCCTCCCCCCCCTACAAAAAATTGAAGAGAGTTATGCTGTCAGCAACAAAACAGCAAACAACTCTGCCTTCTAAAGAGAAATTATCACAAATCCACAAGGCGAGTCCAAGGGTGTTGGTGGTTGTCAAGCCTGACCTTCCCATCACCGTACGGGAAGAGGTGGCTCGAGAGGAGGCTATTGATGATGTAGCTGGCGCTGTGGAGGAACTTGATGATGAGGATGGTGATGTGGTTATTGTAAATGAGGCACCAGGGGGGGAAACAGCTGATGTCCATGGGATGAAAAAGCCCATCGTCATGCCTGGTCAGAAGACCAAAAAATGCACCTCTTCGGTCTGGAGTTATTTTTATCCAAATCCAGACAACCAATGTATGGCCATATGTAGCTTATGTAAAGCTCAAATAAGCAGGGGTAAGGATCTTGCCCACCTAGGAACATCCTCCCTTATACGTCACCTGAATAACCTTCATAGTTCAGTGGTTAGTTCAGGAACTGGGGCTAGGACCCTCATCGGTACAGGGACACCTAAATCCCGTGGTCCAGTTGGATACACACCAGCAACACCCTCCTCGTCAACTTCCTCCACAATCTCCATCAGATTCAGTCCTGCAGCCCAAGTCAGCAGCCAGACTGAGTCCTCCTCAATACGGGATTCATCCGAGGAATCCTGCAGCGGTACGCCTACTACTGCCACTGCTGCTGTTGCTGCTGTTAGTCGGTCATCTTCCCAGAGGGGAAGTCGTAAGACCGCTAAGTCTTTCACAAAACAATTGACCGTCCAACAGTCGTTTGCCATGACCACAAAATACGATAGTAGTCACCCTATTGCAAAGCGTATAACTGCGGCTGTAACTGCAATGTTGGTGTTAGACGTGCGCCCGGTGTCCGCCATCAGTGGAGTGGGATTTAGAGGGTTGATGGAGGTATTGTGTCCCCGGTACCAAATCCCCTCGAGATTCCACTTCACTAGGCAGGCGATACCAAAAATGTACAGAGAAGTACGATCAAGTGTCCTCAGTGCTCTTAAAAATGCGGTTGTACCCACTGTCCACTTAACCACGGACATGTGGACAAGTGGTTCTGGGCAAACGAAGGACTATATGACTGTGACAGCCCACTGGGTAGATGCATCCCCTTCCGCAGCAACAGCAACAGCTGCATCAGTAGCAGCATCTACAAAATGGCTGCTCATGCAAAGGCAGGCAACATTGTGCATTACAGGCTTTAATAAGAGGCACAACGCTGACAACATATTAGAGAAAATGAGGGAAATTATCTCCCAGTGGCTTACCCCACTTAGACTCTCATGGGGATTTGTGGTGTCAGACAATGCCAGTAACATTGTGCGGGCATTAAATATGGGCAATTTCCAGCACGTCCCATGTTTTGCCCACACCATTAATTTGGTGGTGCAGCATTACCTCAAGAGTGACAGGGGTGTGCAGGAGATGCTTGCGGTGGCGCGCAAAATTGCTGGACACTTTCGGCATTCAGCCAGTGCCTACCGCAGACTAGAGGCACATCAAAAAAGCATGAACCTGCCCTGCCATCACCTCAAACAAGAGGTTGTGACGCGCTGGAACTCCACCCTCTATATGCTGCAGAGGATGGAGGAGCAGCAAAAGGCCATTCAGGCCTACACAGCCACCTACGACATAGGCAAAGGAGTGGGGATGCGCCTCAGTCAAGCGCAGTGGAGACTGATTTCCGTGTTGTGCAAGGTTCTGCAGCCATTTGAACTTGCCACACGAGAAGTCAGTTCCGACACTGCCAGCTTGAGTCAGGTCATTCCCCTGATCAGGCTGTTGCAGAAGCAGCTGGAGAAAGTGAGGGAGGAGCTGGTAAGCCATTGCGATTACACCAAGCATGTAGCTCTTGTGGATGTAGCCCTTTGTACGCTTTGCCAGGATCCGAGGGTGGTCACTCTTTTAAAGTCAGAGGAATACATTCTGGCCACCGTGCTCGATCCTCGGTTTAAAGCGTATGTTGTGTCTCTGTTTCCGGCGGACACAAGTCTACAGCGGTGCAAAGACCTGCTGGTCAGGAGATTGTCCTCTGAAGAGGACCGTGACATGCCAACAGCTCCACCCTCATTTTCTTCCACATCTATGGCTGCGAGGAAAAAGCTCAGTTTTCCCAAAAGAGGCACTGGCGGGGATGCTGATAACATCTGGTCCGGACTGAAGGACCTGCCAACCATTGCAGACATGTCTACTCTCGCTGCATTGGATGCTGTCACAATAGAAAAAATTGTGGATGATTACTTTGCTGACACCATCCAAGTAGACATGTCAGACAGTCCATATTGTTACTGGCAGGAAAAAAAGGCAGTTTGGAAGCCCCTGTACAAACTGGCTCTATTTTACCTGAGTTGTCCCCCCTCCAGTGTGTACTCGGAAAGAGTTTTTAGTGCAGCGGGGAACCTGGTCAGTGAGCGGCGAAGGAGGTTGCTTCCTCACAACGTTGAAAAAATGATGTTTATAAAAATGAATAATCAATTCCTCAATGAAGTACAGCACTGCCCTCCAGATACTACAGAGGGACCTGTGGTTGTGGAGTCCAGCGGGGACGAATTGATAATGTGTGATGAGGAGGAAGTACACACTGTAGGGGGAGAGGAATCAGAGGTTGAGGATGAGGACGACATCTTGCCTCAGTAGAGCCTGTTTAGTCTGTACAGGGAGAGATGAATAGCATTTTTGGTGTGGGGGCCCAAACAAACCAATCATTTCAGCCAAAGTTGTTTGGTAGGCCCTGTCGCTGAAATGATTGGTTTGTTAAAGTGTGCATGTCCTATTTCAACAACATAAGGGTGGGTGTGAGGGCCCAAGGACAATTCCATCTTGGAACTTTTTTTCTGGCATTATATGACCAATCAACAGTCGTTTGCCATGTTCAAAAAGTAAAACCAAATTTTAAAAAATTCAAGAAATTAAACCAAAAGTAAAATGCCGTGTCATAATTTAAAACAAGAGTTTTTGACGTGCTCTAAAACTACTGTATTGTTGTTTATATTTTATAAACACTACACTTGAAAGCTTGAGTCTTTCAATAAAAAAGTAACTGTCCATTGCACGAATATTTGCAACAGGGACAATTTTAGGGTTAAGAAAGCCAACTAATAACACTTCGACGCTGTCTGTCTTTATAAACACTACACTTGGAAGTTGGAGGAGGTATTGTGGCCCCGGCACCAAATTTACTACCGGGGCCACTACACTGTGCAGTCCATATTTAGGTGTATCAGATATTAAACAACGGTGACAGTTGATGCCCAATTTTTTAATTATATTGTGGCCTCGGTACCAAATTGTGTACCGGGGCCACCACACTACGCAGTCCAGATACTTGTTTGGTGGAATTCAGACCAGTTGAGGGTTTTATTATTATATTGTGGGGACCACTCTATCTATACCACACCACAACTCTATACCACTCTATTTCATACTTTAATTCTATTTAATACTTTAATTCTATTTCATACTTTAATTCTATTTAATACTTTAATTCTATTTCATACTTTAATTCTATTTAATACTTTAATTCTATTACTAATTACCATAAAGAGGAACTGCCGCTTCTATTTAATACTTTAATTCTATTAGTAGTTACCATAAAGAGGAACAAAATAAACCAATTTTACCAAAAGTATAATATGACTTAGACTTACAAACACTACACTTGAAAGATCGTGCCTTTAAATGAAAAAGTCAGTCTTCATTGCACGACTATGTGCAACAGGGACAGTTTTTTGGTTTACAAAGTCAACCAATAACACTTGGACCCTGTCTGTCTTTAACATACTTGATGGGATCTCAATGACGAATTGTCTGTACCATGTTTGGAGGAGGTATTGTGGCCCCGGTATCAAATTGGGTACCGGGGCCACCCCACTACGCAGTCCAGATACTTGTTTGGTGGAATTCTGACACGTGGAGGGTGTATTTATTTTATTGTGGCCCCGGTATCAAATTGGGTACCGGGGCCACCCCACTACGTAGTCCAGATACTTGTTTGGTGGAATTCTGACACGTGGAGGGTGTATTTATTTTATTGTGGCCCCGGTATCAAATTGGGTACCGGGGCCACCCCACTACGCAGTCCAGATACTTGTTTGGTGGAATTCTGACACGTGGAGGGTTTTTTAATTATATTGTGGCCTCGGTACCAAATTGTGTACCGGGGCCACCACACCACGCAGTCAAGATAGATAGATGCGTATCATAGATAAAGTACATTCAGTGGTGTGGGCCAAATTGAAAAATATTCAAAATGCACTGACATTATCAAAAACAAGAGGTTGTCACACGCTAAAACTCCAACATGTATATGATGGAGAGGATGGAGGAGCAGCCGTATGTGTAGTGTAATGCAGACCTGTTGAAGGTTTTTTATATATTTTATTGTGGTGCCCAGTGCCCACTCCTCTAGGCAGTCCAGGTACATTTATTGGTGCGAATCAAACAAGTTGATAGTTTTCTTATTATATATATTGTGGTGACCCACTCCTCTACGCAGTCCAGGTACATTTATTGGTGCGAATCAAACAAGTTGATGGTTTTCTTATTATATATATTGTGGTGACCCACTCCTCTACGCAGTCCAGGTACATTTATTGGTGCGATTCATAAAAGTTCAGGGTTTTTAATATATTGTGGTGACCCACTCCTCTACGCAGTCCAGGTACATTTATTGGTGCGAATCAAACAAGTTGATGGTTTTCTTATTATATATATTGTGGTGACCCACTCCTCTACGCAGTCCAGGTACATTTATTGGTGCGAATCAAACAAGTTGATGGTTTTCTTATTATATATATTGTGGTGACCCACTCCTCTACGCAGTCCAGGTACATTTTTTGGTGCGATTCATAAAAGTTCAGGGTTTTTAATATATTGTGGTGACCCACTCCTCTACGCAGTCCAGGTACATTTATTGGTGCGAATCAAACAAGTTGATGGTTTTCTTATTATATATATTGTGGTGACCCACTCCTCTACGCAGTCCAGGTACATTTATTGGTGCGATTCATAAAAGTTCAGGGTTTTTAATATATTGTGGTGACCCACTCCTCTACGCAGTCCAGGTACATTTATTGGTGCGAATCAAACAAGTTGATGGTTTTCTTATTATATATATTGTGGTGACCCACTCCTCTACGCAGTCCAGGTACATTTATTGGTGCGATTCATAAAAGTTCAGGGTTTTTAATATATTGTGGTGACCCACTCCTCTACGCAGTCCAGGTACATTTATTGGTGCGAATCAAACAAGTTGATGGTTTTCTTATTATATATATTGTGGTGACCCACTCCTCTACGCAGTCCAGGTACATTTATTGGTGCGATTCATAAAAGTTCAGGGTTTTTAATATATTGTGGTGACCCACTCCTCTACGCAGTCCAGGTACATTTATTGGTGCGAATCAAACAAGTTGATGGTTTTCTTATTATATATATTGTGGTGACCCACTCCTCTACGCAGTCCAGGTACATTTTTTGGTGCGATTCATAAAAGTTCAGGGTTTTTAATATATTGTGGTGACCCACTCCTCTACGCAGTCCAGGTACATTTATTGGTGCGAATCAAACAAGTTGATGGTTTTCTTATTATATATATTGTGGTGACCCACTCCTCTACGCAGTCCAGGTACATTTATTGGTGCGATTCATAAAAGTTCAGGGTTTTTAATATATTGTGGTGACCCACTCCTCTACGCAGTCCAGGTACATTTATTGGTGCGAATCAAACAAGTTGATGGTTTTCTTATTATATATATATTGTGGTGACCCACTCCTCTACGCAGTCCAGGTACATTTATTGGTTCGATTTATAAAAGTTCAGGGTTTTTAATATATTGTGGTGACCCACTCCTCTACGCAGTCCAGGTACATTTATTGGTGCGATTCATAAAAGTTCAGGGTTTTTAATATATATTGTGGTGACCCACTCCTCTACGCAGTCCAGGTACATTTATTGGTGCGAATCATAAAAGTTCAGGGTTTTTAATATATATTGTGGTGACCCACTCCTCTACGCAGTCCAGAAAGATACCTTGTTGCAACGTTTTGGACTAATAACTATATTGTGAGGTGTTCAGAATACACTGTAAATTAGTGGAAATGCTTGTTATTGAATGTTATTGAGGTTAATAATAGCCTAGGAGTGAAAATAAGCCCAAAAACTTGCTTTTTAAACTTTTTATGTTTTTTTCAAAAAAAATCCGAATCCAAAACCTTAAATCCGAACCGAGACCTTTCGTCAAGTGTTTTGCGAGACAAATCCGAACCCCAAAAATAACGAAAATCCGGATCCAAAACACAAAACACGAGACCTCAAAAGTCGCCGGTGCACATCCCTAATATACATATTTGCATACATTAGCATTGCTATTTTTATTATCAATGTATATGCGTACTTGCATACTTTGGCATTGCAGTTTTGTTTTTTAATTATAATTTATTTTTTAAATCTAACATTACACACTTTATTATACTGATTTTGAATATTTTTTTTTAACACATAGCCTTAAATAATTATATAAACATGGAAGAAGCTGTGTTAGCTTTAAGTATTTTGGTCTATAAAGTTTAATTTCAAAGGGGACCCAAAAATCTACAATGCATAAGGTAATATCATTTCCCTTCATCTTTCTCACATATACCCAGTCATTGCAGAAGCTGAATATGGAGGATGACAGACATAACACCTACTGTTACACCATAGCCGGCCCAGGGAGCTTGCCTTCAGGCCAGGTGTTTCTTTAGGACTGCAGATGCTGAGGTGGTCCGTCACTATCGGTTTCCTCTTCATGTTATCATGGGCACTCTGGGCATTGTGCAGAGTGACCTAGAACCTCTACGCAACTTCCCTGCAGCAATATTACCACTGACCAAACTCTTGGCGGTGTTACACTTCTGTGTGACTGGGTCATTCAAGACCACCATGTGTGTTGCAGGCAGGAATAGTCATATGGAGGTGTTGCTGTGGGCTTTTTTCATTCACATAATAGTTTTCTGCTAAGCTGTTTTATATCCCTAAATAGATTTGTGTACATTCTACTAATAAAAGGTTTGTTTAGCACCTTTGCAAAATTGTAATACTTGCATTATGGTGTACTAGAAAAAGGTGGATTAGAATAGCACCCTATTATGTCAATCCCTTAGATTGTACGCTCCTCTGAGCAGGGTCATCTCTCCTCCTGTCCTCACCACTCTTAACTCGGCTCTCCAGCTACCTAGCCCTCCTCCTCGAGGACCCTCTTTCCCTCGTCCCCTCTCGCTCCTTCCTCTCCCCTCTGGGGGGTTTCCCTGTCATCCGGGCCCTCCCTCTCGGGCTCAGCCATATGCAGGACCTTCCCCTCTCCCCTCCCCCGCCACTCTAGCTGCGCTTTGAGCTCACCGAGTTACTGTGCTTATTGTTTACTGTACTGTGCTGTCTCACCTTGTATTGTAACTTTGTCCCTGTACGGCGCTACGGACACCAAGTGGCGCCCTATAAATAAAAAATAATAATAATAATAATAATAATAATAATAAAATATCTCCCTCGCTGTTTATAACATTTTTAGTAATTTTGCAATTAGAAAAAGTAGACAATAGTTACCCTTTCCCGTCTTGGATCCTCACTCCCATTTTACATCCATGCGCAGAGCAAGAGGTCGCATACCTCTATCAGATCGGTAATAGAACAGAACTTTGGGCTTTTAAAAACCCTATTTCTGTTGCCTTGACCAGTCTGCTGGAGCCCTTATGTATGCGCCAGATATTGCATACACCACCATAGCTGTGTGTGTGATATTTCAAAATATTTCCATCAGGAATGGGGTTCCATGGGTGGAAGAGATTGCTGGCCAAGAGGAAGATGACATTGATCCTAGTCCTCCAGACTCATAATATTGTTCAGCCTTCAAGTCATATGTGATTTCATCTTACTTTACATGTAAGTACCTTTTGTGTTGACCTTAATTAGAATTATTACCCAAAATGCCACAAAAAATATAGCAAATAATTTGAATTCCAAACAGTGGATTTAGTGATAAAAAAAATCTGATATATTAGTGACACACAAACACAAGTGAAAAACACAAATATCATTTGGACTTGCACTTTGACTTTATCCCTGGCCCAATATTTCCAGTGCTGCTTTACTGTAGCTGCCTCTGTCTCTGCCTGTTCAGGCTTCCTAGAAGAAGCAGGTTCCACAAGGGCCGGATGGGCAACGGGTGCCCTAGGGACTGAGGACATGGCATTCTGCTGATATAATTAATTTATAATAGCATTTGTTAAACATTCAGATGTGTCAAGAATCATTGTAATTCTGCTGCATATCTTATCCATTTTGCCTTTCACTATGGTGCTGTTAACATTCATTTTGTGGTACAGTTGCTGTGAAATGGACATATTTGCTCCATTTCACATTTCCTCTCCATGTCTTCAGCTCCAGGTACATTGCTTTTACTATCCACTTGTTGTTCCTCACTGTCACGTGTATCCTCAGCTGGTTCTTCAGATACTCCCTCATTGGAATCCTAGGCATGTACAGCTCACACAATGGGAAAAAAAGCAAACATTAAAATCATGTATGTTTTAGACCAACAACCAATTTTTAGCATCATATGATTCATTTACTAGTAAACTTCTTCAGGATACTGTGTAGACACTGGAAACAATGTATTATTATTTAATGCAAAATTTAACTGTTTTACTAATTAAAGATTCAAAATGTCCAGAGGGGAGTGATGAAATGGACTTCACTGTATATTTGCTAATTGTAGCCCTTATTTAGTTAATTTGATTTATGTTTGACCATCGTTGCTATAAATATTTTAGAACCTACGTCACAGTGGACTTTTTGAATCTAGTTCTGTAGATTGATCAAAGCTCTCACTTTTTACACTGATTCCTGCATAAACTTACTCAGAGAGATTCATTTAAATGAAAAGACAGCAAACATTTTTAGAACCTCTGGGATACAGAAATAAAATATTTTTTTTCTATGGATTACATCATGATATCATTAGAAAGTGTTTTAGAACTTGGAGATATTTTTCAGAATGTTTGATTAGCATTAAAATTTATAGTTTTGAAAATGAACTTTGGCAATCCCTCAAACTGTATTCAGTTAAGCTCTCTTGTTTATTCATTTGGAATAAAGAAACTCACCTTATTGTGTGCATTTTATCACGGGTAAACGTTATCAGTACTTCACCATTAGGCACCTCTTTTACACTTCTTTTCCCCATATCTTAAATATATAACCAATAATTGTTCTCTAGAAGGTTTTATTTAAACATAAGTGATTGTGTGTATGGAGGTACTGCATGTGCCACATTCTAATTTTGCTATTCAAAGGCATTAACAACTGCTAAGGAAATTGGAACTGTCTCTAAAGAACAGCTGTTTGAAAATGTTACAGTGTAAACCAAGTAATACTATATATTGTATAACGCACAACAGTGCTAATAAAGAGCTGGATTTAGGCACAATGGGACCCAAGGCTATCAATCAAGGTGGAGGCCCCTAACATTACTAACATTAGAATGGTGGCTCAGCGCAATTTCACATTCACCATTGCCAGCCATATTGCATCACAGAGATATAGGGCCTGATTGATTAAGGAAAGAAAAGCAAAAAAAATGAGTAACTTTGTACCTTGGCAAAACCATGTTGCATTGGAGCGGGATATCAATTTAAAATGTGGAGACAGATTTATAGTTGGGGTAGGGCATGTTCTAGATCAACTTTAAATTTCAGTGTACAAATAAAGCTATCAAGTGTTTTTGTGCTACATTAAAAAGCTGCCAGATTTTAGCTTATGTGCAAAATAATAAACTAGTTTGCACCCCTTGCATTGTAACATGGTATTGTCCAGGATCAAACGTACTCCTTTTTTTGCTTTACTCTCCTTAATGAATCAGGTCCATACGCTTTAAACACCGGTTACATATATTTTAAAAATAAGGGAAAAAAAATGTTTAATGATCTCAATTCTGCCCTGGCACTTTAGTTATATAAACTACCTATAGAGATGCTTGAACTGTTTTTTTCGAGTCAGTGCAAAATGCGAAAGTATGCAGGAATTTCTTGGGATTTGATTGTTAAAAAATCCGAGCCAAATTTGAGAAAGCTGAACAAGTTCATGTTTTGAAAAACAGCTGGTGATAGACATGGAAAACTCAGTATCTTGAACATTTAGGAATGGTAGTGGAGAAACATGAGAAGAGACACTGGGCAGAGCTGGGTCTTGTTTAGTACAGTTTTTTAAGTGTTAAGATTTCTGGAGTGTTCACTTTTTTAGTTGTGTACAAAGAAGTGGTACAACTTCTTTCTATTCCAGGGTTTATTTTCTCCTTTAGATTACTTTAATTATTGGCTAGTACATTTCCTCCTACAGGTTTCACTTAATACATTATTTTTTCTTTTTGCTTTTCTTCTGTGCTTTTCAGCTATGTCTTTATATAACCGGCACACAGTGGTTTATTTTAAAACTCTGTACTCTCTATATTGGATACATTTTAATTCAGAGTGGGGGGTTGTGTCATCTACCATCGATATGAAAAATAAACATCTCTGTATGGTTATATAAAATAGAGGATAACTGGAAAAAAAGAAAGCAATTTCTTTAGGAAAATTTGCATGTATAAACATATAGGGGAGGTATGGAAATTTAGACGTTGTGGCATGGAAAACGTAAGTAAGTTAGTAAAAATAAAAAAGATAATTTTGCAATGAAGGCAGTAAGAGAAGTGTCACTATGGATTACCACCAAATACCAGCCCACTTTGACCACTCTAATATTATCATGGGGGGTTGGGAGGATCATCACATTTATAAATCATCAGAAAATTAAAGGGAAAAAATAAATTTTGCCAATGTTATATTGATGATATAATATTAATCTGCGATGGCACTTTTGAGGAGATTGAGGAATCTATATTGCAACTTAATAAGAATGATTGGAATCTATTGTTTACATTTAAAACAACATTGTCTTAGGAATTTACGAATTGGGTAAATTTGAGACTAACACTCACTTTAAGGAAGTGGATGCATATAGCTTTGTCCTTTCCAACAGCTGTCATTTAAAAAAAATGGAAGACTAATGTCCCTTATTCACAGTCTTTAAGGCTGAGTAAAATTGTACAGATTTTCATGTTTTCGTAAAGCACTATCAATTTTTGGATTATGATAAGTAGTTGTGAGAAACAGCTATTGTAAGGGCTTCTAAAGTCAATAGAGGCCCTTTATTACATCATAAGAAAAGTGAAGATGTTTATAGAGATACAAGAAATTTTGAATGTAATCATAGCTTTTTGTTACTATCATAAAAGAATTTAACAGACGCTCAAAAAAAACATTGGGGTATTTTGTTATGAGATCCCATTTTGGGTCAACATTTACGTTTGATGCCTCGAATGATCTACAGGAGAACAAATCATTTATTCTATATTGGCGCCAGTTTAGTGAAAAAATAAATGAGTTTGAACATCTCTGCTAGCGATTCACTTAATCATCCTTTGTAAGATGCTAAAAATGGGTGTAATCCTTGCAGCTTTGCAACACTTGCAAACGCATAGACGAAAAAAAAATCAGTGTTTTATGAACAATGAAAAGAATTATAAAATTAAAAATTTCATTACATGTACTGGTACTTCATCTATATCGGGGGTCGGCATGTGTGTCAGATGTGGCATGCCAACCACTTTTGACTGGGGCGCCGGCGCTGCAACTATCTCACTTAAACAGTCAATGACGACCGAAACAGAGCTTCTGATCATGCGCAGAAGCTCCGTTTCGGCCATCATTGGCTGCTTTACTGAAGCAGCTCCTGGGTTTCTGGAGAGGAATATGCATGTCTCCAAAGGTAAGTAAGAGCGGCACTAAGAATTGAGGGGCACATCTATGAGGCATACTATCAATAGGGGGGCACATCTATCAACAGGGCGGGACAACTGTGGCATACTATGAAAATGGGGGGCAACTGTGGCATACTATGACTAGGGGGAACAACTGTGGTATACTATGACTAGGGAGAACAATTGTGGCATACTATGACTAGGAGGAACAACTGTGGCATACTATGACTAGGGGGGACAATTGTGGCATAATATGACTAGGAGGAACAACTGTGGCATACTTTGAAAATGGGGGACAACTGTGGCATACTATGACTAGGGGGGACAACTATTTGGCATACTATGACTAGGAAGGACAATTATGTGGCATACTATGACTAGGGGGGACAACTGTGGCATACTATGACTAGGGGGGACAACTATGTGGCATACTATGACTAGGGTGGACAACTGTGGCATACTATGACTAGCAGAGCCGGATTTAGACCTCATGGGGCCCTAGGCAAGATACTGGTTTGGGGCCCCCTCCCTGAAAAAATCCATAGCACTATAGTTTTTTAGCATAACATATACCCCTATTCAGAGGCTGGCTGGCAGACTTTAGACTGGGGGGGCAAGCATATAGCACTGGTCCATAAGTAGTGTCCCATTTTTAAAGGGTGGTCTCACCGCCCAGCCCTGGGAGGGCCCTCTGGGGACCGCTGGGCCCTAGGCAATTGCCTAGGTTGGCTAGTGGTAAATCCGGCCCTGATGACTAGGGGGGACAACTATGTGGCATACTATGACTAAGGGGGACAACTGTGGCATACTTTGACTAGGGGGGACAACTATGTGGCATACTATGACTAGGAAGGACAATTATGTAGCATACTATGACTAGGGGGGACAACTATGTGGCATACTATGACTAGGGGGAACAACTGTGGTATACTATGACTAGGGAGGACATTTGTGGCATAATATGACTGTGGGGGCAACTGGGACATACTATGAATAGGGGGGACACCTGTGTCATACAATGACTAGGGTAGACAACTATGTGGCATACTATGAATAGAGGGACAACTATGAGGCATGATATGAATTGGGGGCACAACTATGTGGCATGATATGAATTGTGGGTTCAGCTATGAGGCATAATATAAATTAGGGGCACAATTATGAGGCATGATGTGAACTGGGGCACTACTGTGTGGCATAACGTTTATTAGCTAGTCCCATTACTGTTAATATGATATTAGCATCATAAAATGAGACATAATTACATATTTATATAATATATATAATAATATAAATATATATATATATATATATATATATATATATATATATATATATATATATATATGTGTGTGTGTTTAATAATATATGCCCAACTAGCATACCTGGGCTTGACTAGATTTTAGCTGGCACAATGATAGAAAAAGGTTGTCATCCCCTGATGTATATGGTCAGATGTGGGTGTAATCTGATTTATATAGGGACAACTAAAAGAATGTTGAAAACCAGGATTCAGGAATATTTGCATAATAAATAACGTCTTAGTTCATAGTCTCTCTAGACATGTCAATATGTTTCATAATTATAATCCAGATACGGTTAATTTTAAAGGTATCGAACAGGTACCCATTGATTATAGAGGGGGTAATATTATTGAGAGTTGAAGGTAAAACTTCTACTCTCTTAAAGATAATCCTTTTGGATATATGAGATAGATGCTCTAGTCCAGAAAGTTTGAATGAAGGCTTGGATATATTTTCCTTTTTAGAACGTTAGATTTTGCATCATTGAGATTGCAAACATTTTCTGATAATTATGGCTTGAAATTTGTCACAAATTTATATTGGATATGATGTCTGTTTAGTACAATAAGTACTTGATAGCAATTTTGTTTCAAAAAATTATTTTCAATTTATTGTATTATTATATGTATTTTATGATGGAAATTGATTATAATTATGTATTTTATTGTAAATATAATGCTAGCAGATAATATGGGAATATTGTGAATGATTATGTAATAACATTGTTTATATATTTGTACAAATCGCTTTGTAAATCACTTTAATTTTATCTATATAGGTATCCATAGAACAAGTGCTTTGTTGGCCATTTTGTTGGTGGGTTTAAATTGTCCAAAAATAATTTGTTAAGTATTTGCTAATATGTTAAAATCTTTGCTGATGCTATATTTGAAGTTGGTGACTGTAATGGGTATGCACCTTTTCATTATCTTTTGACAGAATCGATTAGGCAAACTGATTTATTTTATATTATGGAATTTGTGACTCCATAATGGGAGCAATCATTTTGTTGGTGGTATTCCCCATGCTACCTTTTTCTAGGTCACATGATACTATCAGTGGCCATTTTTGGAAGGGTTATCCTATTTGATTTTGGTCTATAGAGAGATAGTCAATGAGGTCATTATTGGGAGTTGTTATATAGCCACACACTGGTGGTACAATTTAGGTACCTGGACAAGGCGGTTTATAATTTATTAATTAGTTCACCTATAAAAGTGTGCACAGTGTGAGACCACACACCCCTGATGAAGTTGTGTAACGAAACATGTTGGGTGATCTATCGCACGCTCTATCCATCCATTGTATAGACTGACTACATGTTGAACTTCTGGTGTGGTTTTCAACAGAGAATCTATCTTCAGCATCCATTTATGGACCATAAGCAACATTATCTTCATTGGATTTTAACCACTGGTGTAATAAACTTTTTTTAGACTGTGTGGCCTTTTGCAGGGTGTCAAGAGAAATTCAGGACTACGGTACAACAACTTCATGGGGCCCCACTATAGTTTGGCATGGGGAAAAAAGTGGTAGTGGGTGTGTTCATACAATTGGGGGCATGGCTATGCATCATTGGGGCGTGGCTAGCAGGTGAAAGTGCTAGGCCACCCTCCTACAGAAAAAAAACCTGCATTGTTGTGTACACCATTGGCACAAGGGTTCAGTGCCCGCTCGACCTAGCGTGACATATGTCCCAGCACTCCTGACCTTCAGGACATCTAGCACCATAGTGTAGTATATAAAGAATGCAGTGTGTACATAAATAGTTCACAGTCTTTGCCTGCCTCTTACACTTGGCAGAACAGTCAAAAAAATTGGGATTGTCCCACTAGAATCACAACATTTCACAGACTGTCCTGCTCTCTCCTACCTGTTCTTGTCACTTTCACCTCCTGTGGCTGCAGGTTTCTTTAGTTGCGGCTTGTCTGGATCCTGGAATGTTGTGGGCCCTTTTTGGAAAAAAAAATGGGTACCAGCCCCGCCGTTAAATCAATAGCACCCACAATTAATAATTAAGCCTTCCTCCAGCCCCAACATTAAAATAGTAGTATTCCCATTTAATAAATAAACCTATTTCCCTCCCTTCAATCAGCCCCAGCAATAAATTATTGGTATTTACATTTCATAAATATACCTATTTCGTGCAACCATCACTGCCAATAAATACTTCATTGCCCTGCCCCCCCCCCCCCCACCCCCTGCAAAAATAATAAAAAAAGAAAAAAATCATTTTAGGATTAAAAAATAAATAAATAAAAATATACAGGTGGCATGCCTGGGTAATTAGTACCCGTTCCCCTCCCTCTCGGCAGCCCTGGCCTCTTGTTGTGGCTTGTTATTCCTTTTCTTCGGGTTCATTCTCCTTTCCACATTGGATTTAAGTTTAAGTGATATCATTCAGCAGACTTAAGAGAGATAAGCGAGGATTTTATACAGGGAAGCCCTGATTAATTTATCAATAGTACTCAGTTTATATTTGAGAATTTTATATTATATGGTACCTGGCAACAATACATTATGAGCACTCCCTGGCTCATAATGATACATAATATATTAGAACATACATCATGCACCACTGGGTTTGAATAGAAATGTCAAGGCCTGTATTGAGAGCTGATAATGTCCTAAGCTTCACAAATGAATGCACCCCAAATCAGCGATTGTATGTTAAACTTTCCCCTCTATAAAACTTCCCCCATTACCATTGTTTTACTTTTAAAAACAGGTAGTTGATAGACAGAGTAGTAAACATGTATCACCAAAAAGAAATAAATTAAATAAATCAGTGTATAGTGATTGCTACACTCTGAATAGTGCTGCCCTAAGTGTTTGTCTAGTTTGCCTATATGATAAAGACAGCTCTCGGAAAGGGGTGCACCAAATCTAATACAACCTTTGAACAGTGGCTGCTGCCCAAAATACCTTTACCATATATTGCAATCTACACTGTGACATTTGAGAATATAACTACAGTTCATTCGGTAAATTCTGTAAATGTGTACCTGCAGTGCCTTCTCTAAAATTGGTTTACGTTGACTAAAGGTTTTATGTTTTATGTTGACTAAAGGTTTGCTTCAACTGTGGGAAACTTTGGATTTCATTTTAGCATTCCTGTACAACCTAATGTTGTTGGTAAAATGCCTGAGGTACCATGTATGATTAGCAGAACCAGAACAGTATACACTAGAGTAGCATTTGTGTTACTGTAATCATAGTTCATGTTATAAATCCCTGCATTCAGAATGCCGATCATGAGACACAGGCAATACAAGAAACTGAAGACTTGCCAAAACGTGTTTGCCCATTGCTACCTGACAGGAATGATGTACATGAATCATATTACTTATCTTGCATCAATATTTATTTTTTATTGCAAATACAATTTTGATGGTAAGTAGGTTTCACAAGGTATCTCTGTAGTGTTGTGACAAGTTCACGCATAAACAATCTATTTTGAGCAACACAATCTTGTGGAAAATGAGTTTGTGATTGAGCAGCACAAGTCTGCAAAGACTGAGAAAGACTGAGGGTTTTTATTGATCTTTATCATTGTTTAGGATTCATTTTGGCCCAGAAATAGTTTAATTTTTGCTACTTGTTTGTTAGGTCTATTTTCTTTCATTTTCAAAGGTCGTCCAATGAGTGACCTTTGGGCAACTATTTATTCCAGCATCCATAGTGCTTTTTGTGGTTTAATAGAAGAGAAAATGCTTTTGTGGAAGAAAAAGTAATTTCATTTTGTTGCCCATCTGTGAAAACTTTTTTGATCAGTATTTAGACGTCAAGGAATTATTTGTGTGAAATCCTTAATGTTCCATCTTGTTATTGTTAGTGATAAATAATTAAAATAATAGAAATTATGCCTCAATCATTTTAAGTTATTGTGTACCAGACAATTTATTATTATTACCCTTTATTTATATAGCACCAACATATCAGCTCCTTGCAAAGGAGCTTACTCAACTTGATTGGGATTGATTATATGTAGTGCTTGGCAGGGAAATTTGTAACCATCCACACAATTACCTACCCAGGGCCGGTGCTAGGGTCCATGGCGCCCTAGGCACTTTGTCAAAATCGGCGCCCCCGCACCTCCACCCGCCGCAGGAACACTTTGAATATCGGCTCCCTCCTCCCCCCTCCCCACGTCTTTCCTTACCTTGCCTCAACACCGCCGCCTCTCTGCTCCGTCTGCTCCCCTCCATTCACTGACACTGTCGGGCCGTGATGATGATGTCACGGCCCGACAGTCAGTGAGTGGAGGGGAGGAGATAGAGCAGAGAGGTGGCGGTGGTGAGCAATAGCCTCCTCTCCCCTCCCCGTGGATGTATCTGAATGCTGTGAGGCGGCCGTGAAAGGTATGGTCAGCGGTCGCCGCACAGTTTTAAAGTAATTTTCATTCTGTGGCGCCCTCCAGAGCACGGCGCCCTAGGCAACTGCCTCACCTTGCCTAATAGGAGCGCCGGGCCTGTACCTACCCCAGTAGAGCTTGCAATATAGATTTTCTACTACTCATGCACACACACACACACACCCACACACACACACACACACACACACACACACACACACACCTGTACATACAGATGATGCCTTTGTTGGAATCAAAACAATGGCCCAGTGTTGGGAGAAATGCTGATTACTGTGATACCCCATCTACTGCATTTCCTTTTTAAACATTTTATTCTGCTTTTATCATATTTAGTGTTGGAGATTATGCTTCATTCACTCATTCATTCATTCAGTTAATAGACACACACTGGGACGTTCTTTGTGGAATAACGTTTCTATTAAAAGTGTAGTTATCTCAGTACAGACATATAACACATTGTGCATGTAAAAACCCCCATGAGAACAATTTAGAATATTCTTTGTACAAAAGAGTACATTACCATAACACAGAGTGACACCACAGTACCACATTAAGGAACAGTGCCACCTGCAGTCCCTCCAGTATAATCACTTAAGAAACATTGAGTCTGAGTCTGATGCAATATATCAACAACCTTTCTAAAAAGCCAATGCTTAATCCACTAGACCCCTCTTTCTTAATACTGTAGCCTGTGATGTCTTTTTTCCAGCTAAGGGACTGGTGAAAATATCCTCTGCTGGGCAATATTGTAAGTTGAGAAGACCTTGTTCCAGGAAATCTCTCAAGCAGTGGTAATTTACATCAATGTGTTTGGTTCTTGGATTGACACTTTCTATTTGTACCAATGCGAGACACCTTTGGTTGTTCTCAAAGATTTCTCTAGGTTCTGCTTGTTCCTGTCCGAAAACAGCCAACAATTGTCCCAACCACATCGCTTCTTGACTTGCGCTCAAGCAATATATTCTTCTCCTGTGGAAAAAAATGTTACAGATGACTGTTTTCTACTCATCCGACTGATTAGTCCTTCACCAAATAGAAATAGGTAACGTGGACTTTCTGTCTATAGAGTCTCCAGCCCAATTTTCATACATGCATATGTTCAGATTACATTTGCTGTTTGCAGGAAGTTTTAGTCATAAGTTCATGGTTCCTTTTAAGTAATGTTTAACTCTTTTTACGCATACCAGTCTATCCCACTTGGTTTGGAGATTTTTCTACTCAAAATTTCTACTGCTGTAGTAATGTCTGGTCTTGTAATGGTGACAATATACAGTAATTACTGCTTTTCTGTACTTGTGATTGTCCAGTAATGTTATACCTTGGTTGTCCCTTTCCTTTATGGAATTGGTTTCAATGGGGTTGCTTTCCAATGTCACATCTTGCATCCCAAACTCCTCAATGGTTTCCTGTATCTTTTTGTTCTGATCTAGGAGAAAATTGTCACTCTCTTCTCTTTTTGGATGCCTAAGTAGTGTATAAAAGTTCCTAGGTCTTTTGTTTAAAAACCCTCATTCAGAATTTGTATTAATTGAATTTCATCCCCTTCTTGCTCAATACATACTACAAGATCATACACATAGATGAGTAGACAAATCCATCTGTCAGTTATTTTCTTTGTGTATAAACAAGGGTCTACTTTGCTCCTCACGAAGGTCTTCCACATGAGTGCTTCATTTAATTTTGTATTCCAGGCTACTGCTGCCTGCTTCAACCATATATATCATTTTCTTTAGTTTGCATATAAGGTCTGGTCTTTGAAGATCTTTAAATACTGGTGGCTGTTCCATATAAATGTAATTCTTTAATCCACCATGCAAGAACGCTGTCTTGACTAGAGATGCTCAGGCTCGGTTTCCCGAGAACCGAATATACCTGAACTTAGCAGATCGCGCTTTTTCGGATCTCAAAACGAGTCAAAAAGCCATTGTGATGTCGTCAGATCTCGGATCTTGCGATTTTTGGATTCCTTTTAAGATCCAAAATAACTTTGGGTGGGAGGAAGTGGGGAACCCATTTTTATTTTCTGCCATTGCTGTGTGCCAATGTGTCCTAGATGTGCTTGGAACTGCCGAGGGTTTGTGTCATTGCTCTGTCGCATACCATCCAGCCAGGTCGCTGCAGTATTTGTCCGAAAGTGTATGAAAATTATATTGTGACCTGTGAGGTGCAAATGACTTGAAATTCGTGTTATTGAGGTTAATAATAATGGAGCAACAAAAAAATAGCAAAATTATGTGATTTTAGCATATTTTAGGATTTTTTCTAAAAAATTCAAAGCCAAAACCAAAACCAAAGATGATCACTGATCCCCGTGTTTTGGTTTTGGCAAAACCGCCCTCGCGTGTTTTGGTTTTGGTATTGGATCCCTATTTTTTTTCTAAAATCACATAATTTGGCTCTTTTTTTATCCCTACATTATTATTAACCTCAATAACATTAATTTCCAATCATTTCCAGTCAATTTTTGTCAAGTGACAAGAACACTGCTATCCCTCCTGTTCCTGTGTGAGACATTTCACTGAGCAATGGCACTGGGGACTGAAGAGTGAAAAGAACACTGCTACCCCTGTTTCTGTGTGAGCAATGGCACTGAGCAATGTTACTGGAGAATAGAGAGTGACAAGAACACTGCTACCCTTGGTTCTGCGTGAGCAATGGCTCTAGGTCTCCTGGAAAGGGAGGTACTTATGGGATCCAAAACCCGCGAGATCCAACAACACAAAAATGACGTTTTGCCTCGATCCAGATCCAAGGACGCGCAAAAGTAACGAGCCGGCTCGCGAGCCTACTCGGATCCCCTAAGTTCAGGTGGGCTCAGTTTTCAGAAAACCGAGCCTGAACAGCTCTAATTAATATCCTTTGTGTAGAGGGTAAATACATCTGGCAGTAAGTGAAGGGGGTGTTATGAAGACGGAGCACTGTATGCTGGCACTATATTTTTTTATAATTTGGTGGGAACATTGATGTATCAGGTCTACTGTCTCCTTTCAGAGAAGCATCACTTCACAGTTTACCGTGACAGAATTACTGCCATTGCAGGGGGTGCAGCAGCTAGGGAGCCTGGAGGTGTAGAGGAGCATGTGACTCATTAGCAGTATTGCCGTCAAATCTGAACCAGCTATCGAATCAGCAACCCCTAAATTATTTGCTACGGGGCCTGGCGATGTAGTGTTCTGTCCCTGTTAGTTGATGTCACCTGTTCAATTGTGTAAACCATCATTGTCTAAAAATAAAAGTTGCATATACACATATTCTTTTATCCTTTTTTGCCTTTGTCAACCCAAACCACAGTTTCACTACTAGTAGCACTGATAAGTCTAATCTGCTCACACTGTTTCATTATATTTAAGCAAAATGAAATTTCTAAGTGTTACAGAAATAGTTTTGTGCTCCTTTTTTTTTTCCTTACTCATTAGAGTATAGTTTTTACATTATAGCAACACAGAACAATAAAGAAACAAAAAAAAAGTTAAAGGAAGGAAACAAAGAATTTGGAAGGGGAGGAAGGATGTGCAATACATCATGGTTCATGAAACAGGAAGAGGAGATATCAACACATACAAATAAAATTTTAATGAGGCTTAATACTGTTCCCCCAATATTTTTTTTACAAATTACTGTACTTGTTAATATAATGGATACTTGATGTAACAATTACTCAGTCATCAATATATGCAGTATGAGACATGGCTTTTTTTCTCCTGGGTTCTAGATGTCACACACTATAATTAGTAGTAATACTGTTCCCGCATGCCACAGCAAAGGATGATGTGCAGACGATGTGACATTTGCAGGACAATCAGATCTGCATAGACGTTCTTCACCTGACAGTAATTATTGATCGTTTCTGCAAACAAACTCCACTAGCGAATAGTTAAACTCTGTCCTCAGATCAACTTTGGATCAACCTCTCTGTATAGGAAGGGGAGTCAGTACATACAGACGCAGATTACATTTTATTTCTCTTCAATAGCATTACTTACAGGAATTCCAAATAAACAACTGTATTTCCCTCAAAAATGGATTCAAATAGAATTTCCATCTTATAGGGAATAGGAGGTCCCGTTCAGCAAATACTGGGTGTCACTTTTAAACTAGATGGTACATTGAAATAAAGTGTGCTTTGCTTTGTGCCAATGTACCTTATTGTTTTTTTTTCCAGTAGATAGTTAAGTTCATGCCCAAATGTATAATAAAAATATTTACTTAGATGGTTTGACACGTTCATTAAAGATAATTTTGGAATGGAAGACATGCTGCCCAACAATGCTTATTTATGTGTTAAATTCCCCCATACTTGTCCCTCTAGCATATTTTCAAATACACTCTTCCAAGCCTCCTCGTACCCGCAGGAATATCAACGCTATTGATTTTCAACAGTTTTCCACCTCTCTCCAACACCTTCTCTCCCCAATTTCTACATTCTCCTCCCCTGATCGGGCAGTACCCCATTTTCATCAAACCCTAGCAACTGCTCTGGATCAAGTGGCTCCAGCGACACTACATACTTCGCATAGAATTCGTTGCCAACCAATGCACACTACAGTAACACGAACTCTACAAAAACTTTCTCGTAAAGCAGAATGCCACTGGCGTAAATCTTGTGCCTCTAATGATTTCATCACATATACTGATATCTACCACTCCTACAGAAATGCTCTGGACACTGCTAAACAAATATACTACCGATCTCTCATCTATGCTCAGGCTTCTAATCCCAAACGCTTCTTTAACACATTTAACTCTCTTCTGAATCCTCCCGCCCCAAATCCTCCAACTAACATCAGTGCACAGGATCTTGCTTCCTATTTCAAGGACAAAATAGATAAGATCAGGCTTGAAATGGTATCTCCCTTGACAAGCAATCTGCTCAATTCCTTTGTAGCACCCTCTGACACTCTCTCTTCATTTGATCCCACAAATGAAGAGGAAGTTTCTACTCTCTTCTCATCTTCCCTACTCTACCTCCTGTCCTCTTGATCCCATTCCCTCACAAATGGTTATGTCCCTGTCTCCTGTGCTCATTCCCCCTCTAACTAAAATCTGTAATCTATCTCTTTCTACTGGTATTTTTCCATCTATATTCAAGCATGCAGTGATTACTTCCATTTTAAAAAAACAGAATTCTGACCCTAACTCTCTCATAAATTACCGCCCCATCTCCCAGCTCCCATGCCCCTCCAACCTTCTCGAGAGAATTGCCTACACACGCCTCACACACTTTCTTACAGCAAACAACCTATTGGATCCTCTTCAGTCAGGCTTTCGCTCTCAACACTCCACAGAGACGGCGCTGACTAAAGTTGTCAATGATTTGATCACAGCAAAAAATAATAACCAATACTCTCTTCTAATTCTCCTGGATCTCTCTGCTGCATTTGACACTGTTGACCACTCTCTCCTCATACAAACGCTGCAATCCCTAGGTCTTGAAGACACTGTCCTATCCTGGTTCTCATCCTACCTATCTAATCGCTCTTTCAGTGTTAATTTCTCTGGATCCACCTCTGCTCCGCTTCCTTTATCAGTTGGAGTTCCACAAGGCTCAGTCCTAGGTCCTCTGCTATTCTCTATCTACACCACTTCTCTTGGAAAACTAATAAGCTCCTTTGGATTTCAGTATCATCTCTATGCGGATGATACACAAATTTATCTATCCTCTCCTGATCTTTCACCATCTGTGTTGTCTCGCGTTACTGACTGTCTTTCTGCCATTTCATCTTGGATGTCTTCTCGCCAACTCAAACTCATCCTTTCAAAAACTGAATTAATAATATTCCCACCCAAGAACAGAAGCTTCCTGCCTGACATTTCTATTTCTGTCGATAACATGACCATAAATCCCACCCCGCAAGCTCGTTTCCTATGTGTAATCCTTGATTCACAACTGACGTTTATTCCCCACATCAACTCTATATCTAAATCATGTTACATACACCTAAAGAACATTTCCAGAATACGCACATATCTGACACAAGACACCGCAAAAACATTAATTCATGCACTCATCATCTCCTGCATCGACTATTGCAATACCCTCCTTACTGGTCTTCCTAAAGGCAGACTTGAACCCCTACAATCTATTTTGCACGCAGCGGCTAGTCTGATTTTCCTTACAAACCGTTATTCCTCTGCTGAGCCACTTTGCAGTCTCTACATTGGCTGCCTGTATTTCAACGAATCCAATATAAAATTCTTCTACTAACATACAAGGCCATCAACAAAATTGCACCGACATACATTTCCTCACTTGTCTCAAAATATCGCCCTACTCGACACCTCCGTTCTGCACAAGATCTACGTCTCTCCTCCACTCTCATCGCATCCTCCCATTCTCGGTTACAGGATTTTTTCCGGGCTGCACCTACTTTGTGGAATTCCCTCCCTCGCACAGTAAGACTTTCCTCTAGTCTTCAAACCTTCAAGCGTTCACTGAAAACCCACCTCTTCAGACAAGGTTATGATATTCCTCAACCATCATCTTAATTTCCCTAGATTACCCTATTGCCATCCTCTACACAGCTAACGCAAGACAACAACCTTCTGACCAACATTGCAACACACATAGCCCACTCAGTACTTTTACCTTTTCAGTCTGGCTGGTCCATTGTGCAATATGATGTAGCACATGCCCTTGTGTTTCTAACTCCCATTGTCCTATAGATTGTAAGCTTTCGAGCAGGGTTCTGTTACCTCTCTGTCTGTATGTATTACCCAGTATTGTCTTATTAATGTTTGTTCCCAATTGTAAAGCGCTACGGAATTTGCTGGCGCTATATAAATAAATGTTGATGATGATGATGAAATATCCATGTAAAAACAATCTACACAAATCTTTGTGGAATTGCAGATAAAACTGAAAATACACATTGTGGCAACAATAACAGCATCACATGAAAGTTCAACCTGCTTCCCCTTTGGAACCACTTTCTTCACTAAATTAACCTTCTATGTTTTTCTCCTAAAATACTGCTGGGCCCAGCCTTATTTATGTCTTACATCAATCATGTAGGTTTGTAATTGGCCTTCACAGACTCAGTGGGGGGTGTTCAATTGGCCGCGAGAATTTTTTTGTTTGTGTGTTGTAAAAAAAAAAAAAAATTACCCGCTGGTTTTCAACTGGTAAACCAACCGTTTTTAGTTAACGCAGAGTGAAAACTTTTGCAATTCATTTGAAAAGAGGGAACGCTACCCCTGCGCATTAATCATTGTGTTTGCAAGTTTTTAGGGGAGTGACGCGGGAGGGGAGTCATGTAAAACACAAAAAAAAAGGATTCATTTTCATACATTTTATTGCATTACACAACCATTTAGTTGATAATATCTACATTACAGTACTTTCTTTAGCATATTTTTTATTTAAATATTTTTTACTATAGAATCATCTATACCATGTCAAAACACATTAGTACAAACATATTTGTACCAATCACATACATAAATATATTTAATTATTGATTTGTTTTTTATTTTAATGTTTTTTTTATTTCATTATTTTTTCACAAGAAAATCAACTATTACATGTTAGGCATTGGTGATAAACATATTTTTTATTTTTTGTTTTCTCATTATTACATGATTTCAAATAGTTTTCAGAGGTTTTTCATTGTTATCACACCCTAAAGAGGTGTGAGATAAAACAGCATATTGGACTGTTTAACGCGCCGCATTAAAAAACAATTGAATTGCTTTTTTGCTTTTAACGCAGCTGCCTCTCGCACACACTATACTTTCAATAGACCTTCTACTGGAGTGCGAGAGGACCGTTTGTTAAAAAATACCTGGAGCGTTAAAAATAGAATTGAATCACGGGTAAAGTTAACTCGCATGAAAATGATAAAAAACAACGTTAAAATGACTTAACACGGTCAAAAATATTTCTCTCTATACAAATGGGTGCTATTGTGCATTTAGAATGCTATGTGCTGTAATTGAGGCTTCAGGAACCAAATGAAACTTCTTGGCATCTAAACTGGATTCCCTTCAAGTTATTTATAGAGGCCACCACTCTTAGCAATTGGTGGACATATTATTTGACTCATGAAAGTATGGGGATATTATGTCCATTTTGCGAGAGTATGTGCCAGATTGTGTCACAATAATACACAAACTTCATTGTAATTTAGTGATAGTGGTTTGATGCTAACAGCACTCGATTGTGCCAGTACTTACAAATACCAACTTAGTGAAGGATTAGAATAACCATTGGCCCAGGTGGTGCTCAAGTCATGTGCTTCATTGTTAGATTGCCGTGAATACAGAAAACTCTAATCAGCCAATTGATAGGATAGTTTGACACTGGTGGAAGTGGATGGATTATAATTTACAGGATTTCATACAAGAATCAGCCATTACAGTGGTTACCGAGTCCTCAAGCAGGAGTGGAATCTCAGTACTGGAGATAGCTTCAGTACAGGAGACAGACAGGACAGGAGTGTGAGCATATCTGAGGCTCTCAGCTGGTAGAAATTGGGGAAGGCCCAGAGGCCACGGATAGTGGCCAGCAGAGGCCAATGGGCATGGTTGAATATAGTAGTAAGAAATGGAAAAACTGTATACCATTTATAGGCAACTTGATACATTTTAGTAGCTGCATGAGCGGCTCTCTGAAGGGGCTGCACAGTAGCCTTTATCTCAATAACAACTTAAAACAATACATTTAATTAAATAAAGAGACTGTAATATCATATTAGTAGTCATTTTAAACAAATATTACAGGCTATAACAAATTTGACAATAAAGCAAGAAGGAGCTGGGAGCCTCAGGTGAAGGCTCTGATATCTGCATGTGGCCCTAATGATGCCTGTTGCCCATCACTGGTTTAGACAAACAGCAGGTAAATCAGGTGACAGGCTTCAAGCAGGAAGTAGATTAGGGATACCGGTAAAATTCGAGGAAGGCGTAGTACATTTGGGTAAAGTCAACTTTGGCAAAAATTGACACCTGTACTTCTAGAGACTGCAGTGCAAGCCAAGAAAGTCAAGAGCTCAACAGGAACTCAGGGCAAATGCTATACACCATTATTCCTTTCTGCATAGTGTAGAGCAAGCCGGCAAATTCAACAGCAGGTCAGGAACTCAGGAAAAATGTAATACACCATGTTTTTCTAGAGAACGTAATACAAGCCAAGATATCCATCAGCAGATCAGGAACTTAAAATTATTACTATACACCGTTAGCACTTCTGGAGATTGTAGTGTTAGCCAGGAAATACAAGAACAGGTCAGGAACTCAGGATAAATGCTATATACTCTTTGTGCTTCTAGAGATTGCAGATTTAGCCAAGAAATCCAGGAACAAGTCAAGAACTCAGGAAAAATGCTATATACTATTTGTGTTTCTGGAGATTGCAGATCTAGCCAAGATATCCAGGAACAAGTCAAGAACTCAGGATAAATACTATATACTATTTGTGCTTCTGGATATTGCAGAGTTAGCCAGGAAATACCGAAAAAGGTCAGGAACTCAGGATATGCTATTTGTTTTTATGTGGATTGTAGTGCATATCAAGAAATCTGGGAATAAGTCAGGTACTCAGGATAAATGCTATAAACAATTTCTGCTTCTGGAGATTGAAGAGAAAGCCATGAAATCCAGGAACAGGTCAGGAACTCAGTATAAACTATTTGTGTTTCTGGGGATTGTAGTGCAAGCCAGGAAATCGAAGAGCATGTAAAGAGATTACTGCACCTTATGGTTGAATTTTAAAGCAAGCTTACAGGAACAAAATCAGGACCCAAAATCAAGAACACAAAATACTGGCAAGTAAGGTCCACTAAAACGGCTTGCAGATTTAAGATAACAGAGCCAGTCTGGGGCTGGGTCATTGGAACTATAAACACGGAGCAGGATACACAGCAGAATGTGAAACAAAAATCTGGCATTGATTGCAGGGTACACAGACTCTTAAATACAAGGCCCCAGGTGCAGTTTATTAGTTGCTGGGGAAAGAAGCAGGACTTGTAAAGAGCTGCTGGAGCAGCAAATGTCCAGGAAACAGTAGAACCTCTGGCTGTAATGTTCTATTTTAATAACAGTATAAAATCTGCAGCGACCAGGTCTCCAAGTTCTGCCACAAATCATCCAGAGCAAATATCATACCAATCAAAGCTTTGGGCAAACTTTTGCCCAAACAGCTTTAGCCATACTTGCCAACATTTTTTTTTTTTTTTTCCGGGAGATGCCGGCTGGGACGTGGGCGTGCAGGGGGCGGGGCTGCGCAATCGCGTCATTTTGGCCCCGCCCCCGTGACGGAATGACGCAAATCGCGTCATTTTACAGTGGGGGCGGGGCTAAACGCCGCGATTCCGGGTGAATCGCGGCGTTTAAACTAAATTTTTCTCCCTTCCTATCAGGGAGATTGCCACACTCGTCCGGGAGACTCTCGCAAAATGCGGGAGTCTCCCGGACAATGCGGGAGAGTTGGCAAGTATGGCTTTAGCTCTCCCCAGTGCTGCTGTCTTGCTGTTGTACTGCCTAACAAGGGCATGCAATAGAGTTTCCAGAAAGGGACCTGTCTCAACCCAGGGAGAAGACAGCTTCTGCTGGTGAATAAAAATTACACATTCTGTACATTAGGTGTGGTAATACAGAAGTGGAAGTTGCTCAATCAATTTATAAGTTCGTTGAAAGGGTGGGATTATCCAGCAAGGAACAAATACAGAGAAATATCCCCCAGCACACTGCTATAACCAGAAAAGGAGTTGCTATTTCTATACGAACATAAAAAAATGCAGAAATCCCAGTTGCAAAGCCACCCGCCTCGTCGAGGCTCATCTGCTTATAGGGCGTTCCTAACTCTAAATAATGAAAGCCCCTATTCTTGGGCCATATATATATATATATATATATATATATATATATATATGTGTGTGTTTTTAAATTGAGAGCTACCTTACCAAGAGGTACCCCAAACACCTCCAAATGGCAATACAGCAAAAGCACTAATAGCAGAAGCGCCTTAACAGGGCGGGTGGCTTTCCATACATTTGCAAATGCGTGCAACTGAGATTTCAGCATTTTTATGTACAAATGGAAATAGCAACTCCTTTGCTGGTTATAGAAGTGTGCTGGGGGATATTTCTCTGTATTTGTTCCCATCAGGTGTGGCAATCAGATATAGCCATGGTAAGGGCTCAGGTTCATAGGTAAACATTTAAAATCCAAGAAACAATGCCAATACCAAAAGTGTATAACTAGACAGAACGGGGTTAGTTAGGAAGCAGGATCAGAGTCAGGTACCAGCACAGCAGAACTGTAACACCTCCTTCTGAGAAACAGACCTTTATTAGTACACTAGCTAACTGTAAAACCCCTCCTTAAATATTGCCTAAACAAAAACAGGAGGGTCATTAGCAGGACTCCCACATGTCTAGTATTCCTAGGATGGACATTTTTTCTATCTATTTTTTTCATAATTTCGACAACAGATGTACCCAACAACCAGGAATAGTGGGATAGTTTCATATTACCTTATTTGGGAAGTAAAAATAAGTATATTGCTATTATGGCCTGAGCAAACTTCAGATCACATAACTGCGCTGGTTTTTCATCTCAAATTATTGGAGCTTTTAGCAGTAACCTGCAGCAAAACGGGAGACCAATGGTCATGTGATTTAGGTCACATGCAATTCAGACAGAGCAGAATAGCTTCTATAATATATATGGGGACTCAGATGTCAATAAGAGCAAGTAAGCTTAAGATAAAACCTCTTTGCCTACATTTGTTAATATATATATACATATATATATACATATATATATATATATAAATATATATATATATATATATATATATATATATATATATATTCATATAATATCTCACCTGCAAGAAGAAAAAAAGATAGGTTGCATAGAGTATTTGAAGATCAGAATAATGCTCATAGGCTTAGGGTAAATTTATTAAGAAATGTGCCAGAATGGCTCCAGTTGCAGTTTCTCTATGAGGCACTCCAAACAATATGCATTCCACCCTGGAACACATAAACCAGAAATACACAAACAGATTTTCACTATAACAACCAAACACAGTGATTCCTCGTGAGTCACTGGGACACCTGCCTAGCAGTTGTGTATTTCCCATGAGTACCTAAGACATGTACCAAGGAGGGGCAATAATGCACCTCCACTATCAAATTATGTTTTGCCTTGCTTTGAGATCCAATTTTGTCACGCAAAATTGAGTTGTGTTTTGTATCTACTCGGAACCCCAAATATCGGATCTGTCCGATTTCTCCAAATCCAAAACACTCATGTCTAATAATTATATATTCATATTTCCACCATAATATAATAATATTGCCCCAATAATATAATATGATGAAAAATAAATTTTGCCCCATAAGTTAATTATAAATAAATTTTGCCCCTTAATCAATAACTAATGATTGCCCCATCATTTATATGTCAATGGTGCTTCCTCTTATGTTCTGAATGGCCAGATAGGTCAAATAGCATGCAATATGAGCAATCTCACCTCGCACAACGACCTCTTTTATTTTGTACTTTTGAATGGCGTTTTTGTGGTGGTTTTGCAAACCCTAGCTTAGTAAATCCGGCTATTTGTATGTTCATCATTGTTAAAACCGGGATGGATGTAAGGTGTAAGGCCAATGGCGATTTGGCCTTTAGTAAATCTGGCGGTTTTAAAACAGCCGAAAACTGGTGGTTTCATCAAACTACCCTTTATACCCCATTCATACTGTACAAAAATCCCGGGTTTTTGCCGGGGCGAGCTCAAACGACCCGGGTCTTGGTGCAGTATGAATGGTACAAGTGAAAAATCCCGGGTCTAAAAACCCAGGTCTTCAATCCGGGATTTATCGAGGGGTAATTCCCAGGTCGGACCCGGGGAGAGAGAGAGAGAGAGAGCGAGAGAGAGAGAGAGAGATTTTTCATATTCCAGCTTTCAGCCAATGAAAAGTGCTCTGGTGATGACTCCCACAAATTGCCAGGGCACAGACTTGTACGGGTCCGAGGTGCACTATCAATGGTGTTTCTGAGCTGGGACGCTCCGAGCCCCTGCAAAAACCCGCCTTGAAAAACCCGTGATATTGCCGGGGTGGCAGTATGAAAGTGGTATTAGTAAATCTAGCCCTTAGTCTAAGAACTGTCACACAGAAATGAATAGTATGAGATTTGTGGGTTCACCTATGTTAATAGATCCCAGTCTTTGGAATTAGGAATGTCTTGTTCTATGACCAAGGGACTGAGGCAAGGGAATCCAACCAGTGGGAGAGTTTTGGGATTTAAATGTAAACGTGATAAATGTACTCATCAGTCACAGATTATATTGCATTAAGCAAAAATGGATCTTGTAGTATTGGATGCCAAATGGGGCCTCATAGTGATACTACACCTCATGTAATATTTCTCCCCTAATGCTACCCAGGTTTTCCTTCTAACAAATGTCTTCTCTTTTCATTGATCTTGCATTCTCCAATGTTCATCATGCTTAATACCAGGGGTACACAACCATTTTTAGTCCAAGAGTCACATTGGAAGATAGTACTCATATGAAGGAGCCACAATAAAATTTAAATTGCTTACACATGGAAGCCATCTATACTGGACGGACTTTCTGGTGGCTCCTCACCTCAGGCTAAAAAATCCGCAGCCATCAGTGTCTATGGACCCCTAAAGTGCCCCATTATTGGTGCCTAAGTAAGAGGTACATTGCCTCGAGATATTGGCGAGCCTTTCTCCTCGAGGGAACCTATCTGCCCAGAGACGAGGGGGATTGGCTGGCGGGAGCGGAATTGGATGCAGGGAAGATCAAAAAGCATGGCCCCCGAGAGCACCTTTGACCCCGGACTAAGAAACACCTGAGTTTGGAAGCTCAGAGAGGTACCTGGTCGGTTGATTGGAGAGAGAAACTGGAAGTGCCGGGCCGATACACGAGCCGACAGGAGTCAGGTCAGTGCGAGTGGGCCACCGCTGGCGGTAGTGTCAACTGCACTATACAGCACCATACTTTCCACGCATGCCTGCGCCCTCCTGATGCTCTAGGGAGATTGCGTGCTTGCATTTGGGCCTCTGCGTTGCAGCCCTTAACGTAGTGGGGACAGCCATGGAGCCCTGCATATGCTCTAAAATGTAGCTCTAGCTGCTGCCCACATGTATTTCACAAGGCTCAGCCAAGTATAGAATACCTTGGATATGCAGGAGAAGAAAATTCTGCCCAGACTACCATTTGCTCTTATAAATTGATTAAGTCTATAGGAGTCCCATAGGAACAGCTGGCGACCCTGGGTTAAACTATAAGCCTACTCAAGCAGAGTCAGCCCTGACCAGGTTGTGCCGGTCTCCTGGACCTCTCCTCTTGTGGACTGTTAATTCTCTATCTCTATACCCCTGGATATGGCTCCAAAAAAGATCAAAAAAATTAAACCATCTAGGCCTCCAACTCAGGCACCCTTCTTCAAGCCCCAAGGCCAGAGAGCCTCATCCTCATCAGTGCGAGCGGAGGGAGGCCCGGAAGAAGCATTTGGTCAGGCAGATGCCGTTATAGCCTATACCTCTCCATCTAGAGAAGCACTGCATCAGATCGATCCTGAAGCTCCGATCTCATACAAGTCGATGCAGCATCTGCTGGCTACCCTGAAAGCCGACCTGTCAGAGAGATGCGCTCCTCCATTAAAGCACTTCAATCAGAAGTAGCGGGGCTGGGGAGCAGAACTGACCATCTGGAAAATAAAACGGAAAAGATAGTTGCATCACACAATGAATTAATATCATCCCACGAGCAGCTGGAGACTGAAGTGAGTTCCATGAGAGTTAAAATGACAGATATAGAGGACAGATCTCGCCGGAACAACATAAAAATTTGGGGAATCCCGGAACAAGTTTCCAACGCAGACTTTTACTGTTTTGCTACTAATCTGTTCCAGAAACTCCTACCCACAGCCTCTGCACAGAACCTGCTTCTTGACCGCATCCACCGCTTACCCAAGGCTAGAAACGTATCTGAGGCTCTACCCAGAGATACATTGCTATGGGTCCACTTCTTCCACATCAAAGAGCATATTCTGCGGGCAGGAAGAGAGGCGGCCCCTGCAGGGACGCCAGCTGTTCCCGGACCTTTCCCAAGCTACAGTCGCAAGACGTCACTCATTTCAACCGGTAACAAAGCTTTGAGAGATAATGAGATTCCATACAGATGGGGCTTTCCAGTAAAGCTTTTAGTCCACAGGAATGATGTCCTTCATGTTATATCCTCGGTAGAGGAAGGAACTAAGCTCCTAACATCCTGGAGTCTCCAGACCCACCAACTGGACCCCAAACCCAGATCGCATATTCCTAAAGAGTGGTCCACACAGAGAGGTTCAGCAACTCAAGAAGAGTCATCTTAGTATGTGAGCCTGAGTCTTATAATTTACGAGTTACATTTATGAGTTAGGTCTGGATGATCTCTTCATGTGGCCAGTAGAGTCTCCGATACCGAACAGTGGTTTTCCTATTTCATATTACCTCGGGGTCAGAGACATGGAAATTTGCAAGCAAGAATCTCTGCGCACTAAGTCAAGTTTTGACCTTCTGCCCTATCCAAGACTTGTGGACTTTAGGGAGAAAGTTTATGGTCGTTATTACTACTAATATTTGTTTAAATGCCTAATGTTTTGATGTTCCTGCATTCTCTACCCGACTCCAGTTTTCCTCCTTCTCTGTTGCTAAGCAGGTTCTTCTCATCACGTTAGCTGAATACATGGGGAGGCTATTGTATACTAAGGCTGGAGAGTCTGGGTGACACAACCTGGTTGATGTATGTATATGTACTTATTTGCCTTCCATTCAAAAATACCCTGGAGAGAGACATTACAGAGGGGGAGGCTGGGTCAGTATATACTATACAAGATAAAGTCGGGTTAACAGTTGGCTAGATATTGAGTCAGGCAGAGTTAGGCTCTTCAATTGATTCAGTTTATTCATCTCACCTGCTATTTTGTCAAATGCTTATTATAGAGTCATATGCATATTAGACTAGTCAGTTGTCAGTATATCAGGTTGAATAGGTTTTATATTTCTAAGTAACTATTCATGTTCTATACCCTGGTTTATTTGAGAAAAAAAAAAATTGTTTCAGGACTTAAGAATTTGCATGCAGGCGGTGGTGTAGAGGGGACCGTGGCCATGCACCCCACACCAAGTATTTTGCCGGATTTTGTCCCTTCTGGCAAAAGCTCTAACCCTATGCATAGGGTTATTTTTGTTTCCCCCCGCCCTAGAGGTGTGTCATAGACCCCTCGTACACCCCCCTATTTTGGTTTACCCTCTCCCATCCTCGGAACACAACACTATTAGTGCTATGTATACTATCTACTGTATAATTCATGAAAGGCTTGTTAACATCAAACCCATTGATCTACATTTAACCCATATTTGGTCTCCACCATTTAGAGATGGTTAAGTTTCTATCACTGAACGCAAAGGGTCTAAACTCTCCTAACAAGAGGAGAATGGCACTAGCCTCCTTCCATAAAGCTAAGGCGGCCCTTCAGGAAACCCACTTCACAGCTAAAGCCCCCCCAGCCCTTAGAAACAACCAATATCCTAATTGCTATATGGCTAATGGCCCACATAAAAAATGTGGAGTGGTGATATTGCCTAGTTCCAAATGTTCCTTCAAGTTCTCTTTAAAAGTAGAAGATAAGAACGGTAGATTCTTGATAGTTATCGGTCAAATGGAAGGTATTTGGGTCACCCTGGTGATATTATATGCCTCCAACTCTAGGCAGTTAGCGTTTTTGAAATCCACACTGGCTTTAGTCGATAGAGTCAAGTGAGGTAAGGTAATTATAATGGGAGATTTTAATCTTGTGGTGGATCCAAGATTGGACAGATCATCTAAGCCCAATACATCACCCCGTACAGGCCAGGCTCAATCTTCACTGGCATTTGGGAAACTCCTGGTAGAATATGGTCTGCATGATGCATGGAGAGTGGCTAACCCTAGCAAAAGAGACTTTAATTTCTTTTCATCGGTACATAACTCATACTCATCTATCTTTACATATTTGTGCGCTCTTAAAGCGGTAGTTAGAAGGACAATAATTCAGGTGGCCGCTAGATTGTGCAGAGCAAATCTCTACCAGCAGACAGAGTTGGAATCTAAGCTTAATGTCTTAGAAACTAGGAATGAAAAAAAATCCTTCTAGAGCATTGGAGGCTGAGATCTCTCTAGTAAAGGCAGAGCTGCAAAAACAGCTCATGAATCGTACCCTCACTGCATTAGCAAAGCTGCGACAAAAGTTTTATGTGGCAGGAAACAGAGCAGGGAGGCTGCTGGCTAGGAAGCTAAGGTTTGCTCTGGTTTCCTCCAACACTCCAAAAACATACTGGTAGGTTAATTGGCTGCTAATAAATTGACCCTAGTCTGTGTGTCCTTGTGTGTGTGTGTTAGGGAATTTAGACTGTAAGCCCCAATGGGGTAGGGACTGTTGTGAGTTCTCTGTACAGCGCTGCGGAATTAGTGGCGCTATATAAATAAATGGTGATGATGATGATGAGTGCAGGCTCGCAACCGAATCAAGGCCATTGTAGATCCCAAGGGAACCAAACGCTCCAATCCAAAAGAGATAGCAGACATCTTTGCGTCTTTTTATGCAAGCTTATACAATTTACAGGCTGACCCATCCACCCATTATCCAAGTAAGACGGACGTGTCCTCGTTCCTAGAGGGAATTCCTCTCCCTCCATAGACCCCCTCACTAGGGAAGTATTAAACGCCCCATGGTCCCAAGAAGAAATCAAGCAAGTAATTATGCAGCTTCCTAGGGGTAAGGCGCCAGGCCCAGATGGATACATAAACAAATTCTTTAGCTCTTTTCAGACAGACCTACTTCCGTGCTAGAGCAACTATATAATGCTGGCATTTTAGCGGGGAAGCTTCCCTCCCGAGATGTTGGAATCTCATATTATAGTTATCCCTAAACCTGGGAAAGATCCCTCTGACTATAGGAACTACCGGCCTATAGCCCTCTTAAACACAGATATCAAGATCTTTGTGAAGCTTATTGCCAATAGATTGTCCTCTGTTATACCCAAACTAATACACCCAGACCAAGTAGGTTTTGTAACAGGTAGGCAAGCCCAGAATAATTTGAGGCGTATATTCCATCTTATTGAACAGTCCCATAAAACTAAAGAGGCTCTGCTTTTACTCTCTCTTGACGCTGAAAAAGCGTTTGATAGACTCCATTGGCCCTATATGATAAAAATTCTCGAACAGTTTGGATTTAGGGGAGATATTATGAAAGCCATCCTAGCATTATACTCTAATCCATCTGCAAGAGTATTTAGTGACGGGTTCCTGTCCTCAAATTTCCCTATTTTTAATGGTACTAGGCAGGGCTGCCCCCTGTCCCCTCTTATTTACCTTCTAGCACTAGAACCATTGGCGACACGAATCAGACTGGAGCAAGAGTGCAAGGGGGTGATTTTGGGAGGAGTGATACATAAGCTATGCTTGTTGGCTGATGATGTCATGCTATTTGTCACAGAGCCGGAGACCTCGTTAGCAGCAATCCATAATATTCTGTCCCAATTTAGCAGAGCCTCCCTTTATAAGCTTAATACTGCTAAAACAGAAGCTCTTCCAATCAATATTCCTATTGAGAGGCTACGGTGTTTGAAAGACTGTTATGGCTGACAGGGAACACCATAAACTTGTAGAACAGGCAGTAGAGGTCTTCACCTATAGCAAGCCGCCTTTCCCGTAGAGCTGGACATGCTCACAGGTACTCAGATGCCCCCAGTACTTGAACTCAGAGTAGTACAAGTTTATGATGTCGCCACAGCGCTGGCAAGGGCCAGATAGGAGACAGAAACGGAGTCCAGAAAACAGGCCGAGGTCAGAGGGCAATAGCAGACAGCAGGGTGAAGTCCAGGCAAGGGTCGGGGGCCGGCAAAAGGCAAACGAATCCAGAGAACAAGCTAAGGTCATGGTCACAGGCAATCCAACGAGGTCCAGAACCAAGCCAGGGGTCATACACGGAGAATCAAACTAGAGAATTAAGCACAGGAGCAGGGACAGAGAACAGGGAGCCTAGCTACAAAGGAAACTATAACTGGCAGTGAAGCTCAGTCCTCACTGCCTTAAATAGTGAGGGGAACCAATAGGAGCAGAGTGCCAGCGAGCCCCCTCCCTAATACCAGTGCAGCCTAAAACCCTTATGCGTGCATGTGCCCGGCTGTTAGACAGCTGTCCGGGCGCTGCGGCAGGGAAAACAGAGCATCCCGGTTTTTGCCTAGGCAACTGGGACGTAGCAGGCAGAAGTGACGTCCCGGTCTTCATGGTGATGGCTGGGACGCCAGAGGCACCAGGAAGCAAAAGACAAATTTAATTACTCATGGAAATCCACTGATCTATCATACCTGGGTATACAGTTAACTCTGCAACTGGACTCAGTTGTAGATAAGAATTTATCTTTACTGCAGGCTCCGTTGATATCATTAACAACTACCTGGATGTGCTATGAGGTCTCCTGGCTGGGCAGAATCTCAGCATTCAAGATGACGCTCCTCCCGAAGCTAATGTACCTATTCCACATGTTGCCATTTCGTTTACCCACACGCTTAATGAGCAAACTAATCTCGATCATGAAGTCATACATGTGGAGAGCTAGGCCTCCTCGTATGGCAATGCAACGCATGACCCGGGGGAAAACCCAAGGGGGTCTGGCCTTTCCTAACTTGAGAAATTTTCAAGAAGCTTTTCTACTGTCTCAGGTGGGGGATTGGTAACTGCCGAAAGGCGAGAAGCCTTGGGTGGACCTGGAGCACACCTGCAACCCTGACTTTCCACTGGTAGATCTCCTATGGGTGCCCAGAGAATGAAGTCCCCCTGCTAACAGTTTACCTACCCTTACTAGAGATGCCTTAGTCACATGGGACCGGTTATGCAGAGATACGGAGGTGACGATGCACCCCACAGCTAACGTGTTCATTCAGGCAGCGCCTAAACAGATTCCCGACTTAAACCTGACAGGGTGGACAGTTAGAGGTTTTCAGACATTGGGCCACTTATTTGAAGAAGGTAGACTCTCATCTTTTTCTCACCTTTGTGATCTTTATAAATGACCTAGAGGGGTTTTCTACAAGTATTTGCAGATCAGACACTGGCTTGCAACTCCGCCACTTAGGAAACAGACCAATTGGCCCGCCCACAGTATAATTCTATTCTAAATTGACAAAGGGGAATAATAAAGCAGGCATAACGGGTTGGCATAATATTTTGCAGGCGCAAACGGATCCACCCAAGTCCAAAGTACAGCTTCAGTGGGAGGCTGATTTTTAGACTGGATCTCTCGGGGAAAGACTGGGAGCGTATCTTTTTGAATTCATTTAAAATGTCTAAATGTCTCAACCACACAGAAATGTTAGTAAACAGAATATGTGCCACCCCAGAAAAGTTACACAAAATGTGGACATCCACTCCCCCAACATGTTGGCGTAACTGTTCGGAGAGGGGAGACATACTCCATATGTTTTGGTCCTTCCCAGTGTTGCAGCCCCTGTGGAATGAGGTATCCATGCTCCTCAATAAGGTCTTTGGCCACCCTGTACATTTGACCCCTGAATTGGCCCTCTTACACCACTACTCAGCTTCAATCCCGAAGTGGGATAGATATGTGATGGGGCAGATCTTTGTAGCCGCTAGAGCGACGACCGCCCAGGCGTGGAAGCAGCCCCTCCCTCCTCCACTGGCAAAGGTTATCTCTAAAACCAATTTCAGTTTTGAAATGGAAACTCTTGGTGTACCTTATTCCACGGCGACTGCCTCCCCATTGGGGAAATGGCGTGCGTGGCATATATATGTGACTGAGGATAAGGGGGCACCGGAATGGGATCCACAGTAAAGTGCATGAGCTAAGCCCTCAAAGATATAGCTTAGGATGGATCTGGAGAGCTCAAGAGTTAGATTATGCCTTTGGTTACTGGGAAGATATAATGCTGGGTCACCCAATACATTCTTGTGCCTGTTATAATATATTTAAAGGGTTTTTGATGTGTTTTCTTTGGCTAAAACCTTTTGATATCTTGGTGTGTTCCTTACCCCCCCCCCCCCTGTTTTATCCATTTGTTTATTGTCCTTCCCTCCTCTCCCCCTTTTTTATTTCTGTACCCCTTAAACAAAAAAAATCAAAATTCAATAAGAACTTTCAAAGGTAAAAAAAACCCAACATGTAGAATTTACTACAGGAAAAGAGGAACCTCTTTGTAGTTATGCTATACCTCTAAACATTGTTAAAAAGTCAGAAGTGTGCACAGACAGAAGTGTGTGCGCCACCAGAAGGGGCATGGCCATCACTTGTAGTGGGTGTGGTCATGTCACATAGAGAGCAAGTCATGCCACACCCCTGTAAAATATTTGGTGTTCCCCTACAGCCACAGTAACAGCTTGAGACCTGGTATAATGCGGAACTGATACAAGTGCAAGCAGAAATTTTGTAGTATTTTTGTCCCAAAGTCTGTTCTATTGCTGTATCTGCTCTGCTTCCCATGTGCCACAAATGGCCTTACAGGTCAAAAGTTGTGCATCATTGCTTTATACTGTATCTACCATGACTCTTAGGTCTTAAATTCATTATATTTAGTAATAACCATACTTGCCAACTTTTCCTTGTTGGCTTCAGGGAGATCCCGGGGAAGGTGGGCGGTTGTCACAATTTTGGCCAATTACAGCTGGGGTGGGGCCAAGATGATGCAATATTTGCATCATTGAGCCCCGCCCTGCCCTTCTGGAGGTCTCCCAGAAATGCGGGAGTCTCCAGGACATTCTGGGAGAGTAGGCAACTATGCGTTAAAGAAAAGCTTCTAATAAATCTCTAGAGACTGAAGTGTCTGTTACATTTCAGTCTCCATTACTGAAGTCTTACCTGTCAGTCTTAGATTAAATCTTGGTCTCCATGAAAATGGCCACCTCCATAGGCATCAATACATGGACATAGGACACAATTACTGAACTGTATCATCATGCCACAGATGGAGAAGCCAACCACGTCTTGTACTGGCTCAGCATCAGGGAGAAAGCCAGACTCTTCAGGGAGTGAGGGAGATCACCCCTATTTCAGGGAGTCTCCCTGACATTCAGGGAGAGTTGGCAAGTATGGTAATAACATACGTTTTGCATATGCTCAATGCCAAGGTTAAAATACCCAAACTGATGCATTACCTAATACAATAATAGAGACAAGTGAAATGTTTTGGCAACTACCTAGGAATATCAGCTGTGATTTAGTTTACAAAAGGTAGCACTGAAAAAATGTGAAATTCTTAAGAAAATATATTTTATTTATTTATTGTAAAATGCATTATGGGCCTGATTCATTACAGAAAGTATGGCAAAAAAAATGAGTAGGTTTTCTCCTGGACAAAACAATGCTACAATGCAAGGGATGCAAATTAGCTTATTATTTTGCACAGAAGATATATACTGTCTGGTTTTTTTTTTCATGTAGCACACAAATACTTGATAGCCTTATTTGTACATTGAAATTGAAATTTAAAGTTGATCTAGGACATACCCTACCTCAATTATAAATCTGTCCTCACATTTTAAATTTACCTCCCCCTACAAAACAACATGGTTTTGCCAAGGTTCAAAGTTACTCAATTTTTTTGCTTTACTTTCCTTAATGAATCAGGCCCTATAAGTTACTTTATGCCCCAAATTTTTTTAATTACTTGTTTTTACTGAAATATGAATTAAAGGTTTGTTAATCAATTCAGGAAGAATATAACTATTAGTCAATATAGGGCCTGATTCTGAGTGGAATGTATGCCCATATGCATAGCATAAATTTCAAAAATAATGCACTGTGTATGCCCACAATGAGAGAACACGTATCTGCACGCATGCAGAATTGCACACATCCGCGGTTTAACTTATGCAGAGTACAGTAAGGACATGGTCAAGTAAATGTGGCTGAGGCAGATCAGCACGGAGATGCCTATACCTCTCTCTATCTTTTGCACTTGCTAGAGAGTAGATGAAAATGCACGCTAATGATGAGTCACCAGCACTAGATAGCTACTTCTGATTGGATGATTATGAACTCACCTCTGAAGCTGATAGGTGATTTCTTTATTGATCATACCTACAGTATATTATATATGATTTTGTGGGTGTATTTTACAAATATTTTTTACTGCTTTCATTCATATGTGAGAAGGGGCATTATATCTGCTGTATTATATCAAGCCAAATACCGAATGTGTTTTTCACTATCAAAACAAATGTTAACAAACTTTTCTTGTGATTATGAACTGTTTATATGTGTGTATAAGCGGGTGTATGCACAGTCATGGCCAAAAGTTTTGAGAATGACACAAGTATTGGTTTTCACAAAGTTTGCTGCTTCAGTGTTTTTAGACCTTTTTGTCAAATGTTGCTATGGTAAACCGAAGTAAAATTATAAGCATTTCATAAGTGTCAAAGGCTTTTATTGACAATTACATTAAGTTTATGCAAAGAGTCAATATTTGCAGTGTTGACCCTTCTTTTTAAAGACCTCTGCAATTCGCGCTTGCATGCAGTCAATCAACTTCTGAGCCACATACTGACTGATGGCCGCCCATTCATCATCATCACCATTTATTTATATAGCGCCACTGATTCCGCAGCGCTGTACAGAGAACTCATTCACATCAATCCCTGACCACAAGATCTCAATGGGATTAAGGTCTGGGGAGTTTCCTGGCCACGAACCCAAAATTTCTCTGTTTTGATCCCTGAGCCACTTAGTTATCACTTTTGCCTTATGGCAAGGTGCTCCAGCATGCTGGAAGAGGCATTGTACGTCACCAAACTGTTCTTGGATGGGAGAAGCTGCTCTTGGTGGATGTTTTGGTACCATTCTTTATTCATGGCTGTGTTTTTGTGCAAAATTGTGAGTGAGCCCACTCTCTTCGCTGACAAGTAACCCCACACATGAATTTTCTCAGGATGCTTTACTGTTGGCATGACACAGGACTGATGTTAGCGCTCACCTTTCCTTCTCCGGACAAGTGTTTTTCCAGATGCCGCAAACAATCTGAAAGGGGATTCATCAGAGAAAATTACTTTACCTCAGTCCTCAGCTGTCCAATCCCTATACCTTTTGCAGAATATGAGTATGACCCTGATATTTTTCCTGGAGAGAAGAGGCTTCTTTGCTGGCCTTCTTGACACCAGGTCATCCTCCAAAAGTCTTCGCCTCACTGTGCATGTAGATGCACTCACACCAGCCTGCTGCCATTCCTGATCAAGCTCTGTACTGATGGTGCCCCGATCCCTCAGCTTAATCAACTTTAGGAGACAGTCCTGGCGCTTGTTGGACTTTCTTGGGCGCCCTGAAGTGTTCTTCGCAACTACTGAACCTCTCTCCTTGAACTTCTTGGTGATCCGATAAATGGTTGATTTGGTTGCAATCTTACTAGCAGCAATATCCTTGCCTGTGAAGCCCTTTTTGTGCAAAGCAATGATGACTGCCGTGTTTCCTTGCAGGTAACCATGGTTAACAGAGGAAGAGCAATGATTTCAAGCACTGCCCTCCTTTTAAAGCTTCGAGTCTGTTATTCTAACTCAATCAGCATAACAGAGTGATCTCCAGCCTTGTCCTTATCAACACTCTCACCTTTGTTAACGAGAGTATTACTGACTTGGTGTCACCTGGTCCTTTGTGGCAGGGCTGGAATGCAGTGGAAATGTTGTTTTTGGGATAAAGTTAATTGTCATGGCTTTGACATTTATTGCAATTCATCTGATCACTCTATAAAAACTGGGGCAGCAAACTTTGTGAAGAATAATATTTGTGTCATTCTCAAAACTTTTGGACATGACTGTATGCCTGACGCAAGCCTGACATAAACATGCTGTTTACGCTACAGGGGCATAGTTGATCATCTTGAGATATCTCTGTCTCAACATATGGTATTAAATATGTTATATTTACGTGGCATCTATTTTGAGTGTAAATTACACCCTTTTTCTGGCATCGGCCCAGTAAAGTCTACATATAATTTCCAAAGTTTCTAGCATAGCCAGACTAGGAAAAAAATGTCCATTGCAAACACATCTTTTGCAGCAATTACATTTATTTAATCTATAAATTGAAATACTATTAATGTACTAAGAACTGAAACACCAATAAATATGTCCTTCACCCTCCATTGGTTGGCAGTGCACAGTCTGGTGTGAAACTTTGTCCACGAATCATGCAGTATATCTAAAACAAGTTGCTCTTACTGTTATAAATATTTCATAGGGCATCTTGATGCCAAGTCTGTTCACAGCTGCATGAAGTAAGGGAAATGCACCTGGAACAGTGAAGCAGTTTCACAATGCCAGAAAAATGAAAACAAATATTCTTAACTCTATGCCAGTCAACAGAACCCTGGAGTAGGTGAAATATCCCAATTTTGATCAGCTATAAGAAATTTTGACAATATGCATGAAATGTGCTCTAGAGCAATTTGTGGGAAGAAAAATAAAATCAATTTTGATATAAAAAATAAAATAGTCAAAGAACAGCTTAAAGCCCCTGATGCTAAGACTCATTGAAATGCTTATATTATTTGACTATCTCACCTTGGGGAAAACTTTATAAGCCATCAGAAATTCTGTTCAAGCAACGGTCTACTAAAATGTTCTTTCCTTGCAGGGACGTAAACTAAAAATAAAACAAAACAACAGGAACATAGCCTAGGCAGGATTCTAAGTTTTATTACAACAGAGGCAATGCTTAGTCAATAACTGTATTCAGTACAGATTTCAGTAAAATCTTTAGCTGTGCAGATACCCAAAGGTATGGGTTTGTAATGAAAGAGTGACAGCCTTGAGTTGTACTCCTTATGAAGTGTATCAGTTGTTATGCAAATACTATTGTTCGACAACTAAAATTTGCAATTTTACTTTGAAACTGAGAATGAACCAGATTATAGCACACAAGTATTTTATATGAAAAAAACAAGCAGTTTTGCAGACTTACTGTGCAGAAATGCACTGGAGGTCAGTTACATAGGTCAATGTGTCTACCAAGGGAGGACTGGCAAATTTTAGCCTGGGGGGCGTGACTTGACTCAGTAGCCTATTAGGGACATCTTAAAGGAAAAATAATGCAGGTGGCCCAGTGACCCAGCCCAAGGTTGCCAACTATGGTACTAGCCTGGGGAGTAGATGTCCCAATGTCCCCACAGCCCAGGCAGCCCCTGGTCTACTGTAAACATTTTGGACTTGCTGTGTGCCTAGATTTCCACTATGCTGCATTGGTTAGTGTAGAAAGTTGGAGGCATTTGTGATGGATCAGACATTTGCACAGCCAGATATGAAGAGTTGAGCTGAGTAAGGGTGTTTTTGAGCAAGGCAGGAACTTGACTTCCTTTTGCAAGAGCTACATTTTTTAGAAAAGGGCACATTTTCAGAGAATTTCCTTGTTGTGCATTGGGGAGCATGAACATTTAAACTCCACAAAAGGACTTGACTTTTTAGCTTGCTCAGAGCTGCCATTCTTAAGGTCTCATCCTAAACTGTGTGTTCCACTTCAACACAGAAGCGCATTTCAAATAACATTTTGTGAAACTTAATAGAAAGCTTCACACTTGAGATGAGTTAAAGTTTCAAAAAGTGTTTTCAAAATATGTTTCTTCCGAAGAACTTGGTCTTAAGTGTTCCCAGGACTACCTCAACTACAGCAAAATGAATTGATCATCATCCTCCAAGTTCTATTCATGGTATATATAAATGCTGTAGAAAGGTAAAGCAAAAAGCGAGATTTAAAGATTGTGTCACTTAAACTTCACGTCTCTGTGAAACGACTTGTTCCAATTCAAAGCTCACTTTGCTGAAAATGTTGGTTATCTCTTCACTAGTCCCACATACATTTTCCACATATAGTAAAGCCAGTCCAGATATGTCCCTTGCCATATGATTAATATAAGCCATAAATGAAGTTATATTGTGCTGCATTTTTAAAACTGAAAAACTTATTATTTTTAAAAGTGGTAGGAATAAAGTGTTTACACCCTTGTATAGTGCACCTCTTGAAAATCTTTCTGCCTCACTGCACATCTAGGTATAATTCTAGTTTGCGGAAACTTTTCATGAGGGTAGAGGGTAGATGTTCACCTTGAAGCACGCTGAGCAGAATATCAAAGTGTGCATCGAGGGCACTTTGCAATTACTTCCACTGTGATTATTAGTTCATTCATACAGAGTGGCTGAAGCAGTTATGTCGTAGTAACTCATATGCTTGCTAAGTCAGTTTTGTGACCTGTAAGACATAGTTGTTAGAGATGCTCAGGCTTGGTTTTCTGAAAACCGAGCCCACCCAACATTGCAGATCGCTCGGCTTGGTACTTTTGTGCTCCCTCAGAAATGAGGCATAACGTCATTACTGCGTCGTTGGATCTTGCAAGTTTTAGATTATATAAGTACGGCTCTCCAGGGGTAGCAGCATTCTGGGAAGTTTCCAGTGCAGTTGGCCAGCGTCATTGCTCAAAAAGAAAGAGGAGGGGTGGCAGTGTTCTTGGCAGTCGCCAGTGACATTGCTCTGTGCCATAGCTCACACAGAAACAGGAGGGGTACCAGTGTTCTTGTCAATCTCCATCCTCCAGTCACATTGTTCTTGTCATTCTCCAGTCTCAGTGCCATTGGTCACACGGAAACAGTGGTAGCAGTGTTCTTGTCACTCTCCAGTCTAGAGTCACATTGTTCTTGTCACTCTCCAGTCTCAGTGACATTGTTCACACAGAAACAGAATGGGTAGCAGTTTTCTTGTCAGTCCCAAGTGCCTTAGCTCAGCACCATTGATACGGCAACCAGCTGCTGGCACCAGCCATGATGATACTAGTCTTTCTACATCATCTACTAAAGCCTTTGCTCAAGGGCTTAGTGGGTTTAGGTCATGGATACTGAAATCCGAAAGGCAAGCTTTTACATAGGTAAATTAAAAAATACCACTCTAATAACGGGAAAGTTTACTGTAGAAAAACATAAAATTGCTGACATGCCATTCTACCCAAATTAGCAACAACCAGTCTAGCATCAGCTAGCTCCCTTCTTTCAGCTAAATTCCAGCACCTGCAATGTACACTGTCATCACCCTCACCCTCATCAGTGTGTACATCATTCTTACAGAATACTAATTCATCCCCGCTGGAATCCATCCTTACAGAAGTCTCTGTACTTTGATATAATTGCCAGTAATGGCCTTCCTAGTGGAATTTGTACTTCATTTTCCAGCAGAGCTGTCACAATTTTTGGACAATTCTTTTAGACCAGACCAAATGTCAAAATGTTGTGCTGACTCATCTGCATCACCACTGGATATCTTGGGAATGCTTAGTTTTTTCGTAGCAGCAGGTGCCAGAGAAACTGAAGGAGGAGACATCGTTGTGTCATGTGCCACTTGAGCTGTCAGCTTGATGACCAGGAGCTAATTGCATCTTTTGAGATCTGGGCCAGTTCGAAAGAAAGAAAGAAATAGCTCTTAAACCTAGGAACAAGCACAGTTGCCAAAATGTAGTGATCCGATTTCAAGATGTTAAATCTTGGGTCCTAGCGAATAAAGTACTTGATCTACAAGTCCAACATAGTTAGCAGAATTGCTTTGTTTCATCCTTTTATTTTTCTAGCTGCTTTTACAAAAGTCTAATTAGGAGAATCACTTGACTCAAGCTTACAGTGTCTGAACTCACTTCACAGGTGACTACTTCAAGTGGTTTCAGCACCTTGCACAACACGGAAAGTATTCTTCACTGCGCTGGACTTAAGTACATTCCCTCTCAAGTTCTTCTTCCACTGGTGCATGACTTGCCACTGTAGATATCATTGACAGCACTGTTAGATTAGCTGTCTTAACCCCATTGGTAGCTTGATTTATGGGGGCCCAAACAAATCAAGCACTTCAACCACAAAAGTGGTACTCTTTGTTGCTACGTTTTTGGTTTGTTAAAGTATGCATGTCCTTTTTTAGATCCAACATAAGGGTGGTTAGGAGGGCCCAAGGAAGATTCCATCTAGCACCACTCTTCTTTGTTGCCACTGCTGTGTTGCAATGTTTCCTACATGTGCTATGAACTGCCGTGTGTTTGTGCCATTGCTCTGTCGCTCAGTATGCAGCCAGTTTGCTGCAGTCTTTGGCCGAAAGTTGATGAAAATAATATTGTGACCTGTGAGGTGTTCAAAATTGACTGGAAATGACTGGAAATTAGTGTTATTGAGGTTAATAATAAAGTATGAACAAAAAAAGAGCCAAATTATGTGATTTTAGCATATTTTAGCAATTTTTCAAAAAAACTAGGGATGTGCACCGGCGACTTTTGAGGTTTTGTGTTTTGGATCCGGATTTTCGTTATTTTTGAGGTTCGGATTTGTCTCGCAAAACACTTGACGAAAGGTCTCGGTTCGGATTTAAGGTTTTGGATTCGGATTTTTTTGCAAAAAAACATAAAAAGTTTAAAAATCAAGTTTTTGCGCTTATTTTCACTCCTAGGCTATTATTAACCTCAATAACATTCAATAACAAGCATTTCCACTAATTTACAGTGTATTCTGAACACCTCACAATATAGTTATTAGTCCAAAACGTTGCAACAAGGTATCTTTCTGGACTGCGTAGAGGAGTGGGTCACCACAATATATATTAAAAATGCTGAACTTTTATGAATCGCACCAATAAATGTACCTGGACTGCGTAGAGGAGTGGGTCACCACAATATATATTAAAAACCCTGAACTTTTATGAATCGCACCAATAAATGTACCTGGACTGCGTAGAGGAGTGGGTCACCACAATATCTTAAAAACCCAGAACTTTTATGAATCGCACCAATAAATGTACCTGGACTGCCTAGAGGAGTGGGTCACCACAATATATATTAAAAACCCTGAACTTTTATGATTCGCACCAATAATTGTACCTGGACTGCGTAGAGGAGTGGGTCACCACAATATATATTAAAAACCCTGAACTTTTATGAATCGCACCAATAAATGTACGTGGACTGCGTAGAGGAGTGGGTCACCACAATATATATTAAAAACCCTGAACTTTTATGATTCGCACCAATAAATGTACCTGGACTGCGTAGAGGAGTGGGTCACCACAATATCTTAAAAACCCAGAACTTTTATGAATCGCACCAATAAATGTACCTGGACTGCGTAGAGGAGTGGGTCACCACAATATATATTAAAAACCCTGAACTTTTATGAATCGCACCAATAAATGTACCTGGACTGCGTAGAGGAGTGGGTCACCACAATATATTAAAAACCCTGAACTTTTATGAATCGCACCAATAAATGTACCTGGACTGCGTAGAGGAGTGGGTCACCACAATATCTTAAAAACCCTGAACTTTTATGAATCGCACCAATAAATGTACCTGGACTGCGTAGAGGAGTGGGTCACCACAATATATATTAAAAACCCTGAACTTTTATGGTTCGCACCAATAAATGTACCTGGACTGCGTAGAGGAGTGGGTCACCACAATATCTTAAAAACCCAGAACTTTTATGAATCGCACCAATAAATGTACCTGGACTGCGTAGAGGAGTGGGTCACCACAATATATATTAAAAACCCTGAACTTTTATGATTCGCACCAATAAATGTACCTGGACTGCGTAGAGGAGTGGGTCACCACAATATCTTAAAAACCCAGAACTTTTATGAATCGCACCAATAAATGTACCTGGACTGCGTAGAGGAGTGGGTCACCACAATATATATTAAAAACCCTGAACTTTTATGAATCGCACCAATAAATGTACCTGGACTGCGTAGAGGAGTGGGTCACCACAATATATTAAAAACCCTGAACTTTTATGAATCGCACCAATAAATGTACCTGGACTGCGTAGAGGAGTGGGTCACCACAATATCTTAAAAACCCTGAACTTTTATGAATCGCACCAATAAATGTACCAGGACTGCGTAGAGGAGTGGGCACTGGGCACCACAATAAAATATATAAAAAACCTTCAACAGATCTGCATTACACTACACATACGGCTGCTCCTCCATCCTCTCCATCATATACATGTTGGAGTTTTAGCGTGTGACAACCTCTTGTTTTTGATAATGTCAGTGCATTTTGAATATTTTTCAATTTGCCCCACACCACTGAATGTACTTTATCTATGATACGCATCTATCTATCTTGACTGCGTAGTGTGGTGGCCCCGGTACACAATTTGGTACCGAGGCCACAATATAATTAAAAAACCCTCCACGTGTCAGAATTCCACCAAACAAGTATCTGGACTGCATAGTGGGGTGGCCCCGGTACCCAATTTGATACCGGGGCCACAATACCTCCTCCAAACATGGTACAGACAATTCGTCATTGAGATCCCAGACAGACAGGGTCAAAGTGTTATTGTTTGACTTTGTAAACCCAAAAAACTGTCCCTGTTGCACATAGTCGTGGAATGAAGACTGACTTTTTCATTTAAAGGCACGATCTTTCAAGTGTAGTGTTTGTAAGTCTAAGTCATATTATACTTTTGGTAAAATTGGTTTATTTTGTTCCTCTTTATGGTAATTAGTAATAGAATTAAAGTATGAAATAGAATTAAAGTATTAAATAGAATTAAAGTATGAAATAGAATTAAAGTATGAAATAGAGTGGTATATAGAGTTGTAGTGTGGTATAGATAGAGTGGTCCACACAATATAATAATAATAAAACCCTCAACTGGTCTGAATTCCACCAAACAAGTATCTGGACTGCGTAGTGTGGTGGCCCCGGTACACAATTTGGTACCGAGGCCACAATATAATTAAAAAATTGGGCATCAACTGTCACCGTTGTTTAATATCTGATACACCTAAATATGGACTGCACAGTGGAGTGGCCCCGGTAGTAAATTTGGTGCCGGGGCCACAATACCTCCTCCAACTTCCAAGTGTAGTGTTTATAAAGACAGACAGCGTCGAAGTGTTATTAGTTGACTTTCTTAACCCTAAAATTGTCCCTGTTGCAAATATTCGTGCAATGGACAGTTACTTTTTTATTGAAAGACTCAAGCTTTCAAGTGTAGTGTTTATAAAATATAAACAACAATACAGTAGTTTTAGAGCACGTCAATACCTCTTGTTTTAAATTATGACACGGCATTTTACTTTTGGTTTAATTTCTTGTATTTTTTTAAATTTGGTTTTACTTTTTGAACATGGCAAACGACTGTTGATTGGTCATATAATGCAAAAAAAAAAGGTCCAAGATGGAATTGTCCTTGGGCCCTCACACCCACCCTTATGTTGTTGAAATAGGACATGCACACTTTAACAAACCAATCATTGCAGCGACAGGGCCTACCAAACAACTTTGGCTGAAATGATTGGTTTGTTTGGGCCCCCACACCAAAAAAGCTATTCATCTCTCCCTGTACAGACTAAACAGGCTCTACTGAGGCAAGATGTCGTCCTCATCCTCAACCTCTGATTCCTCTCCCCCTACAGTGTGTACTTCCTCCTCATCACACATTATCAATTCATCCCCGCTGGACTCCACAACCACAGGTCCCTCTGTACTGTCTGGAGGGCAGTGCTGTACTTCATTGAGGAATTGATTATTCATTTTTATAAACATCATTTTTTCAACGTTCTGAGGAAGCAACCTCCTTCGCCGCTCACTGACCAGGTTCCCCGCTGCACTAAAAACTCTTTCCGAGTACACACTGGAGGGGGGACAACTCAGGTAAAATAGAGCCAGTTTGTACAGGGGCTTCCAAACTGCCTTTTTTTCCTGCCAGTAACAATATGGACTGTCTGACATGTCTACTTGGATGGTGTCAGCAAAGTAATCATCCACAATTTTTTCTATTGTGACAGCATCCAATGCAGCGAGAGTAGACATGTCTGCAATGGTTGGCAGGTCCTTCAGTCCGGACCAGATGTTATCAGCATCCCCGCCAGTGCCTCTTTTGGGAAAACTGAGCTTTTTCCTCGCAGCCATAGATGTGGAAGAAAATGAGGGTGGAGCTGTTGGCATGTCACGGTCCTCTTCAGAGGACAATCTCCTGACCAGCAGGTCTTTGCACCGCTGTAGACCTGTGTCCGCCGGAAACAGAGACACAACATACGCTTTAAACCGAGGATCGAGCACGGTGGCCAGAATGTATTCCTCTGACTTTAAAAGAGTGACCACCCTCGGATCCTGGCAAAGCGTACGAAGGGCTACATCCACAAGAGCTACATGCTTGGTGTAATCGCAATGGCTTACCAGCTCCTCCCTCACTTTCTCCAGCTGCTTCTGCAACAGCCTGATCAGGGGAATGACCTGACTCAAGCTGGCAGTGTCGGAACTGACTTCTCGTGTGGCAAGTTCAAATGGCTGCAGAACCTTGCACAACACGGAAATCAGTCTCCACTGCGCTTGACTGAGGCGCATCCCCACTCCTTTGCCTATGTCGTAGGTGGCTGTGTAGGCCTGAATGGCCTTTTGCTGCTCCTCCATCCTCTGCAGCATATAGAGGGTGGAGTTCCAGCACGTCACAACCTCTTGTTTGAGGTGATGGCAGGGCAGGTTCATGCTTTTTTGATGTGCCTCTAGTCTGCGGTAGGCACTGGCTGAATGCCGAATGTGTCCAGCAATTTTGCGCGCCACCGCAAGCATCTCCTGCACACCCCTGTCACTCTTGAGGTAATGCTGCACCACCAAATTAATGGTGTGGGCAAAACATGGGACGTGCTGGAAATTGCCCATATTTAATGCCCGCACAATGTTACTGGCATTGTCTGACACCACAAATCCCCATGAGAGTCTAAGTGGGGTAAGCCACTGGGAGATAATTTCCCTCATTTTCTCTAATATGTTGTCAGCATTGTGCCTCTTATTAAAGCCTGTAATGCACAATGTTGCCTGCCTTTGCACGAGCCGCCATTTTGTAGTTGCTGCTACTGATGCAGCTGTTGCTGTTGCTGCGGAAGGGGATGCATCTACCCAGTGGGCTGTCACAGTCATATAGTCCTTCGTTTGCCCAGAACCACTTGTCCACATGTCCGTGGTTAAGTGGACAGTGGGTACAACCGCATTTTTTAGAGCACTGAGGACACTTGATCGTACTTCTCTGTACATTTTTGGTATCGCCTGCCTAGTGAAGTGGAATCTCGAGGGGATTTGGTACCGGGGACACAATACCTCCATCAACCCTCTAAATCCCACTCCACTGATGGCGGACACCGGGCGCACGTCTAACACCAACATTGCAGTTACAGCCGCAGTTATACGCTTTGCAATAGGGTGACTACTATCGTATTTTGTGGTCATGGCAAACGACTGTTGGACGGTCAATTGTTTTGTGAAAGACTTAGCGGTCTTACGACTTCCCCTCTGGGAAGATGACCGACTAACAGCAGCAACAGCAGCAGTGGCAGTAGTAGGCGTACCGCTGCAGGATTCCTCGGATGAATCCCGTATTGAGGAGGACTCAGTCTGGCTGCTGACTTGGGCTGCAGGACTGAATCTGATGGAGATTGTGGAGGAAGTTGACGAGGAGGGTGTTGCTGGTGTGTATCCAACTGGACCACGGGATTTAGGTGTCCCTGTACCGATGAGGGTCCTAGCCCCAGTTCCTGAACTAACCACTGAACTATGAAGGTTATTCAGGTGACGTATAAGGGAGGATGTTCCTAGGTGGGCAAGATCCTTACCCCTGCTTATTTGAGCTTTACATAAGCTACATATGGCCATACATTGGTTGTCTGGATTTGGATAAAAATAACTCCAGACCGAAGAGGTGCATTTTTTGGTCTTCTGACCAGGCATGACGATGGGCTTTTTCATCCCATGGACATCAGCTGTTTCCCCCCCTGGTGCCTCATTTACAATAACCACATCACCATCCTCATCATCAAGTTCCTCCACAGCGCCAGCTACATCATCAATAGGCTCCTCCCGAGCCACCTCTTCCCGTACAGTGATGGGAAGGTCAGGCTTGACAACCACCAACACCCTTGGACTCGTCTTGAGGATTTGTGATAATTTCTCTTTAGAAGGCAGAGTTGTTTGCTGTTTTGTTGCTGACAGCATAACTCTCTTCAATTTTTTGTAGGGGGGGGGAGGAGGAGGAGGGCTAAGATCCGTGGGTGAAGCTGAACCACTAGTCATGAACACGGGCCAGGGCCTAAGCCGTTCCTTGCCACTCCGTGTCGTAAATGGCATATTGGCAACTTTACGTTTCTCCTCAGATGATTTTAAGTTTCTCTTTTTGCTACTTTTTCTTAACTTGGGCTTTTTGGATTTTACATGCCCGGTACTACGAGATTGGGCATCGGGCTTGGAAGACGACGTTGATGGCATTTCTTGGTCTATGTCATGACTAGTGGCAGCAGCTTCAGCATTAGGAGGAAGTGGGTCTTGATCTTTCCCTACTTTATCCTCCAAATTTTTGGTCTCCATTATATGTAGCACAAGATACTGCAGAATGTGTGAACTTGGTAATATTGCAGTACCAATGGACTTATACTGCTGTATTGGTTTTGCAAATTTAGTTATAATAATTATTATATATATATTTTTTTTTTTAATTTTTTATTTTTTTTAACTTTTTTTTTTTTTTTAAAAAACTTGGGAATAATGGGGAAATAACTATGCCCTTAGAAGCACAGAGCACAGGACACAGCACCACTGGACTGAACAGGACACGGCACAGGACCCAGCAGCACTACGGAACTCAGCAGGACAGAGCACAGGACACAGCACCACTGGACTGATACTGCAGAATGTGTGAACTTTGTAATATTGCAGTACCAATGGACTTATACTGCTGGATTGGTTTTGCAAATTTGGTTATAATTATATTTTTTTTTTTTTAAATTTTTAATTGTAATTTTTTTTTTACTTTTTTTTTAATTTTTTAAAAACTTGGGAATAATGGGGAAATAACTATGCCCTTAGAAGCACAGAGCACAGGACACAGCACCACTGGACTGAACAGGACACGGCACAGGACCCAGCAGCACCACTGACCTCAGAAGGACAGAGCACAGCACACAGCACCACTGGACTGATACTGCAGAATGTGTAAACTTTGTAATATTGCAGTACCACTGGACTTTTACTGCTGAATGTGTGAACTTGGTAATATTGCAGTACCAATGGGCTTATACTGCAGGATTGGTTGTGCAAATTTTGTGGTAATTAAAAAAAATTAAATTAGTTTTTGGTATTTTTTTAAATAACTTTTTTTTAATTTTTTAAACATAGGGGAATATTGGGGAAATAACTATGCCCTTAGAAGCACAGAGCACAGGACACAGCACCACTGGACTGAACAGGACACAGCACTGGACCCAGCAGCACCACTGACCTCAGAAGGACAGAGCACAGCACACAGCACCACTGGACTGATACTGCACAGCACAGCACAGAACTAAACAGCACAGCACAGAACTAAACAGCACAGCACGAGATCTACCAGGACAGAGGACCACCTAACACACCCTCCCTCTACCCTGATCAATGCCCGAGTGAAGATGGCGGCGACTAGCGGGGAATTTATAGGATCCAAGTATCGCGAGATCCGACAACGGGATTATGAGCCAGAGCCTCAGTTTCAGATTTGAATTTGGCGCCAATACCCGGATCTGTCTCGGATCCGACTCGGATCGGCAATGTTCGGGTGGGCTCGGATTTCAGATATCCGAGCCCGCTCATCTCTAAAAAAAACAGATCCAAAACCAAAACCAAGATCAAAACACGGGGTCAGTGAACATCTCTAATTATTGTAAAGATGTATGGAGAGTTCCAGCTGTCTGATGTGGAGTGGGGACCTAGTACTTTACAAAGCTGTATTGGTCCTTAAATTGAAAATATGTTCTAAGGAATTTGAAGGATTCCCTATAATATCTTATACAATAATGAACTTTTACTGGGAAATATAAGGAATATTAGAGGCCAATAAGGAGTTCTGTGACCATAAAAGAGATCACGACCGAAGGTTTGCAGGTCACAGAAATATGGAACGATATCTTATATTTCACAGTAGGCTTACAAATCTTTTGTATAATAAAAGTGATGTTATTATTTGTAGAAACTTCTGCAAATATCTGGATAAACATATATTTCTTAAAATATATGAACAGATTTTTAAACAGAAAATAAGCATTTTTGAATTTGTATTATCATTTTATATAATTATGTTACGGTATACTTAATTTCTGGTTTCACTGTGTATTATTATTTTTCTAACAGAGAAATAAGAAAGCTTTCATACAGCTGTACTGTAAGAGGTTGTGTCTCCTGAGATGGCTCTTGCATAGTGGGTGACGTTGTTGTGGGTCTAAAAGAAGAAGTTTGTGTTGTATGGTGACTGGTGATCTCTGCAGTAACTCGAGGAAGGAGTGAAGAAACAATCAGAGAAGCTGTAGGTATTGTCTAAACACTGTATGAACAATTAATATAACTAATATAATAACTAGTATATTAGTATATTATTTTTGTCAATGTGGTATTGATGACCATATTTCAAGTTTTTCAATCTCTGACATCACAAGTCAACAAAAATTATAATCACTAGGGAAACCTGGCGGTAACCGCCTTAAATTAATCTGAAATGTAATGATGATATTACAGTTTGAATTTCTAGCCATAGGGTGCTCACTTACCTGATGAGTATTGAGGATTTAAGGTTGGGAGTAACTGCAGTATCTGGATGCAAGCTTCCTATTAACTGATGGACAGCACTATGTATTTTAAAGATATATAGTCCGTGGCTTGATAACTCAGCAATATTAGCTTTAAAAGAAGCATAATCAAATGCAGTTGTATCTGAGGTTATTATGGAGATAATGAGTGTGAATATGTCATGTCCAAAGCAAACGGGGTATCAGTTGTTTTTGTTATATGTTGTTTGTGACAATAATATTCTTTACTGTAAGATCTTCGAACAATGCGCTCTGGGCTACTTGAGGGTGGCCTCTTGGCATGTTTGTTGTAAACAAAGTGATAATAAGTGAATAATGAAATAACACAGCAGTCCATTATTGAGGTCCCCGCAAGACGCAATGATATATGTGGCTGCAAATAACTGTCACAGTTTCCAGACCACCCAGCAGGTCACATGTTCCAGGTCACCCAGCAGGTGCACAGGGAGAGTGCACTAACTGTCACAGTTTCCAGAGCAACCAGCAGATGCACAGGTGTATTGATAACTACCACATTTTCCAGAGGACACTGATAATGCATTGTTGTAAATAGCAGGCGGACATGTTGCAAAATAACTCTGAAACGATGTAACTGATTACAACGCTAATATTTTTCTAAAGATCTAAAGATTTTGACTTTTAATTTCGTATTTGATGTGCTCAGACATGGCATCATAAAAGTCGTACTTATGCTATTAACATATAGATTCTTTAATTTTGCCACTACCCACAAGGATTACAAGATAGTAGCAGAAAATTATCATGATTTTAATGCCAAATGGACAATGGATCTCATCTCTGACAACTAGATATGGGAATTAGGATCAATGACTTTTCCAGGTGTAATAATAATAAAGATATGTCAGTACAGCAATAATAAGGATGATGCTGACTAACAACAATGCTCCTCTGTTGGCTCTCTGCATTTAACTGGCAAATTCCATTGGATCTGTACAATATTACAATATTCCTTCAAATTGTTGGTGAAAATTCATATCCTGCAATTAATAATGAAATGATTAGTGAACACTGTTATCAATATTCTGCTCTTTTATACCTGAAAACAAGACTAAAATCTATCATCTTCCTTGATGTACTTAGGGTGTTTAAAGAAACAGTACCAATATGCCTTCATTAAGCTGTGCAAGAAAATTGTTAATGTACTTCGTACTATTCAATGAATAGTGAAGTGTATACTGCTGTATAGCCAATCACAAATCACTGTTATTATTTTCTTGAGCCTACTGTCCCAGAAAGTAAAAAAAGTGAAGGCAATCATGGGGGAATGTGAGTGCTCATAGCTAGGTCTGTATTTGGTTTAGTACATCCCTATGGGGGAAACAGCAACATACACAATATAAAAAATATTTTTTTTTCATCAGATAAGGTTTTTCTATCTAGTTCAGTGGTGGGCAACGCAGTTACAAACTTAGAAATAAATGTCAAGAATGTATTTTATTAATATGCCACTTGCAATTAATTGGGGATTATTTGGGTAGTAGCAACAATCATAAATATGACAATAATAATATTAATCCACAGTGTTGCCCAATACTATCAGCTGTGGCCAAGCTATACCAGTAATGCCCATTGATGAGCTACTGGTAATACATTAACAAGTGATCTAACCTGTTCCCATGGTGTTGTTCATGGATCTTAGCAGACTAAGCAATATCAGGTCATTATCTAATAAGTCAACATAAAGCCTAATTGCTAGAATAAGAGTGTATAGCTTGTATAGAATAGTACACAATAAAATGCTTGCAAACCCTGGATACAAATATGCTATTTTATTCACCTTCAGAGAGAGTTTGTATTAAGCTCCTGTGGCTGGATTCCTTTGGTACAAAGGAATAGAAAAAAATTATAATTTTCCCTGAAAGGCTTGTTTCAAAGGATGTTCTCCTCCTCTCTATTTCTGTCTTTTTCCTCCTGTACTTGAGAGAGGCAAATTAGCTCTAGACCCGCTGGGTTTTCTTTTAATTTTTGTCAACTTTTAAATTCAGTTTGCCATGTCAGCTTATTAGCTGATCCCAGGCCATCACTTTAGCAGAACTATGTGTCATCAGAAGATTTAACAAGCTCTTATTTATTATTATTTTAATGTCAGCCCGGAGCACTTGGAAAGACTACAGAGGGATAATGGTGGGGAAGGAGGGGGCGGGTAAGCTAGAAATTGTGCACATGTCCCACCTAATCTTCTATGATTAAGCTGCACTTTGAAATACTGAATTAAAAATATGTATCAATGTCCTTATCTCAGTGTAAAACTCTTGTTATCTCTTAGAATGAATAAGTGAATACGAAAAAATGACTAGTTGCAACATGTAAAATTAGTAGTATTGCAATTAGAAAAGTGCAACAGAATCTTGGCTAGGTTTAAACAAAAGTGGGCTTATAGCCATTGGACAAAACTAAATAGTAAGTATCAATTTAACATAATTCGCAATTAAAGGGGATAAAATGATTACAGGCCCATCTGCCTAGTCCATAATAATAAAAGTAGTTTGCTCCCTTATACAAAATATCATGTTATGTATACTTATATCTTTCCCTAGATTTCTAATTCCATCCACATATCAGAATAAAGGGCTTTGACAAAATGTCTCCCAGAGTGCACCTTTGGAGACACTTAGGGCCTGATTCATTAAGGAAAATAAGGCAAACAAATGAGTAACTTTGAAACTTTTTGCACAACCGTGTTGCAAAGCAAGGGGTGCAAATGAGTTTATTATTTTGCACATAATGAAAATACTGCCTGATTTTTCATGTAGGATGTAAATACTTGATAACTTTATTTTTACACTGACATTAAAAGTTGTTCTAGGACATGTTTAACCCCAATTATAAATCTGTTCTCACATTTTAAATTTACAACCACTTTTAATACAACATGGTTTTGCCAAAGTTCAAAGTTATTAATTTTTTTTGCTTTTCTTTTCCTTAAAGATGTACATTTTGAGCCTCTAATCGTTAAATGCTGGTCACATTGTTGTGTAAACATTGACATTCTGCAGTGAGATTTGTCCTTATCTGTCAGAGGGTGGCTTGCCAAGCGAAGAGGGACTTTCCTCTCAGCGTCCAATATCACTTTCTCCGCAATGCCACCAGGAATCCACTATTCACCTATAAAAAAGAGACATACAAGAGAGGAACCTCTCAATGCAAGCAGGAAATCTCAAAAGCCACCAACCTGCCACATTGCCCTAAGCAGGCCCAGAGTTTTTAATGTAAAGTTGCACAAATATTGAGACTGCAGGGTGTCCTTAATTATTGTTTTTTTTTATATTGCATATGCTGACCTCAATAAATCAGTGATGAGATTATTACAGTTTGCATGACACTGATAACCCAATGCAAATTGTTTTTACACAATAAACACTGTACATGCCACTGAATTTTTAAATGAAGTGTAAGAAGAGCAAAGAGTTAACAAGACAGTTATTGTGATTTTTCCTGAGAAGGTATTATCCAAAAGAAACTTCTGGAAATGGTAGTGCTTCATTTATTCTGTTTGGTGGTGAAGTTGTATGACACAGCCAGAGACAGACATTCTACAAAAACATTGAGTAAATGACACAACAGCAAAACAAAGGTTAGAAATGTGATCAAAATGCCTAATCTACATATAAATAAACATTTAAATTATATTTTGAAATAATTATATTTATGGCATTACGTAACGGACATTTTTCTTTACAATACAGGCAAAATACCAACATAAATAAGGAAGGTATAAATTGTATTAATAGCGGACTTTCCATATATTATGGCCTGGGGGTGCAATTTGTTAATACTATACTTTCAATCGAAGCGAAAAAGTAAAAGACTCAAAGGGCCCATTAATTAAGACATTTTCTTCCAAATGCAGCACTTATATCATCAATGTACTCAATCTATAAATGATAAACCCAGCGTTAGTAGGGTTTCTACATAATTTAAATTACAAATACAGTCAAACTCCCATGTTACGTATGTAAAGGAGCCAGGAGGATTTAGTGTAAAACCCGGGACAGTATAACATTTATTAAAAAATTTGTTCAAGTGTGTAAATCTTCTACACGTGTTGGAATTTCTATTAAAAATATAACAATAATAATCTGTGTACAGGACTGTGATGGATTAAAATACACTACATGGGAAAATGTGGTGTAAAGGGCAGGGAAAGGTAATATAAAATCAGGGAACAGACTTATTGAGTGAATAAAACCCAGGAAAGTGTATTTCCTCTACAGTGCATTGCAGATAAAGAGCATATATAGGCCCAATGTTCCCATATGTATCTTGGTTACATCAAAATAGGCTTATCTGGTAAATCTGGTAGGTCAGCTTGTCTAAAACAGTGTAAAATACTACTTAGGATGGATCCCAGCAGCCAAACAATATAGTGCAAAATATATAAAAACTAAAATAGTGTAAAACAATAATTAAATTAGTCCTATAAAAAAGTGCATAAAATAGATGATGGAACAGCTTATTTGGTTTTAGACCTTTGATGATAAAACCATCCCTCCTAGATGGACAAGCCTTTAGAGGCCTATGCTGCCATAAGAGACACGAGCAGACAGGGTTCTAGAGAAAAAAAGCAGCTGGACCTGGAATGAAACCTAAGAGACCCAAAGACCAGAAGAGTTGTGCAATCTACTCACAAACATGTTTTACCCAATGGGACTTCCTAAGGGGAAGTTCTCCTTGAGGTCTGTTGTATTCTTTGAAAGAACCCACTGAAGAAGCTATGAAATTGGTAGTGAAACGCATTTGAGCTACAACTATATAGTGGAAAACTACTATAATATTTATACCACCTCATTATTATTTTTATTTTATATATAATATTATTTTATCTCATTTTATACTTTATTGTTCCTCTGCTCAATATTGTTTTTCTTCACCATTATTATACTTTTCTGTTTTTTATCTTGTTAACTGATATTAATCCATTGACAGCATATTTTTTATCCCCACCTGTTTTATTCATCTAGTGCTCACATTCCTTTTCCCCAAATCAAAATCACAGCATCATTTAACCTTGGTGTTCACAAACTTTGTCAATTATGTCTAAATTTTAGATTTTTTTCACAGTGCCACTTTTTACCTTATCTAGTTAGACCCAATAAACTCAACTTCTCCTGGTGCATCTATTCTTTCCAAATGACTCACATATCTCTCTATCCACATTCTTAAGTGTGAGCTATCACATTGTGCCTTACTTGATTCTCTTTATCTACCCCATCACATCACATCAGCATTCTCCAATGCATCAACTCTGCACTCTATCCATTGACATTCTACCAATCTCTCCCCATCCTCTCAGCCTACGATCATAACACATGTTCCATTTAATTAATTAATTTTACCTTTATTTTATCTATATATATATATATATATATATATATATATATATATATATATATACATATATATATATATATATATATATATATATATATATATATATATGTATATTTTTTTTTATTACTATATTTTTTTATTTGATTGTATTTTATTCCACCTTGCTTTATTGAATTATTTTATTTACCATTGTATTAGTAATTCATGTTTAACCCTTACCATCGTTCTCCTGCATCCAACCACTGGTCCCCAAAGTTTTGTGACACACCACCAATTAAGGACATCCAGAGCAATAAGAATAAACCTAGTGCTCATTGTCAAACAAAGGACTCTTACACAAAGGTAAAAAGAGAGAGATGATTGCCCACTGGCCTGTTCTTCTTTAAAACATGCCCCATGCTTTAAACATAACTGCAATGAGTATATTTTTTGTGATATATGAAGTGAGACCATCAAATGTGACTCAAAATGTGAAGGCAAGAAACCAGGTGGATTTGAGTGCAGAGGCCAATAGTTCCATTCCATTTGTCCAGTTCTTGGGAACCCTGGTCAGTGCTCCATTACAGACGTTGCGCAAATATCCACTGAAGTAACGGAGATTAATTTTCGTGCGTGGGACTTTAGGACTGCTTCCCTTCCATAAAAACTTTGGAAAAGCTCCATCAACCCCAGAGAGGTCAGATTTCTGTAACATAGATGGAAACATTCGGACATGATATTAAACGTGTGGTTAGGTATCTTCACACACAGGACAGCGGAAGGGAGCCGCAACCTCCAAAACATACTTTTTATGAGTGGATGAAGTACTCCAATAGAGGCAGAGGTATCTAGGAATGTTATACCTAGTGTTGTGGTTATGGCATAATCAGGGGTTCAGGAAATAATAAAATATTAAATATATAACTGATTGCTCTTCTAGATACTAATGTTTTCAACATGTGAACATGTGGGCTAGTATGCTCAGTGTGGGCTAGTATGCTCAGGGGGTAGCTAGGCTAAACCTATATCAAAAGCATGAATGTGCATATTTGCAGACATTTGTTGACAGAGTGTATCTGTCCGGCACAGTTGGGTGTTCTGTTTATATTCACCCAGCCGGAGAACTTCCTATTACAAGATTAAATCAGCCTTGGAGATAACTATTCTGGCATAACTTCACAGGGTGCAATCAGATTTAATGCTACATTGAAGTCACAAAAGCATACTGGCTGTAATATACAGTATGTCATGTATATTCACAGAGAAAGAGTTCATAACTCATACTGGCATAAATCTCTGTATATATTTACCGTCAGTGCAAACAGACCCATGACATATGGTGAGTAGTATCTCAAACTCAGGTATGGTTCGCTAGGTTTTAAATGTGAGAATAAGGTTTAAATGTACTGTTATATATAACTGTTGACATCTAAAGGCATTCACCCTTCAAATTACAATGGAAACAGACTGATTCAGCGCTATATGCCAAAATACCCAATTGTAATTAATTGCTGTAAGTGTACTGGTGAGTAGTTCCGTTGTAATGTACAAATGTGTGTTCTATATTATAAACATAACTGCAATGAGTATATTGTTTGTCATGTATAAAGTTAGACCATTAAGTGTGACTTAAAATGTGAAGGCAAGAGAGCAGGGGAATGCAGAGACCAATAGTTCCATTACATTTGTCCAGTTCTTGAGAACCCTAGTCAGTGATGTACTACAGATATTGCGCAAACATCCACTCAAGTAATGGAGATTCATTTTCATGCTTTGTTTTATTTTAAGAAAGTTGTTTGCTTAATTGTATTTTACTGCATGTAATATTATTATTATTATTATTATTATTATTATTATTATTATATCTTTGTGTTTCTGACATTTGAGGTCCTAAGGGATTCACGTGCTAGTTAGCTTGGTTATTATAGCGCAACAAAACTGAAATACAGGGGATTGTATGGTTTACAATAACTGGTAAATGTAAGTTTTGATTGTAGTGAGATATAAGTCAGAGAATAACTGAAGAATTTCCTCAAAGTGATATCTTTGGAATTTACTCTTGGTGGTAGCAGTATTGATTGTCACTTTTATATAGACTAGGTGGGTTTGTTGTGATTAACCCTTTGTTACACACTTCTGTATGTGACATCTAATGTCTAGCTGTTTAGAATGGGTTACATAGAGATATATAGGGATACTGATAGGTAAATATGACTTACATCACCTCTGATTATTAGTAATTAAGGGCCTGATTCATTAAGGATCTTAAATGAAGAGGTATCTTATTTCAGTCTCCTGGACAAAACCATGTTACAATGCAAGGGGTGCAAACTAGTTTTCTGTTTTTGCACATAAGTTAAATACTGATTGTTTTTCACGTAGCACACAAATATCAACTTTAAATTTCAGTACAAATAAGCTATCAAGTATTTGTGTGCTACATGAAAAACAGTCAGTATTTAACTGACTGTTGGAGTTGGAGTCATGTAGTTGGAGACATGTAGATTTTACATCCAAAAATGACACATAAAAGGCATTCGGAAAAATGACTCAATCACATGTTTATCGGGAATTGCACATAACTTAAAATATATGTGACTCCGCATACTATGTTACTGCATCCGCTACATGAAGATACATTTAAAGTGTATCAACTTTATGATGATGAGTGGCATTTTAATGTAGAATTAAAAAGAGAAAATAAATACTTAAATAAAATGGCATGCTTCTCCCCCAAAAAAATGTATCTAAGCACCAACCTAGACTGGTTGCGGCTATTGCAGGGAGGCGAACAGCATAGGCTAGTCATACAATAGCAGAGAAACAAGGTGGATAGTGAACAAAACCACTTTGTTTAAATAAAGACTCTTCCGATCCCCCTCTAACAAATTTATTATTCACTTAAATCCATGGGAATCCTCTTCGTTCTTCAGGTTTATAATCCAATGGGGAAAAACCTACATTGACAACAGGGACTTACTGTTTGCCAGAAGACTAACTAATACAAAGCGGCCTTGACACGTGGGGTCTAGCCTCAATGGACTACATTGATACAGTGCTGGTGCTATTGCTGGGACATCCCACACTGTTCATCCCAGAGCAATTGCCACACCCAGCCAAGGCTATAAATTGCTGGTGCTTAGATCACATTGTTGGGGTGCACATCATCAGTATGAATCTTGCGCCAGTCGTCGAACATTCGCATTAGATACGCCTCTATATAATCTATAATATTTCAATTTGATATGATGGCTTTTCCAAGAGAAGGAGTTGTAGTTGTTTTCTGCTTTCTGGGTACCTGTCCCAATTTTCCAATGATGGATTGGCTTTAAAGGTGAAGTTAATGCACCCTGATCTCCCCAGTACTGAGTGCCATTGTGAAGTCTCCCTCTTAAAGGCAGATAAAGAGGAAACTACTTTCTAATACTGCCTGAGCGATACCCCATCCAGAATGGCTGTCTGTACTTTGGAGCATGCCATGAAATCAGAGGAAAGTACCATTACCAGAAACTGAAGGTACACAGTGACCTTTCCAAGTCAATGCAAAGATAGGAGTAATCTGCCCAGACTACTTTCTCATTGGGTTAACAAATTTAAAATTAATGAGAAAAGAAGGACATGTTATGTTATGTTTTTATGTGGTCACACCTAGTGCAATGGTTTTCTGTGGGGACACATTGTAAGGCATTTTTGAGGGTGACAAAACTTGGTTGTTCTGCATTTTAGGTCCTCTTTGGGGGGCCCAGTTTATTCAAGGGTTCAGGGACACGGCCAACAATTTACTGGTAATGGTGCATGTACGTAACTTTTAAGAGGACATTTTTTAAAACTCTAAATGACTTTTAATGTATTTTTACAGGCACAGATCAGGGTTGGATGGGCTTGTTCCCTGAACCAGTATTTATCCTAGGGCCCCAAGAGAAATTAACCCAGCTCTGTGTAGACCTGTTAACCTGCAAGAGGTGGTTTAGAGTCCTGGTATTTTCGGGTCTCAAAGAAGGTTCCCACAAAGGTATGTCAGACTCAGGTTGGGACTTTTTCACCTCCCAGAACTCTCAACTCCAATCACAACAAGGCTTCTAGCTGAGTTCTACAACCACAGGTAGTATTTCACAGTGTACAGCTGCATTTTTGGCAAATCATACAAGGGTAGCCACATCTTAACAAACAACAGTTCCAAACACTGCTCTTGGGCTAGTTCAACATTTAGCAACAGGCATGATTATCCAGTACCCTGATAGCCCGGGTAATAATTTGTAGAACACTGCTGAAAGAGAGTACCCAAAATCCACTGCCTCACACTTTCTTTTGAGGTGAATAAAGAGGCAGCTTCTTCCCTTACCTTGCTTGGTTTGGTCCCTATTCCACATGTACAGATCACGGAGACTGTGGACTGTGGACCTATGGCTGAGGTGCTTCTAGCCTGAGTGTCAGCAGTTGCATAAGATGCATCTTCTGGATCTTATTTCTCTTCCCTAGTCAAGGTCAGGTACATAACAGTTACAAATTCAGTATGTCTAGAAACACTTTCTAATGCATGTGGACCCTCTTATTAATCCATTGCAAATGTATTTTGTGGGACTTAGAAGATGGTTGAGGATATTTTCTATTCACTGCCAATGAAAAAGAAGTACTGCACCAGAACTTGATATTTCAGCTACTTGTGCTATTCTGTATTACTCATTAATCCCTTAAGCAAAACTCCATAAAGAGATGACTTCTTTTAAGAGTTCTTGGAATATAATCACACTCTTACACTTAAGACATAATGTACATTTGATAAAAAAAAAAGATCTTGAGATCAATTCAAACCTGATGGCAATAAAGGTTCTCTTTTTATTCATGATTACCCCTTAAAGGCTCAACTCAAGAATGAGTGACAGAAGGGGAAAAAACATTTGTTTGCAGCAACATAGCAAAATTTGTCTGAACCCATCTATCCTCCAAAGGCCATTGCTCTGCTCATTTGAGATATGGGTATGCACATATCCATACCTTTGGTTGTCTTAAAGGGACATGTAATAGATGGGGGCATGGTAATTCTACATGCTCCTAACCTTCCTCACCTCCCCTAAAAATACCCCTTCAATCTTGCATGCAGCTGCCCTGGTACATGTAGATTTAAAGGGACAAAAGTCCTGATCTACTGGAACACTGGCAATGTCCCACTTAACTTGGTCTTTTGTCATGAAAAATGGTCTTAGAAACAACAGTAGACTTGTAGAACTGTAACACAATATTTGAAGAAGTTATGAATTTCACACTCCACAGAATATTTTACATTGTAGCACACTGCAGCAAATCAGTATTTAACTTCATATGATTTGATTCTTGTAAGAACAGATCATGACATACATATATAGGTTAAGATATATTGGTTAAGACGGTATTGCTTGCATCCTCAAGCAAGCATGCACAAGCTGTCTAGTTGCTTTGTAGCTCAGATTTTACAGCTGGCTGAGCTAGGAAAACAGAAGGGCCTTTGTGGCTTGCAGTCCCATAAATGAGAGATTGGAAAAGGGCATTGCTGTTCAACTACAGTTGGAAGTCAGACACTTGAGTGAATCCCCTATTACGCTAATGTTGTTTAATACCAAAAGTAAAGCAATTCTGTCATAAAGTGAGATATTATTCTGGTTTCCTGAAGTTTCATTTGTCTGGGCAGATACTTTGTAACTGCTGAACTTGAAGGTTAATTTTTAGCTGTGTTTTTATTACTCCTTGTTAAATTTACATCACACACAAAAATCCAGTGATATCAAACATTGTTACAAACGTAGCATAGCTAGGAATTTTGACAGGCCATAAAAATCATTGTCTAGGCTGTGGGATTTGCTATCTTTTTAATGGTTAAAATTTGTAGTCTTACAGCATTGCTTCCATTTTTGGTAATAATCTGGCATTTCACTTTCTGAAGCACTTGTTCATAAAATACTTGCCTACTCTCCCGGAATTTCCGGGAGGCTCACGAATTGTGGGGAGTCCTTCCGACTCCCTGAAACGTAGCAAACCCAGACACTCGTTGAGGCAGGGCGTAATGACGCGATCACGCCATTAGGCCCATCCCCAGCTATTCAATGCCGCGAATTTCGGGGGCGTTGTTATAGTAGGGGCAGGGCTAACTAAATCATACTTGCATGGTTTTGATGGAAGTATAAGGGCGTGGTGTCGCAACTACACAACACTCTGACCCACCCCGTGGTAAAATAACACTATCGCATGTTTGCACCACGAGAGAAGGGGTCAAAATTACACAATTCGCTGCAAATCGCATGATTAAGGCCCCAGCTCCACCAAATTCTCTAGGAAGTGGGCAGAATCCGGGATAAATTTCTGCTCCCCTGGGGGTGCAGGTGTACTACCCAAACATTTGTGAGTTTCCCAGACATTCCAGCATAGTCAGGCCCGACGCTCCCATTAGGCAAGGTTAGGCACTTGCCTAGGGCGCCGGGCTCTGGAGGGCACCTGGAGGGTGCCACAGAACTGGAAATTAATTTTAAAACTGTGCGGCGACCGCTGACCATACCTGTCACGGCCGCCGCACAGCATTCAGATGCATGGTGAGGGGGGGAAGAGGCTATTGCTCACCACCGCCGCCTCTCTGCTCCATCTCCTCCCCTCCACTCACTAGTGTCAGTGAGTGGAGGGGAGGAGACGGAGCAGAGAGGCGGCGGTGGTGAGACAAGGTAAGAAAAGACGGGGTGAGGGGGGAGGAGGGAGGAGGGCGCCGATTTTTGCGGGGGGGGGGAGGAGAGGGCGCCGATTTTGCCTAGGGCGCCATGGACCCTAGCACCGGCCCTGAGTATAGTAGGCAAGTGTGAACTAAAGACTTGATAAGTAGACAGGGGAGGTTATTTACACACAATACATCTGCTGTGCTGCAAAAAAACAGCTTTGGACCTGCTGTGGATTTTGATCTGTGTGCCTGGATGTAAGTCATTTCCACTGGCACCTTGTTTTACAGAGCAAGATGGTTTTGCAGCGAAACAGCAGTTTGCAGAAAAGTGCTGGAGCTGAATGGAGTAGAAGAGTCTCCAGCAAATTATGTAGTGGGCATATGGGAGCACGTGGTTTTGTGGACCAGGGCAGCAATGAAATGTAATTTTGTTGAGTAACACTACTGCAATGTGTGAAAGGGGTGAATCATTTTTAGAGCTTTCCTTGCTGTGCAGAAGGAAGCTAGGCAACTGGACACACCCGACTAAAAGGGGGATGTGTCTGTCCCTGTGTGGCCAGGAAGGCACCTGACAGAATCCTTTGCTCACTCCATGTGCCTAATTTACCCTGTATCTCCTGCACTTGGTGTAAAGACTTAAACAAGTATGTCACCTCCAGGTAATTCAGCAGGTATGTTGACTCTAATCCATAATTACTATTGCATTTCAGAGGAATCTGCCTTCTTGGCCTGCAAATATTTACACTTGCCTGCAAAAAATGAGTGCATTTGCTGAATAATAGACATCTCCCCTCTACTGAAATCATCTCTACCCTTTTCCAGCTGTTTGGCAGCCTAGTTCTCTTCTACCTCTGTTTGTCACAACCTGACACCATGAATGCTAATGTCTCTGTGTAATACTCACTGAGTCATGCATGGGGAACATAATAGCAGCAAAACTGCTGGCAGCACAATATATGTATGTTCTCTATAACACAGATAACATACAAGTCCAATCCTGGATACAGTTCTGAAGGTAGGGAAAGATGTTCCAGTTGTTAACGTTTTAAACATATAAAGAAGGCCAGACAGGAAATATTTTTGGTACTTAAAAAATCAAAGGAAATATAAAAGTGAAATGTTATAGTTGAAACATTCACAATATACAATAAATCATCTTACCCTGTCGTAATCTTTACCTTTTTCACATTACACCATTAAAGAGACCAATGGCAACTTTGAAGGACATACAAGTCTTTTTGGCAAAGATTTTATGGTCTGTGTATGTGACAACTATCTCACAAGCTTTACACAAAGCTGCTCTGTATGTCAGGGTGGCAAAAAATAAGCCTCTTCTTAAAAGTGCCACCCTCAGTCTCGTTTGTACTTTCCAAAAACTCACTTGGAAGATTCTGATGCCATGTGGGAAAACATTGTATGGTCATATGCAAGGCCAGATTAAGGGGGAGCACATGCCCCGGGACCCCTCTCTCCTAGGGCCCCCCGCTGTTGGTCACCCGCTCACCTGTCAGTTTGTGATCCGATTTTGCTTGTGCGGCTGTGGGGCCCCCCTGACGCAGACGTGCATGTCTCATCATTGCCCCCACCCCCCCTTTTACCTGGAAGGACAATATCCTTGGCAGCACCCCAGATGTACAGCAGCACCGGGCTGCTGTACATGCTAAGATGGCCGAAATGGAACTGCTGCGCATGCGTAGCCTCTGCAGATGCTTTCAGGCAATGACCACCGAGAAAGAGACTTGATGTACCACGATCAGGCTTCCTAGGTGAAAAGAAATGAAAGCTTTAATTTGAGAGGCAGGCCTCGATAATTACTTTAATAATGATTAATAAAATAGAGGAACCTATTAAATATTTGCTGCATAATAAATATATATATGTAGATAGATGGATAGATATAGATATATACACAGACATATATAGTCAAAATTGGTGTCATGTTATGAATGGGTTTTTGGGGCGGTATCAATGTTAGTTTTAATGTGCAGAATTTTAGTGTGTAAAAGCATTGATTTTTCTTGTGCAGACAACCTAGGCGAGCCCCCTAGGAGAGCTGTGTATTTCATACTGCGGGCTGTATGTGTCATAATGCAGGATGTGTCAATGCTTATAGTCTTATACCAAATGGCGTTATATTACATGCATTTTATACAGTGGTGGTACAAGTACCTACTCTAATATTACTATATATTACATCCAGCCATCATATGTGTTTATATTTAACCTTATCACCTAGTTTTGCATAGATTCGGTTGTGATGAGTTGTGTCTGCTTCCCCTGTTGGATTAGCTGATGTGACCACAATAGGGCCCGCTTAGGAAATATAAATTAACATTTAAATCATATTAACTTTCAAGTACTAGTTATTTAAGCATAAGTGCTGTTTATATTTGCATTTCTTTTCATAATCTGTGTGATAAATATAATGTTGGAAGATATTTGAGGAATATGAAAATAATAGCATTGCGTTGCACACAGTGTCTTGCAACAGCTGTACATTTTCCTCTTACCATATCAATTAGTTGTGTAGACACCGACCAGTCTGGGATCCATATGGCGTAGGTATCTATGCATTTTTCAGAGTCCCTAGCTCCAGAGCCGGATAAGGGGCCCCGCCAGGCCCCCGGACCAGGTTGTCGAAGTCAGCTAATTGGATAAAGTCATTTCAATTAATATCTAACAACTTCATCGCCTTTGTCTGAAAATTATGCATAGAGCACGCTACAAGGTAAAGAAGCATATTCAGATGCAACACGTGGCAAGGACAGGTTTTACACATTTACACGCATTCACACGAACATACACATTTGTAATTAGTACATACTAATAGTAATTGCAAAACATACTTATTTATGTCGAAATGTAGCAATATTTACGGTTGATATTATAAGTTATATACATGTTAGTGAAATCAAAGGTTCAGGTTACAGGAAAAATGTCATGTTTGGTATCATTTTAATCCCCCATTTATCCGCAGTGGTCCAGTTCATTTGCCGAAGGGATCGTACATTGCATACTCTAGTTAGCGATGATAGGGAATAAATGTTTAAAATTATATTGTCTGTGTAATGTAAATAGACTAGTTTAAACTGGATTATTGGCAGGAAAATCGAGTGCATCTCCCGGAGAGCTGACCGACACCTTTGGATATTTTCGTTCGAACTGGCCTATGACCTGCATTACACTGGACCCTCCTGAAGCCTGGACCTATAGAAGCAAGCCACATCATCTGCATTGTTTTACTGTATTCACTGACTGTATATAAGCAGGGGCTCTGGACCCAGTAGACAGTCTACTTGACCACAGCCTTCAGACCTGAATGACTGTACACTGGATCCAGGGCGCCTGCGATAAGTAACAGCTGTACTTATTTTATTCTGATTGTTATTCTGCTACTTTTGGATATTAAATCACATTGTGCTTTGGAACCACATTGCGGAAATCGCCAATCGTTATTGGATAGCAAATAGACATGCATAACAAGGTTCTGTATTGTTCTTGGTGCTGCTCCTAAATGCCGATATACAGGGGGAAGCAGAGGGTCCTCCGTTTAAGTGCTTAGTCGCCTAGGGTTCCATCACACCGGTATAATAGTAATACCATGCGTGGATGCAATTTTTTTTTTTAAGCCTTCTGGGAGTAATGATGACACAGCTGCTGCCGAAAAGCTGTGACTGTGAAGAGGAGCTAAGAGGAGCCGCTCTGCCTCCCGGGCTTAAGGTATGTAAAGATCTGCAGCTGAGGAGATAAGTGAGAATTGGGGGGTGGTGGTAGTAGAGAGCTGAGTGTGTGTGTGTGTGTGTGTGTGGCATTCAATGTAAACCAGAGGGAAAACCCAGGAAGGGAAACCACGTTGATGAGAAGGGAAATAAAGTGAAGGTGGAGATAGAGAAGGGGATTGAAAAGGTAATGATGATGCTAAGGAGGTGGAATGAGGAATGCAGAGGCGGAACTAGCGGCAGTGCGGCTGATGCACCGCACCCAGGGCTCATGCCGATAATGAGGCCATAAACACACCATATCTGTAAAGTATTGTGGTGGCAACATTAAGTTGTGGGGGTGTTTATCTTCAGCAAGGTCTGGGCGTTTGGTCAGGATTGAAGGGAAGATGGATGCTGCCAAGTACACCGAATTTTTTGAGGAAAACCTGTTGCCCTCTGCTAGTCACGTGAAGATGGGCAGGTGGTTCACCTTCCTATCAGACGCCGCCTCCTCGCTAGCCGGGGACGGTCGTCTTCCTTTCATGGAGTGCCCCGTTGCTAGGCAATGGAACACTCCTTCCAACGGGCCACTGCGCATGAACGCCCGTTGTCCTAGCAACGGGACGCGCTTCCCCGCATTCTGTCGGTGGTCAACGCGTCTGACTGCCGACTCACTGCCCACCAATGAGAGCAGACTCTCCCATATATATATCCTGCTCTGACACCACTCGGGTGCCAGAGCAACTAGTTTCCTTCCTAGCCTCCAGCATTTTGTGTGTATATATATATATATATATATATATATATATATATACATATATCCTGATAGTTCTCCAGTGTACCGACCCGGCTTCCCTGACTCTGATTGGATTCTTTCTTGGTTCTGCATATACTCTCCGGATTTGACCTTTGGCTTGTTGACTACTCTCTACCTACTGATTTGGTACTTTATCTGCCCGCACGGTTCCATACCTCTGCTAGTACGACCACGATTACCACTGCCATCTCGCAGGAAGCTTCCTGGGAGGGCCGCGACCTGCATGTCGTTTGCCGCGAAATCCAAACTTCCTTGCGGGGATCCATGGCGAAGACCGGCAGCGTGTTAGACTCCGCACCTCCTACTGTAGCAGTGCCAATACCCGCAGGTGCCGCAGTCTTCTTCATGACACTTCCAGTATAACAACAACCCTAAACATACCGTCAAGAAAACAACACAGTGGCTTAAGGATAGGAAGGTGAATGTTCTTGACTGGCCAAGTCGGTGCCCTGACCAAAATCCGATAGAAAATCTACGGATGGCCTTGAAGAGTACAGTCCATCGTGGCTTACTACGAAATTTGTCTGAACTTGAACAATTCTGCACAAAGCTGTTAAAGACATATTCAAAAAGTCTGATGACTGTAATTACGGCAAAAGGTGGCTCTACAAAGTATTAAATCAGGGGACTGGTCACTTCTCCAACCTTGTTTTTCTAGTTTTTAATTTTGTATTAAGTTTTGTTGCCTTTTTTTATCATTACAATATGTCAGTAAAGTTGGAATAAGTTTAATATAATTACTTTCAATTTCCATGGTGTACGGTGACACAATGAAGTGATTATGACAGGGTATGTTGATTTTCTATAGGCACTGTATGCTGTATTTTGATAGAAAAAAAATGATTTCAAACTCACGTGAAAAGTTATTTTCTACTACTCTATTCCTAAGAAATGATATGGCCGAGAATTTGACCCATATGTATTACATTTACAAATGCAACCAAGGAATAAAACAATCTTTTATATACACAGTAAACTATATCCGAATGATATAAATAAGATACATTAAATGCTATATAAAAGAATAGTATGTTTTTCCTTTAAGGAAAACTCTTCTCTATTACAGTGGTCCCAGTGGGTAATATCAGTAAAATGGTTTTGTTGTGAAATGAGGCCTACCACCATATTGGATGTGAATTGTCAAAGCAAATACTAGGTCTCGCAAGATCAAAAAAAAATACATTCATAAATTTAATATTGCAGTCAATGATATTGTACAATAGCAGCTGGCAGCCTGAGAATATAAGGGACTTCAGAAAAACATGAAATTTATAATGAAAACCGAGGACCTTTGAATCACCTCTAATAATATTACTGATAGCTGTGGACTATATTAGATAGAGCTACATGACTTTAAAGCCAGGAGCACAGAATGCACAAGTGTAATTGTGAGAATATCAGCTCAGAAAATTGTAGTGAGGATAAAGCTTGTTGTGGATCAGTAATATGATTACTGATGATTTTTTTTTTCTGCTAAAGAGAAAAAATATTTTTCCATGTGAAAGAGAATGTTGTAATCTGTATAGTGTTTAAGAGAAACATGCACTATAAAATGTATTGAATTACCTGGTGTGCGATTATAGGGGCAGCAGAATGAATTGTACGTGCTCAAACAGTGGCTTAGCAGTAGGGGTAGCGAAAAACAGTGCACCCAAAGGGCGAAACTGCACCTCCTATAGATTGCAAGGGCTCAGGACTGTCTGTGTTTTTAATCATTTGATCCTCAATATAGTTAATAATTATAGGAAACTTTGTAACCGGACAGATCCCAGAAAAAACATGCAGCTGCGATAAAACATCTACAGTATACATGGTGGTTGCTATCAGAGATGAGGAATCTGAAGGACGCCAAGCTAAGATTTGCACCTGAGCTCAGGGAGTTTAGCTACATCACTGTGCTTAGCTCAGCTAATGGATCCACATCAGACATGTAGAAATGAAAAAGCTTTTCTGCTGCATTGTTAAATAATCCTGAAAATAAAAAATGCAAACATGTTCGATTTTTCTCTTAGCAGCTACCACAATTCAGTATCAACAGTTTTTGCAGCTGCACAACTTGATTAAATATCCTGTATATTTATACTGTGTTTGTGAATTATGCATACTTTACTTTGGCGGTATTGCTATGACATTTTCAGCATTTATTTCTGAATTGTCCACAGTGTTAATCACAATGCTCTTTGCAACATTTTTGTTATTTTTTTTGTGCTAATACTAAATTTCTCCTAAAATAGTACTCAGAATATTTGCTTGTGCAGCAATGTGCTGTTCCCTTTTTCTCTGACTAGGGTATGTATTGATTATTTCCTGCTAAATTAACAAAGCAAGATATATAAACTCTCCATGTAATATATGCCTTGTGTTGAATCATCAGCAGTAACTTTACACAGCGGTAAAAACATTAATAGGGAATTAAAATAAATAAATGTTTATCCGGTATATGATATCACTTGAGTTTACTAACCTGTAGGTAAATGTATCAAGCTGAGAGTTTTTCCGGCGGGTTTGAAAAGTGGAGCTGTTGCCTATAGCAACCAATCAGATTCTACCTATTATTTTGTAGAAAGTACTAAATAAATGATAGCTAGAATCTGTTTTTCAAACCCACCAGAAAGCTCTCAGCTTGATACATTTACCCCCTAGACCTAAATTTGTTTTTTTGATGAATTTTTGATTAAACATAATGGGTTTCTCCACCTATAAATATATTGCATGTGGTTTTTGGTAGGCAGGTCCTGCAGCTCTCCCACTCCTCTTTGACCTATTTAGCATGTCTATTTAGGCGTGGTTGCTATGCAGAGGCACCTCAGACTCACCTGCAGCTTCTCCCTTCATTCTATTTGCAGTGGCTTCAAACTGCTATCCAAGTTATCATCATCATCATCATCATCAACATTTATTTATATAGCGCTAGCAATTTCCGTAGCGCTTTACAATTGGCACAACATGACGAAGAAACTGAAGATAGCAGCACTGGAGCTGACACAATATGATTAAGAGGTGCCATTACACTGTAGGAGACAAGAGTGGGAAGAAGCCCTGCCAACTGGTTCTCCCAGAGCTGTCCTTATGATGCACATCTTCCAGAAAAAGGAGGCAATCTTGAAAGCCACAAGGAATCTGACAATGATTCCCTACATTCTGTTCAATGAAGCTATCCCACCTCTTTCCCAATATTGCACAATGCAGTGTTATATGGAATTCCAATGTGTGGTCCATTAAGGTTTTTTTCATATTTTCAGCTTTGTTCTTCAATAGTTCCTTTTCCCCATTACTCCTTCTTCTCCTCCCCGTGGGTATATATTACAGCAACACCCTAAAAGCCCTCATTATCTTTTTTTTATCTTATTTGCTGACCTGCCCAAATGGCTCTTGATGCCCTTATATATTAACTTAACTCCCTGACAATGTGGCATATTGAGCATGCAATTTTCCAAATTAAAACAAAGTACTATACAAAAAGATCAGGTAAACCTCTTGCATTGAAATCTTGCGAACAATAAGCAAAATCTTGCATCCATCCGACACACTCCACAAATGGCCTCAAAGAAAGTAACACATCCCAGATAGCAGATTAATTTGCAGGCTGGTAAAAGCCCATTTTTAGTTCACTAACTAATTCTATAAACCCGTGTCTCCTCTTCTGGCAGTTCATTGGACAGAGCTGTTCAAGTTCGTGCTTCTCTTTATCTGCCTCTCCACTTGAAATGCTATAAACCAAAATTGTCACAATTCCTATAAAATGGAAAAGTCACTAAACTAGGCTCAGATTATAGATCTATATAGTGCGAGGTTGTCTGCACTCAATGTTTTCCGTAGGACTTATGGAGAAAATGAATGGGAGCTGATATGATGTTGAAGTGTCGACCCTCCTCAATAATACAGCATATATAAATTGTGAGGTATAATGTTGTAAGAATTTAAATATGTGGGGGTGATGCAAATCGGTAGAGCTTGAAAAAGATAAAGAAATCATGGTACTATACTAATTTTGACTGAATTTATACACCCAATCCAGGAGATAAGGTGTTGATCCCATTTTTCTAGGTCAGATTTGACCTGTGAAAGCAAGTTGAGGTAGTTCACTTGGAAAAGCTGACTATATTGTTTGGTAATATATACTCCTAAGCAGTGCTTTTTTTGGTAAGAAAAAAGGTGCCGGAACTCACATCACGTGGTCAATCACTGTACAAACACCCACACACGTCAGTTGTGTAATGAAACATAATGGTCACCGCCTGCAATAAGCACTCAGCGCGCGACCACATGACCAATCACAAGCTGAGCAGCGCCACAAGCCAGACAGTGCCATCACAACCAGCGCGGACGATGTACGCATGCATCGGACTCGACACACAAGCAGCCCGCGTGCACCGTTTTAATGATTTTGCCGCCGATCTGCTACGCTCGATAGGGCAATTCAAGTCCCCGTGGACCAAAACATCAAATGTTCAAAAGTTACTTTTAAAACTTGGAAAATCTACCGAAAAAAGGTGTCCGGTGAGTTCTATGTCAAAAAAAGCACTGCACCTAAGTATTTAAGTTTCTTCTGATGCAATATGAAGGGGAGTGTTGGACAAGACTAGATCTAATTATGTCTGAAAGGTAAAAATCGAGCATTTCTGTCTTTAGAGGGTTTATTTTGTACTCTGAAATGTGGCCATAAGTATCAATGTCAGTAACGAGTGGGGGGTATGGAAGCAGGTGGGTCAGCGAGAGTCGGGAGTACATCATCTGCATATAGGGATATTTTATATTCCATTTCCCCACATTGACTTCCATTATGGATCTATTGGAGCAAATTTTTGCAGCAACGGGTTCTATTAAAAGTGAAAAAATTAGGGGTGAGAGGGGGCTTTTATTGTCGTATACCATTGGAGATTGGAAAAAGGGGAGAGGCGACTCCTTTGGCCAGTACCTTTGCCCTTGGGGACCACTAAAGAATTTAACAGCAAAGCCCATTGACCTCAGGACTCTAGACATAAAGTTCCAAGAAATGTGATCAAACACTTTTTCAGCGTCAAGTGACATAATCAAAGTTGGTTGCTTTTGTACATGAATAGAGTGCTCAAGGTCAACGACTCATCTATTGTTATCTAAGGCCTTGCAGCCAGAGATAAATCCTACCTGATCCGGGTGGATCAGGGAGGGGAGGAGGAGATTCAGTCTGTTTGCTAGGATCTTGGAATGGATTTTTACATCTACATTTAGTAATTAAAATGGTCTATAGTTGGAACAGGAGGTAGAGTCTTTACCGGATTTAAGAGTGACAATGATAATGGCCAAGGTCGAGGCCTCATTAAACTGGGTGCTAGCCACGAGTGAATTAAAAAATTAGTCATGGGGGAGGCGAATGCATTGGCCAATTGTTTATAGTATTGGGGACTGAGTCCTTCAGAGCCTGGCGTTGAAGACTATTTCAGCGACTTGATCGCCAAGACCGTTTCTTTCTGTGTGATGTCGGTATTCAAAGAGCCACAAGCCTTATTAGAAAGGTGTTGTAGAGGGAGTGAAGATATAAAAGAGGTAGTCTCATCCTCCAGAGATTCGTTAGCAGTTGGAGTATCAGGGAGGTTATATAGTGGTTTATAATAGTCATGAAATTCTTGGGCGATTTGCACGGGGTCATACACTGATTGGCTGTTATCTGTCTTTTTGTTTTCATTTATCAGCCTCTGTGCTCTCTTCTGGTCAATTTGTTAGCAAGCATGAAGTCGACCTTATCGGCTTTATCGTAAAATTTTTGATGTAATATTTTCAAGGTGTTTGCAGCCCTACAGGCAACAATCATGTTCAATTAGCCTTTACGTGCAGTAATTTGGGCCAGGATAGCTGAGGAGGCATTTTGTTTATGTTGGGAAAGTAAAGAGAGCTCTATGTGCCCGATGCAACAGAAAAGCGTCACCAGGGAGCTTTGGTAATAAATGCTTTAAGAGGCCAGCAGGAAATCCAGATAAGGAGGAGTTGGTTGCCAATTCGGGAACATGACATATCCTCAAATTATTGTGCTTTGACCTATTTTCCTGGTTCTCTTGTTTCGCCTTGAGGGATTCCACCTGGGAACGGAGTAGTGTTAATTCTAGTTCAAAGTAATATGGGCACTACAGATATTATCAGTTTTGGATTTTAAAGTGTCAGTTTTAGAGCCGAGAGCTGCTATTTCTGATTTGAATTCAACAATAGCTTTTTTAAGTTCTTGCTGAAATGTGATCTTAATGTCGTTCGGTAGGTTAGTGATAGCAGCCGTAATGGCCGAGTCAACGTTTGTGTCCGGTTGAGAAACAGGACTAAAAGAACAAGATTGTTCAAGAATTTGTGAGGATGGATGTCGCAGTAACTATGGGAGCCATGTCGCTCGCTGTGATTTTCTTTTTAAAAGTCATTTGCTAGTGAGAAAAAGCAATAATGAAGAAAAAAAAGAAAGGGGGGGGGGTTGGAGGGAATGGTGTACCCCGGTTAGAGAGGCATGGGATTCAGGAGAGGCCTACAATTAGCTGTACAGGCTATTTCAGAATAATACTATTGAGAGAATCCCAGTGTTGCTAAATGGCGAAGACTGCTAATGAGTAGAACAGTGGAGCAATTTGAAGTGCCATATAGTGGATTGCAACACTATGATATTGTGGAGATCTTTTAGGCAAGTATCAACCTGATTGTTCTGCAGTTCTAGCATACAGTCAGTGCCAGCGGTGGTCAAATCGGTACAATAAAGTTGTGTGATTGGGGCAAAGCAGTCTGTATAAGAGAAGAGACTTTTACTCACTGTGTGGAGCTGTAAGGTTCCCGCACATCAGTTGAATTCATACTAAATGGTTGTGAGGCACGGACCAGTAGGGGGAACCATCAGGGGGAATCACTAGGAGACTTACTCCACTAGGGGGTAGAAACAAGGGGCCCTCGGTCCAGGTGATGAGGTGATGAGAGTGGGGAGTCATGGGGAGTACCCTATGCGTCTGTAGTGCACCGGAATAAGAGTCACTCACAAGGACCTGTTGAAGATCTGCTGTACAAAGGGATTGGTACTCAACTTTTAATGGACCTCTTACTGTGGAGCTATGAGCAAGTGGTATAGTGTGATCACTCGATATACTGACTCCGTGCATATCATCATCATTTATTTATATATATAGCGCCACTAATTCTGCAGCGCTGTACAGAGAACTCATTCACATCAGTCCCTTCCCCATTTGAGCGTACAGTCTAAATTCTCTAACACACACACAGACAGAAAGAGACAGAGAGAGATAGAGACTAGGGTCAATTTGATAGTAGACAATTAACCTACTAGTATGTTTTTGGAGTGTGGGAGGAAACCGGAATACCCAGAGGAAAGGAAACCCACGCAAACACAGGGAAAACATACAAACTCCACACAGATAAGGCCATGGTCGGCAATTGAACTCATGACCCCAGTGCTGTGAGGCAGAAGTGCTAACCACTTAGCCACAGTGCTGCTCACAGGAGATTGTTCTGATAACAGAGACACCGCTGCCCAATATGGGAAGTAGAGTGGGACTGTAACGGTGGGGAGTGAATGTCAGTGATGGTGGGAGAGACAATTAGAGCTGTGTGGTCTACTGGCGGTGAGACTGGTCCGATCTGTAGCCACGACTGTCTGAGCATTTTAAGTACTCAGTTCTCCAGAGGGAATGAAGACACATTCCGTTGATGCTGCATCATGCGGGCCTCCTGAGAGACACCCACCTCCAGGCTGCAGAGCACCCAGCCAGTCTGTGCTCCAGCCACAGGTTCCTGCCAGCACTACAGGTAAGTGCAGATCAGATATCTCATTGCCGACTGCTACTGTGGGGTCGCCATTAAGCATCTGGGGACTTCTAGGATCAGCAACACTATCATCAGTGGAGTGCATAGGGTCTTCGCTGAGTATTGCGGTGGATGTAGCACGGATTTGCGTCACAGGCGATAGTCATAAGCAGTTTCTTAGGCTGTTATGAAGAGAGCCATCAGCACACACGTCTAACCATGTTGGTAGTTAAGCCACACTCCCTGGGGATGGGGCATTTTTAATTATTTAATTTTCTGTACTGCAGTTTCTGTGGAATGAGAGGAGTAACTGTCATTTACTTGTTGTTCTCCACTATTCAGCTGACAGTTAGCCTCTACACAAACCACACATGCTGCTGATATATTTATTTAAGTTAGGACATGGACATGATCGTTTGATTTACAAAGCATAGTGCGCATGAACTTTTCATCCATCTGTGTTAGCAGCAAAAGTGTAGTGAAGTGATTTTCAACATATACGTTTTGGCAAAAACAGAACATGATGCAGTATGTTTCCTTAAAGACGCATGGCCTGATTCATTAAGGAAAGTAAAGCAAAAAAATGGGCATCTTTGGACCTTGGCAAAACCATGTTGCATTGGAGGGGGTGGTAAATTTAAAATGTGGGGACAGAATTATAGTTGGGGTAGGGCATGTCCTAGATAAACTTTAAATTTCAGTGTAGAAATAAAGCTATCAAGTATTTGTGTGCTACATAAAAAAGCAGCCAGTATTTAACTTATGTGCAAAATAATAAACTTATATGCACCCCTTGCAGTATAACTTACTCATTTTTTTTGCCTTACTTTCCTTAATGAATAAGGCCACCAATGTGCATTGCATTAATAAAGTTATGTTAAATGTTAGTTTATTGCTTGCTACATCTGTATTGCATCTTAATGTTAGTTGTACATTAAATAAAATATGTATAGTTCTTCATTATCTTTGCAAGAGGAATAACTCCATAGACTGCTAAGTATATTTTAGATATATCAGCATAATTTTAACAATCCAGTAAAATAAAAGTCTTGAGAACATGCCATATGACTGACTTAAAGGTCATCCCTCTGACTGCAGCTTGTGATATGTCTAACAAGTCAAGTTTTCCTTTTCTACACATGTCAAACTAAAACTTTTTTTTAATCAAAAGCAGTTGTCATTTCAGATCCCGTCTGATCTATTATATTGAAATTTTTGAGCTTTTTATTTTTAATTTCACCTGCATGTTACTTAGCTCCCTCGAGTTTCCACACTTCTTTTACTAAAAGAGAAAAAGTAGAACAGAAAGCAACTATGACAGGCTTTTAATCATGACAGGATCCTGCTCCTCAGCTGTCTCTCCCCTGAACAAACAAGACCTTCAGATCACCAAGTTCAAGATACCAGTAAATGTAAAAGAAGAAAAAGTGGCAGTCACACTCCGTACCATCATGCATGAAAGGGACAGGTAAGAGTCCTCAAGAGACATGAGTATGCAAACTGCACAGAAAATGCATAAACACACTGGGAATCAGATGAGGAAATATGGATATTGAAAATACAAGTTTAAGAAACAACAGTAAATAAATAAAAAGTAAGATAAAAGATGGAAACTAAATTAAAGTATAGTCAGCTTTTCATGGATCATCCTGGCTACAGTTTTGTGACTTTATTTACAAGGACATATTTACCATTGCAACTGTATGCAGTACTGTAGTATAGTGTTCAGAAGGTCCTTTACAAAGCTCAGCAATGCTATACAAAGAGCAAAAAACAAAAGAAAGCACACTAGCTTTTACTCATACTTGCATACTCTCCCGAATTGTTATGGGGACGGGGTTTAATGACGCGTCTCCTGTCCCCCCTCCCCGCTATGTAATGCTGTGAATTTCTGCATTTTAGAGCAAGGAGCTGGGACAAAATGACGTGATTCGCCGAGCCCTGCCCCCACACTTCCACCTCTTCCACCGAGCTCCCGGAGGCCAACTTCAAAGGTTGTCAAGTATGCTTTTACTGTTGGCAAATAGTCTTTTATTTTGCAAACATACGAGCAGGTATGGAATAAAAAAAATATTTTAACCAATCAATGCTGTTTTGTGAATCTTTGCAATGCAGTTTGGAGATAATGGGCCTGAGTCATTAAGGAGAGCAAAGCACAAAAAAGGAGTAACTTTGCACCTGGGCAAAACCATGTTGCATTAGAGGGGGAGGTAAATTTAAAATGTGAGGACAGATTTATAGTTGTGGGTAGGGCATGTCCTATATCAACTTTAAATTACAGTGTAGAAATAATGCTATAAAGTATTTGTGTGCTAGATGAAAAAACAGCCAGTATTTTCCTTACATGCATAAAAATGAACTAATTTGTACCCCTTGCATTGTAACATGGTTTGTCCAGGAGCAAACTTACTCCTCTTTTGGCTTTGCTCTCCTTAATGACTCAGGCCCAATGAGTAGGACACCACATATACTAAACAACCCACAATGAGTGTGCTTTCTTCACTTGTTACATTGTTACGGTAAATTAAAAAAACGACTATGCCATTTGTACTGTGCCGTTGATCTACATGGCCATCCACAGGGTCAGTGTTTGGTGCCGAGACACTGGTCAATTTCCATGAGCCCCTGGAGTCTTTTGAATTGGTTTCACAAGGACACGGGAAGCCCGTGTAGAGATGTGCAAAGTGGCACAGCAGATGTAAGAGAGAAAGATCAGTCTTGCTGTGGTATTTTAGATGAATTGAAGCAAGGATAAGCGAGCAAGGAGAATACCTGAGAGCAAACAAAAAGATTTTGTTTGCATCTTGGGTAAGAAAAGGGCATATTAGTACTGGAGGCTGAAAGAGCAAATTAGTCCTCAAAAGGAAGAAGGATACAATGACAAATGAAGAGGGCCAAGAACAGAGCCCTGGGGGACCTCAACAGATAGAGAGAGTGGAAGGGAGGATGTGCTAGAGGTAGAGACACTAAAGGAGCTGTTCCAAAAATAGAAAGTAAATCAGGTAAGATCTGTTTAACAAATGCCAATGGAGTGATGGGTATGCAGGAAAATAAGTTGATCAACAATGTCAATAGCAGCAGAGTGTTCCAGGAAGACGAGTATAGAGAAGTGAACCTTATACCTTGCTGTGTGGAAATAAGTAATCACTTTTGTGAGTCCAGTCTCATCGGCATGTTGTGCCCGAGTGCAGAGAGTAAAAAATAAGGAGAGAAAGTGAGATAGGCGGTTATACACAAGTTGCCCATGTAGTTTGGAGGCAAATGGAAGGAAAGAAAGACGAATGTAGTTGGAGGGAGAGGCTGGATCAAGAGATATATTTTTAGAATTGGAGAGATGAATGTATGTTTAACAGAGGATGAAAATGCACCAGTGGAGAGGGACAGGTTGACTAATTGAGCTAGGGTTGGACATGTTATGGGGAAGAGGAAGCAGAGAAGATGTGAGGAAAAAGGGTCAGGTTGTAGGATGAGGTGAGGAGATGAGTGCAGACAATTTAACGGTTACTAGAGAGAATGAACTGATGGTGGATTGGACAGTGTAGGTGAATGTGGGTGGGGCGTGTGGGATTTGTCATGAAGAAACATCTTGTCAAAGAGTGACGATTTTGTATTTGATGTAGATGGCAAAATCATGGGCAGTGATGAAAAGGGGAGGAGGTGCATGTACACAGATTAGTGAGTTGAAGATAGCAGGGGGTGACGGGGGTGGGATAAGAAGACCGAGTGAATATTCGAGAAATAAAGTATGTTCACTTGACAAGTGAAAGTGCAGTTTTAGGAAGTCAGTATGTGAGCAAAATGTCTTTCAGCCGGGTTCAGCAGTATGGGATCACTTTGACAAGTAGCTGGTTTGTTTGAGTTGCCATAGGTGAGGTTTGGATTTTCAGAGACTATATGTGGTGGCTGGAGCTCCATTTCCTGGGTCTGAAGTGAGTGTTTTATTTTATTGTAGAATGATCACGGCAGGACAGAGTAGGAGAGAGTAAATGTTTTATTGAAATGGGGTCGAGAGTATGTAGGTGTCGATGTGTGCATGTAGATTTGGGTGCATAGTGAAAGAAGTTTTGTGGCAGCAGAGATAAGTTGTCAATGACAATGTTGAAATAGCATGAGAGTAGGAAGGTCAAAGGATAGGAAATAAGCAAGTTAAGTAGCACAGTGGTCAAACTTTGGTCAAAATTGGGAAACTGGACTGGGTGAAGAGGATGGAATAAACAGATTGTGTGAACTTCCAAGGATGAGAAAGAGAGGGAGGGTTCTCAGAGTAGCAGTGTGGTGATGGTTGAATGCCTTCTTCACTACGTTGTCTTTTTCTTAGTTTAGCAGGGTGGCTGAGGGAGAGTTTTTAATTGGCAAGGGCTGGAGGGGCTGTAATGTCAGAGGATGGAAGACAGGTTTTTGCAATGCAAGGAGGTTGAGGGATTTTGAAGAGGGTGATAAATAAAAGTAATGGGGGGTGATGATGGCATATAATGAAGAGTCGGATGAATAACAGGGGTGGCTGTCTTTACTAAAATTACATCCAGTATTCAAAATTGACAAATGCGAGAAAAGCAATATTAGGGAATTATCCATACAAACCGAATAAGAGCAGATATTGACAATTTCATCCATTATACAGAACATGTGATACAGTACAATAAGGAATAAGAACAGATTCTAAAATTACAGCCACAATAACTAAGCAAGTCAGTCTATGCACACATTAGGTTATTTATGAAGGGCAAAACATCTACAGAGCAGTGCAATACCAGAGACTAACCCCCTGTGTTTCATGTAAATGTGTCTACATTTTCGCTAAGGCATAGTGTTCTAGGAGAAAAGCAGAAAACTTTGTTTTATTGAAAGAGTTGGTACTAAAGTGCTTGGAAGTTGAATTCTGATGTGATGTTTATTCTTTCACGCAATGCTCCTCAGGAGATTCTTAGACATCTACACAAACCTTAGCACACCTCTTGTTACTGATGGTGCCTCCAAGGAGTGGAGTATAGGCGTGCATTTTGGGTGGACCAGGTACCACACTGCAAAAACCAAACCTGACCACCACACAATAAAAATATACAGTGCACTAAAAATTTCATATAATATATAGAATATAAGTGGTATTTATATTACACTTTCTATAATAAAAAATAAGTACAGATATTTAAAATCTGGTGATCATTTCTAGACGGGATGAGAGTCGGCTGAAATGTCCAGAAGAATAAATGGAACTTTATAACAATAGTTTCCATGTTACCTATAATGATTCCCAGTAGTAAAATTATATTTTGTTTCAAGTTGTGTTCTACATTTGCCTTTCTAAACTAGGCTAAACTTCTTATGTTTGTTTAGTTGCCTGAATAACTCATTAGGAATTATAGATGTAAGGAATTCTCCTGGAAAAATAAATCACACAGTAAAAAGTACAAGTAAGCATAGGAGTGTCATCTCTGCTCTTTAAATTCTGGCATAGACATACCCAGTCCCATATGGCTCCATCAATGGGAATTACGTACAAAACCCCCAGGCATGCACAGACACAGGGCTTTCTAACCAAAAACACATACGACAAAACTTACAAACTTCACATTAAATATAATGTAAGAGGAAAAGGACCAGACATCTGAACAAAAATAAACACGAAAAGTAAAAAAATCTATATAGAGAGTTAAATATAAACACAACCTATTAAAAGTTCAAACACTAAAATCCAAAAATTAACACACAGGGGAACTTAACAGACCTAGGGAACAGTGGATGAGGGCTTAATGGGAAAATGTATATGGAAGGGTAAAGAGCAGAGACTGATTTAGGTAACAAGGGAAAGGGATTATAATGTAGATTATAATGGGACTATAGATAGAGGGATTGGAAAGAGTGTTCTCAGGCTGTAGTTTGTAAGTAACAGCATCTCCTGCCCCCCATAAAGACTAGCCTGGTGGCATGCGGAAAGTGGGGAAAAGCAGACTCATGTGGAATTGTATGTCCGAGTGTGGCTTCCAAGTATCCAGAAGAGTCATAATTTATTTTAACATTAATATATATATATATATAAGTGAACACCTTGAACACTTTGTCATGTTCCTCAAACCATTCCTAAACATTTTTTGCAGTGTGGCAGGGGGCAATATCCTACTGAATGAGGCAACTACCATCAGGGAATACTGTTGCCATGAAGCGGTTTACTTGGTCTGCAACAATGTTTAGGTAGGTGGTCAAAGTAACATCCACATGAATGCTAGGACCCATGGTTTCCCAGTAGAATATTGCCCAGAGCATCACACTGCCTCCACCTGATTGCCTTCTTACCATAGCGCACCCGGCCATCCACATGATGTAAAAGAAACTGTGATTCATCAGACCAGGCCACCTTCTTCCTATCACAAAATACGCAGGAACAGTTGGATTCGTGACAATCTGCCTGTTTGGACCCGCCCACCACAGAGGCATGGAATCTAACTAGGTGAAGGTTTTCAACAGAGTCCCTGTGAGGAGGTTTGGGCTTCACTGTTTACACGCCGCAGGTCACAGTTCTCCAGATGGGACTCATAGGAGAAGATGTTATTAGCTGACAAGGATTGACCAGAATAGGAACAGATACAGGATATCAGGTTACCAGAATTAGCTGAGAAGCATATAGTATTGGACACCAGGATGTGTTGCATAGGAACGAATACAGGATACCAGTATTAGCTGAGAAGCATATAGTGCTGAATATCAGGATCTGCAGAGTAGAAACGTACACAGGATACCAGGATTAGCTGAGAAGCAAATAGTGCTGGATACCAGTATTTGCAGATTAGGAACAGACACAGGATACCAGGAATACACAAGAGCCAAACAATCCAGCATCTTAATCAGGCTACAGGACAAGAAGATCCAAATTCCAGAAGACATTGGACCGCCACCACCGAAGAGAGGCCCGACAGAGGACACCCACCTTGCACACCGGACCACAGTAAGTGAGATGGAGGGACCAGCGCGTGACACTTCTATTGATTCATGGCCCATTTTTGGCACTCACGTGCCTATTGTAGGTACTTTCGGCGGGGGACAGGGGTCAGCATGGGCACTTTGACTGGTCTGCAGCTGCCCAGCCCCATTCGCAGCAAACTGCCATCCACTGTGTATTCTGACACCTTTCATCATAGACGGCATTAATTTTTTCAGCAATTAGTGCTACAGTAGCTCTTCTGTGGGATTGGACCTTCGCTCCCCACGTGCATGAATGAGCCTTGGGCGCACATGATCTTGTCGCCGGTTCACCGGTTATCCTTTCATGGACCACTTTTGGCAGATACTAACCACTGCATGCTGGGAACACCCAACAAGACCTGCCATTTTGGAGAGGCCCTGACCCAGTGGTCTAGCCATGACAATTTAGCCCATGTCAAAGTCACCCAGATCCTTACACTTGCCCATTTTTCCAACACATCAACTTCAAGAACTAACTGTTCATCTGCTGCCTACTATATCCCACCCCTTGACAAGTGCCACTGTAACAAGATAATCAATGTTATTCACTTCACGTGTCAGTTGTTTTTATGTTGTGGCTAATTGGTGTATAAATGTATGGTTTATGTTGTATGGCATCTGTATTTATATAAAGTTGTTTTTTGTCAGGAATTTTAAAATAGCTTCTTCTTATGTGCTGTGCTGAGGAGAGAACTGAATGTACAACAGTTTACCCTTGCTTGTCAAGTTAGCCATCTGGCATTAGTAAACAAATGTAAAAAGTCTGGGAGTAAAACTCAGTGCTGCTGTGTATCATTTTTACTGTATCAGCAAAGCTTATTTCTACCAAAAATGAATGGGATATTCAGAATGATAATAAATCATTTCACACATTGTAGCATTGTAGAAACACAGCATGCAATACATTTGAACTTGATGAACTTGTAATAAATACTCACTTAAATCAGTTCTACATTTCCAGCCTTTAGTTGGGAGCAGAGATGCTCAAAATTCGCAAAACTGTATGCAATTCAATTGACTTTCACATTCAGGTTGACCATGAACATGTTCGCGACACAATTCACTATGGGCCTTAGTTCAAATGTGCAGTTCGAAATTTATATCCCTATCCGCCGTTCACAGTTCACATTCACAGTTTGTGTTTGTGTTCAAGGTTTGTGTTGCAGGTTTTTGTTTGAGGTTCGTGTTTGCCATACGCATTAAAATTAGCGTTCACAGTTCACAATCGCTGTTTTCCATTTGCAATAAAAATACTCTGAAATTATTCATATTTAGCGAGAATGTGTGTAATCTGGCACACAAGTGAGAGCCAGCTAAAGCACTGTAAAAGGAATCAAACATGATCGAACTTGTTCCACCTTCTTCATCTTTTAACTGGTTCAAAAACTTGAGACATTCTGTTTGGTTTAAAACCAGCTTGCTGAACCAGTTTGAGAAAAGAAGTGCAACTGATTTAGGCAAGAGCAGGTACAAAGTATCGGGCCCTGGTATGCCTGTACAGTAGGAGGAGTCACTAGCCTGGTGTGAACACACCCCTTTCTGTAGCTATGGAAGATGTCCCACAAAGTTGCTGTATCTGGGCCCGAAATTCCTCATTGCAGCCCTGAGCAGTGTACAACAACAATGGACAGCTTAATAAAATGTACTATTACTACCACAATGGTGTTTGACATGTGGTGTCACTGACTTTTTCTTAAAGAGGAAGAAACATATGTTGTTCATCTATCGATTGGTGACGTTATCTTCTCTTGCTTTGGGACTTTACTTTATCAATTCTATGGGCGACATCTATGTCTCCTGGAATGATTTTGTGAATGACATTCCCTTACGGTACTTGTCCGCTATTGGTCTTGCGCTGGTATTTAGCTTTAGATGGAGTTTACCACCCCCTTTGTGCTGCATTCCCAAACAACCCGACTCTTAACTTCAAACAATAATGGACACTTTATTTTATAACTTAATACAAGTTGTGTCATGTAGGTATAAATATCAAACTATGTTTATTTCTTCAGTGACCCTTAAATTAAGAAAATAATATGATCTTCAACAAAACAGACACTATTTGCCTGATTCATTAAGGAAAAGAAAGCAAAAAGAATGAGTAACTTTTCACCTTGACAAAACCATTTTGCATTGGAGGGGGAGGTAAATTTAAAATATGGGGACAGATTTATAATTGGGGTAGGGCACGTCCTAGATCAACTTCAAATGCCAGTGTAATATTGAAGCTATCAAGTATTTGTGTCCTACATGAAAAAATAGTTTTTAACTTATGTGCAAAATAATAAACTAATTTCCACCCCTCGTTTTGCAACATGGTTTTGCCAAGGTGCAAAGTTATTCTATTTTTTTGCTTTACTTTCCTTAATGAATCAGGCCTTACAAGTTTTGCAATCAAATAATTTATATGTCAAGTGGATTTGGTCATGACATATAGTATTGAGATGGTTAATCTCTTGACGAGCAATGAATCAGCATGCTGTGTTTTCAAGTGACTGCCTGCAGTGAAACACCTGCTTGGTGGCTTTACCGCTTGCAAGAACATTTTCATCACTGGGGCATTCATGGACCAAAGAGCATGTATATACGGCCAGTTGCACCTTGTTAGGAGGGGGTATGTGTTAGGGAATTAATTCTATGCAGAATGCAGGGAGACAGAATCCTGATATAATGGCAATAAAAGTAATGGTATAGGAGATTAGATCTGACAATTAAACTAAAAAGGAAGAGACAGGCTGACAACTCAGCTTAGTGACTGAAGTGTAATGGAATGTGGTATGTAGAGTACCACTTGTTATTCATTTCATATCAGATTTTTTCTTTTTAATGGTAATATCATGTATTAAAGGTTAGGAGGGAAAACAATAAAAAAAATGATAAGCAAGAACTGTATAGACAAGTCTCGATGTACTGCAGAGTGGAAGTACGGTATGCTGAATGAAGATGCGTGCTGTTAATATCCTTTTATTTTGCTGGGATTTTTTCCACTTCCATTATACTGTTAGAAAATAAGAGGCCACATGCAAAAAACATGGAGGGCAAAGCATAGAAAAAGTAGTAACTATGCACATGGGCAAGACCATGTTGCATTGGAGGGGGAAGTAAATTTAAAATGTGGAGAGAGATTTATAGTTGGGGTCGGGCATGTCCTAGATCAGCTTTAAATTTCAGTGTAAAAATAAAGCTATCAAGTATTTGTGTGCTAGATGAAAAAACAGCCAGTATTTAACTTATGTGCAAAATAATAAACTAAAGTACACCCCTTGCATTGTAACATGGTTTGTCCTTGAGAACATTTACTCTTTATATTACCTTACTTTTCTTAATGGCTCAGGCCCGTAGAGATTAACAATACCAACACTTTGTTCTGTGTATTTATCTTATTATCTATCCATCTGCAGATGGATCATACTTCATTGGCATGACATGGCGCTCACTGGGGGAGAGACTCAGGTGTACTTAATTCTCATGCAGGTTTGTCCACCAAGTTAGGGTGTCAACTGTAATAATGATCGTGGACACCAGATGGCACATCAAAAAAAGGCAATGAGTAATATAATGCATGAATTGTATTCTCCCCATGTTTGTGTCCTTGTCTTGTCACTTTACGGCATACACGTGCTTTAAAGAACATAATACCATCAAATGATGCAGTTTATGTAGTATACAGTATGTAAGATAGTATACTTGCACACATTTACTAATGTTACCATTGTATATTACATGATATATGAGGAGTTGATTCAATTACATTCTCCCTCCTATTGTCTTACCTGCACTATCAGGCACTACTATTGTAATGCAAGAGTTGTAATACACATGCTTATGAAAAGGCTTGATAGCAGGTGCTTGTCTGTTGTGTGAACAGTTATTACCTGGACACCAAGGGGTCTATTTATGACCTTTCATATTTTCTTCACATTAATAATCATTTCTTATGGCAATGGTAAAAAATTATTTAACGTGGCAATTTATTAAAATTAATTAGCTGGGACAGAGGCTCCAGTGGGAGCCTGTCCCGGGGAATATTCTATATTAAAATGATCATTATCAGCAATTATTTATATAGTGCCAGTAAATTCCTTAGCGCTTTACAATTTCGAACAAACAGAGTAATAAAACAATTCTGGGCAATACAGACAGACAGAGTGGTAAGAAGGCCCTGCTCCCAAGCTTACAATTGCAATTACTTTACTTTCTAGGGTCTGACCTGGTTTTTGCACTGTGCATTAGTAAATCGGGCACAAGCTCTGAAAAGTTAAGCTTTTCAGAGTTTGTTAAATAGCTCCAGACCACAGTCCCCTTGAGAATAATGGAGCCTGCGGCAGTTTGCTTAATGTAGGAGATTTCTCTGATATCTCCTGCGTTAGCCTAATGTTAAATAGTCTAATAGCTTAAGTTTACCTGAACCATGCGAAAGTAGATGTTAAACTGCATAATGTTGATGCTCCTCTCTACTACCCAATAAACCTCTAATAACACGTCAAACTTATCACCTTAAGCAGCACGTGGCATGAGGTGCAGCTGAACATCGCGTATTTCCATCCATTATGGTAGGAATCTCCGCTCATTTTTCTGCACAACTCTATAGGATGTGAGAAATTATGAGGGAAGATTTCTGCCATAACATCAGCGCAATGTATCTTTGGACACTGTTATAAATTTGGTAAAATGGTCACAGTTTAATTTTAATTGAAAATGGGGGGCGCAGAAAGCAAAATGCGAGTTCTGCTAAACAGACTAATACTAAACCAAAGCGCGAGAATGGCCAACTAGAGCGGAATCCACAATTGTGCAACCACATCCTGGCCTACATTAGAACACCTCATCCTTTCTCTCGATTCTCATGCAGATGTAAGTGCCAGAGTCAGACAAGTCTGCATGGGTGCATGGGCGTGAGGGCAATTTTCTAGGCATGATTTCACTGAAGATACACTATGCAAACTGGCATAAACTGCAGATTGAAGAGACCTAACCTCTGTTACCTTACCCTTTGTGACATATTTAAACCATACAACATACCTTCATGAATAAAGACGCAGACAACTGTTAAATTTAACTAATTAACATTGTGATTTATTAATTGGATTATAATTGGCTTAGCTTTTATACTCGGTGGTGGAGAAGGCAAAGATGGTGAGGCGACCCTGAGTGTGTCAAAACTTACCAAACAGGCACTAACCACTGGTCCCAGGACGACTCCTTTACGATTGGCCGGTGCTAAATCTGGCTTCAGTTTACCTGTCCACCCTCTGGGCTCACAGTGTCCTGCCCGTACAGAGCATTCCAAGGAGTTCTGTTTAATGAACCAAGAGCCAAGGTGCTTCGAAGAGGGTAGTGCCCTTTGGCCAATCAGCGGTAGCACCGTGTGACTGGTTGCTGACTCACATTTGCCTTCTTGCCACAATCTGAAAGCAAAAGGTTAATGACATATCATGACATCTTGTTGTTGACTAATTGAAGGTGTGACAAGTACCTGCTGTAATTTATACTTATATGGTATATAGTCATCATATGTATTGGTTTGAAATTTAAAAGACTATCTATACTCCACTGTAGCCCTCATATTAGAGAGATTCTTTCTTATCTTTACCTTTTTCATGCTGATAATGAATTCTGTAAAAAAATTGTGTCTTTTCCTGCATATCATCTGTTCCTTTCGTCTATGTTTCTATGTGGATTTTGAATGCAAAAAAAAATAAAGGCTATGTTCTGTTACTTAGGACAGTGAGGGGCAACATGAAGTAGCTGAGCAGCAGGCAGGTCATGTGACTTGGAAGCAGGTCATGTGATTTGCTAGTCGGCTGTCCTCGTGTTAATAACATCGGGAGCAGCCTGCTGGGGGCCACAAAAGAAGACACTATGAGCGCGCAGGTTGCCAGTGGGCCACCTGATGCGCACCGCTGACTTAGAGCTTTGACTCTGGTTTTAAATTCAGAAATATTTTGTCTATTCAACAGGAACAAGTAAAGGGTATTTTTTTCTAACTGCCCAGAATAGAAGCTCACATAATATGTTAGAAAGACATTAAAGCACAAAATTACCTCATCTTTTATTTTTACATTCCTAGAAGAGAAAATAAAAATAAATCTGATATCATGGCTGTCATATTGATTTTTTTTAAAGTCACCGCAGACACTGTCTGTGTATTTGCTTTATATTTTTTTAAATAGGTCTTGAAGAATTATTATAGCGGAAAATTTCCTATTGTACTGTCATGGTCATGCCAGGCATATTTTAATCTGTACATTTTACAGCTATGGACAGTCTATTTAGTGGTTTTATGTTGATTCTGTCTTTGCAGGCATGAAATCTCCATATCAGAGGAAGGTAGGGGAGAGGTCATCCCTCTTCTGCTTTGTATCTATAGGCCAGAATATGAAGAGAATCTGACACTATCTTTTTACACAGCTAGAATGCTTTACCAAAGCAGATAATATTGCTATATTAATTGGTTGTTCCTATGCCAATCAATTTCACATCTTTAAAAGATGTGGGAGGTTTACACTATAATAAATGGTTTAAAAAGGAAATTAGTACTAAAAAATGCTAATCAACATTTGCATCATTTGTATGGGTCATACACTTAGATATTGGACCTGTACATTTAAAATTTAATGTAGGGATTTCCTTTGTCCTTGTTAGAAGTGGACAGCAGTACAAAAAGTGGGGCATGGTTACGCAACATTGGGGCATAATAATGCCATGTGGGGTGTGGTCACAACCCATTGGGAGCACTGCTTTTGAAGTGCTAGGCTGCCCCCCTCCCCTCCATCCCCTGTACATATCTGAGAATTGTTACATGCCCTAGTCACCCTGTAGTGACATACTTCCCAACTTCCAGGAGTCGGGACAAATGTGCCGACTGTTGAGAAGGTGCGACTGTCTCCTCAATGACAGATGATCCGGCCTAATTTGGGACAGTTAGGAGGTATGATCTCTTTCCTTTAAGAGCCCAAACAATATCATTAATTAATATGTTAAACAAAATTAGACCCTTGACTGAAGTATACCACTAGTTACCAGCAATTCACCTGAGCCTACACTATTGGCTACAAGTCTCCTGTCCTATATTTATACCTTTATCCATGCATATTTTGCATCAAAAGATCTTCAGTTACTTATTGTGGGATATTGTATCAAATGCCTTGCTAAAATCTAAATAAGCTATATTAATGAATTCACTGTGATCTGCCTCTCCCGTTACAGACTCCCAGCAGAAAATCCAGTGCTGCTGGGATCTTGTAATGTGGTTGACTATTTTTTTTACTATTGAGGTCTATAGCTATCATATTCTCCCCTACTGCTTTTTGTGTAATGGAACTGCATTCTCTATTTACCTGGAATTATAGCTGTCACGGAGCCTTAGTTGGGAATAGGACTCGAAACCCCACTCTAGATAGACTTACCCCCAGAGAGGTGCGGTGTCTAACAGTAGAGAGGTATTCACCAGGGATCCCAGCAAGGGAATATGGACTTAGCTGCTCTCTAACCGCACGTTGCGGTCCTCTAAGGGTGATTAGAGCAGGGTGAGATGGAACCATGGAGTGGCGCAGGCCTGCTGGAAGATAAATGCAGAGGTTCAGGTGAACGGAAGTGGACCGATGATGAAGCACGAGGTTCACGGTGAGCCACAATGCTGGGTCCATGATGTCACTAGGCCCTGTCCCCTCTGTTTAGTTTACACAGAACTCCCAGAAATTTGTGTGCCTCCCGGACATTCTGGGAGAGTAGGCTAGGCAACAATGAGTCAGCCATTCTAAAATCTAAAACCTTTGTTTGGTGCTGTTTTGCTTTACTATTTCTATGGGGCATATTTAACAAGCACCGCAAAAAATGAAAAATAGTTCTCAATCCTTATCGCATTGATAAGGATTGAACTATTTCTCAAATTTATTAAAAAACTCTCTACAGGAACAGCTGTTGCGAAAAACGGCTGTTCCGGTGAAGTGTAACACTTACCTTTACACTGGCTCTTCACTTGACTGCGATCTGGTTTCCTGCTTTGAATCCCTGTGCACATGCGCCAACCGGAAAATTGGGCATGTGCACAGAGAACCCTACCGTGCAGTGTGAAGAATGAACAGTTGTCATGTGACAGGGAGGGATCACATGATCCCTCCACACATGCACTGTTCAGCTCTGCTCTTCAAAGCAGAGCTGCAAGTAATGAAAAGCTTAAATTATGTCAATGTACGCCAGCCTGAGCTGGCGTACATTACCACATGTGTAAGAGTATTTTCATACTGTCTTGAATTGCGGTACATAGCAGTCCCCATAGACATCTATGGGGACTGCTATGTATTTCGACAAAAAATGCAAAGCAGCCTATATCTATGATGTCTGCTGCGATGCAGTGTTGATAGATTAGGAAAATGCTTAAATTTGCATCCATTCCCCGAAAGCAGCTGTTTTTGGGGAATTTCCATGTGAATGAACAATAAAAATAGGCCCCTATATATTAAACCACACTGATGGTCACATCAGCTCACATATATACAAAAGGGTAATCTATTACTATTACTCCTCTATTACTGCCTCTATCAAGTACAATGAAAAGATACATGACAAATTGATCAAACAAAGTAGCCTTTCAAAATTATAATCTAACTTCAGTAACATATTTTATACTAAAAATGGGCAAGACTTTTATTGATTTCTGTTTTCTTTTACATTATAAAAATCATCTGAACTGTCAGACATTGTGTTGAAGTGATTGATTCTTCACCAGGGATATTTTAAATGAGCAAACCTTTAACGATGTCCACTGATGTAATGAAATCTCCTACACATGCAACTTGCTTGAGTCAAGACATTTTTACTGTCATTCTTAAGGCTACCCAGGTGTTCCTTTTTTTCTACATGGCTGAATAGTATTATTATTTTCTCCACATGTCTCAAGCTGTGCATACAGTGACTGTCTCACAATTGCACAGAATGCTAAATATTTGAATTTGCACATCAACCTTTAGAGTTTATGCTGCCAAAAGGGGATTGCTTCCTGTATAGCGTTAAACTTATAGTGTTAAATGCTTAAAATGCTGAGGGAAGAATTCAAGGATTTCTCAAATTAATTTCTTAGTCTATCAACTTTTCTGAGAGTGGATTGCTTGATAAACTGTTTTATTTTTTATATTCAGTCCGTAAAAGACAGCATAAATTACATTTGGGATTTTTTGTTTGTAAACAGTTATTATGTTTACTCGGAATAGTTACCTATGTGCACCAAACACTCTGGTCCTCCAGTACTACGGCTTAATTGAACACCTTTCTCACCATTGGGGGGTATGTAGAGTTGGAAGCAGAAAGCAATATGCTGCGTGTCATACATTTGTTACTTCTGCACTTGTGCGCAAAGCACTAGTTGTGGTTGCAGCCATATTATTCTTTTTATTATTATTATTATTATTACTATTATTATTATTATTATTATTATTATTATTATCGTAGATTTGTAAGGTGCCCCAGTGCTCCACAGTGACATACAGTAGGGAAAGCAAGAACATACATAAAACAAGAACATACATAAAACAAGGACAGACATAAAACAAGGACAGACATAAAACAAGGACATACATAAAACAAGAACAGACATAAAACAAGGACAGACATAAAACAAGGACAGACAAGGTAGACAAAATAAATGCAGACATGAAAACAAAGGGTAGAGGACCCTGCTCATTAGAGAGCTTACATTCTAAGTGGAAGAGGGTTCAGGTGAAACAAGATGAGTGAGTGTGGCTTAGAGTGGAGATTGGGACAGCTGTGAGGGTTTATTAGTGTGAATAGTATCATCAAGGATAAGGTAAGCACACCTCATTGGGCGTGGTAGGTAACTTCATAACTGGGAAGCAGCACGAGAGAAGTCTCTAAGGTGCGAGTGAGAGTTGGTTACCAGAGATGAGACAAGGTTACCAGAGATAGATCTAAGAGTTATATGAGTTACACTAGTAGCCCCTTACAATTGAAAATGTGCAATGGGGGGAAGCAGAAGGCATACAACATAGCCAAAATATATTATGGGTGTTTTGGAGCAAATGCCTGTCAGCAGTCGGGTGCTCAACCACTGGTGTAAGTTACAAACTGATTATCATGACGACCAGCTGTCCAGCTTAGCATACCCATGATGCAATTTACATTTGTATTTTAGACAGAAATTGCATCCAACATTACATGAGGCCCTATGTGTGCATAAAATGAGGCAGACTAGAATATACTTGTCCAAATTATATTTCAGGATCAAACTGTGCCGTTGAGTCACCATAGCTCAAAAGCATATAATACATATATACATGCATATATTTGTACAGAGTGGTGATATGTATATTAACTTATTGAAGAGCTTATACTCTGATGTCTCAGATCACAACATCCTCTACAAACCTGTGAGTTTGGGCCTGATTGTGTCCCAGTCTCTGATTGTGTTTTATTGTATTGTAGTCTAGAGTAACATAGCCAGAATTTATGAAAGGTTAAACGTGAAAGCAATCTCGTCATTTCACTGTGGGGAATGGGGCCAAAATTACCCGATTTTCCGCAAATCGCATCATGGAGGCCTCCATCCCTCCCACTTCACTAGGAAGTGGACAAAATGCAGCAGAGTGGTCTGCTGTCCTGGGAGTCCTGCAGACCTACCCCAAATTCAAGGAAGTGGGTATAATGTACCCTTCTCCCCACAGCCACATGTGAACCCCATTTATCATTCCCACCATTACTATACACACATTATACCCATTGATGTCCCCCAACTAATCCCAGCACTTAAACCAGACGTGACAGACAATAATTTATAGAAACACCGTGACCTGGACCACAGCCATTTCTGGTGATCAACATACTATACAGACCCATTCCCTGGTTATTAGTGTAAAAGACAGATCCCACTAGCCACCAGTCTATGCACTGGTGGCTAGTGGGCAATACAGAGACAATTCTCTGGTGCCTAATATAAAATTCAGACCTCATTATCTGATGGTTAGTTTACAATACAGAGTATTGTACCTAGTGTATGATACAGTGATCCGTTCCTTGTGCTATTTTTGGCTGGATTCGTGTACTGTCTTAAACTAAACTCTGGCAACAAGTTACAGTTTAGTGCAGACAGGGTCACAAAGGAAAATTATGCCAGAGTGCTCCCCAACAGGCTGTATGTGCAACCACAGCAACAGTCATTGCAGCTCAGAGGGTGTGACTGTGGGGACCAATAAGAAACTATTCGTCCATGCAGTGACCTGCTCCCATTTTTCCCACACCAGGGTGTCAGGAGCCACGGATCTCCTGGGCATCAGGCAGCCACCCAATCAGCCCCTCTTATAATAAACCACTCTCAGGCCCCCCGAAAGCTCCAGTCTCAGGTCTTTACCCAACCCCTCCCCTTAGCACCCCTGAGGTTAGGACACAAAACATGTCTGTTAATAGTCAATAATTATAGAGGCTGCACTGAGACCCAGCAGGAGGGCTCAATCTGCATATGAGCATTTTCATTCTACCTGTTTTTTTAATACACATTTCACAGAATTTATTCACAAATAAATTAATTTGTTTATCGAGTCTGAACAGACCAAATTCTGACAAGTCCCAGAGATGAATTATCTCACTGAACTCTAAGAGCAACCTGTAATGAACCTGACATGACAGTTGGTCAGATTATAGAAAGTTGCATCTGTTTAGCCATAACTGTATAAGTTTAATGAATAATGTATATTGACTGTCCTTTGTCCTTGCAAGGAGTGCATTAGCTGCCCAGCACTTCCAAATCTGTGATGTCAAGCTTTTTAATTAGGTTTAACAGATAACTTATTATTCTACTACATTACCTGCTGTTCAGAAAAAGAGTTTTCTCTATGAGAGGCTTTCAAGGCCTGATGCTGCTTTATGGTCTGTGTGGAATGATGTTTTGGTCTTTTTGGACTAATCCCAATAAACGTGCTGCATAAATTAGATCCCTCCTTCTAAAAGTCAGCAGAAAACATGCTGATAACTACAATACAGTAAACAGAGATTACAATATAAAAAGGAAATAAAGTTATTTGAAGTCAAACCAAATGAGAGAGGTTATGTCTTTCTACAAAATAAACAATTGCTAAGAAAGAGAAACATTTTCTCTCTTCTTTTTTTACTAATTTTTCTTCCCAACAAGGTAGCACGTTATATCTTAATCCAAGACAATCAATTAAAAAGTTAACATCTAGTTTCTTCCTTTTTCCTATTTTATTTTATTGATATTATTTTTTCTTACCAATTGCCTTTTTAGTTGTCAAAGTCAGATTTCTTCTGTTACTTTTTCAATCTTTTATTATTCTTTCCAATGTTTCTTTCTCAGTCATCTATCTCTCTCCTCTCTCTCTTTCTTTCTCTCCCTTCCTTTCACTTAACTATTGCGCCATTTTTCTTTCTCTATCAATATTACCCCCCCCCCAAACCTCTCTGTCTGTCACTCTTTCTCTCTCTCCACTCTTTAAATCTTTCTCTCTCTACTTTCTGTCTGTTTGCCTCATTTTCTCAACTTCTCTGTAACTTTCTCTGTCACAATATTTATCTATCTCTCTATATCTCTCATCATTTTACATTTTTACTCCCTCAGTTTGTGGGAAAAGGAAGCAGTATATCACGAGATTGGAGCACTTATGGCTTTCTGTCTGCGCTAATAAATGGAAAGTTTACCCCGAGTTAACTGGCATTGACCTGCATCCAAGCCAGCCGACCCTGGTTCCATGAAAGTGGGAAGTATTTTTAAACCATACTTGTCTACTCTCCCAGAATATCTAGGACACTCACGAATTTTATGGGGTCCTTTGGATTCCCAGGAATGTAGGCCATCCTCTCAGATCCTGGGACAGTGATGATGCAAATCACTTTGTCATGGTGGGGGGAGATCCAAAATGCAGACAATATGTCCTAAATTTTCTACACCCAGGAAAATATCTGGAAAAGCAATTGGACTTTATTAACCTACCAGTTTACTAACAGAGGTGTAACTCTTTTGAGAATGATTAACCACCTCATAACAATCATATAATAGAGTAATACAAGGGAGCAGAACCAACTTGAATTACATACACCATATGACCCATACCTGGAGAAGAGTCAGATGTTCACCAGTCTTTATATTTCATCCTTTCAGTAAGGCAAAGGTCTAGCCTTGTGTCGCACCATTTTTGGTGGGTACACACTATTGCGTAGACCTGCATAGTTCCACTTCTACAATATCTCAATGTTGTCTTCTCTGCTTCTGGCACACAGAGTCTCAGCAGGTCCCTCAGCCAGCTCTGTCGAACAAATTGCTCTCAGGGATATGGATGCCGATATATGACCCCTGTGGTTCCCATACTGTGTGACATTGACTAGCATTTATTGTCATTTATATGGTATTTTACAAAATCATGCTAAAATATTGATATGCACAATATAGATATAAATGCCATCCTGGTATCAGGCACTAAGCCTGTGAATTCATTGGGCATAAAACCTGTAAGTGAGGAACAGAGTAGAAATAGATCAAGGTTGGGCATCAAATAGTTACTTATGTGGGTGGGGTAGATGTGTGACATCCACTACCAAATCTACGGCGACATGGGAACAAGGTAAGTTCTAAAGCATAGTTAGTGTTGTTAACCTTGCCTATGATGTGTTCCATCTAAAGCGTCATGAAAGCGACTCTTTCCTTACATAGGGATATCAGTGGAGCTACCAGGTTTCTTCAGTATGTTGCAATAAGGCATCCAGCCACTTCAAGAGGATGAGTGGTCAATCTCTTCTGAATCTATGTGGATCATAGAGAATTTTAGCATTAAGGGACAAAATTGTAAGGCCTCATGACTCATTAATACCAGATCGCAACATGCCAATTTCAGGACAGGATGATATAAGTGATTAAGTAATCAAGGCCCAGCCATGGTTCCATAACACAGACGTAATAAAATGTTATTATTCAACAATCTGAACCAGGGCAGAGCATGCATTTTATACCTGTGTATAATAATCTAGGTAGGCTGTGGTTGGTTCTGTAGCATATATAGAATGTTTTGAGTCTGGGAACTTTTCAAATGTCACATCAGATTTCCATTGAGACAGCCGTGGTAGAGTCTTGTCAGTAGTCAGCGATTATCAACACAAACGAGGAAGTTCACCATCGCTTATTACAGTGATGATGTCTATAAGAAAGTTTTAGAGAAGCCCGAATGCGGAATCTTTAACCACTGATGAATCCTGGGACTTATGAGCCTCCAGACATCAGAGCTCATTGAATATAAGCGATGTAATCAGAACTATTTATGCAGATATTATTTACAGGGGTTTATGTATAATTAATTACATCACTTGTGTATTATATATACATAAACTATGTGAAGGAGTGTATAATATGTTTGTGCTATTTGTGTGCAATCAAAAACTTAAATCAGCATTGAAACAAACCATGTCTCTTGCTAGACTAGTAAATAACAGCAAGTTTAACCTGTATGAGAATGCAATTATGTTATTGCTGTGCCTTAGCAGTCCTGGGGCTAGATTTACTAAGCTGCGGGTTTGAAAAAGTGGGATGTTGCCTATAGCAACCAATCAGATTCTAGCTATCATTTTGTAGAATGTACTAAATAAATGAAAGCTAGAATCTGATTGGTTGCTATAGGCAACAACCCCACTTTTTCAAACCCGCAGCTTAGTAAATCTAGCCCCTGGTATAATTTAGGTAGCTGGTTCTTTCTAGAATAAGAGTTCATGAATAAGATATACATATATGGTGCTACTTAACATAACTCCTCTCCAATTAGATACACCACAATGCTTTAATTTAATTATGACAAATATTGATAATCATCTTTATTCAGTATTTAGGTCCCTGTATAGCATATCGCAATGCCTACATAACACTTGTCACCCCAAAATATTTATTATCCTAACATTGTTTACCAGTTATTTTAGCATTTTTTTCTATGGACATTATTCTAAAACCTTAGTTATGGTAACAACAATGTTTATTTAAAGGAGCTCATCTTACTGAATAAAAATAAATGAATCCATTGAAGGAGTGATGCTTTGTTCAAAAGTTATTTCTAGTCATCCAAAGCTTATTTTAGCCAGAATAATTCAGCCTGAAATACAGAGAATCGTGCAGAATAAGTTATGCATATATGCATAATTTATTCTATGTCGCGTTTGGGAAACGACAGTTGCACATAGAGTTCTTACCTGATCACGATCGGTCCACCTAACATCCGTACAGACTCCTCAGCATCACTCCCCACACATCGCTTCGGTCTGCTCAGCGCAGGAAACAGACCTTCTTTATGCTGTCTCTGTCTTCTCCAATCCCTCCTGCCGGCAGCGCCTCTTTTCCAATTTGGTGCTTCTCTTGATTGAAGAAACTGTGTTTTCTTCAATCCGTGTCAGCTTCCTTCTGTTGCCTGCAGAGGGTTCTTCTTATTTTTCTTCCAGGGTCTTTTTTCTATGTTTGGACTCCTGTGCCTTTTCTTCTGTCTTCTCTTCTTCTCCGCCAGCCGTCTTCTCTCTTTGGCTTCCTGTACTGGTATTATTAGACCAGTGCAGGAGGTGGGGCTTAGCGACACAGTGAGCTGACAAAATTCAAAAGACCGGACGTGACCCCTAATTGGCTCAACATCCTGGCCACTGATTGGCTGATAGCAAATCTGTAAAGATTTACTGTCACCAATGCCGGGGAGTGAGGATGGAAGTGAACCCTTATTTGTGCTCGATTGCTGGTCGAGTGAGAGACTTCCTCTCCTCCTATTCATCCTCTTCATGGGCTCCACATCAGGAGGGCACTATTAAACACATTTATAAAACATAAAGTGAAAATTAGCTATGTGTACTTGTTATTTCCCTGAGTACATGAAATTCTTTTAAAATAAAATCTGAAATAAGTGGAGTATTCCAAAACTAAGCAGAAATAAGATAGGTCCTTTTAAGATATTTGTTAAAAATAATACACAGTGGGGTCAAGTCAGCATTCTCAGGAAATTATCTTTATAATGTATTTTATTGTATTTTAAAGGACAAAAAAGACAACTTAATTCTAACAGTATTAGAGATGAATGGTTTGGATTTGGACAAATCCGACAGATTAAAATCTTGGGGTACAGAGTCATGACCAAATTTGGAACTGAATTCGAGGCACAACGTCATTTCCAATAAAATGTCGGATCTTGCTAGTTTTGGAATGATATTTTTTATATTTAGCCCTTCCCACTGTTCTCAGCTGCCATTTTAGAAGTGATAGCAGGTTGGCACTGTGTTTTGCTGCAATTCTGTGATAAGAAAATCGCTTGTAGATGGTTAGACAGGGTGAAAGAGGCAATGTGTATTGTGTGTATTGCAATAGCTGTGAATTTACTGCAGTTAATTTAGAGATCAGTCTGCTAGAATTGTGTGCTGATCAACTACGTGTCAGAGAGAGAAGAGTAGACAAGCAGTGGTGACTGGTTGCTGTAATATTATATTATACAGTCATGGCCAAGTATTGAGAATGACACAAGTATTGGTTTTCACAAAGTTTGCTGCTTAAGTGATTTAGAACTTTTTGTCAGATGTTGCTATGGTATACTGAAGTAAAATTACAAGCATTTCATAAGTGTCATAGGCTTTTATTGCCCATTGCATTAAGTTTATGAAAAGAGTCAATATTTGAAGTATTGACCCTTCTTTTTGAAGACCTCTGCAATTCGCCCTGACATGCTGTCAATCAACTTCTGAGCCACATACTAACTGATGGCCACCCATTCTTGCCTAATCAATGCTTAGATTTTGTCAGAATCTGTAGGTTTTTTGTTTGTCCACCGGCCTCTTGAGGACTGACCACAAGTTCTCAATAGGATTAAGGTCTGGGTAGTTTCCTGGTCATTGAAAAAAGATTTCAATGTTTTGATCTCTGAGCCACTTAGTTATCACTTTTCCCTTATGGCAAGGTGCTCCATCATGCTGGAAAAGACATTGTTAGTCTCCAAACTATTCTTGGATGATTGAGAGAAGTTGCTCTTGGAGGATGTTTTGGTACCATTCTTTATTCATAACTGTATTCTTAGGCAAAATTGTGAGTGAGCCCTTGGCTGAGAAGCAACCTCACACATGAATGATCTCAGGATGCTTTACTGTTGGCATGACACAGGACTGATGGTAGCGCTCATCTTTACTTCTCCGGCCAAGTGTTTTTCCAGATGTCCCAAAACAATCTGATAGGGGATTCATCAGAGAAAAATGACTTTACCCCAGACCTCAGCAGTCCAATCCCTGTACCTTTTGCAGAATATCAGTCTGTCCCTGATATTTTTCCTGGAGAGAAATGGCTTCTTTTCTGGCCTTCTAGACAACAGGTCATCCTCCAAAAGTCTTCGCCTCACTGTGCGTGCAGATTCTCTCACATCTGCCTGCTGCCATTCCCAAGCAAGCCCTGCACTGGTGGGGCCCCCATCCTGCAGCTGAATCAACTTTAGGAGACGGTCCTTTCGCTTGCTGGACGTTCTGGGGCACCCTGAGGCCTTCTTACCTACTATTGAATCTCTCTCCTTGAAGTTCTTGATGATCCAATAAATGGTTGATTTAGGTACAATCTTACTACCAGCAATATCCTTGCCTGTGAAGCGCTTTGTGTGCAAAGCAATGACTGCACATTTTTCCTTACAGATAACCATGGTTAACAGAGGAAGAATAATGATTTCAAGTACCACCCTCCTTTTAAAGTTTCCAGTCTGTTATTCTAACTCAATCAGCATAACAGAGTGATCTCCAGCCCTGTCCTCGTCAACACTCTCACCTGTGTTAACAAGAGAATCACTGACATGATGTCAGCTGGTCCTTTTGTGGCAGAGCTGAAATGCAGTGGAAATGTTGTTTTTGGGATAAAGGTCATTGTCATGGAAAGTAGAAACTGTGAAATTAATTGCAATTCATCTGATTAGTCTTCATGACATTCTGGAGCATATGCAAATTGCCATCATAAAAACTGAGGTAACTGACTTTGTGAAAAATAATATTTGTGTCATTCTCAAAACTTTTGCCCATGACTGTTGTATATATAGAATAGACATCAGAACTATTTAGTAGAGAAAAGCAGGGTGCTGTATGACTGCAAGCAGTGCACCCAAAAAATAAATATTTTTTTTCCTTTAAATTCCCAAGAGTTTAAATCTAAAAGCAATTGTGTGAGGGGCAGAATCAGTGACCTCTAAACAATTTAGTGAACAACAAACAGGGTGCTGTTTGACTGTTAGCAGCACACTCCATTTTTTTTTTTTGCTTTTTAATTCCCAAGTGTTTCAGCCTAAGTTTAATTATTTGAGAGGCAGTTTAAGTGACTGATCAGTGATCTGAACTATTTAGTGGACAAAAAACAGAGTGCTCTGAATAACTTGGCACTGTGTGCCAGCACTACTATGCTGAAGGGATGAGGAGGAATGATTATGATGCTAAAGACAGTGCTGCTGCTGAAGGCGATACACCTACTCAGAGTCATGGTCATGTAGTCTTTCATTTGACCAGTACTGCTTGTCCAAATATTCGTAGTTAAGTGGATAGTCGGTTCAATGGCAATTTTTATAGAGACTGAATTACTTTTTGTTTAACCTCCCGATACAACTGAGGAATTGCTGTTCAGGAGAAATGGAATTGAAATGGAATTTGGTAGCATGGACACATTATCTCAACTAATTTACTAAAATGTGATGCATTGATGGCGAAAATTCGACGCACATCCAATGCTTACATAGCTGTCATGGCAGTATGCTGGCTGTCATACTTGCAAACACGTTCTGCACAGACAATTGTTGTTTAAAACTGCTTACTCTTCTTGATATACTACCTGAATGAACTCACTGCAAATAACTTACCTGGGAGATAGTAAGCTGGAGCGCAGGGCCTTCTTACCTCTCTGTCTGTCTGTATTACCCAGTATTGTTTTATAACTGTGTTTGTTCCCAAATGAAAAGCGCTACGGAAGGTAGGAGATGCCTTTCTCTTATTGTGGCATCACATAGGCCTTGACAAATGTTGTCTGGGTTGGAATAAAAATATTTCCACATGCAAGAGGTGGATTTTTTGTATTTTGTCCAAGCATGATAATGCACTTACAATGGGCATGAGGTGGTACCACGGGTGACTGATTTACTTGGACACATACATCATTCTTCTCATTATCTTGTTCAAGTACAACACATTGGGACAATTATCCCCACCATCCTGTTGCATATTAGCAAGTTCCAAAGTAGCATCCTTAATTTCTATGTCTAAATCATTGTCATTACTACTCATTCTCACAGTTCCAAAGGTATGCAGTCCATGGCTAGACATTGATTTGGTTGACATTTAGAAAGTCCACCACATTACATCAACAATTTTATATCTACAATTCAAATGTAGACAGTATTATATGGTTAGGGATGTAGTTAGGTATAGGGATAGAGATGGGGTTAGGGATAGGATTAGGGTTAGGATTAGGGATATTATTGTCAACCTAAAATACTGTTTACATTTGAATTGTCAACCTAATAATACTGTCTACATATGAATCATCAACCTAACAATACTGTCTACATTCAAATTGTGGGTCTAATAATACTCTCTATGTCATTGTTAACTTTCCAATTCTGTCTATATTATGGTGTCGACATATAAAGGACGATTAAAACGTGTTAAAAATTGTGTTTGCGAGATTTTAGGGGAGTGAAGGGGAGTTTTAACGCTGTCATGTTTAACACAAAAAAAATGGTTTTGTATACATTAGATTGCATTACTCACATTGATAATATCTACATTACATTACTTTCTTTAGCCTATTTTTTTTATTGAACTATTTTTTTACCGTACAATCATCTATACCATGTCAAAACACAATACTACATTCATATTTGTACCAAAAACATACATAAATATAATTAATTAGTAATTTTATTTTTTATTTTTTTTATATTTTTTTATTTCAATGTTTTTCACAAGAAAATCTACTTACACAAGTTAGGCATTAGTGATAAACATAAGTTTAACTTTCTTTCAACATTATTACATGATTTCAAATACTTTTCAGAGGTTTTTTTATTTTTAACACACCCCAAGTAGGTACGAGATAAAACATATAAAGCATATTTTCCTGCTTTACCCGCCGCGTTAAAAAACAACTGAATAGCTTTTAACGCGGCTGCCTCTCTCACACCCTATACTTTCAATAGACCTTTCACTGGAGCGCAAGAGGACCGTTTCTTGAAAAAAAAAAACGTAGCGTTAAAAATGGAATTGCGGGTAAAGTTAACCCGCTCGAATATGATAAAAAAAACAGCGTTAAAATGACAACACGGTCAAAAACAAAACTCGCTGACAATTGAATACCCCCCTCAGAGCGAGAAGGTGGTGCATGGGAAGTTACAGAAAATACATGACAATGTTGGACATTCTATTTTTTTAATGGGCATTCTAGCACGTGTAACAGGACCACCTCTGCAAAAAGTGGGTATAGACTGAGCCTTTTCTTGCCACTGCATGCGATGTCTGGAATGTTAGTTATTTTAATTCTTTTTTAGATAAATCACCACATTCTTCAGTAACTTTTCTTTTAATAGTTTGTTAAAGTCATATCATTAAAATTGAATGGAAGGTCAATCTGAATCAATGTATATTTATGATTATTTCATGTACAGTTGCTATCTTATCATACACTGTTGCAATCAAATCTGATTTATTACTATTATTGCTTCATTGTACATAAACTTTATGAAACATTATTCTAAGTACAATTATGTTGCTCTTTAATGGCGGAAGCCTCCAGGGAAATACTTGTTGAACCAATATCTGGTGGTTGGCTTGTTGAACCAGTATTTGGTGGTTGGCAGTTACCATGGAGAAAGTCCCAAGCCTCAAGAACAAGCAGCGGACTTATAATGAACTGTGTTATTGGACTGTCCCTAGCCTTTGGCCTATAGGAAAGTGACCATTGTAACTGTGATTGAAACTCCTGTTATACAGTCGATCCCCCCTGCATCCTCTTGTGCATAAATAACTCAACTCTGCCCTTTGGAGAGCAGAAGCTTCATGCTGGTACTAGTCGCGCTTGCGCACTATATTGGCAGTACTTTCAAACTTACTTTTATTTGCAAAATAAACTTTTTGTGGTTTGGAAGCACAACCTAATCGGACACACACTTATTTACCTTTAAACACTTACATCAAAAGCAGATGTTTTGTTCGGATTTGGAACGTCCTTGCTTACACTTACATCCTACATGATCTTTTTTACTAAAAAAAAAGTTGAAAAAGTATTCCTACTAGCAGTATTAATACTGGGATGCTCCTGACCTATAGATTGATCCATGATTGACAACAGGAGTAAAGCTAATTGAATGTGGAGCTGCATGCAGCTGCCACCTCACCACGTGAATGGCCAATGAGATAGGGAAAGGAGGGATTGTTACCTTGCAGTGTAAGCACTGCTCCACAATATTATCAAAATTAATACAATTAGTTTGTTAAAGAAAATGTTTTGTTTTATTTGGGTTGTGCTGTCAAACACAGCGCCTGGTCATTTGGCCACTTACTAGTACAGATGTGATCCTGTTCCTCACACAATTGTCTTCACAGTCAAACACCTGGATTTTAAGATCAAGAGATTTCTCCTGGCTTCCCTAGTTCACATTCGAATTGTCAACCTAATAATACTGTCTACATTTCAATGGCCAACCTAATAATACTCTCAAGGCCTTTATTGTCGACTTTCCAACCCTGTCCATATTATGGTGTCGACCATATAAATGTCGATCATGTATATGTATAAAACCCAACAAGAGGTAGAATTCCCCACTTTATATGCTTCAGCAATTTTTTCGAACCCAGTTGCGGGGTGCAGTTGTAAAGAAATCATTACAAAATAGACTGTAAATAACTAAATGAATGTTAATGCTATACTTAGTAATGTAGGAACACGGACAGCTCAAAATCTCTTTTTTACCTATTTTTCAAATTTTTTAATTAAATGCAGATCCAAACTGAAACACATGAAACTTTTTGCCCAAAACAAAAAAATGAAGATGGTTTGGGAACCAAAACAAAACACGGGGGTCTGTGCAGATCTGTAGACATTATGGTTAAGAAGTTAAAATATTGGGAATTTCCTGTATACCACTAAACTTAAAATTCAAATAGACCATACTGTTCACAAATATCATGTAAAAGTCCACATACTGGGGTTGATTCATCTTGAACGCAACTTGCATCCCAACTTGCATGTAAGTTGCATTTTGAAAAAGAGCACGGAACTACGTATGCCTGTTTTGAAATCCAAGCGGATTTCAAGATACATTTTCCTTTGAATTCGGGTATAAGTACACTCTGCCTAAACGTTGCTTGCCACTTGTAGACAAATAGAGCTTAGTGCATGATATGGTCATGCATATGTGCAATATAAAGACACATCAGAATGCACTTAAAAAATTGTATATAGTAAAAGCAGACAACTCTTAATAGTGTAATCATTAACAAAAATGTGTTTAAAAAATGTTTAACTTATACCTGCAATGTAGATGGTGCAAATGATATGGCTAAAAAAACACTTAAGAGAAACGCAGAAATTGAATCAGCCGCAACTGCATTGGCATGTCCTCGGCACACCCTTGCTGTACATTACCTACATTAGTCTGCCCCTTATCTCCTCCATTCTGCCGATCCAAATTTTAGGCAGTCATTTGCATGCAGACATAAATTGCTTGCAGTTGCGTTCAGTGGCGTAAGTCCTGTTTCGCGGCATGCGCACAGCTGTTTCACACATGATACGCCATGCAAATGGACTTACATTTGCAGATTAATTATTTTTTCAAAATACTTGCTGTGAAGCTGAGTGCAAACTGTATCAGCCATTTCATGCAGTGTTCTTCAATAGCCTTGCAGGTAGGAAGGTTGGTGTGCATAGGTAAGAAAAAACCACACCCATGATTACAAATTTTTCTTAGATATCTTCCCTTCTGAAAGGCTCCATACACTTGTACAGTACTAGTATATCAAGTACTTATAATTTAAATATAGTGGTCCCTTAAGGCAGTAAAATCTTATATATTCCAGAACAATAAATTATTTAATACAAGTGTACTTCAATTCATGTATTTTATGACCTAAGTGCAAAATTCTGCAAAATATATTTGTGAATTTAAAAACAAAATCCCATTTTTCAAAATCTTTCTTTTCTTAACTTTTGAGAATTTAATTCACCATGCTTTGGAGAATAGTGGTGAACAAAATCTACACCTTCTGATGTCTGAAAGAGATGTCGGGCCTGATTCATTAAGGAAAGTAAAGCAAAAAAGAAAAGGAGTCAGTTTTGCACCTGGGCAAAACCATGTTGCATTGGAGGGGGAGATGAATTTAAAATATAAGGACAGATTTATAATTGGGGTAGGGCATGTCCTAGATCAACTTCAAATGTTAGTGTAAAAATAAAGCTATAAAGTATTTGTGTCCTACATGAAAAAAACAGCCAGTATGTTCCTTATGTGCAAAATAATAAACTAATTTGCACCCAATGTATTTTAACGTGGTTATGTCCAGGATAAAATTTACCCATTTGTTTGCCTCACTCTTAATGAATCAGTCCCATTGTTAAAAAGTTATTCAACTATTGTGCTACTCTTTCAGGATAATTTGGATTGTTCCTTTTGGAGTATATGGCTTACTTCACCTAAGTCTCCTAAGCCTCCTTCACTTAAGCCTAAGGGTCTTCAGACCCCCTTCGCCGCAAGGCTAGGGGGGTCCCTTTAGCCCCTGGGATTCGCCGAAGCTTCACCCAGAGCTCAACAACTAGTCCACCCCCTAAGGGGAGGACCTTCATTGGGTTTCAGGGGGACCAGAGCCTCAGGGCCGCACAGCCCCCCCCTAGATCTTCTCGGGGACAGGAGCCCAAAAGGGTCTACCCGCACCCAAAAAAATCCAAGAAACGTGAAAACACAAAAGCAAAAGTGACAAACGTGAAGAAAAATAAATAGTGCCGAGTGGATACCGCCCCAGCCTAATGGCTAATTTGAGCTTACTGAGTTACTGTGCTTATTGTTTACTGTACCGTGCTGTCACACCTCGTATTGTAATTGTTTGTCCCTGTACGGCGCTACGGACACCTAGTGGCGCCCTATAAATAAAAATTAATAATAATAATAATAATAATAATAATATTCCACTTCCAAGTAATGTTAACTCACAAAGAAATAAGCCATACCTTTTGGGTAGGGTACCTTTAACCTTTTATTTTAACTTAAAACTTTTCTTATGAATGCTACAATCTTGCGTATCTTGAGTGCAAACGTCAGTGATGTATTTTATCTTCCACTGTTCATTACAATTTATAAATTAATTTAGAGTTCCTGATTTGACTATGCAAATTATGGGTGAAAAGGCTAAAATTCTCTATTCTATCCATTCCCTTGTATTGTCTGATGAGTCTGAGCAACATCTGTGTACAGACTGCAGGAGAGGTAGGGAATGCTAGTGGCAATCCTGATGAGTGAAGGGGCAATGGGCCAACTCCTCGGGGAGACAGAAGCTCAATCTTTCTTCACAGTTATTTCTCTGGAAAATATAAGGTTCCTGATTTGTTAATTGAGAGTGACAGGAGCCATGGAAACTAATTTCTAGACTAGTTCTACGCAAGTAAGTTTATATATGAAATTTATATGCAGATATTAAGACATAAATAATGGAGAGTGAGGTAAATGAATACATGTAAGCATTTTTATCCCAGTTTTTGAAAGGGAAGTGTAGTATTGAAAATAGAAAATCTAAGGTATGCATGAATGAATTCCCCTTCAAGGTTTTCTTCTTTCTGTTCAAGCAAACATATAGTGTTTTAATTTGTCTAAGCCACTTATTTAACTGCATATCTGTTAAATACTCAAGGTACATTGTTAATTTCTTTGTCATTTTTTTAATTTATGATTTGTGATAACCCAACCTACAGTACTTAGTGGTGCATTTAATACCAACCTTATCTTAATATCCAGGCATACATTTTAATTTTGCACACACCTAGACCACAATTGCTGTTCCCACGTCCCCTCCCATTGCCACAGATGTCCGTTGCCCTAATTTTGACTACATGTATTCCACCACAAACAGAATTAAATGGGAAAAATAAAAAGAACCAGCTTGAAAAAAAAACCTAAGACAAATGTGGTAAATGCTACAAAAACAGGACACATGCAGCAGACATACCTTTCAATATGCTCTGCAGTCAGGGCAATGTTCTGACAGGTGACAAATCAGGACAGCCCCCTCGAATCTGGACCGTCACATCTAAATCAGGACAGTTGGGAGGTATGAAACCATTATTTTATTTTTCTTACTTAAAACCTTCATTTCTATTCATAAAGACCTGCCTTAGTTAGTGTGTAGTTGTATGGTAGCATTGCAGTCATTTTCTGTAACCTATAATGGTTTTGTGTGTGAAAAACCTAGCAGTAACTTGGCCCAGAATATGAAAATGTCTATGATTTGAGGAAAAATGTCCCACTATGCACACAAAGTTCACTCTTGTTATTAATCATCTAGTTGATTTCTTAATGGGCATCCTAATATCAGGACCTTATTCACATCTCTCCAGCTCAATAAAAGTAAAGTAATTTTAAGTTGTTATCATTATTATTTTTTTATTATTACTACGCATCCAAGGTTGGAACTTCAAACCCCAGCCTACTTCAGTGGACATTTGGTGACACTCAGCGCCTGATTCAGCAAGGCACGTATCTATTGATTTTAAATGTATCGTGCGCAAATCACTCTACGCATGCCCAGAACAGGGACATACAGCAGTAAACGCAGCTCTGTCTGCTCCATCTTCAATCCCAATAAACACTTACTTCATCCTACTATTTTGGGGAGTAAACGGGGTGCGGAAGGGGCGTTTTGCATTAGTCAATGTACAGTAGGGTCATGCCAAACTCAAGCGCACCCAGACACGTCCAAATCAATATCTGAGCGTCTTGAAGTTACTTGTTTCTCTGCCATTTCTCTTGCTCCAGCTACAGGACGAGTCTAAGTCCTGAGCAGTAGTGATGACAGTCTCGTATTCATGCTATAACCTGTGTTTGCAATCAGGAGCAACTGTAACAATGTTTTTTATGTTCAGTAGACATTAACAGCATGCTAATAAATGTAATCCATGAGAAAAATAATATATATATATATATATATATATATATATATATATATATATATATATTTTTTTTTTTACTGTTTGATCATTATTATTATCTGGTGGCAATAAATATAAATACATATATATTTATATATAAAATAGAAACAGAAGGACAAGGCGCACAATAGTGTAGTATTTTAGTAATACAATTGTTAGATAATATATATATATATATATATATATATATATATATATATATATATATATGTGTGTGTGTGTACCAAACTGTTAGGGTATATAAGCACATTCAGAAAGACCTCATCACCAAGAAGAGTTTGGATAGATTCAGCCAGAGAAAACTATGCCACAGGTAGTGTATCTCAGATGTAACAAGCAGTGCACACCATCCCTGCTTATGTATATAACTGTGGACCAGATATAAAATCATTAAGGCTTTTCTGTATAAAGTTCAGTGATCTGTATCAGGACAGATTTCCTTCAGGTCGAAATGGTAGCTTTGTACCTCATGGGAATAATCAATAAAGATCCAGATAGTGTAATATTGTAAATACAACAAAATTTATTACATACATACAAAGTAATGCACTTACATTCAAGTGAGGAAAAATAGCTTATCTGTAAAATCAATCATGTAGTGAACCAAGTACAGATAGGAGTGAATTTCTGGTGGTATCACGGGAGAATTAGTACCAGTATCTCAACGTATTTCGTCTGTTAGTAGCTCAGACTTTTTCCATACAGTATATGTCTCACAAGTGTCCAGCATGGCTCGCCTGTGCCGAGCTGCGTCACGTTGCCTAGCAACGTGACACTTCTCTCTCTCTTATGTCGGCGGTCAGGTGCATCTGACCGTCGGAATCACATCCTCCCAATCAGGGGCCACATACATGTATTTAAGGCCCCTCCTTCTTCCATTCTGGTGCCAGAGTATTGGTTTCCAGCATTCCACTCTCTAGTCCCCTAGTTCCTGTTGTTTGCTACTTTGGTTCTGACTGCTGGCTTGTTCCTGACTACCCTCTTGTCCTGTGATTTGGTTCTGTCTGCTATCTGGATCCTGACCTCTGGCTCACCACTGACCAACCCTTTGCATTTTCTTAGTGTACAGCAATATCGTTTGGTATCTGATCCGAACTGCACGACCATTCCTGTTTTCCTGTTTTCTACCCGCAGCACTGATGACTAATTTGGAGAACTGCGACCTGCGCAACTCATGCAGCAAAGTCCATAACTCCTTGCGGGGCTCCCTAGTGAATACCGGGGCTGCGTTAGACTCTGCACCTCCCTGCTTAGTTGCGCTAATATCAGTCAGTGGCACCCACAAGAGTCATTATCATGACATCGCTTTACTGCAGCCCTTCTTGCCTCAGGTATACTATACAGCCGCTGGTTAACTACGACCCCTGGTGGGGGTGACAATGTCATGTTCAATAATGTTGGTGCGCCCTGGAATAGCTGAAAAATGTCCATATTCCGAGCTATCATTTCTAAAGCTTGACGTCTCTGAGTCGGCGTCAGGGAGGACTCCACAGGGATGATGCAGTCCTGGGTTTTTATTGCTGACAGAGTTATTGTCGGGGTGTCTTCCACCCTCGTCTATAACAAATTAACATGATAGACGTTCTCTTCTCTCCTTCCGTGCTGTGCTCGCAGTGAATGCTGGGCGTGATGTCACGCCCAGCATTCACTGCTACCACAGCACGGAAGAGGGCAGAAGAAAAAAAAGAAGAGGATCGGACTTAAGGTAAGTTAAGGGGGCCCCTATATATATATATATATATATATATATATATATATATATATATATATATATATATATATATATATATATGTAAAAAAAAAAGTTTTTTTTTTACATACATATATTTTTTTTTTTACACACACACACACACACACGCGCTATATATATATATATATATATATATATTTATTATTTTTTATTTTTTTTAAAAAAAAAATTCGGGGCCCGGTACACTGCATTGCCCGGGGGCCCATAAAGTTGTTAAGGTGGCCCTGTTTGCTGGGGTCACTTTGCGGTCTGTCTCAACCTCTGGTGTTGATTTCGGTTTGAAGACTGGACTGGCAACTTTCTCGGCTGTCCAGCCCAGATTTTCAAAAGTGTTATACCGGTCAATAGATGTTACAAGCTCCTCAAACGACTGTGGGGCAACTCTCGAGTTAGGCTCCGCTCGCAATGGTCGATAGCCAGGATTTCTAACATTCTGACTGATGTATTATGGTCGGGCTCCAACCAATTTTTCGCTAACTTTGCCAGGTCTGCCAGCCGGGCACATGTTGCAGTTTCCGGTCTAAACTGCCAGTCATGAAATCGTTGCGCTTTCTCAGGCCCTGTCACCCCTATCTCTGCCAATAATAAATAAAAGCCTCAACGTCATCTGAGAAGGTCACCTTTTGCAAGACAGTGGGTTCGTGCTCCCTTTATATGACTGACTGAGCTCCGTCCACAACAGTCTGATACTTTTTTTTTTAAAATATATTTTACTATATATATATTATACTTTTTGCAATATCTTAACTAACAGCAGATTGCTACATTTAACCTCCAAGGAGGGTCAAAACAGACATTAGGAGAACAGAGAAAAGACACAAAACTTTTTTTTTTCTCTATAATTCAAACTTATCTTTTGTTGTCTGGATGGCTGTCCTTTCAAGATCCCATGATGACATCACTTTGTAGAAATCACCAAATAAAGACTCCTTGCTCCAGGCTCCTTAAGCAGTAGCTGTTTTAGTTGCAGCATGCAACAGCACATCATAAACATAAATAATCCATGGCTTCCTGACACACTATCTCAGCCCACAGTCCCTGACTATTGTCCTGCTGCTTGTCAGCATCGGAAGCCCCACCCACCAGTTTCCACAATCCTTTTATATACACACATACGCACACATACACACACACACACACACACACACACACACAGCAATCACACCCATGTCGTGCACCTGTCCATCCTTTCTCCAGGTACCAGCAGGATCAATGACCCTGGCTGTACCTTTCCCTGCTCTGGATATACATATGTGTGTGTGTTTTATATGTTTTATAGTAGAGCACAGCAAACCTATCTCCGAATTCACCAGCGCACGTATCGTTGAATCTGTACCTTGATGAAGTCGGGCGCCCAAAGCTGAAATACGTGTATTTTAAACCAAACGCTGGTTGCACATTTAGAACGCGTGCCTTGATTAATCAGCCCCTCAGACTCTATCACATCAAGTCAATAATCACGCAAATATGACCTTTTATTATGCAAACATATATAATCCTTGACAAAATAATAAATATGTGGCAAAGATTAATTTTCAAAATTAATAAATCATTTTCTGTTATAGTGTTCAGCTCAACTCAGCTGTCCCAAGATTCCTGGATCAACAGATTAATCACTAACACCTATATAAAGTGCATCTCAGCTGCATTTGAATGTGTTCCAAATTAATTAGAAGGCTCTGGTAACCTTTACCTATTACCTATGTGTAAGGCCCATTAGTTTAGTTGGTATGTTTGTACCCTTATTAAGTTTGCACTTTTAAGTTTGCACAGATTATTTATATGTTATGTTGTCAGGACAGACCTAATTAGATATTCAGGGTTTACATATATGGATGTTTCATATATAGGTATTATGTTAAATATCTGAGACAGAAACCATTAATAGTAAGGTTTGTTTGTTAGGAGTGTAGAAATGTGGACATGATTGTTATTAAATGTTAATCTCTTAATGTTCTGCTACTGATCAATGGATTTGACAGGTCATGAACTAACTTATGTACTCATTGGGTTTTAGCAATACATAGGTCCCCATTGCATTGTGCTCCATTCACAACAAAGTGATAATAATATGGAACTTCTCAGTTATATGGGTGTCACTTTACAGGGATGCTACTTGGCATGGATGATGAGCTGTGTAGCTGGGCAGCATCCTGTCTTGTGTCCTAAGCTGCTCTCCATTTTTCACAATGCCATCACACTGCCCACCTTGTTCATAATGTCTGGAAACAGCTGGCAGGCAATGGCGCAGTGTCAATGGCAATAGACACAGCGGGGCATCACTGTTAGTCAGCATCTGTCCTCCTTGCATGCTCAAGCAATATAGAACTGTATCCTAGGAATCAGACATGGCTGAGTTGTCAGAGCAACTTCTCCATTTCATGTGGTGCCTGTATAATTAACAAGTAGCAAACATGCTAATGGAGTTTGTAATATGGGTTATAGATCCCTATGTCAGAATAGAAAGTGCACAACAAGTATATAACAACATGTGGACGTTATACAGAGTCGATGACAGAACTAAATTAGAAAATGTAACATTCATGTGGCATTGTTGATTGCTGTCCGATTCTGATATGAAAGTAAAAATCTATCACTAAATATACAAATATGCTGAACAAATATATTCCTTACATACAGTATACAATGCATAACACTCATACATCTTATTGCTCGTTGATGGAAATATATATGTACTTATAATATTGTATACTTTGCTTTTAAATAACATTAAAAAGACAAGCATATCTCTTCCCTTGGCTATCATAATAAATGGCAGTGTCTGATTCTTGCTTGGCAATTTAACACCATTCTCATTGAAATCAGTCTGTCGCCCTGGAACTAAATAACTTCTCCGCTCTGTGCTAAATAAAAAATTGATCACCTTCTGAATGAGAAACGTAACCCATCTCCTGTGAGATCAATTACCCAGCGAAACTCATTATCTCAATCTAACAGCACCAACCAGGAAGGTTCTGCTGAATACAACACCAGAAGATGATGCTCTCACTTTCCTATTTCCATAGTGCAGAATAGAAAAGAAAATCATAAATTAAAAAGCTGAAATGCATATTCAAACATTATGCACCAACTAGAACTACAACTAACTGTTTCATTTGTACTGATTCTGCCAATGCAACCTTAGTAAATTCAAACTATCTATTTGATGTATCGAATGGACAGCATAGAAGCCTGTTAAGACTTGACTACCTCTCAGTCTAGCAATCCAAGCATATCTGCTGCCAGGCCCAGTGCTTCCATTAGGAAGCTTTAGGCAGCTGCCTAGGGTGTTGGGAACTTGGGGGCGCCACTGAGCTAAGCATTAACATTCACAATATCTATAAGAGACTTTCTTCTTCTTCATCATGTGGGTAGTGGCCACCAGCTGTTATGTTGCTGCCACCATAGAGGAAGAATGTCTCTTACCAACAGCTTCTTGTCTCATGGCCAATTTGTACTCTGCTCTCCATCACACGGTGTTCGTAGGAATAAAATTCTGTGTAGGCCATGCCACCCCTCTTTCTTTTCCTTCTAGACAAAAGGTCAGGTCAGGAACTAATTATTAACATATTAAAAAAGAAGGAATTAGAAATGAAGGGGGATTCATCCAGCAGCAAAAATTGAGGAAGGGTAGTGAGACTACTAGTGGTGAGGTAAAACAAAGCTGACATAATACCCATATATTTACATTTGTTTACTTACGTAGACAGTGCATTTTATTAGGGTGTGCATCCATGGAAACTAAGAGAGGCATACTCTGCGCTGCAGCCTTCTGCCAATTTTTGGGTTGAGAAATACATAAATCTATAATAAAGGCATTATTTGTATTCATTTCATTTTCAAAGGCAAATGAGTGTGTAAAGGGCTTGGAAGAGCATAGGAAGGGAAGCGGTAGGCTGAAGCTTTGCCAATGGCACCTATAGACCTTGTACAGGCCCTGTCTGCTGCCACGTCTGAGGGGCCAAGGATGCCACCACCAACTCTCGCCTGTCAAGAAAACACTGGTTGTTGGGGAACAATGTCCAATGGGGACATGACAAGTGCTACTTCGAGTGGATGAGGCACTGCCTATTAAGTCCCCACGACTTGCTTCGGCCATAGCCATATCAATTTTCACCTTTTGTAATGTAAAATTATCAGTTACATTTACCTCATCAAATGCCAAATTCACCATGAAAATTTCATATTTTATTCCTCTAAATATTGTTTTTAAAATACTCTCCTTTATGTTACAATCAACATCATTGACACAATTACTTCTAATTTTTTTTGGAACTGACCCGTAGAGAGATGTTTAAGCCATGGTTCAAACTTTCAGTTATCATCATCATCATCATTAACATTTATTTATATAGCGCCAGCAAATTCCGTAGCGCTTGACAATTGGGGACAAACACAGTAATAAACAAACTGGGTAAAACAAAAAGGCAAGAAGGCCCTGCTCGCAAGCTTACAAGCTATGGGACAATGGGAGTTGGATACATGAGGTTAAGTCTACATATTGTATTTCAGTCCAGCCAAATTTCAAAGGTTTAAAAAAATAAAATGGTTAGTCACACAGCAATGTTTGTCAGAGGGTTGTTGTCTTGTGTGAATATTGTAACGAGTGGTGACAGGGTATTCTAGTGAGGTTAGGAAGGTGGTTGAGGAATATTATAAGCTTGCCTGAAGAGGTGAGTTTTTAGAGAACGCTTGAAGGTTTATAGACCAGAAGAAAGTCTTATTGCGCAATGGAGGGAATTCCATAGAGTGGGTGCAGATCAAAAGAAGTCCTGTAAATGGAAATGGAAGGATGTAATAGTGGAAAAGAGACGCAGATCTTGTGCAGAAAGGAGTTGGGATATATTTTGTGACAAGTGAGGAGATGTATGTTGGTGCAGCTTTGTTGATGGCCTTGTTGTTCGGACTCTGCCTGTATTTTGTATGTGGCTGCACCAGAGGTGCTGCTGTTTGTCCCTCAACTTTGCACCTCTCCTGTAGGAGTTCATCTACTTACCTTTTTAATGCCAGCACCTGTTTCACTGCTTCATATACCTGCCTCTATCTGTGTTCTGTGCAGTTCATCGTTTATACCTGGCTGCTGCTTGTCTCCTGTTTATACACTATTCCAATTTTCTTCATTGCTGTCAGATCTATCGTTGTGATCCTCTGCCTGATCACCAGACTCTGCTTGTTTGCCTGTTGCCCTGACCTCTGCCTGTTTACCTGATTATGCTTGTTCGCTGGTGACCCTGACCTCTGCCTGGCTATTGGATTCTGCTTGTACGCTTGATGCTCTGACCTCTGCTGGTCACTGGACTCAGCTAGTCCTGTTTCCATGGACTGACTCGTGTCTCTGACTAACTGGAATCCTAGAATTTTTGCAGTGTTTTGTGCAGGATATGTGCGTATTCTGGAAATGTTTTTTAGATGTATGTAACATTATTTATATATAGAGTCAGTGTGGGGAACAAAGGATAGTTCTGAGTCAACGATCAAACCAAGGCAGCAAGCTTGCAGGGTGAGGTTTATGGTCATGTTGTCAACAGAAATAGAAATGTCAGATAGGTAACTTCTGTTAGTGGATGGGAATATTATTAACTCTGTTTAACATGTAATATATTAGTTTTTCTATTTTTATAATTAAAATATTTTTTAATATTAATAGCGATACTATTTTATCATCAAACAATTAACATATATTTATACTATATATTTATCTACAAGTGAAATATTCTGATTTTATGGACTAATTCCAAATACTTTTTATCAGACATTTTTCTTTATTTGACACACTTGATTAAAACTAAAGAACTCTGAAAAAGTGAGCCAGAAGGTCGTTTGCATTTATAGACTGCCATCACTATCAGAAATAATTCATGTCATGGTCTTTCAAACACACAATCACACAGCAGTTTTCACATACTGATTATTACACTGTGTTTGGATGCATCCATGGACTCATGCAGCTTTCAATATAGGCACAAACGCCAATTTCTTTCCACTTGGAATTTGTGTCCTTTCAAGTGTCAAATATGGTTCTAGAAAGTCAATTGAAACAGATGAAGACAAAAATTTATCCATCAACCCCTACCTACACATATATTTGATTATTCTGTATGTACTGCATGACATTCCTACTGAAACTGGGTTGGTGCATCCTAAGAATTATGCAGAACTAAATTGTGGTCATAGAAGGTGTTTTTGTAAAATGGCATAAAGATAACGGGCCTGATTCATCAAAACATGTATCTGACGATTTAGAGCGTATCATAAGCAAAATCAGTCTGTATATGCCCAGAACGGGGATACACCAGTAAACAAAGCCCTGTCCGCCTACGATTTCAGGGACTGAAAGGGGTGGGGAAGGGGCGTTTTGCCATAGTCAGTGTACAGTATAGGGCATGCCAGACTCAAGCGCACGCAGCCACCACCAAATCAAGTTCTGAGCGTCTCAAAGTTACTTGTTTTTCTGCCATATCTCTTGCGTTCTTTTGCAAATTTATAGTCCTCATAGGTGGTTTGGGCGCAGGGCTGTAACTAGGGCTGTGCTAGAGGGGCGACTGCCCAGGACGCAATACTGAAGGGGGCACAATTTATAAATATTTTAGGATCATTTGGTTAAGATCGAGGACTAGGGGGGCGGCAGTTTTCCTTCTTGCCTTAGGCAAATAAATTGTAAGTTATGACTCTGTTTGGACGTATCGTGTAGTGTCTTGTGTAGTATAGCACAGCAGACCTACACCTGAATTCAACAGTGCACATATCTGGAGATCCTTGCCTTGATGAATTTGGGTTGTGTGCAAAGCTGAAATATGTGCGTTTTAACTAAGACAGAAACCTGGGATGTACATATCTGCCCTCAACAATTTTCCCAGTGCTCCTACCACAAAATACACAAACCCAACCTGTTCATATCTTTTCAATCTTTTTAAACATTAAATAATTTTACAAATCATCCAGCCAAGTCTCTGCTATAATTATTTTCCAACATTTTTTATTTTAAGTCTCTTATTTTGTTTGTAGACTCCTAGCATCTGTTATCATTTCATATTTTTACTGACACTTTTGATTTTACACTTCCTTTTCTAACCTCTCCACCCACTCCTTTCCCATTTACCTTGACGAAGCCCATTGGAGATCCTTACTTTAAGATCCAGAAACCCAAACTCCCGGGGTGACAACCAACTGTCGGTCATTGAGGGCCCAGGAAACATATTACCCTACCTGCCCTCTTAATAATGGAATCCCCAACAACCAGCACCTGCCTGGCATTCACTGAACTCATGTGTACATCTTCACTTGGACAACCAGGGGCACCAAGAGGTGGGGAGCAAGTACAAAGTACCAGGGCCCAGGTCTGTCTGTGTAGTGGTTGGAGTCAGAAACCTGGTGTGACCCCATCCCCTTTGGTTATGGATGGGCCCTAAAATTTCTCTTGGCTGCCCTGGGGACAACCATTGCCCTTGTGGAAGTACAGTTAGTAGTATAGCATAAATTTGGCAAAAAGGCAATTGGACAACATTCCTCATCCCTCAGAGCAGTCATGGTCATGGGGTAGTTGTTTCAAGCTTTCTAAAAAGTAAACGTGGAGATGTTGTCCATAGCAACTAATCAGATTGTAGCTATCATTTTCTAGAATGTACAAGATAAATGATAGCTAAAATCTAATTGGTTGCAATGGGCAACACCTCCAATCTTCCGTTTTAGAAGGTTTTACACACCTACTCTCAAGAGTCTGTATCTCCTCATATGATCTGCAACTTAAGAAAGTGAAACAACTTTATATTAATTTCATGCATTAGACTTTATTCAGAAAATCAACATAAAAGGCAAAGATTGAAAGTCAAATTCAGTGCAATGGCTGCAAACTGAACTTTGTCCTTACTTTTTTTTATTAACTTATTAATATTTCTCATCCTTTGCTTTATAATGGACAATTGTGTCAGAGAAATAACCAAAATATGTTGCCATGGCACACAGTTATTTTTCTGCTTATTCTGGATATTAAGCCCTGTCTGGAGCCTGGGCATATTGTGAGATGCTTGCTTTATTTGAAAGCTGCCAGTGACATTTTAAAAAGGTCATTTTTCGGATAGGACTGTTTCTCTTTTGGCCTTATCTGCAAAACAGACATGCTCGGTAGGAATTCCAATGTTGGAGGATTTTTCGCAGTTAGTAAAAAATGATATTTTGTATTTTGTGTGAAGTCAAAAATGTACCTGCAGAGATCATTAGTCAATGTTTATGCAAAATATCTCTCCTGCAAAATATCTATCTTGCTTTGTGCTACAGGTATTACAAAGCAAACTGTGAAGATTGCACTAGACTTCTCATTACATACATTTGTGACTGCAACTTCTCACTTATAAATATTCAAAATCATTGCAAATAGACATTTACATCTGTAGTTTCATGGAAATACACAGAGATCTATGTTTTTGATGGGTACATTAAAGGCATACATTTGTGGGTTAAATTATGTGCAATTTACAAAGGTATTGGTTTAAAGATTCAAATGATGTTTAAGAATGTATGTATGGCAGAGTTGATCAGGGGCAGCTGAGAAATCTTATAGGAGAATCATTAAGATGTGTTTGATAAATATGTCAAATAAAATGAATATTGTATTACTGAAGTTATCGTATTATCAACAATGCTGTTTTGATTATTTAATAGTCAAATGTGGAACCTCATAGATCATTTTAATTTATATGCTCTAATTAATAACAGTATGATCTGCGATATAATTGTCATAAACATTTTTTGCTGTCAGATGCCCCAAAATCTAATATTTAATGTTATCTCTATGGTACTGAGGTTTAACTGTGTTTAAAAGTGTAATAATGGCCTGGCTGTAAGTCTAGCTGCCCCCTAAATGCTGCTGTAGTGATTTCATAAATGTAGAGCTAAGAAAGGCCAGTTTGAAGTGGGGGTATATACAGTGGTATGCCGTACCGCCACTTCCCCTACTGCCATCATTATAAAACTACTAATTCCACTCACTTACATTCCCATTACATTTTTCATACCGCCACTTCTAAATTTACACTTCGACCTCGGCCAGTTAGTATGTCTTTAAATCCATGTGATATAGGTTGGCTGATTTCCTGCAGGCAGCTTCAGAGTATATAATATTTGCACTACTATCTCAGCATTAAACTAATAGTCTCACCACTTTAAATTAATAGGCCCCTCTCAGGGGAGGGCTGGCAAATTTTAGCCCAGGGGGCAAGATTCAACTCAGCTGCCTATTAGGAACATTTTAAAGGGAAAAAAAATGCAGGGGGCCCAGTGACCCAGCTCAATGTAGCCCACTATGGGACCAACCCGGGGGGAGGGATGCCCCCTGCCCTTAGCCCCACTACAACCCTATTTAATTAAATGTTCACCAACATCAAATAAATAGGTCCCACCATCATGCCACTAAAATCTTAAATGAGCAATGGATTAGACTCTCCACCCTCACCCTTTACCATTAAATTAATAGCTCCCCATAATGTACATTGTGATTGTCTCAAATCTAGCAGAATATTCTAATATACAGGATGCTGCTAAACAAAAAGCATATATTCATTTGGACAGTAATATAAGAGATGCATCTACATTGTAATAAACATATTATTATTATTATTATTATTATTATTAATATTATTATTATATTTTTTATTGGTTTGATTAATGTATTTCCTTCATTGTACCTTGTTATGTTTAGACTTTTTCTAGTCATATACTTACGCTTGTAGAGGAGCAATAGCTATAGTTGCATCTTCAGGCTATAAGAAAGAACTAACCAAACGAGAAAGAGCAATGTGCCAAAGCCAGTTTGCCCAAATTTATATTTCCCTATAAAATTCACAGCAAAGCTCAATTGCTGATTTATATTTTTCTATATTAGTTCTTTTCTAGACACCTGCTTTGGGGTGCTTTGGGGTGATATGTGTCATTGATTCCTGTTATAAAGACTAGAAAGACATAGATAGACAGGGGGGGGGGGGTGGTTGATCATGCCTGCATCTCTTATCCTAATTTTATATTCATAATACCCTAAACTGCATAGCCTATAAATAAAGCTCCATTTTGGAAATGAGTTTTGAGATTTGATAAATCCTGCTCCTGGGGGTAAATGTATCAAGGTCCGATTTTTTCAGCGATTTAAAATTGCGTAAAATTGCGGATGATAATGGAGCGGGCCCCCTACTCTAGGAATAACCAGCCCAGTGCTGAAAGCACTAGGGCTCTTCCTACTCCCTGGGGCTGTGAGTAGTAGGGTAATATTGGCGATAAAAAACAAACAGTCACCAATTTGTTTTGTGGAACTACAAGTTCTAGCCGGCCCGGACTGCCCTAAACAGTGTGGGCATGCTGATGCTTGTATAACTACAAGCACCATCATATCCATGGCAGCCAGGCCATATTTTATACTGTTACTTTTTGTTTTAATCTGGTTTTCTGCATAGCATTTTACATGCTGAGCTAAACAACCTGTCCTGTACTGAAGAGTCCAACGAAGACTTAAACAGTCTTTCTGTAGGTGGACGTCCTATGTTAGCACAAGCTTGTGTCATACTAAAACCTAGTCTGTCGGCAATTAACTGAGAGGGCTGCCAGGTAAATGGAACTTCCCAGAAGTCTACTATTCTTTTATATTAGTCTTTTTAATGAAAATGTCAAGTCCAAATCTATGGCAGCATTGTTTACTACTTATTAAATGTCGATATTTCTGTATTACCTCAGAACAGTTGTGCAGTGTTTAAATCATTTTCAATAAGTGCATATTCATTTTATACCTATGAACACAATTCATAACAAACGGTTTACCCATAAAAATAATACATTACTTAATTTACAGCTCACTTTGTACATTTGTTACAGAAATGACTTGCCAATTTTATGTGAGTTCCATGAAAATGGAAATAAATATCCAATCATAATGAACAGTAAACACAAATGCCAATGCACTTGTAGTATGATTGAGTTACTAGCAATAATGTAGTGCTGTGTGCAGTGGTGTAAATAAGTAGGTTTGCAAGGCATAAATATAACAGCATTGGAGTACAACTGTAGCAAACAATAATTTAGTTTAACATCTCTCACTACAAATAACCTTTAAAGTGTCAGTTGAATGTAGATACTGCATTCCTTAATAAGCACATATTTGAGCTGCAACTTGTACGATGTAATAACTCTGTAAAATATATTATTAGGTTTTAGCGTTGTCACATTCTGTGTTGTTTAGCTAAATTATTTATTTTTTATTTTTTATTGAAGCCCAATTAGTACTAAAAAGTGCAGAACATGAAAAGTGCATTGAAAGCTCATAGCTAGAGCTACAAGTGCTGGGTAGAAAGGAGGCATATGCCAGGAGCCAGTGCGGAAGCCTAATCAAAATATTCCTGCCAGCTTTCAGAATATCCCTTTTCTCTCCTCAGTGCCTCATGCTATACACTTCATTTGTATAAACTTAATCATTAAAATCAGAGCTGAATGGCCATCCCTAACAAAAGCCACTTAGCCGCAAAGCCCCATAGCAAAATTTGGGAACGAGCTCGGCGATGACGCTCTAGCCTGCCACGCCCCACCTATACTGTCAAAAGAGAAAAGAAGAGAAAATTTAAAGTGGTGATGGCTTGTAAAGGCAAGTTTGCCTTTACAAGCCATCGCCGGTTTAAATTTTCAATGCAAAGTCGCCAATTTCCGGCGAGTTGAAAAAATCAGAGGATGATACATTTACCCCTTAATGTGAAATTTGGACTGGGAAACTGACAATGTTTTCAGAATGATAAGCTTTAATCATCCTATTAACAAGTTGACATCAGTTCTGTTAGCAAGTTGTAACTGGTACTTTAGCATAGGAGTTGTTATTATTATTAGCTAATATTTTATGGCCATTGAATTTTGCATACTGGGTCTCATTTAGAGTTGGACACAGTTGCAACCTGAACTTACGTAGGTTAAAGACACACCTAAGAAATGCATATTTACATGAATATGTTCAGTCGGACGCATCTCAACAAGCGTCCAGCCCGAAGACAGTAGCCTTTGTGGCAAGAGTTCATCAGGCCTACAAGTGTGTATACTTACATCGTACAAGAGAGTAGAGAAAGCGCAAAGATACGGCTTGACAGTCATGGCAGTAAATGCTAAAGTCGTATTACCCTAATTATAACAATATAATAATATAATGAAATGTAATATACACAAAATAGAATGTCATGATAGTGTTGTTGATAAATTTGAAAGTTGTATATTCCATATAAAATGTAATTAAGTAAAACACAAATACAAAACAATGCTGCAAATGAAAGGAAACGAAATGCAACATCTGTTGTTTTTCTTTTCCAAATCAAAGGGAATCTTCTTCCCAGCTGTGGTCCAGATGGAAAATAAGTAATGCAAAGCCGCAAAGTCATAGAATATAGCTGCAACACTAATTAGTTAAGTACTATTAGATGGAGGGTCAATATACAATCAGGCAATCAGAAGTGGCCATATAGTGCAGCTGGCTGTTATAATCATCACTGCGTGATCTTGCACCTGTCCTCGAGTACATAAGAGAGATGAGCCTTCAGGTGCGTCCATGTCTAATTGTTTTGAAATATATACTCAACTTATACTTATTGCCCCTGCCCACCCTATTCCTTCTGTGTAGGCGTAAGGAAATGTGAGTCAGCGATACACAAAAATGTATATACAGATGTTATGCGTATACATTCTAAATCTGTAAAAAACTTGAAGAGCATAGATTTTTTTTTGTTTAATATATGATAAAGTGTTTCTCATTTGATCCATTGCTGGTCCTGATCATTCCATTCAGATATCATGCTTTCAGAACACTTATCTATAGAGGTGAGAGCGCTACCTAAGAGCTCAACAGGGGCGCACGGAGGATTTGTCAGGGGGGGGTTTCCTCCGCCCCCGGAAAAAAATAAAAATCTAAAGACCTGCCGCGCTTTCGCCGTTTCAGCTGCACTGTAGTATACAGCAGCCGCAGCGCTGTCAAAGAAGCGTCCGCGGCGGTGCTGTATACATACAGCACCGCCGCGGACGCTTCTTAGACAGCACCGCGGCTGCTGTATACTACAGTAGGGCACTTTTTAGCGGGAGGGGGGGGGTTTCTGGAGACCCAGAAACCCCCCCTGCGTGCGCCACTGCTCAAAGTCTGCTTTATTTGGGACAATTGTAAGTACATTATGATTTAATAAATTTAAAACATTCTTGAATTTGATCTATTGTGGTTTTCTTTGATGTTATTTCCCAGTGCATATCCCCCAGTTTAATACTAGTAATTACAATTCATCCCAGGTTATAAAATAAACAGCAAATACTTTTTTATTCTATGTTGGCTTATCCAAGTCTATGCATACCTTTAGCTGAGATAATTCTACAAATTATCTAATAGTATAAACCGTGAGCAATTTCTAATTTAGCAACTATTTATATTAAGAATTATATTCACATTAGAAAATGAAATCCATTCCTTTATAATACAAACTTTTAACTAGATATGAGAATATGAAGACAGTTTTTATTTCTACAGTAAAATTGTTCAGTGTATCATCAGGGAAATGAAGGAATAGTGGAGCATAGCTCCTAATTGAAATCCCTTCAAGTGAATTCCAAAATTTTAAATAAATATGTATTACAGCTTAATATGGCTGTTCATCCAAAACTTGCAAAAATGCATCATCTGTATATAGGATATTCATCTAATAAGTTTACAATGCAATTGAGTGTTCTGAATGCAACTCAATAGAGATTATTCTCATGTCTTTATTTTTCATAACGATTTCATTTTTTATTTTTTTTTACCACCAGTAAACCAAATTAAAAAAAAGACACTGGAGAAGACTGGAAACTAATACCCTGCTGAATAGTTGTTTACTATATCAGCTCTTAACTACCAAATGGCTCAAAGGATACCCTCCACATGGTGGTATACTGTATACATTACAGTAGAGATGAACGGTTCGGATTCAGAGAAATCAGACAGATCCGAGACTTAGGGTTCCGAGTGAAACCTAAACCTGGGTAAATTCTATAGAATTCTCTGACCAATGAGTTATCTTTAACTATTTTATCAACGTCTGAAAAAAAAAGTCCTGATCAGCATGCTGATTCATGTGTATACACTATACATGTTTTAAGAGACTTACCCTCAGATCTGTGCTCTTCAACTTTCATCACCATTGCCTGAAAAGATCATGACTCTGTAAACTCGATGGAGTTTCTGATCGTGAATGCATACACACTGCAGGATTGGAAGGATGTCGTTCCATAGCTGAATGAGATTTATAGTTCTACTGAACAATCAAATCAAACGGTGGTTGTTGTTTTGGAATGACTATCGTTCATCGTCTAAGTGTACTTGTCACTCACCAGACTGTGAGTGCCTCTTCTCCCGTTGTTAGAAACCGTGGCCGCCCGCCATCCTGATGGTCTGCGCATGCGCAGCCTCTATGAACTCTTCAGACCTGTTGCTTTTAGTTAATTGGCTGATCAGGCAACACTCCCTATTTAAAGCACCTGTGGTCAATACCTCGTTGCCTGATCTTGGAGTCTCATTCCCTGTGAGTCTCTGAAGGTGTTCCTGTGTTTCCTCGTGTCTTCAGCTCCAGCTGATTCCTCGCTACTGCATTGCCGGTTTCCAGACCGCTTCAACTCTCCTGTGTTTCGTCGTGTCTTCAGTCCCAGCTGATTCCTCGCTACTGCACTGTCGGTTTCCAGACCGCTTCAACTCTCCTGTGTTTCATCGTGTCTTCAGTCCCAGCTGATTCCTCGCTACTGCACTACCGGTTTCCAGACCGCTTCAACTCTCCTGTGTTCATCGTGTCTTCAGTCCTAGCTGATTCCTGACTACTGCATTGCCGGTTGCCAGACCGCTTCAACTCTCCTGTGTTTCATCGTGTCTACTATTCCTGCTGACCTCCGCAAGAATCATCATTGCTCCTCTCGTGTTATGTTCTCTGTCTGTGTGCTTCACAGACACGGATTACCGCTACCACTCTCCTGTGGTCTCTACTCGTGTCGGCGTTCAGCCGCTCAGCTATCCCTGTGTTTCTCTCGTGACAGCCTGCTCAACTGAACCGCGGTATGCTTATCTTTTATTGACTTTACAAGTTTATTGCATATCCGCTTGGACTGTGTTCTGCTCATCTACGGAGTTCTCTATCTCACGAAGTTTAAGATGCTATTGACTTTGTCTCATATGTCCTGGATCTCAGTAGTGACTTTGTATCTCCAAGCAGCGCTAGTCATTTGCTATTGTATTATATATACCATTGGAATCAAGTTCCTTGTGCTCTCCGTGTTACCTTTGATGCTCCATTCATCTATCTAAGTGCCTATCCTCACCTATATATGCAGTGGTACAACTTGCTGAACGCAGACCACTGACTCCCTGTTTCCTATTGGCACCAGTTACAAGTTTCCTCACTATAAGCAGTGGTACAACTTGCTATACGCAGACCACTGACTTCCCCTTTACCTACTTGCACCTGGAACCAGTCCCATCACTACAAGCAGTGGTACAACTTGCTGTACGCAGACCACTGACTTCACTACCTCCTATCTATCCCTGGACATTCCTCTCACTATAGCAGTGGTACAACTTGCTGTACGCAGACCACTGACTTCCTCACATCTTCACGTCCATCAAGATCCTCGTGTTCATATTGTTTAACCCATAACCTGTTACTGCTAGTCATAGACTTTCCTCGAGCATCCTCTCACCATCTGCTGATTCTCCTGTTCCGCTAGTCACCCTGCTGCCAGAAGACCACTGTGTGCATACACTACTCTGGTAAGACTACATCTGGTGATATCCTGGGCAAAGACTCCTAGTGCCCGTGACAGAACTCACTAATGGGATATTGGGTTGAACAGTGGTTTATCGGGTGATTGGCTCGGTAATTGACTGAAAACACTGTAGTGTTTACCCAGCCTTAGATATCATTCTGAACTAACTAGTATATTAGTGATAAAAAAAACAGTGTGCTTTTGCTGTATGACTATTGGCAGCAGAAATTAAAAAAAATAGTTTTATTTCTTCTAAAATTTTAAGTTTTTCTAGTGAATGGGGCAGTGACTGGGCATTTTTCCGACACTCAACGGCCCTACAGAAGCAAAACCATTAGATAAATTAAACAACGACAATAATTAGTGTATGAGTGCAAGAGATAAAAATGTTGCAGCGCTACACACAAACTAAATTTAGAACGTTAGACAGCATGCATCATGGAGAGTGAAGAGGCAGTAACAATCAGATGTCATTAGATGGACAGCGGCATCAGTAAATATTTAGACAAGTAGATACCCAATTGTAAATTGGGTAATTTGCTGTAGCTATATAATAAATGATTCACCCTTTTGGCTAATCTCAAGTGATCTGCCCTAGTACGGTTGGTTGGGGGCGCTTTGAATGGCCAGGTTTTCATTGGTCTGATGCCAGAAGACTGGTGATGTTTGGAGCCCAAGGTGCCTTTGCCTCTGAGGGACAGGGCCCATAGGTGACCTGAAAATTCAGTGGTGGTGGGACTGGAACACTTACCTTGCACAACCCCAGGCTAAAGGGGACTGCCTGAGACAAATGTATATAAATATAGAATGTATATAAATTTACTTTATATTAGAACAATATGCACAGTTAAGAAAAGCGCAAATCTCCTATATTTATTTTTATTATTTTTCGATAAATATATACTTCTTGGTTTTCCATTTTTTATATTAGTGACGTGTAAGAAGTATGTAAAATAGACAATTTAGATAGGCCCATAGTTGGCCTTCCCACAACAACAAAAAAGTGTATAAATGACATTTTGGTTGCCAAAAACATCCGCCTTGAAAAGTCAATGCAATTGAAAGTCCACATTCTGAGACATTAAAAAGACAGAATTTGGAACTGGCAAAGAATACATGTATAGATGGAGATATGATGGCTGACGAGTTATGCAATCGAGTTAGGGAACCGTATAGACTGGTTAATTTTTTTTTTTTATTGAATCGAAGAAAGCAAATGCAATGATGGCAGAGTTACAAAATCCTTCATTAAAACGAAAGTGGACACAAGACCTCAACTATGCACAGCGGCATTAGTAAATATTTAAAAGATGATGGGAGGGCACAATGTTAAATGGTGCAAGTCAAGATGGCATTGTCCTAGGGACCACCCAGCCACCCATATTTTGAAAACGGCATGCACATAGTTTAAGGAACCAAGCACTTCAGCGACAGGAACTGCCACTTTTGTGGCTGAAGTGCTTGATTTGTTTGGGCCCACACAAAAGCCAACATTTTGGTGGTTGAACTGGAGAATAGATAGGGATGTTAACAAATAACTCATGGGTATTTGGATAACAGAGGTCCCTGGTCATCTTCCTCAATGGTGTCAAATGACAATGACATTTTCATTTAAAAAATGAAGATACACCAAGTAGGTAAAACTGTTAGGCAGCACGTGTGACACATTGTAGAGGGTCAACAGCAATACATTTAAGAGGGTTAGCAGCAATACTTTGGCCAAATTGGACAGGTGTGAAGAGATCACTAGAAAATAGAATGTAAATGACTGTTAATGCCACACAATTTTACCTATTTTTCAAAATTTCTAACTAAATCCAGAACCAAACCAAAACCAAAACCTTTCATGATTTTGGGGCAAAACCTGTAACATTTTAGAACCAAAACCACATCCAACACCAAAACATGGGGGTCAGCGCACATCTCTAATTTACAGGCATCATTTGTTGAATGAATACCTCCAGCACTCACAGGGCTACAAAGGCCCTGAATTATGTTCAGGCGTACATCCATTTGCATAGAATATGTTATGTGAAATATCTCTGTGCATGTTCAGAATCATTATGCCAATTAACGCAATTTGATGGAATTCGTGACTAAACGCAAATGACACTTATGGCTGCCTATGACTTGAGAGATGGAATAGGGGAGAGAAGGGGCAGACTAATGTAGACAAATATAATCATTATGTATAGTAAGTGTGTTTCCAATGAATATGCGGTTGTTTCAAGACCTGGGTGTCAATTTTTAATTTTTTTTATGTTATTGATATAAATAATGATGATTTATATAGTTTAAGGACAGTAGTCCAGAAACCATAGGTGTAAATATAGGTGTCAGAGAATGCGACTTGAAAAGTGCTCTGCAAACCAGGACCCTGGATAGTGTCACTTGGAACATGTATATTTACTCCAATCTCAAATATAGTGTAGTATTGTAGTATTGTCAGACCAGTGGAAGATCCAATATATATCTCGTCACCATTAATATGCGTACCAAAAAGAAGAAATTAACAAGCTTATCTGTATAATCTTGCTTGGTTGTAACTGCTCATCTTTCTTGTTGGATATTTAATTTATAACATATAGATTAAGTAGATCTATACTGAGCAATGTTTTTTTTTAGGAGATGCAGATTTTAACAGCTTCAATGTTGATGTCAGCTTCTTTCTTTCAAAGAATTCTGTTTGTTTCTGTCTTTCCTGTTTGAAAATTATTCCATTCTGAGAGCCACCGACGAGTTCTTAGTGCGTCCATTTGCATATATATAATTATGCTAATAACAGTAGTTATTTTAAGTTCATGATCAAATTTTTTTTTTCGTGTTCTGATGTGACCGTTTCTTGTACATACACGTACGTATACTGCAGTCTGTGCATTTATTGCAGTGTGTATATGTACGACAAGTACTGTCTAGGCAGAATGTATTTACACCTAGATACAAATACGAACTTGAGAAACACTTGGACTTGAATTTTGTCAAAACTATGCACAAGTCTCGTGCTCTTTGTTTAAAAGAAAATTTACGTGCAAGTTGCGTTCAGACTTGATTTTGGCTCATTGGACCTCATTCATTAAGGAAAGGAAAGCAAAAAAATTAGTAACTTTGCACCTTGGCAAAACCATGCTGCATTGGAGGAGGAAGTCAAATTAAGATTTGGAGACATATTTATAGTTGGGGTAGGGCATGTCCTAGATCAATGACGCGGCCGAATCCCGTGTCATGGGATGCGGCCGCCTGTGCGCCCCCCGGGCTGACATCTGCCAGCCCGTGCCTGATTATAATAGGAGCAGATGTGACCACAGTCCAACAAATCCAGATAGATCTAATTATATGGCAGTCTAATGAATTTGTATAGCTAGGTAGGATAGCAACATTTAATGATGGTATTACCTAAGTTCATGTATTTCTTCAGAACAAGGACAATTTTTATACCTTATGCCTAATTTATAGCAGGTAAAAAGTCTCACTTAATTTATTTGGAAATTGACCAGACTAAAAGTTCTATAACTGTGATGCAAAGGAGTAAGCAAGTAGGCATTCAAGCTGTAATGGATTTAAAAGGCAGTCATATTAGACCAAATTGACCTGATTGATTAAGAAAAGCAAAGCCCAAAAAAGGGTAACTTTGCACCTGTGCAAAACCATGTTGCATTGAAGGGGGAGGTTAATTTAAAATGTGGGGACAGATTTATAGTTGTGGTAGGGCATGTCCTAGATCAACTTTAAATTTCAGTGTAAAAAAAACTATCAAGTATGTGTGTGCTACATGAAAAAGCAGCCAGTATTTTCCTTATGTTGCACAATAATAAACTAATTTGAACCTCTTACATTGTAACATGGTTTGTCCAGGAGCAAATTTACTTCTTTTGTTGCTTTGCATCCCTTAATGAATCAGGTCCAATATTTCTGTGGACTAAAGCTGGAACATATAATATATAAACTTTCCTCAGCTATCCCTACACAAGACTACTGGATCCCATACTGGAGGGAGAATTGTCTGTTTTCTTTGTATCTTCTTTCTCACTACTTTCTCTTGCTTAACTCCTAATTCCTTTTCACCTTGGAAACTATTTCACTGTCTATTCTGTCATGTGAGTTCGATAACCTGGGGCATAATTTCCAAAACACACAAACATCTCTGTCAGGATGGAGATACAGGATCTCTTTTATATTTTAGAGAAAATCCAGCTAAAGGGTACAAATTTGCACATGTTGCATGTTTTTTGCATACTTGCCAACCTTTTAAAACTTCATTCCGGGAGATCCCAGGCAGGGGGGCCTGGTTGGAGGGTGGGAGGGACGGGACACGGTGAATCTCTGCATTGTGGCCCCGCCCCCCGTGACAAAATACAGTTTCTGTCTCGGGGTGGGGCAAAAATGATGCAATTCACTGTGAATCACATAATTTTGACAGCAAGTTGCCGTTTGCAGGATACTTGCCTGCTCTCCCGGGAGTCCGGGAGACCTACCCGCATTTCGGGAATCTCCCGGACATTCCAGGAGAGTTGGCAAGTATGGTTTTTTGCATGCAGGAAAATATTACCGGCTTTTGCATGTACTTGGCAGCTTTATTTCAACATTGTGATTTATAGTTGACCTAGGGTAATATCTCTCTCCCGAGCTCTGTGGGTGGTAGTCATTATGTGGATTGATTCCTGGAAGGTTGAAGGTCTGGTTATGAGTTGCCATTCTCTACCAGAGACTACATATGTAGCTGAGAGAGATCCATGTGCTTTGGATTCTGAAATTCAGGAAAGTCTGGTGACTGTAACTCCTTAAGCTAGTGGTATAAGGGGCATATAGTGTGTTGAACCTGCCTGGCATTTATTTACTATGTGTATATAATATTCTAGTGATTGTTTTTACTACAATAAATGTACTGGTGTACTGCTCTAACTGCATTTACCTGAATGTCTATACAAACCCTAGAAGGTACTGGATAGGCTTTCCTGTCAAAGTAAGGCACTGCTGGGTGGCCAGCCAGCGTGAAATGGGTAGAATTGGGCCAGAAAACCCGGTATCTTCACACAGTGGCAAAAACAGGATTTTACAGGGGGGGTTCCAAATGCTTCAATTCAGGAAAAAACTGCTGAAAAAAGACTTAAACATACACTTTTGTTTAAATTGTTTTACGTAAATAGCAAGAAAGGTTGAGTCTCAAAGTGTTGCTTATTCCCAGTGTGTCATCTAATAGCAAGGTTGTGACTAATAGTATATTTAAAAGGTTAAAGGGTATATTACCTGTGGAGCTAACTGCATCCTCTACACAGTGTGTGTTTCAGGTACGTTCAGCACTGCAGAAAGTATACAGTAAGATATATTTACCATAGAGATAAGAATTTTTGCTGCATCCACCATGTGGTTCATGCCGCTGACAACACTCTGCAAGATAAGTGACAGTCTTTGTGGGCAAGAAGCAATATTTGAAGATATCAAGCCTGAATTTTCTCACATTCAATTGACTTCCTTCAAATACGCACCTATAACTTTGTGTGATGTCGAATGGAGTTTCTCCAGGTACAAGAACATTCCGAGTGACAACCGAAGGAGCTTTGAGTTCCGAAACCTGAATCTACATGTGGTCATCCACTTCAATACCTCTGTCAATGGAGAATAATGCTAGGTATGAATATTTTACTTTCAAAGTATTTTTTTTTTTTTTTAATCTTTCCAATTACGGGAATAGTTTTTCTCCATTCATGCCTATACAGTTCTTCATCATCTTCATGAGTATTTATAATATATTTATATGTTTTACTTGTAGTTTCCATAATATACTGTATATCTTGATGAGTGGCGGAAAATGTCATTTGAAATTAATGAATTAGATAGCAGAAATTCTTTTGTTACATAAAAATTTGAATCAACAATATCTGAATGAGAAATTAAATAATATAAGGTCTACTTTTTTTCGTTATATTTCAACCTTTTTCAAGGTCAAACATGCATGCATATTTATTACATTTTTAGGTAATAGAAAACCTTGCCCTACTAATAATTAAATCTCTGCACATTTTATAACATGTGCACTATTACATTGACTTTTTTTTCTTTCTGTGCCTTTATTTATCACAATAAAAACATATAAACTAAAAAAACACTTGAAATAAAACAAAGGAAAGCCAATGGGGCTTATTCTACTTGTGTGGTCCATGTAGGTGCATACTGTATATTTCTTCTCTACCGTTTATGTACATTGTATGTATCATAGGGGGCTTATGGTACCCACCCTGCTCCTCACCCAGATCCCCATTCCCACACATAAACAAACACATCATTTCTCCTGATACCATTCATTATTTGCGCTCTGTGATAGTACAATCACTAAAATAAAGGATAGCAAATTAAAATATGTTATGTATAGCAAAACTGTTTGATTTTTCTTATTGCCTTGACTTCTCATATGTAGTGTCCCTGTGTAGCCCTGAATGTGTCTGTCAGTGGGGTAGAAATGCTGCCATTAAAACATAATTGGCAATTCCAGAATTCTCAATAGCGTTTTACATTTAATTTGACATTGCTGACTTTGATCAATAATTCAAAACATTGTTCATAGATTTTATTTAAAGCTAGCTTTCATATTTAAGGTTGGGGAATCGTACTTGTCTGAACGTCACAACAGTACTAAAGGAATATGTAATCCATATTTCATAGGGCTTTCATTGAAAGAAACAGGAGACACGCAGCCCAGCTGAGTTGTACTTTCAAATTTATTTCAGTAAGGCATGTTTAAAATGCAAACTGAGAGCGAAGGCTATATGTGAAAACAGTAATATCATAACAACCAGCTAAGGTACAAAATAACTACAGACCACTTATATAGTCAAGAAAAATGTTCTGGTTTGTGTCCATTTCCTACGTGGTGTTACCTACACTGATTGCTGAGCCTAATTTGCTACACTTTGCCTCCTCTGACTCTTCGGAGATTGGAGAGATGAGCATCCCCTGTGAATCCCGAGTGTTTTCATTTCAACCTGACGTTTTGAAAACTAGTTACCCTGACAATTGTGAAGGGAAGAATTTGACAGCTGTAACGGGGGGGTGAAAAGAGAGCAAAGGCCACAGTGTTTTCTAAAATCTATTACTGGAAAAGAACTAAAAGTAAAAAACAAAACAAGAGGACATGGAAGGAAATCTCTTTTTTTTTTGCCAATACAGGTATAAATGGGAAATCTATGGTTAAATCTCTTGAATTGTGTTTTATTATTTTTTGACAGTGTTGAAGTCAATTTACCATTGAATTTTAATATAGTCACGCACAAAGAAGCTGAAAAAGTAGCTAAAACCCCCCTTGGGAAAATAGGTTTCAGAAGCCAGATAAACGCGGAAGAAAAGAAGACAAGAACTTGGGGATGCCAGCTAGTATGTATCTGCTTCATTATACAAAAAGCATGAAGTCTATAGAACTGCTGAGATGTCCAAGTTATTACTGACATCCTATAAGAATTTCTGGTGGTCAGGATGTTCTTCAGAGCCACATCTATGAGCTGATCCCTGGACACCTATTCTACATGTACAGAGATGAGCTAAGAAAGGGACATTATCTCTGCAATAATCTGTTACTGTGTGTATCTATTGCGCTCCACAACACGGTATGAGGAGGGCTATTACTCCAGCTTCTCACCACCCTGGAAAAGGCAACATCCCCACTTTTTTAAAACCACAGTTTAGTAAATATATCCCATACTGTTCAATATTATATATAATAAAATGTAATAGGCTTCATGCAACATTGTGTGTTGTTTGGTTAAATTTAAACCTTATTATTCATACCACAGTTGTTGCTTTATTTATTTAACATTAAGAATACAGTATTATAGCTATTATAGCAGTATTTAACATTAGTAATAATAATATTATAGCTATTATGGCATGGCCTAATAAACGTTATTTTGGAGAACAGGGATATGGAGATACAATTTTTACAGTATGAACTTGTATTACCATGTTTGTTCAGCTGTAGATAAATACGGGTGACTTACAGCTTCATAAATCCAGTCCAATGATATTATGTTGGCTGTAAACAGGCTTATGTCCATTGCAAGAAAAATGCTTTTGTCTACGCCCTCGTACTCATCAAACAAATCATATACAGAATGGATTCTTTTTGATGTTAATTCAAACACTACTTGATCCTGTGTGTTTATTTTTAATGACTATGGATTGTAGCCCTTTCCATGCCCCTCATTAGCACACCATTTGCCTCTAATGAGCAAACCTTGTCAGCATCCTCATTCTCCCACCATGACACTAGGTGTAAAGCTCTGTATCTGTTAACGTGCTCTGCATGTCCTGGTTTACCATAAATATCTTTAATTTTACACTATCTCTGCTTACTCTGAATGGCCTGTGCCCTAAGCTCACTTTCAAGAAAAGAAACAGGAGCAGTGTCCCTGCTTTTGTGTGATTAAATAAGTATTGTTGGTAACGTTAGTGCTCTTTGTCATGTCTTTAATCAAATGGACGTACTTTATTAACACAACATCGCATGCAAAAGCTCAATGTGCTGCTATATAACTTTAACTGTAGCACTGGAGAGAAATGTAGCTCGCATTGCAGTGAATTCCGGAGGAATATTTTATAGATTATAACTTATGCCCCCTAGCATCGCTTACTCACTTTGACACTTCTTTATTCCACATCCTTAAAGGGTTCTGTCAGTGAGCATGGATTTTAAAGGAGAATTATCATCAACATCTAAGCTTTAGTTTATTGGTTGAAATGAGATGAGCTTGAATTTTGCTGTTTGTTTCATTACAGGAAAGACAAACCTTTATTTTTTTTTTTAATGTTTATTTATCAAAGGTCAAAACCTTACATGTGTAACCCCCTGTCACTGTGTGTAGTGCTGAGGTGCAGAGTTTAGGCAGTGCACCTCCTTCGCAGTCCTGGCTAGGTCCTGGCATGGATGTAGATGACCAGAGGGTCCGCCCACATGCAGGTTATTTTTATAGAGTCTCTATGAAAATGTTGGGACACAAGTGATGTAACTGGGTGGTGCAGTTCAATCAGATGTCTCAATAATGCGAGCGCCTGACCATCTCTATATTGCAATTTAAAAACTTTAGTTACACTCCTTCTTCACTCCAGGACATTCTTAAACTGTTGCAGTGATAAATATCTACAGTTCCTATATACATCTCCTGTCTCCTCCTGCATAGTTCTTAAGGGCTACATGGACAGAATATTAATGGTCAGTGGACAGTCACATCTCTAGCTCACCTTCATCTCTCTCACACAGCAATGTTCACTTAGACTTCCTCTGCAGGGGTAATATCTCTCTCCCATGCTATGCGTGTGTATTATCTCTCTTGTGCTCTGTGGGGGTAATATCTCTCTCCCGTGCTCTGGGGGGGTAATACCTCTCTCATGCTCTGCAAGGGTAATATCTCTCTCCTGTGCTCTGCGTGGGTAATATCTCTCTCTCCTGTGCTCTGCATGGGTAATATCTCTCTCCCGAGCTCTATGGGGGTAATATCTCTCACCCATGCTCTGCAGGGGTAATAACTCTCTCCCGTGCTCTCAGGGGGGGGTGTGGGTCAGGGGGGGGGGGGGTTATTATCTCTCAGTTGGATGCTGACAGACACTTCCTGTGTGCTGCTCCTCTCTATTATCCTGTCACTTTCTGAGGTAAATTATTCCAGAAATCTGCCCCATACCATCAGTATTCTTTCTGTGATGTTGTACAATAGCCCCTAGTGGCAGCAGGCAATGGACCAGCTCCCCTCTGTCCCGGGCCCTGGCTGACCCTCTCTACACTCTGGTCTCAACAGCTCATACCATTCCTAGTGGGTCCTTGTGCTAGGCCACACACTCAGTCACTGGGAGGTACAAGTTGGTTAAAGTATGAAAAACAAGTCATCAGACAAGAAAATAATACAACTCATTAGGATAAGCTGTAAAGATCCTTGCAAGAAAGGATTTATTTATTATAAAAAGGGGTAATTAGGAAAGAGAGGACGTGGCTAATCTATCAAAAGGAAAGGGTGAGGAAAGAAGAAAAAGAAGTCAGAAGTACCAAAGATTGAGGAGAGGTTTGAGCTCTGGGTAAAAGGGGAGCGTGAATGAAAAAAGCCATACCATACCATTTTGAAAGATTTAATAGAGTTTTTGGTAATACTAGTCATGTTTTCCAAATGTTCTGTATGCCAGATCATACTATTGATGGTTTAGGGGGTGTGAGGGGCTGACTAGTGACTGTCGAGTTTATATGTTGAATACGTTTATTTTGATGATGAGTTGCTGCTTAGGCCCATGGGAGCTAGAGGGAGGAGGCAGGTGAAGGCATTCCTAGATCTTCGGCCTCAATAATAAGGGTCCATATTCTAGTGGATCTAGTGTTGCTCCATAAGGAGCAATGAGCAGGATGAGCAGCAAGGAAGTATCATTTAAAATTTGGGATACCCAGTCCACCACCCGGAGGATCTCTGTAAAACGATAAATCTTTATATGTATTTATTATTTTGTTGTGATGCTTCTTTATACATAGTGTTGGGTAATAAATACTGCTTGGTAGCACATAGGCTTCTTTGCAAGACACTAGAGATAACTTGCAACTGTGGGGTCCATTTATTAAAATGCGAAGACAGATGAAAATATCACCACAATTTACCATTAAAACCTTGGCTATACTGGCCTGAAATAGGAAGAGTAAATTTACGGCTTTGTGGGCCAGTCTGATGGGATATGCACATGTGTGATAGAGGTAGAATGTTCATGCATGCACAGCAGATGGGGAAAACCTGTATGTTTTCACTAGTACAAATGATTCTGTGTGATGGTTTCATACATTTTAGAATGTAGGTCTTGTAATAATGGGTCTCATACACTACTCATTGAGAGCCTATCATACATCATATATATGGATGCATTACCTTATTCCCATATGGAATATGTTGAACCAATACATGATGAACATGTCAGGTAAGTATGTATTATGGGGGCTTATTTTTGTTTAACTTTTCCAAAACAATTTATTATTTATGGGTGCAATAATAGTTATTCCTATAGGAAACGGGGAAATAATAACAATCAAGGGCATTAGTGCATGCTGACACTTCAAGTGCCACAAGTGCTTGCACTAGATTTGGAAAATATTACCCAGGTGCCCAAGGCCAGGAGAACCAGGAGGGGCCCAGTGATACTGAGCATTGGGTCAGTACTATCTAGCTGCAGTGGCCATATTGTTTTTTTGGCCTCCCCCTAGAGATCCGGGCCCAAAGCTAAGTTGCACTGGGTTGTAATTTACCATGTTACTTGGCTTGAATTACATGCAAACAGCCACATGTCAGATGGAGTTTGAGTTTGCCGTCTGAAAACAGAATAGATAATAATGGAAGGTACTTGACATTTAAGGTAAAGGAGATCAGTTTCTTGGAAAAGGAAACTGTGTTTTTAGTAATTAGCCAGGAAATTAGTGAATTGGCTGTATTATGTGTGCATCAGATATGGTACCATACTAATTGTATTTCATCTATCCTGATGCTCACATTTTCATTGTATCCCTTTTACACCATTAACCATTTAACCCAAGATAGATATATAATTTCAGCTATAGCTTCTAGTTTAATTTCTGTAAAGTTCCTTGGTGTTGGTAAATCCATTTTTTCTTTTTATCAACCACAAGCCAACAGTTAATCAAACTTTAGAACAATATTAAAGATGATGTGTCTGTTTCATGTTCGCACGTAAGGTCGTTTGCATAGCATATCTTGCTTGAAATAGCTCTGAAACAGACCTTATGCCATTGAATGCAATTGCTTGTAATTCATGCCTGGACGTAAATGACACTTACAATTGCCTATGACTTGAATGGTGGAGAGTAGCCCAGGTACAGTAAGGGAATTCCAACGCAGATAGGGCCGATTCAAGTCCAGGCTTTGTAGTAAGTACGCTTGATTTCAAACGTATGGTTTGCACCCGCTCCAGGGCAGCTGCAATTGATGGATAATAGTGATGACCAATCACAATCTAAGAGTAGCAACAAAACAAAATAAGATTTTTTTATTTTTTTTTAAAGGCATTGCATACATTATCATGTGCGGATGTTTTCGTTTTTCTGACCCTTTGAAAGCATCTGCATACATTAACATTGCTATAATTCTTTTTTAAATGTTATGCTCCTTTATATGCAGTTGCATACACTGGCATAGCAGTTTTGTTTCTAAGTTTAATATTTATTTTCAAAGTATGTCTGACATGCTTTATTATACTAAATTGCAGTTAAATCCCCACAGCAATACACAGCTGATCAAACTCTTAGCATTGTTACTTTTATGAGTGCCTGGGTTATTCCAGACTACAGTAGGTGTCATTGGTGTCCACAGTGGGTGTGCAAGATTGTCCCAGTCTACTTTTAGTCATGTGTTGAAGGTGGTTTTATGTGCTTTCCTGTTGTACATCCATCAATTTATCCATCTGTGTCTCACTGGGGAGTACCTTGTGCCCAGAAAGAATCAGTTTTCCACCATAGCTGGCTGTCCACACCTTATAGGAGCAGTAGATGATACACATATAGCCCTGATCCAATCTGGTGGGAATTAAGCTATCTTTAAGAATAGAAAACATTTCCACTCGATAAATGCCCAGCCTACATGTGATGCATGTCTTCTGATTCGATGCCTGGTTGCTAAATGGCCTGGAAGCAGCCATGATTCCTTTGTCAAAACAACACTCTTTGCACTACGGTGTACTTATTTACAAATGTGTTGAATACTGTTTAATTTTGATAACATCATATAATGACAAGTTTCACCCTCATTTGTTTTGAATTTTGTGTCCCAATACATGTTAATTGTTGTTTTCACTTTTCTTTCAAAGGAGACAATGCTTACTCTTTCCGTCTTTGGCTCCTCACTCCCATTTTAAATCCACGCTCAGAGCAAGAGTTTGCATACAATTCCATGTATACCTCGATCAGATCGGTCACAGAACGGACTTTCAGGTTTTTAAAAGCCAGATTTCATTGCCTTGACCATTGCACTTAAGGACTAAAAGATACATGTTTATTTTTTTTTGTTTGTTTCTATTATGTGAGCTGTACATGGCACATTGCGTTTACATTGGTCATAAACATAATAATCTAATTTACATTTAGCATCATATATATAAATTAGTTTACTAATAAAACTTATTATATACATTAGTAATTTCACATGTGAAATGCATACTCTAGGCTCCATGTGTGTATATGTGGGGTCATTTAGATTAAAATAAATGGCAAAATGGATTGACAATATGCATAAAGTACTTTTTTTTGTCTTGATGGCAAATTTACATATTTCAACTTGATAAAGACCTTTAAGGTCGAAACGCGTCGATAAGCCATTGCAGTGTGCAAGAGGGGAGTACTTACCTTACCATTTGTATACCATATATTTATTTTGCATTCAAGGTTCAGCAGATACCAGGGCATTAAAATGATCTTTACTCTGTGACCTTTACTACATGTATCTGGTAGGAGTATCTGATTGTTTGTATGGGAGATAGACAGTGCTTGATTTCACTTTATATTTTGGATGCAAATTTACATATGCATCCATTTTAATTAGTTATTCTCCAAGTGACAATCACATAAAATGCATAATAAACTTGACTGTGTTTTATGTATAATACCTAATAACTATGTGAGGGTATGTAGTGTTTATAAAATGATTAGGTGTATAATTTTTGGTGGTATAATTTGAAATTGACGACTTGACAAAGTGTAATCACTTGATTACATCAAACAGTATTACATATTTTGAGCAAGTATTTATTAGTGTAGAAAATTTTATTTAGTCACAACATTAAAGTATTTTGAATAGTTAATAAATATATATTCTGATATTGTTGTGTTGCTTGGGGAGAACTCTCACGGTGTTCCACACCCTGCACTACTTGCTCATCAATGCAGGCCAATGCTATGCACTTCAGAGGTGTTAGGTCCAACGACACCATCGGACCATCACCTGTCGCCCCCGCATGTTTGAGGTTCTCACTAATTTTTTTCCTAAGGTGTTGCTTAAAGTCCTGCCATCTATGTGAAATGTGAAGTGTTGCTATGTATAGTGCCCAATATTAGCAACATACTCATGCAGACATACATATAGACAGGGCCGGACTGGCCATCTGGCACTTCTGGCAAATGCCAGAAGGGCCGATGGCTATATGGGCCGGCCCGACTCCCCTTGTCTTTTTGGTGGCTGGTTCCAGGAACCAGCCACCTCTGCTGCGCGCTCCCCAGCTCCCTCCCCCGTTATGCTGTGCAGCCAGTTACACTGGTGAGTGGTGAGTTTCCTGTTTTTTTTTAATTTGCTTTCTTTTTTACTGAAGAGGGGGGGGGGGGTGACGCGATTTTCGGGGGTGAGAGCCAGGGGGTGCTGGGAGAGGGGGTGAGAGAGCTGAAGGGGGTGCTGGGAAAGGGGGTGAGAGAGCCGAAGGGGGTGCTGGGAAAGGTTGGTGAGAGCCAGGGGGTGCTGGGAGAGGGGGTGAGAGAGCCGAAGGGGGTGCTGGGAAAGGGGATGAGAGCCAGGGGGTGCTGGGAGAGGGGGTGAGAGAGCCGAAGGGGGTGCTGGGAGAGGGGGTGAGAGAGCCAAAGGGGGTGCTGGGAAAGGGGGTGAGAGAGCGGAAGGGGGTGCTGGGAAAGGGGGTGAGAGCCAGGGGGTGCTGGGAGAGGGGGTGAGAGAGCCGAAGATGGTGCTGGGAGAGGGGGTGAGAGAGCCGAAGGGGGTGCTGGGAAAGGGGATGAGAGCCAGGGGGTGCTGGGAGAGGGGGTGAGAGAGCCGAAGGGGGTGCTGGGAAAGGAGGTGAGAGAGGCGAAGGGGGTGCTGGGAAAGGGGGTGAGAGCCAGGGGGTGCTGGGAGAGGAGGTGAGAGAGCCGAAGGAGGTGCTGGGAGAGGGGGTGAGAGAGCCAAAGGGAAAGGGGGTTCTGGGAGAGGGGTGAGAGAGCCAGGGGGTGCTAGGAGAGGGGGTGAGAGAGCCAGGGGGAAGGGGGCGCTGGGAGAGGGGGTGAGAGAGCCAGGGTGGTAGGGGGTGCAGGAAGAGGAGTGAGAGAGCCGGGGGGGTAGAGGGTGCAGGAAGACGTGTGAGAGAGCCAGGGGAGTAGGTGGTACAGGAAGATGTGTGAGAGCCAGCGGAGAAGGTGGTGCAGGGGGTTAAGTGAGAGGGACAAAGGAGAAGATGGTGCAGGGGCATAGGTAAAAGAAAGTGTAAAGGGAGAGACATCTTAAGAATGGGAATGGCAGGGATGCAGCCATCATAAAACACAAGTAGTAATGAAGAATGAAAATGCACAGAGGGGACAAGTGTTAAAAAAAACAAAAAAAACAAGCCTTCATACTCCATTCACCTATATTTTCTATACCCCCACTCCTAAATTTCTGCTTCGACCACTGCCCTCTATTCCTGCTCCCGACTGCCTGTTTGAGCTGACAGCTGCTGATCCCTCCTTGCCCAGCGCGCCCACTAGGAGAACAGAACACAGGATGCCATAATCAGGTAAGTTCATATATTTTCTCGTGTACAATATGTTTTTAACCATCCTTTCTTGAACTGGGGACACTACAGCGTATCCAATAATGTTTAACACTATGTATTGCTCATTATTGCGTTGTAATGTTTTTTGCATATTTATCTGTACAGAGATATTTAATTAAGAGCAAAAAACATTGCTTGTCATAAATTTTATCTGTTATTGTGTCAATATATCTATTTTTGTTTGTATTGTAAATGATGTATTAAGCTGCTCTTGGGACTCACACTCAGTATCTGATATGCTGTACCAATTTTTATTTGTGAATGAGATTTTATCTGAGCTTTACTAATGATTTGGGGGCACTACTATGCCATAATATGATTTGTGGGCACTTCTGCATGACCAAATATGAATTGAGGGTAACACTATGTGGCATAATATGACCGTGGGGCACTACGATGTGGCATAATATGAACTGGGCACACTACGGTGTAGCATCATATGAACTTCTGCCAAAGGCAAGTCTTTCATTGTTGAATTTGATGGGAGCCCAAAGAAGTTGCTGTATCGGGGCCCAAAATTCCTCTTGTCAGCCCTGCCTGTAAGTCAAGGGGGTAGACGCCTCCAAGTAAATAATCTAAATGTTTCCTATCTAATCAAACTGATGGATCACATCCAATTATTTCTCACCCACCTCCTCTATCCCCCTTAATTTATATACTGTGTTATTTAAAATGAATAGAAAAGACGCATATCCAATTACTGTAGTAAAACAAAAATATTTTTCTCTGACATTTTGCTGTAGATGGAAATACTTTTAATGTGGCCGTATGGGTTCAACTGATCATTCAATAGTTATGTTTTTTTTTAGATATATTTTAGTTTTATTTCATGTGGAATGATTCATGAAAATTCTGCCATTACTATTTAATTGAGGGAAAAGGGTACCTGTTACCTATATATGTGTGTAAGTACTCTGTTCGTTGTTGCTATTTTGTGGGAGATTTGAAAAAAGCAAAACATTGTTTCCTACAGTGGCGTCTGTATTAGGGATGAGCGCACTCGGATTTATGAAATCCGAGCCCACCCGAACGTTGCCGATCCGAGTCGGATCCGAGACAGATCCGGGTATTGGCGCCAAATTCAAATCTGAAACTGAGGCTCTGACTCATAATCCCGTTGTCGGATCTCGTGATACTCGGATCCTATAAATTCCCCGCTAGTCGCCGCCATCTTCACTCGGGCATTGATCAGGGTAGAGGGAGGGTGTGTTAGGTGGTCCTCTGTCCTGGTAGATCTCGTGCTGTGCTGTTTAGTTCTGTGCTGTGCTGTTTAGTTCTGTGCTGTGCTGTGCTGTGCTGTGTTCTACAGTATCAGTCCAGTGGTGCTGTGTGCTGTGCTCTGTCCTTCTGAGGTCAGTGGTGCTGCTGGGTCCTGTGCTGTGTCCTGTTCAGTCCAGTGGTGCTGTGTCCTGTGCTCTGTGCTTCTAAGGGCATAGTTATTTCCCCAATATTCCCCTGTGTTTAAAAAAATAAAAAAAAGTTATTTAAAAAAATACCAAAAACTAATTTAATTTTTTTTAATTACCACAAAATTTGCACAACCAATCCTGCAGTATAAGCCCATTGGTACTGCAATATTACCAAGTTCACACATTCAGCAGTAAAAGTCCAGTGGTACTGCAATATTACAAAGTTCACACATTCTGCAGTATCAGTCCAGTGGTGCTGTGTCCTGTGCTCTGTCCTGCTGAGTTCCGTAGTGCTGCTGGGTCCTGTGCCGTGTCCTGTTCAGTCCAGTGGTGCTGTGTCCTGTGCTCTGTGCTTCTAAGGGCATAGTTATTTCCCCATTATTCCCAAGTTTTTAAAAAATAAAAAAAAAGTAAAAAAAAATAAAAAATTAAAAATTAAAAAAAATATATATAATTATAACCAAATTTGCAAAACCAATCCAGCAGTATAAGTCCATTGGTACTGCAATATTACAAAGTTCACACATTCAGCAGTAAAAGTCTAGTGGTTCTGCAATATTACAAAGTTCACACATTCTGCAGTATCAGTCCAGTGGTGCTGTGTCCTGTGCTCTGTCCTGCTGAGTTCAGTAGTGCTGCTGGGTCCTGTTCAGTCCAGTGGTGCTGTGTCCTGTGCTCTGTGCTTCTAAGGGCATAGTTATTTCCCCATTATTCCCAAGTTTTTAAAAAATAAAAAAAAAGTTATAAAAAAAAAAAATAAAAAAAAAATAATAATAATTATAACCAAATTTGCAAAGCCAATCCAGCAGTATATAAGCCCATTGGTACTGCAATATTACCAAGTTCACACATTCAGCAGTAAAAGTCCAGTGGTACTGCTATTACAAAGTTCACTGATTCAGCAGTATAAGTCCAGTGCTACTCTCCTGTGCCGCATATAATTTTTAAAGGCTTTGCCGAGTGTGTGTGGCTTAGGGGTACGCTCTCTTGTGCTACATATAATGGAAAACCAAAATTTGGAGGATAAAGTAGGGAAAGATCAAGACCCACTTCCTCCTAATGCTGAAGCTGCTGCCACTAGTCATGACATAGACGATGAAATGCCATCAACGTCGTCTGGCAAGCCCGATGCCCAATCTCCTAGTACAGGGCATGTAAAATCCAAAAAGTTCTCAAAAAATAGCAAAAAGAGAAACTTAAAATCATCTGAGGAGAAACGTAAAGTTGGCAATATGCCATTTACGACACGTAGTGGCAAGGAACGGCTTAGGCCCTGGCCCGTGTTCATGACTAGTGGTCCAGCTTCACCCAAGGATCTAAGCCCTCCTCCCCCCCCCTACAAAAAATTTAAGAGAGTTATGCAGTCAGCAACAACAACAAAACAGCAAAGAACTCTGCCTTCTAAACAGATGACATCACAAATCCCCAAGGCGAGTCCAAGGGTGTTGTTGGTTGTGAACCCTGACCTTCCCATCACTGTACGGGAAGAGGTGACTCCATCCAGCATTTGCAGCACGCCCTCTGCATTTGCTGGAAGGATCACCCACAGTCCAGTTACAGATTTGGCTAATGAAGGTGTGAATGTTGTACACTGGGAGGAGGATATTGATGTAGCTGGCGCTGAGGAGGATGTTGATAATTATGATGCAGACAGATACCAAATTGCCTTTCTCAATTTCTATTTATATTCTAGATTATATAACGGCTGAAAAGTTTCCTGTTTTACTCCTAGTGGAGAGGGGATCTGACCCAAGGACAATTCCATCTTGCAACTTTTTTTTTGGCATTATGTGACCATTCAACAGTCGTTTGCCATGTTCAAAAAGTAAAAGAAAATGCCAACAAATTCAATAAATTAAATCAAAAGTTAAATGCCCTGTCATTATTTAAAACAAGAGGTTTTGACGTGCTAGAATTAGTGTAGTGTTAAGATGTTATAAACACTACACTTGGAAATTAGAGGAGGTATTGTGGCCCCGGTATCAAATTGGGTACCGGGGCCACCCCACTACGCAGTCCAGATACTTGTTTGGTGGAATTCAGACCAGTTGAGGGTGTATTTATTTTATTGTGGCCCCGGTATCAAATTGGGTACCGGGGCCACCCCACTACGCAGTCCAGATACTTGTTTGGTGGAATTCAGACCAGTTGAGGGTGTATTTATTTTATTGTGGCCCCGGTATCAAATTGGGTACCGGGGCCACCCCACTACGCAGTCCAGATACTTGTTTGGTGGAATTCAGACCAGTTGAGGGTTTTATTATTATATTGTGGGGACCACTCTATCTATACCACACTACAACTCTATACCACTCTATTTAATACTTTAATTCTATTTAATACTTTAATTCTATTACTAATTCCCATAAAGAGGAACTGCCGCTTCTATTTAATACTTTAATTCTATTAGTAGTTACCATAAAGAGGAACAAAATAAACCAATTTTACCAAAAGTATAATATGACTTAGACTTACAAACACTACACTTGAAAGATGGTGCCTTTAAATGAAAAAGTCAGTCTTCATTGCACGACTATGTGCAACAGGGACAGTTTTTTGGTTTACAAAGTCAACCAATAACACTTCGACCCTGTCTGTCTTTAACATACTTGATGGGATCTCAATGACGAATGGTCTGTACCATGTTTGGAGGAGGTATTGTGGCCCCGGTACCAAATTGGGGTACCGGGGCCACTCCACTATGCAGTCCAGATAGAGGTGTATCAGATATTAAACAACGTTGACTGTTGCTGCAAAAATTTTAAATAATATTGTAGGGAACACTACACTACGCAGTCCATAAACTTTTTGGGTGGAATTCAGACCTGTGTAGGGTTTTTTAATAATATTGTGGTGACCCACTCCTCTACGCAGTCCAGGTACATTTATTGGTGCGAATCATACAAGTTGATGGTTTTCTTGTTATATATATTGTGGTGACCCACTCCTCTACGCAGTCCAGGTACATTTATTGGTGCGATTCATAAAAGTTCAGGGTTTTTAATATATTGTGGTGACCTACTCCTCTACGCAGTCCAGGTACATTTATTGCTGCGAATCATACAAGTTGGTGGTTTTCTTATTATATATATTGTGGTGACCCACTCTTCTACGCAGTCCAGAAAGATACCTCGTTGCAACGTTTTGGACTAATAACTATATTTTGAGGTGTTCAAAATACACTGTAAATTAGTGGAAATGCTTGTTATTGAATGTTATTGAGGTTAATAATAGCGTAGGAGTGAAAATAAGCCCAAAAACTTGATTTTTAAACTTTTTATGTTTTTTTCAAAAAAAAATCCGAATCCAAAACCTTAAATCCGAACCGAGACCTTTCGTCAAGTGTTTTGCGAGACAAATCCGAACCCCAAAAATAATGAAAATCCGGATCCAAAACACAAAACACGAGAAAGTCGCCGGTGCACATCCCTAGTCTGTATAATTGGTGGTATTGCTGTAGTATAGAGTGGTGTGCTGGTGGCAATGTTGTAGTGTGTTTGGTGCTTAGTATTGCTAATAAGTAGGAGAGGGTATTGCTATAATGTGGGGGGGTGATGCTGGACGCTGTAATGTGGGGGGTGATGCCGGTTGCTGTAATGTGGGGGGGTGATGCCGGTTGCTGTAATGTGGGGGGTGATGCTGGACGCTGTAATGTGGGGGGTGATGCTGGACGCTGTAATGTGGGGGGTGATGCTGGATGCTGTAATGTGGGGGTGATTGATGTAGTATGAGTGTGTGTGGGGGGTTATTTATTGCTGTAATTTGGGTACTAATAATGTATTGTCATGGTGTTTATTGATGTAATTGGGGTGCTAATAATGTAATGTTGAGGGTCATTAGGAGAAATAAATACCCCCCCACACACACACACACTCATACTACATCATGTTGTACTGCGCCAGCATCAGTGTGCAACAATATAGTGCATGGAGCCCACAACACGTGGGCCTGTGTGCTTTAAATGCCAGGGCTGATTTTTAGTCCCAAGTCCGGCCCTGCATATAGATATATATCTCTATATTTTTGGGCCAAAGGTTACACAATAATTACAGTCTGCTACACAGCATAAGCTTGCTGAAACAAATAATAGGTCATAATTTAATTATAATCATTTTTAGCCTTTGTGCATGTGTTGTGATTGTTATTACATCACATGCCTTGCACAACATTGATGTGTTTGACAATATTGCAAGAAGGTGGCCATTTTCATAATGCATTCTGTGAATAATATATTTGAAAGAAATTTGAGTCCACTAATCTGTTTTTGACCTCACTCACAGATCTGCAAACAGGAGCCACAGCACTGACCTGCTTGGTTATATCCTCCCAGATGTGATGGGGGTTGAGTAGCTGCCCAGTAGTGTGGTGCTGTCTATCAACTAGGGATGTGCACCGGCGACTTTTGAGGGTCTCGTGTTTTGTGTTTTGGATCCGGATTTTCGTTATTTTTGAGGTTCGGATTTGTCTCGCAAAACACTTGACGGAAGGTCTCGGTTCGGATTTAAGGTATTGGATTCGAATTTTTTTTGAAAAAAACATAAAAAGTTTAAAAATCAAGTTTTTGGGCTTATTTTCACTCCTAGGCTATTATTAACATCAATAACATTCAATAACAAGCATTTCCACTAATTTACAGTGTATTCTGAACACCTCACAATATAGTTATTAGTCCAAAACGTTGCAAAAAGGTATCTTTCTGGACTGCGTAGAGGAGTGGGTCACCACAAGATATATTAAAAACCCTGAACTTTTATGAATCGCACCAATAAATGTACCTGGACTGCCTAGAGGAGTGGGCACTGGGCACCACAATAAAATATATAAAAAACCTTCAACAGGTCTGCATTACACTACACATACGGCTGCTCCTCCATCCTCTCCATCATATACATGTTGGAGTTTTAGCGTGTGACAACCTCTTGTTTTTGATAATGTCAGTGCATTTTGAATATTTTTCAATTTGCCCCACACCACTGAATGTACTTTATCTATGATACGCATCTATCTATCTTGACTGCGTAGTGTGGTGGCCCCGGTACACAATTTGGTACCGAGGCCACAATATAATTAAAAAACCCTCCACGTGTCAGAATTCCACCAAACAAGTATCTGGACTGCGTAGTGGGGTGGCCCCGGTACCCAATTTGATACCGGGGCCACAATAAAATAAATACACCCTCCACGTGTCAGAATTCCACCAAACAAGTATCTGGACTGCGTAGTGGGGTGGCCCCGGTACCCAACTTGATACCGGGGCCACAATACCTCCTCCAAACATGCTACAGACAATTCGTCATTGAGATCCCATCAAGTATGTTAAAGACAGACAGGGTCCAAGTGTTATTAGTTGACTTTGTAAAGAAAAAAACTGTCCCTGTTGCACATAGTCGTGCAATGAAGACTTACTTTTTCATTTAAAGGCACGATCTTTCAAGTGTAGTGTTTGTAAGTCTAAGTCATATTATACTTTTGGTAAAATTGTTTTTTTTTGTTCCTCTTTATGTTAATTAATTAGTAATAGAATTAAAGTAGGAAATAGAATTAAATAGAATTAAAGTAGGAAATAGAGTGGTATAGAGTTGTAGTGTGGTATAGATAGAGTGGTCCACACAATATAATAATAAAACCCTCAACTGGTCTGAATTCCACCAAACAAGTATCTTGACTGCGTAGTGTGGTGGCCCCGGTACACAATTTGGTACCGAGGCCACAATATAATTAAAAAACCCTCCACGTGTCGGAATTCCACCAAACAAGTATCTGGACTGCATAGTGGGGTGGCCCCAGTACCCAATTTGATACCGGGGCCACAATACCTCCTCAAAACATGCTCCAGACAATTCGTCATTGACAGACCCCAGACAGACAGGGTCGTAGTGTTATTGTTTGACTTTGTAAACCCAAAAAAATGTCCCTGTTGCACTTGCACATAGTCGTGCAATGAAGACTGACTTTTTCATTTAAAGGCACGATCTTTAAAGTGTCAGAAAGAGAGAGAAGACACAGGAGAGGAGAGTTGTAGCTGGGGACCTGGGGTGGAAGCTCCCAGGCTCCCCCAGCATTGCCTGGAAGTCTGAGCGTGGTGACTGAGCCAGGGCAAGGAATGTGTGCCCTGGATGAGGGGGAGAACTCCATACCACTATAGTGAACCCAAGAGAGAGGGGGACACTGCACATGGAAGAGGCCCTGGAGTGAGGGCTGCTACAAGAGGCATGGTAGCTGTAGTGTCAGATCCTGAGGCTGAGAGTACACAGAGTGACGTGTCAGAGCACAGGAGACATTATCCCCGCAGAGGAGGGATGAGCTGCAGTTGAGAGGTCTGTTGTTGAAATAGGACATGCACACTTTAACAAACCAATCATTTCAGCGACAGGGCCTACCAAACAACTTTGACTGAAATGATTGGTTTGTTTGGGCCCCCACACCAAAATAACAATTCATCTCTCCCTGTACAAACTAAACAGGCTCTACTGAGGAAAGATGTCGTCCTCATCCTCAACCTCTGATTCCTCTCCCCCTACAGTGTGTACTTCCTCCTCCTCACACATTATCAATTCGTCCCCGCTGGACTCCACAACCACAGGTCCCTCTGTACTATCTGGAGGGCAGTGCTGTACTTCATTGAGGAATTGATTATTCATTTTTATAAACATCATTTTTTCAACGTTGTGAGGAAGCAACCTCCTTCGCCGCTCACTGACTAGGTTCCCTGCTGCACTAAAAACTCTTTCCGAGTACACACTGGAGGGGGGACAACTCAGGTAAAATAGAGCCAGTTTGTACAGGGGCTTCCAAACTGCCTTTTGGAGTTCTACCACGTCACTACCTCTAGTTAATTTAGATTGCAAGGCTTGTAAATACTTTGAAGATAAAAAAAGCAGGCTGCACAGACTGTGGAGCTAGAAAGTGAAATTAAATGGACCACGTTACTTTGGTGGCTATCTATGCCCCCCCCCCCCCCTCCCCGCCCTACACTTGTAGTTGAATATAAAAAAAGCAGCCTGCATAGACTGTAGAACTAGAAATTCAAATATACAAAAAAATGGACAAAGGCAGTTTGCTATCTATCTGCATCAGATCCCCTCTCCACTAGGAGTAAAATAGAAAACTATTCAGCCGTTATATAATCTAGAATATAAATAGAAATTGAGAAAGGCAATTTGGTATCTGTCTGCATCATAATCATCAACATCCTCCTCAGCGCCAGCTACATCAATATCCTCCTCCCGGTGTACAACATTCACACCTTCATTAGCCAAATCTGTAACTGGACTGTGGGTGATCCTTCCAGCATATGCAGAGGGCGTGCTGCAAATGCTGGATGGAGCCACCTCTTCCCGTACAGTGATGGGAAGGTCAGGCTTGACAACCACCAACATCCTTGGACTCACCTTGTGGATTTGTGATAATTTCTCTTTAGAAGGCAGAGTTGTTTGCTGTTTTGTTGCTGACAGCATAACTCTCTTAAATTTTTTGTAGGGGGGGGGAGGAGGAGGAGGGCTAAGATCCGTGGGTGAAGCTGAACCACTAGTCATGAACACGGGCCAGGGCCTAAGCCGTTCCTTGCCACTCCGTGTCGTAAATGGCATATTGGCAACTTTACGTTTCTCCTCAGATGATTTTAAGTTTCTCTTTTTGCTACTTTTTCTTAACTTGGGCTTTTTGGATTTTACATGCCCGGTACTACGAGATTGGGCATCGGGCTTGGAAGACGACGTTGATGGCATTTCATCGTCTATGTCATGACTAGTGGCAGCAGCTTCAGCATTAGGAGGAAGTGGGTCTTGATCTTTCCCTACTTTATCCTCCAAATTTTTGGTCTCCATTATATGTAGCACAAGATACTGCAGAATGTGTGAACTTGGTAATATTGCAGTACCAATGGACTTATACTGCTGGATTGGTTTTGCAAATTTGGTTATAATTATTATATATTTTTTTTTTTTTAAATTTTTTATTTTTTTTTACTTTTTTTTTATTTTTAAAAAACTTGGGAATAGTGGGGAAATAACTATGCCCTTAGAAGCACAGAGCACAGGACACAGCACCACTGGACTGAACAGGACACGGCACAGGACCCAGCAGCACTACGGAACTCAGCAGGACAGAGCACAGGACACAGCACCACTGGACTGATACTGCAGAATGTGTGAACTTGGTAATATTGCAGTACCAATGGACTTATAATGCTGGATTGGTTTTGCAAATTTGGTTATAATTATTATATATTTTTTTTTTTTTAAATTTTTTATTATTTTTTACTTTTTTTTTATTTTTTAAAAACTTGGGAATAATGGGGAAATAACTATGCCCTTAGAAGCACAGAGCACAGGACACAGCACCACTGGACTGAACAGGACACGGCACAGGACCCAGCAGCACTACGGAACTCAGCAGGACAGAGCACAGGACACAGCACCACTGGACTGATACTGCAGAATGTGTAAACTTTGTAATATTGCAGTACCACTGGACTTTTACTGCTGAATGTGTGAACTTGGTAATATTGCAGTACCAATGGGCTTATACTGCAGGATTGGTTGTGAAAATTTTGTGGTAATTAAAAAATATTAAAGTAGTTTTTGGTATTTTTTAAAAAAACTTTTTTTTATTTTTTTAAACACAGGGGAATATTGGGGAAATAACTATGCCCTTAGAAGCACAGAGCACAGGACACAGCACCACTGGACTGAACAGGACACAGCACAGGACCCAGCAGCACCACTGACCTCAGAAGGACAGAGCACAGCACACAGCACCACTGGACTGATACTGCAGAACACAGCACAGCACAGCACAGCACAGCACAGCACTAAACAGCACAGCACTAAACAGCACAGCACAGCACAGCACTAAACAGCACAGAACTAAACAGCACAGAACTAAACAGCACAGAACTAAACAGCACAGAGGACCACCTAACACACCCTCCCTCTACCCTGATCAATGCCCGAGTGAAGATGGCGGCGACTAGCGGGGAATTTATAGGATCCGAGTATCGCGAGATCCGACAACGGGATTATGAGTCAGAGCCTCAGTTTCACTTTTGAATTTGGCGCCAATACCCGGATCTGTCTCGGATCCGACTCGGATCCGCAACGTTCGGGTGGGCTCGGATTTCAGAAATCCGAGCGCGCTCATCCCTACTATCAACCACGAGTTGAAACAGCAGCTTAACCTCTTGGTGGTCGAAGTTGGGCTGCCGACATTTTGCGGACACTTGGCTGAGTCTTCTCTTCCTCAGAATGGGACATGATAGGAAATGTGAACAAATCAACAGACTGCAAAATACCAAAATAGATATTGGATCACAAAGTGGCAAGCCACAATTCACATCATCTGCTTTAGTGTCTGCAGAGACATAGTCCACTGTCATTTGTTGTGTGAACGCTCTAATTGCGTTGGTATAGCCCACTATTATGATTGAAGGGGATATGAAAGGTACTGTCATTTTGTAGAACGTACTAGATAAATGATAACTAGAATCTGATTGGTTGCTATATGCCACATGTCCCCCTTTTTCAAACCTGCAGTTAAGTAAATGTACCCCTCGGTGTATCACTTGTATCGTTTTTGGCAGTAAGCAAACTATACCTTCTGGTTTCTAAGGGGTATATTTAGAAAACTGCAGGTTTGAAAAAAAATGGAGGTGTTGCCTATGACAACCAATCAGATTCTAGCTTTCATTTATTTAGTGCAGTCTACAAAATGACAGCTAGAATCTGATTGGTTGCTATAGTCTACATCTCCACTTTTTCAAGCCCGCAGTGTAGTAAATATACCCCTAAGTTTTGTCCCACTAACCAAGAAAAAAGGATAGGAACCAAATCATGCTGTTTTCACTTATTTGTGATGAGCTGTGAATAGAGGTTTCACTTCTCTCTTTCACCCTACTTGTTGAGTTTGTGCTGTTGCTGTATTCTTTCATCTGTCCAATGAATCTTCTGAACCAGAACTAGGTGTCCTATGCCTTTATACTCAAGGGAAACATATGCAATAAAAAGTTTGAGGACTGTGTCTAAAATAAAATATTTAACATATTATGTACATGCAGGACAATAAGGTGCTGGTGAAGAGGTTAATAACTATTTTATTTAATTTAATGAAACATAGTGCCTTCTTGACCTACTGTGTATGGAGAGAATTCTCATTGCCAAATTGAGTCCATAGCCTGTTACAGTAAGTATCCAGTTAAAACGGCATCATAGCAAATCTTGCTAAAGCTTTTTGCTGTACATTTTTAAGTGTAGAAATGCATGAATAAAAAGGAAAGAGAAAAGCACTGTAGAGACACACACTGTATCAGGAAAACAGTCAGTCAAGTTCAAATGTAAATAAACAAACGCTACAGAAGACACATGGCCTGAGCCCAGATGGTACTGGAAAGAGTCGTTGTAAAAATGGGAGTAATGTCATTATCTCTGGATCCACCCAAAGTGTAGACTGGAATGGGGAAGAAGAGATGTTCATCGCTAGAAAGCGCTAGCCAAGTAGCTGGTTAATTAAACCTGTAGACCAGAGACGGCATGCAGTGATTTACATTCCCAGCCCCTACAAGCTGCCAGAGCTGGGCTCTTTATTACATGGACATAAAATTGTCAAATAGAGTGCCTAGAGCATCACAGCGTAAAGTGACCTTGCTGATTTCCTGAGGGGACATCTTTAATGTTTTACTCCTTCTCATTTTAGACTGTTCTTTTTTATCTCATTCATTTTTCACTGGGCTTTCTTTTACATATTATTCAATCAGATGTATAGTTTGCAGCATCACTTTTATTTTAGGCCACATTTCTCATCTTCCTATAGCCGGAAGGTGCTCCATGGCTATACCTTGAGTTAATATCCATAGTAATCCATAGAGAGAGGCACAGACAGACAATCATCCCATTGTCATTTAGTAGAAAAGTGACATATTGAATTAGACGCCAATGTAATGTGGTCCATATATGATGCCATAAGGGCATTTATAGGTCCACTGCATCCATAGATCTGGAACATCTCACCAGCCTCCCTGGTCAGGACAGTATTTGTGGGGAAAAGGAATGGGTTCTGGTGCATTTAGTAAACAGACTTCAAAGCGATGATATGATACTGTAAACAGATTTACACCAAGAACTCTTACAAATTCAATAATGATAAGTTTCAATTAACTTTTGATCTCCCAAATGAAATGTTTAAGTGGGTGACGTGGGGCAAAGTGCACTTCAGCATGTGCATGAGAAGGGGACATGTCCCCATGGGGCATGTTCAGCGCTACTGGTGCACTGGGTAGCCCGCAGCCCCCTTACCCCCCTAATAACACCTCTTTAAGGGTAGTGCACATGGGACAGGTGTCTGCGGCACCCATTCTTCTTTGCACTGCTACTCAGAGCAGCAGTGAATATATATGGGACATACAACCCAACTAGCTAGCCCACAGGACAAGCTGTCCCGATAAGGACAGTGGCAGAGAGCACTAACACCAGGAATGTTCTGCCTAAATCAGGTCAGTTTAGAGATATAGTATGATGTACGCCAGCTACTGCGGTGTCTCTGTCCACTGTATGCCAGTCACTACAGGTTAAAATGCTATTCTCGTTGAAATAGGCAAAAACATTTGATGCCCCTCCTTTTGTAAATATATTATCATTGCCAATCAGTCCCTCCCTTTTGGTACACTTTCCCCCTCTTCATCTGGACTCTGCTCTGCACAGTAGACTGTAGATGTATAGACTTTGTTACATGTGTAGGTGTGACAATCTACAAGTAGAGGTATGAGAGGAACCTCACATCACTATATGTTCTGTTGGTGATTGTGCATTTTCCACTGTCTAGTGCTCAGTGTCTGACTTCCTGACGGCCTCCATTCCCCTCCTTACATCATGACACTGTCTATGCCATGTGCAACTGTCCTCACACAATCACATTAGTGGACAGGACACTGCTTCCCACAAGTTGAGTATACTTAACCATAAAATTACATACATGCATACATCCCAGCTGTCCTGATATAGGTGGGAGAGTTTCGATTTGAGGGCTCTGTCCTGCGGTCCCGACCTCAGACAACTTTGTCCCATGGACAGGAACATTGGAAGTTATAACCTGCCACTGGTGGGCGGTAAATAATCAATGTTTGGAGAGTGGGGTGTAAGGGGAACACTAGAACTTCAGAAGTGCCAGACAGGCTCCCAGGGTGTGACAAATTGCCCATCATGCCATGGTCACGCACCCTTTTACATTTTCCCAATTCAAGGACCTGCAAATTTAGGAAATTGTGTTAATCTGATGATTATATGCTGTGGACACTCTGATGATCTGATTAGTTATAAAACTGAGGACAACTTAGACAAGCAAATGCACTTTAAACAGTAAACAGTGCAGAGTAGAATCCAGACCATACATAGTTGCAGTGAAACTGACTTTGCTGGGAGAGTCTCAGGTTTTCTGAACCCAATACGGATATGACCTTGTCTGAAGTGGGCTTGTTTTGGGTGAGATATGTTCAGTAATGATGGCTGGTAAAACTAGTAAGACCAAGCTCACAGGCTGATACTAACGCCTGCAGTCTCAGCTTGGTCTGGTCACACAGGTATCAATTTGAAAAAAATAGTTACATGTCATGTAATTTTGAATAATGTAATCAAAAGTGCAGCCAATGTACAGTTAGTTACTAGCAAATGCACCATTCTGTGTCTGATACTTCCAACTAAAAATGCTTTAAGCATTATTTCAAGTAGCTATTTGTGCTACAAATCCTGTGGCAATGATCTTATGTGAACGTTCAGAAGAAATTATGGGCGTCATTTAGAGTTGGACATACGTATATTTAATGCACTGTGCTTGCGATAAAACTTGACTCAGCCTGGTCCGTAATGTTATGGAGAAGGTAGGGGGCTCCTCACATTTTTATAAGCCCTCTCCTAGAGACTACCAGTCTCATGCTGAATAGCACAGGGTCTCTACCTGTCACCCTTTCATTTTGGGTGCCAGGGTAAAAGTAATATATAATTTATCTGGACCACTGTAGTTTCAAATATGCACCTTCAATGGTCCCAGTTATTTTGGCACTACATGTCCCAGCAAGCACTGACAGCCATTGACTGTAAGTGAATGCTGCAACTTGTTGAACCACAAATACCTGGATGCCCATGGCTGCCAATGCTTATTTTAAAACATAAAGATCCATAATAGCTGGAGGGGGGCACACAAAGGGTTAAATAAACTTTTATTTAAATAAAGACACAGCAAAACCCCTATTTTACCACTTTAATAAACATAAATTGGCTGATGCAGAGTTGGCTACAAATGCACCACAAATCGCAGGCACAAATTGTGTTCACTAAAAAAGATGCAATTGCAAGCATCTGCAGAGGTGCAACTATGGCAAGACACGTGCAAGACACGTAAAGGATGCTGCACCAGTAGCATATGTGCATGGCTTGTGCCAGGCATACGTTATCTACACTAATACTTATGTTTATAACAATTTGCTTTGTTATCAAATATGTATTGCCCATTAGGCATCAGAAAAACTGTGGAAAAATATATTTTGCTTAAAGAAGCAGGCAAAAGCATAATATATGCACATGCAACAGAGAAAGCACCTACCAATGTTAGTGGAGCAAACAGCAAGTTCCCTACTGCTAGTGACCTTCGTCATCATCATCTGCTATTAGCACATGCCCTTGACCACCCACAAATAATATTGCAGGTGTATGTCATTCTGTGTCCTGGTCTATACATGTTCATAATTGCGCAAATACGGTTTTACTGCGCTTGGCCTCTGAACTCTACGGTCCCACTTCTCCAGCTGCAAGCGCAAGTGTAAGAATCACACAAATCTGCATCTGCACTGGCGTAATGCTCACTCTCTATCAGCCCCAGAATCTTTTTTTTCCAGACACAGCCCAAAATAATCCTGATATGTAACGATAACTGACACATACGGAACTCCACTGCTAAATGATATTGGGCCTGATACTTTAAGGAATGTTAAGCAAAAAATTGAGTAACTTTTCTTACTCAAGTATTCTGGACCAACCCATGTTGCCATGCAAGGGGTGCAAATTAGTTTATTATTTTGCACATAAGGAAAATACTATTTGTTTTTTCATGTAGCACGCAAATACTTGATATCTTGTTTGTACACTGAAATTTAAAGTTGATCTAGGACATGCCCTACCCCAAATATAAATCTGCCGTCACATTTTAAATGTAATTCCCCCTCCAATGCAACATGGTTTTGCCATACTTACATTTGCTTAACCTGCCTTAATGAATCAGGCCCATTGTCCTCAATTCACTAAAAGAGTCATTAGTACTCTGCCAATCACAAGCGTTTTCTCATGCTTGCCACTAATATTCATTATTGTTTATTCCTGACAAAAAGAAGCTTAAGTTTATCAGCTACTAATTAACTAATTAAGAGGTTGTAACACACAGTAAATGTAACATATCTTTATATGTTTTCTGATCAGCTAATTGTTTAATGTGCAGTTGGGTTTAAATATTGATCTTACACTTTTCTATTTTTTTCGAATCCGAAGACAAAAATGCCAATAACCCCTTGAAGTGCAGAAGATATAAAAGTAACCAAAAACATGGGTTGTGCTTAGAAATCAACTCAGTTAATTTCAATAATTGATCCTATTCAATAATGAATCAAAAATGAAAAGTGCCATGCTGGATTCACACCCCTACACGCTGTGTAACCCGCAGTATGCACAGTGCCCCCATAGTACACTGCAGTACACACAGCTTAGAGTCTAAATACACAGGACTGCATTGTGAGGCAGAAGTGCTAACCACTGAGTCACAATGTTCCTTAATGGGGATTTGATTTGTCTGTTGCGTCCAAATCATCGTTTTTAAAAATGTTGGCTTTATAATATTTAATTAATACTAAGTTTTCTTTGTCAGGAATGCTCCTCTACTCTTGACAATACTTATATCATCATAAAACTTGACTATCTGTCCATTTTTTCTTTGCAAACCCGGACTTGAGTGTTTACAATTCTTTGTTTATTAGAAATTACATTGCTCAATTTCACATCACTGGAAAACTCATTTTCATCTCAAACTGAATCATTATAGTAAAACAGCTTCTGCTTTTCTATCTAGCAGAACTCTGCTCCAGCCTATGTCTCATTTTCTACCAAGCTAAGCTTTGGTCAAATCAGCTGCAGCCCCATTTAATCCAAATCTTGTCTATTTGTATCTCGAGCCTCAAAGCAATCAAGTAAAATTTCTAGAACAATGCGATTATAAAACAGCACAAAGACATGTCACCAATGTTTGCCTTAACACACATATGCATTAAACTGTCTGAGAAGGTTTAATCCTCAGTGATAATAACAAGGTTGGATTGTAATGGCTTCATTTGGTATTAATGTACATGTCACAAGTGCTTCGCTCAGAGACTTTTAACGGCCACTTCATTCAGCAATAACAGGAATTTGTCATTACTAGAAGGTTGCCTTATAATTGTGATAGCATTGTTAATCTCCTTCAAGTGCATAGGTTAGAAGTCCAATTTCTGTACTTTTTACCTTGTGTGGAGACTTAGGGCTAGATTTACTAAACTGCGGATTGCCTATAGCAACCAATCAGATTCTAGCTTTCATTTTTTGGAATGCACTGAATAAATGATAGCTAGAATATGATTGGTTGCTATAGGCAACATCTCCACTTTTTCAAACTCGCCGTTTAGTAAATATACCCCTTAATCTATGAGTTGACTTCCGGGGTCCAGTATGGCTGGGACTGTGGCACACTTAGACCTAAAGTTGAATTGCAGAAACCTCTCTGTAACTACATTTTTAATTATTCTGATCAGTTGCAAATGCTAAGGACATACAGATTATTTCTCCAGACATATAAATAAATTAATATTTTACTCACACCAAACTTATTTTTCTAGTTTGAAAAACTATATATAAGGAAGATGAATTAAAACTGGCCACATGCACAAAATAGATAGAATGCCCAGGTGCACAGCAAAGCCCAAAGAAGGATCATCATCAACATTTATTTATATAGCGCCACTACTTCCGCAGCGCTGTACAGAGAACTCACTCACATCAGTCCCTGCCTCATTGGGGCTTACAGTCTAAATTCCCTAACACACACACAGACAGACACACACAGACTAGGGTCAATTTGTTAGCAGCCAATTAATCTACCAGTATGTTTTTGGAGTGTGGGAGGAAACCGGAGCACCCAGAAAAAACCTACGCAAACTAGAGTTGAGCGGGCTCGGATTTCGCTAAACAGTGCGGATCCGACGGGATCCGAGCACTGTTCGGGAACTTCCGGGCGCCAAATGAAGCCAAACCGAGGCTATGACATCCAAGTCTCGCGTTGGATCTCGCGAGACTCGGATCTCATAAATGCCCCGCTCGCGGCCACCATCTTCATTCTCCCTGTGGTTAGTGAAGAGGGAGGTTGATGTGCTCTGTCCTGCTGATAACTTTACTAAAGTGGTGCTTTGTCCTGCTGAGTAAATTAGTAGTTTGTCCAGTGCTCTGTCCTGCTGATTTATTTAGTCTAGTGGTGCTTTGTCCTGCTGAGTGCAGTAGTACTTTTTCCAGTGCTATGTCCTGCTGATTCCAGTGGTGCTTTGGCCAGTGTCTGTGCTGCTGAGTCCAGTGGTGCTTTTGTCCTGTATTTGTTTCTGATAAGTCCATTTCAATTTGTTAATTAGCCAAAAATATTTTAAAAAATGTAAAAAAAATCTCCCAAAAAAATAAAAATAAAAAATAAAAAAATATATAAAAAAATAATTGAAAAAGTATAAAAAATATTATAGAGCAATATATTCTTGCAGTCCCAAAATAGAGGACCTGCCATTTCTATTACTACGTTCATTATTTCTGTAGTTCCAAAAGATAGGAACTGCCAGTTCTATTACTATGGTCATTGTTTGTGTAGTTCCAAAAAATAGGAACTGCCAGTTGTATTACTACGGTCATTGTTTGTGTAGTTCCAAAAAATAGGAACTGCCAGTTCTATTACTACGGTCATTGATTGTGTAGTTCAAAAAAATAGGAACTGCCAGTTCTATTACTACGGTCATTGTTTGTGTAGTTCCAGAAAATAGGAACTGCCAGTTCTATTACTACAGTCATTGTGTAGTTCCAAAAAATAGGAACTGCCAGTTCTATTACTACGGTCATTGTTTGTGTAGTTCCAAAAAATAGGAACTGCCAGTTCTATTACTACGTTCATTATTTCTGTAGTTCCAAAAGATAGGAACTGCCAGTTCTATTACTATGGTCATTGTTTGTGTAGTTCCAAAAAATAGGAACTGCCAGTTGTATTACTACGGTCATTGTTTGTGTAGTTCCAAAAAATAGGAACTGCCAGTTCTATTACTACGGTCATTGATTGTGTAGTTCCAAAAAATAGGAACTGCCAGTTCTATTACTACGGTCATTGTTTGTGTAGTTCCAGAAAATAGGAACTGCCAGTTCTATTACTACAGTCATTGTGTAGTTCCAAAAAATAGGAACTGCCAGTTCTATTACTACGGTCATTGTTTGTGTAGTTCCAAAAAATAGGAACTGCCAGTTCTATTACTACGGTCATTGTTTGTGTAGTTCCAAAAAATAGTAACTGCCAGTTCTATTACTACGGTCATTGTTTGTGTAGTTCCAAAAAATAGGAACTGCCAGTTCTATTACTACGGTCATTGTTTGTGTAGTTCCAAAAAATAGTAACTGCCAGTTCTATTACTACGGTCATTGTTTGTGTAGTTCCAAAAAATAGGAACTGCCAGTTCTATTACTACGGTCATTGTTTGTGTAGTTCCAAAAAATAGGAACTGCCAGTTCTATTACTACGGTCATTGTTTGTGTAGTTCCAAAAAATAGGAACTGCCAGTTCTATTACTACGGTCATTGTTTGTGTAGTTCCAAAACATAGGAACTGCCAGTTCTATTACTATGGTCATTGTTTGTGTAGTTCCAAAAAAGAGGAACTGCCAGTTCTATTACTACGGTCATTGTTTGTGTAGTTACAAAAAAGAGGAACTGCCATTTTTATTACTACGTTCTTTCTTTCTGTAGTTCCAAAAAAGAGGAACTGCCATTTTTATTACTACGTTCTTTCTTTCTGTAGATCAAAAAAATAGTAACTTCCATTTATATTACTACGTTAATTGTTTGTGCAGTCCCAAAAAAGAGGAATTGCGGTCCTAACATCTATGTTGGTTTTAGACGTCCATCCGGTGTCCGCCATCTGTGCAGTGGAATTCAGACCTGTTGAGGGTGATATATTGTGGCCCCGGTACCAAATTGGGTACCGGGGCCACTCCACTACGCAGTCCAGATAGATGTGTATCAGATATTAAACTACATTCAGTGTTGGGGGCAAATCCAAAAATAATTAAAATGCACTGTCATGATCGAAAACAAGAGGTATTGACACGCTAGAACTCCACCCTCTATATGCTGCAGAGGATGGAGGAGCAGCCATATATGCAGTGGAATTGAGACCAGTTGGAGGAGGTATTGTGGCCCCGGTACCAAATTGGGTACCGGGGCCACTCCACTACGCAGTCCAGAAAGCTACCGCGGTGCAACGTTTTGGACTAAAAAGAATATGTGTGAGGTGTTCAGAATAGACTGGAAATTTGTGGAAATGATTGTTATTGAATGTTATTGAGGTTAATAATAGCGTAGGAGTGTAAAAAAACAAAATAATGTATTTTAGCGCTTTTTATGCTTTTTTAAAAATAAATCAGAACCCAAAACCCGAAATCAGAACCAAAACCTTTCGTCAGGTGTTTTGGCAAAACAAATCAGAACCCAAAACCCAAAACACTAAAAGTGCCCGGTGCACATCCCTAACGCAAACACAGGGAGAACATACAAACTCCTCACAGTTAAGGTCATGACCAGGAATTGAACTTATGACCCCAGTGCTGTAAGACAGAAGTGCTAACCACTTACCCACCATGCTGCCTGGGATCAATGTAATGTGTAAGGGAAGATGGTACTATCAAGACTTATGCAGCAATTTTATTACAAGTTTAAGCAGCAACGTTTCAGAATTACCAATATAATTTTTTATAGCTTAATTGCAGTAGCACATCTGTGACTTAAATTCACTAAACTTTTTCGAACTGGGACAAGCAACGTCACAATGCTTAAGGCAAAGACAGAAAAAAAGATTTATCAGTTATCTCTAAATAGCAACCTATATTAAACAGGAAATGACACCTGTGATCTCTGGAAATTCTTCTCATTTGCATACATTTAAATTACTCAAGGGTGGTTTGACCTATGTGCACGAGTTATTTTAAATGATGCCATGTAGAACTATGAAATTCTTGTTGAGTTATTCACGCATCTTAGTGCATTGAATTTTTTTTTTTGTTATAAATTTCCAAAAGGACTAACAATATTTGTATTGCTCTTAGGTTGGATATTAAAACATTGTCCTTTGTATAGCTCATGATTTCCCATACAAGACTGATAGTGATGACTGATTTATGTTTTTCAGGTGAAAAAAGAAATTCCGAAATATATATATATTTTTTTACATATATGTGTAATAATGATTATAGAATTAATAGTTATAAGTTAATTTTATTAAAAAAAAAAAAATTGTTGCATGCGTTCTGATGGAATTTGATTACTTGATTTTTCCACATATGCATGTAAGTATCCAGCAGTGTGTTCTGTCTGTCTGCATACGGCAAGGGGCGCGAAGAGGGGTATGGGGCGGGTACAAATTACCCGGGGCCCCAGAGGAGCACTATAGTAAAAAAAAAAATAAAAAAAAAATTTAAGTACCTATTTGTGTAAACAGGTGGCCTGTGAGTGGGGGGTGGAGCAGGGAAGTGGTCCTCGGACAGTGTGTAATAACTGTGTGTCACTACTACTACTACTGCAGCAGTGAGCCAGGAGCTCCAAATCTTGCGAGATTTCGTAATCTAGATTTTGAACTTTTTACTTGCTCTGCAGGATGTTTTCTGTCAGCAGCATACGTACATAGAGAGGGCTGGAGGGGTTATAATGTGTCTTGGGGTGTTGTAACATGTCTTGGGGGGGTTGTAATGTGCCTGGAGGTGGCATAATAATATAACTGGGGGGTTGCATGATATGTCTGAGAGGTGGCATGATGTGTCTGGGGGGTGGCATGGTGTGTCTGGAGAGTGACGTGATAGGTTACCACAGACTACCACAGATTACCATAGACAAAAATGCTACGCAAGTAACTTATGAAAAATGCATACTTATACCCATATTTAAATGGAAATGTTTCTTGAGATCCACTTGTTAATTACATTTGATTATTTTAAACTCAATTTGCATTCACTTTGCGTTCCAAGATGAATCAGGCCCTATGAATTTAATTCCAGCTTGCTAACAAGCTACTCCTTTCAATGACATGAATGTGGCACAAAGTTTAAGTAATGAATATGTTATATGACATGTCACATAGGAAGTGAGTAATTTCCCTCCCCTATAACACATTTGGCCTCCATCACCTCTGTAGTAACATGCCCCTTCTCTCCTCTGTAGTAATATACCCCTTCTCACCTACTGTAGTAACACGCATCTTCACACCTGTGTAGTAACACGCCCCTTTTCTCCTCTGTAGTAACACGCCCCTTCTCTCCTCTGTAGTAATACACCCCTTCTCTCCTCTGTAGTAATACACCCCTTCTCTCCTCTGTAGTAATACACCCCTTCTCTCCTCTGTAGTAATATGCCCCTTCTGACCTCTGTAGTAACACGCCTCTTCTCACCTCTGTAGTAACACGCCCCTTCTCTCCTCTGTAGTAACACGCCCCTTCTCTTCTCTGTAGTAACACACCCCTTCTCTCCTCTGTAGTAATACACCCCTTCTGACCTCTGTAGTAACACGCCCCTTCTCGCCTCTGTAGTAACACGCCCCTTCTCACATCTGTAGTAACACGCCCCTTCTCTCCTCTGTAGTAACACGCCCCTTCTCACCTCTGTAGTAACACGCCCCTTCTCTCGTCTGTAGTAACATGCCCGTTCTCTCCTCTGTAGTAACATGCCCCTTCTTACCTCTGTAGCAACACACCCCTTCTCTCGTCTGTAGTAACATGCCCGTTCTCTCCTCTGTAATAACACGCCCCTTCTCACCTCTGTAGTAACACGCCCCTTCTCTCGTCTGTAGTAACACGCCCCTTCTCACCTCTGTAGTAACACGCCCCTTCTCACCTCTGTAGTAATACATATACCCCTTCTCTCCTCTGTAGTAACACGCCCCTACTCACCTCTGTAGTAACAACCCCCTTCTCACCTCTGTAGTAACACGCCCCTTCTCACCTCTGTAGTAACACGCCCCTTCTCTCCTCTGTAGTAACACGCCCCTTCTCACCTCTGTAGTAACAACCCCCTTCTCACCTCTGTAGTAACACGCCCCTTCTCACCTCTATAGTAACACGCCCCTTCTCACCTCTGTAGTAACACGCCCCTTCTCTCCTCTGTAGTAACACGCGCCTTCTCACCTCTTTAGTAACACGCCCCTTCTCTCCTCTGTAGTAACACGCCCCTTCTCACCTCTGTAGTAACACGCCCCTTCTCTCGTCTGTAGTAACATGCCCCTTCTCACCTCTGTAGTAACACGCTTCTCTCACCTCTGTAATAATACACCCCTTATCTCCTCTGTAGTAACACGCCCCTTCTCACCTCTACAGTAACACGCCCCTGCTCTCATCTGTAGTAACACGCCCCTTCTCACCTCTGTAGTAACACGCCCGTTCTCACCTCTGCAGTTACACGCCCCTTCTTACCTCTGTAGTAACACGCACCTTCTCTCTTCTGTAGTAACACGCCCCTTCTCGCCTCTGTAGTAACAACCCCCTTCTCACCTTTGTATTAACACGCCCCTTCTCACCTCTGTAGTAACACGCCCCTTCTCACCTCTGTAGTAACACGCCCCTTCTCTCCTCTGTAGTAACACGCCCCCTTCTCACCTCTGTAGTAACACGCCCCTTCTCTCGTCTGTAGTAACACGCCCCTTCTCTCGTCTGTAGTAACACGCCCCTTCTCTCGTCTGTAGTAACACGCCCCTTCTCACCTCTGTAGTAACACGCCTCTTCTCTCGTCTGTAGTAACACGCCCCTTCTCTCGTCTGTAGTAACATGCCCCTTCTCACCTCTGTAGTAACACGCCCCTTCTCTCGTCTGTAGTAACACGCCCCTTCTCACCTCTGTAGTAACACGCCCCTTCTCTCGTCTGTAGTAACACGTCCGTTCTTGCCTCTGTAGTAACACGCCCCTTCTCACCTTCTCACCTCTGTAGTAACACGCCCCTTCTCACCTCTGTAGTAACACGCCCCTTCTCACCTCTGTAGTAACACGCCCGTTCTTGCCTCTGTAGTAACACACCCCTTCTCTCATCTGTAGTAACACGCCCCTTCTCACCTCTGTAGTAACAGGCCCCTTCTCACCTCTGTAGTAACACGCCCCTTCTCACCTCTGTAGTAACACGCCCCTTCTCACCTCTGTAGTAACACACCCCTTCTCTCCTCTGTAGTAACACGCCTCTTCTCACCTCTGTAGTAACACGCCCCTTCTCTCGTCTGTAGTAACACGCCCCTTCTCACCTCTGTAGTAACACGCCCCTTCTCTCGTCTGTAGTAACACGCCCGTTCTTGCCTCTGTAGTAACACGCCCCTTCTCACCTTCTCACCTCTGTAGTAACACACCCCTTCTCACCTCTGTAGTAACACGTCCCTTCTCACCTCTGTAGTAACACGTCCCTTCTCACCTCTGTAGTAACACGCCCCTTCTCTCCTCTGTAGTAACACGCCCCTTCTCACCTCTGTAGTAACACGCCCCTTCTCACCTCTGTAGTAACACGCCCCTTCTCACCTCTGTAGTAACACGCCCCTTCTCACCTCTGTAGTAACACGCCCCTTCTCACCTCTGTAGTAACACGCCCCTTCTCTCGTCTGTAGTAACACGCCCCTTCTCACCTCTGTAGTAACACGCCCCTTCTCTCGTCTGTAGTAACACGCCCGTTCTTGCCTCTGTAGTAACACGCCCCTTCTCTCCTCTGTAGTAACACGCCCCTTCTCACCTCTGTAGTAACACGCCCCTTCTCACCTCTGTAGTAACACGCCCCTTCTCACCTCTGTAGTAACACGCCCCTTCCCACCTCTGTAGTAACACGCCCCATATCCGACAACTTGGGAGTGGAGGCAGTTGTGCTATCTACAAGGGGGCCCAAGGTAACGTCCCTTAATTCAGCACCAAAGCCTCTTCCCACCGGTCACATTCCAGGAACAATTGATCCCTAGAAATTAAGTCTGCTCCCTCCCTTAATTCACTCCCCTAATCAATCTGTTTGAACCCTATGCTGGTGGGGCCCAATCTGCTGTTGGGCCCTATACTGCTGTACTCCCTGTACACACCCTTTCTCACCTCTGTAGTAACACGCCCCTTCTCACCTCTGTAGTAACACGCCCTTTCTCTCCTCTGTAGTAACACGCCCCTTTTCTCCTCTGTAGTAACACGCCCATTCTCTCCTCTGTAGTAACACGGCCTTTTTCACCTCTGTAGTAACACACCCCTTCTCACCTCTGTAGTAACACGCCCCTTCTCACCTCTGTAGTAACACGCCCCTTCTCTCCTCTGTAGTAACACACCCCTTCTCTCCTCTGTAGTAACACGCCCCTTCTCTCCTCTGTAGTAACATGCCCCTTCTCTCCTCTGTAGTAACACACCCCTTCTCTCCTCTGTAGTAACACGCCCCTTCTCTCCTCTGTAGTAACATGCACCTTCTCACCTATGTAGTAACACGCCTCTCCTCACCTCTGTAGTAACACGCCTCTTCTCACCTCTGTAGTAACACGCCCCATATCCGACAACTTGGGAGTGGAGGCAGTTGTGCTATCTACAAGGGGGCCCACAGTAACGTCCCTTAATTCAGCACCAAAGCCTCTTCCCACCGGTCACTTTCCAGGAACAATTGATCCCTAGAAATTAAGTCTGCTCCCTCCCTTAATTCACTCCCCTAATCAATCTGTTTGAACCCTATGCTGGTGGGGCCCAATCTGCTGTTGGGCCCTATACTGCTGTACTCCCTGTACACACCCTTTCTCACCTCTGTAGTAACACGCCCCTTCTCACCTCTGTAGTAACACGCCCTTTCTCTCCTCTGTAGTAACACGCCCCTTTTCTCCTCTGTAGTAACACGCCCATTCTCTCCTCTGTAGTAACACAGCCTTTTTCACCTCTGTAGTAACACACCCCTTCTCACCTCTGTAGTAACACGCCCCTTCTCACCTCTGTAGTAACACGCCCCTTCTCTCCTCTGTAGTAACACACCCCTTCTCTCCTCTGTAGTAACACGCCCCTTCTCTCCTCTGTAGTAACATGCCCCTTCTCTCCTCTGTAGTAACACACCCCTTCTCTCCTCTGTAGTAACACGCCCCTTCTCTCCTCTGTAGTAACATGCACCTTCTCACCTATGTAGTAACACGCCTCTCCTCACCTCTGTAGTAACACGCCTCTTCTCACCTCTGTAGTAACACGCCCCATATCCGACAACTTGGGAGTGGAGGCAGTTGTGCTATCTACAAGGGGGCCCACAGTAACGTCCCTTAATTCAGCACCAAAGCCTCTTCCCACCGTCACATTCCAGGAACAATTGATCCCTAGAAATTAAGTCTGCTCCCTCCCTTAATTCACTCCCCTAATCAATCTGTTTGAACCCCAGGCTGGTGGGGCCCAATCTGCTTTTGGGCCCTATACTGCTGTACTCCCTGTACCCCACTAATGGCGGCCCTGCGCATATCTATCAGGCGATTCGCCTTGAATGACATCATTTTGGCTGCCCCTGTGGCACAATGATGCGAATGTGCCACAGGGGCTAGGCCAAAATATCTTGATTTTCAGCACCACACCTCCCGCTGACCTTAAAGTTGACAAGCATGTTCTCATCTATGAATGGCAGGTTCCCTACAGCCACAGTGATTGTGTGAGTCCTGGGACAGTGGAGACCAGAATTTTCTGAGCAAAAGAATGTGACTGTCCTACGAAAATTAAGCACATAAAATTCAAATTATATTACATGTTCTATATACTCATTACACTACTATAATAAGAAGATAATAATTAGAATACTGAAATATTGCAAATGGTATGTGAAAGTAAATGAGCAGCCAAAAAATTATGCTTTGGTTTAGAATTAAATGCAGCTGAAATAACGTTTTATATAAATAGAAAAAATAGAAAAGAGATATATAGAATATTGTAGAAATAAAAAAATATTTTTTTAAGGTTTGATGGCTAAAATGCTCAAAGAAAAAAGTGTGAAAGTTTGAAGTTATTTATTACCATTAATTTGTCATTTTTTTTAATAAAAGATGTAATTACAATTTTTAGCAATTCCACTTGTAATGCCCCCTGAAACACGAGTGAGTGAGAGAATGTCACGTCCTTTGTGACAAAAGCATTTGTGCCACCTCTAGGGGAATGTAAGACAGTGATCGTGGGACCTGGTTGCTTGGAAAATGTAACTCGGGTGCTCCAGGAAAAAATAACAACTCCCAGGCAAGCTGCACCTGACGTGGAAGGAACATTGTGGATGTGACAAAATTTAACTGACTTGGTAGTAGAGACTGAGCGAAGTCCCGTTACATTAGTTTGAGTTTGAGTTAGTTTGAGTTTGGTCCCACTTTGACTTTAAGCAATACTTGCTAACTGTCCCGAAATGTCTGGGAGACTCCCGAATTCTGGGTCGGTCTCCTGGACTAACGAGAGAGCAGGCAATTCTCCTGTATCCTGCCCCCGATTGGCCTCAGTGTCATTTTGGCCCCGCCCCTTCAGCCTTTCCACCAGACACAAGGGGCCTTAGTCATTAAGTAAAGTAAGGCAAAAAAAAGGAGTAAATGTTCTCCGGGACAAACCATGTTGCAATGCAAGGGGTGCAAATTAGTTTATTATTTTGCGCATAAGTTAAATACTGGCTGTTATTTGGTGCAGCACCCAAATACTTCATAGCTTTAATTTTACACTGAAATTTGAAGTTGATCTAGGACATGCCCTATCCCAACTATAAAGCTGTCCCCACATTTTAGATGTAACTCCCCCTCCAATACAACATGGGTTTGCCCAGGTGCAAAGTTACTCATTTTTCATGCTTTACTCCCCTTAATTACTCAGGCCCAAGGTCGGCAAGTATGCTTTAATCGATTTCAATATTTCTGTTAGTGAGTTAAGTGATGTGAGCCTGAGTGATCACTTTGAGAGACACCTGTGAGGTCCAAGTCAGCACTCTTTATTATCCTGAGTATAGTGTAAGAGGAAATGGACTGACACCCAGCATAAAGTAACAGTTAACAGTAATTCATTAGATGTAAAGTCCAACCTCATTTCTATTCATCAAGCAACATTGTTTAACGTCCATTAATTTCAGCACTGGGAATTTTATACAGTTACATTAGCTCTTTCTGCACTACATGTACTTGTAATAATACCTGCCTGTGCTGATTTATCCACTGCCAAAGGTGACAGAGATTGAACTAGCGCCACTTAGTGGATCTAAGAGTGTTCCAGAATATGAGCCATGGAGAAATGTACCTACATCACCTACCAGACATACAAGGGGTTACACACTATAGCATAATCCTCTATTGGAGCGATGATTTTGGGCCCATAATCCTGCTAAAACCAGACATATTTGAAATCATCCCAAACTTATATAAATGTTGTTGTGAAAACAGTATGTGGACTGTGCCAGGGCCTGCCATCCATGTAGGTCGTGACTCATTCTGTAACTTGGTTTTTGGCACTTTTTTAGAAGCTTTCAGAGGGATTTCTAACGTGTGTTAGTAGTAGAGCAAAGGTCTGTTGTAGCCATTTTAGTGTTCTGGAGTCTTGATATAGTAGTGACTAATTGTTTTATTACTTGGATTGGAAACTTACTCTGCATGCAGCAACTTTAGCAAATAAAGTCGGACAATTAAGACATTTGGTATGGCAAAGTAATTGGGTAGAGATGTGCCCCGGGTGTGTATTGCTCTTGATTCTTTCTTCCGATTAGGCCCTCACCAAGAGGTGAGTGGAGTATTTGGGATTTTGGGCGGGACTGTTCCTGGTCTCAAAAACTCGTAGTCCTGCGCCCCTTGGCAAGAGCAAAGCGAGGTGATGGCAGATGGGGTTGAGTGAAAGTCCCTTCTCCTTGCCGTAGCCTCGGACAGTCCCTTTCTGGTAAGCACGGGTTGTAATTTCTGTTTCTTCCCCAGAGAGAAGGGGGTGAGGTGACGGAGGTACAGTTGTTGGCCTGCCAGAAAGGGAAAGAACAGGACGCCGAGGCGGAGAGCGGCTGAAGGGAATCCCAAGCGGATGGAAGGTGATCATCGTTCGGAAGGTAAGGTATCTGTGTGCGTCTGTCTTGTTCCCCCGCAGGCGTTACAATTGAACGTTGCAGTGCAGTAAAAGTTATCACATCTGTTAAAAGAACATTTAAATAAATTATAGTTCTTGAGGGCACCTGAGAGCCTCATTTGTAGACCACAAATTATCTTAATCTGCCCATTTGTGGCTAAAATCACTTTTCTAGTGAATGTTCTGATAGCTTCTCAAACAGCAGTTTTCAGTTCATATTTAAAATGTAAGAGAAAGTAATTTCTTCCAGCAGTCAACAGCAACCTCTATAGATTACATTTAGTGTAGCACAAAACGAAGCAGATAGCTAGTGTGTTTTACTTCTACTGATTATCTCTCAAAATGCAAAAAAAAATAATCTTTAAAAATAATGTTTTTGAGGTTTACCAGGTTCTGCCTTGAGACTTACAAACATGTAATTATAGTTTCTTGCGCTATCAACTTGCCCTGCTGGATTCACCATTAAATCATTTTCACCTCAAGAGCAGTGATTAAAAAGCTGTTTATTGTTTTGTAAGCCAGAATACTAATTTTATGAACAATATGGATTTATGAGCAAGCTCAAGTTTATGGATTGTTGGGGGCAGGAACTTCCTTTCAGTTTATCAAGTTTATGATGTTGTACTAATCTACTATAATTCTGAGCTCCTGCTTATTAGGTTTGCATTGTGAGTTATAAAAACTATGGTTAAATCAGTTTCTATTGGCCATACCTGGTTCCTAAGTAATAATAAGGATGACAATGTTGCCATGATTTAAGCTATTGCTGCTTCTGCTAATGGATGCATTCTTTTACCACCTAGACAAAATTACACAATTGACCATGTCTGATGCCTCTATGTATATATATATTTATATAAATATATATATATATATATATATATATATATATATATATATAGGCCAATTTGTGCCGAATGCCGCTGTAGATGTATTTTTTAAAGTAATAAATAAGCAACATTAGGCAAAAAATACTGCTTCAATATCTGCCTTTTGTAAGTTTTACATAGCTAGAGCAAGCTCATTAATTAACTGCAAAATGTGTTCCGCTTTTTATATGACAGGTGAGGCCATAAACCGAAGGCACTTAAAATATTGTGTTTATGTGATTGTCAGCACTTACCCATTCAGGGTTAAGCTTTCCTTTGCATAATGAACCAATCGGTATTCAATGGGAGGTGTTTAGCATTTTCTGTAAAGTATACCTCCAAAAGAGACTGGGTCCCTTTTTTCCTGGATCTTCGGATAAGAAGCAGCTCCTGTGCAGGCTTAGTATTTGCCAGAATGGATTTGTTTCTCCTTTGTATTGTTTGCTGTGCCTTGACTGTTTATTTATTATACTGCTCTCTCTTTTATTCTCCTCTAACTCACTGTTGCATATTCCTTTCTCACTTTCTTTCTATTCTCCCCTGTTTACTCACTCTCTTTCTGCCCTCTTCAAATTCTTTTCAGTTCCCTGTGCAGTCCAGTTCTCCCTTCTCATCCTCAATTTCCCCACACTGTTCCCAGTCTAATAAAAGATGCCCCCCCTCCCCCCCGCTCGCTTGATGGATGGCTCCCATATCTGTCCAGGGAGCCATCCACTTGCCCCTCCCTACTCAACCCTGGCCTTCTTGACTGTCCATAGAACTGCGGGCAAGCAAAATTCCGCAACATGCTGCATCCTCTTCTATCCTGGCGCCAGAGTTTGGTGTGGGATCCAGTCACTGGAAGCATCCGCAGAGCACAGCAGTCAGCACCTGACCACTGGCCTCTTTGTCAAGAAGGAGACCACATGCTCCAGAGTGGGCAGGGCACCCGTTGAGTTTGAGAGCACAGCAGCAGAGATTTGTCAGGCCAAAATACCACTGATGGAGCAGGTTTTCCATCCACCCCCTTAATGTTCCTCACTCTCCTAGCTATAACACTACCATTCCACTCAGTGGCCTCCCCGCACCATAGCCTCTTGGACTTCCCTCCTTCTTCCCCTGTAAGTGGCTGAACCACCCACATTTCCCCAGGTTGGTCCTTACCCTACCCCTCTCCCACGACACAGGCAGGGCAAAGTGCCATGCAGCAGTGGATTGCCCTCTACCCCCCATCTTCACATGAGCTATCACATGATGCACAAGTCTTTCCCATGTCTTTTCCATGGCCCATGTCATCTCCATCAATTATGTCTATCCCGCCTCCTCCTTCCCTGGTGAAGCACCGGACCTTCCTCCCCCTCCTGGTTTCCACATAACCCCCTCCCTCCATTCAGAATCCCGAATTTCCTTAACTGATTTGTCTACTGGTTCAGTTCCACAGCGTCAACAGGTGAGAGATGCAATTTCTACTCAAAGTATGGAATCCTCAACTTCGCATCCCTCATCGGCAAGTGGACACACCGACACGAATGGTGACCAGAACGGGGTAGACGTTTCACCTGAAGGGCAAGGGCTCCCCGATCCCATCGGTGAGTATATTTCTTTATCTGCACCATTATCTCACACACATAGTCCACCTATGTCCTCGATTTGTGAAAACTCGTCGAGCGAAGAGCAGGGCCTGCGCAAGTTTTTAAAATTACTGCATGAACAGCAGATTAAACCAGCTAAAGTTGCGCCTGTTGCAATAGAGCAGTGCTCAGCTTTGGCGGGGACTGATGGTGCGCTGCAACAATACAGCCTTGTTGACAGGGGAATGGCCCTGTATGAAGGATAGAATTAAAAAAGGGATATATGTGGAAATGTTCTCCTTGACAGATATGGCCAAAAAAGAGCTCATAGTTACTTGCAGTAAAGGGGACATAGGCGAGGCGCATATTGAACATTCCCAGATTGGATGTCCGGATATTGTGCTTTCGCCGCTTCCTACTTGGGCACCAGGACGGGACACTTATAGACATCTGGCACTACCTCTATTTGATCACTAATGGTGATTAATGATGGGGCTAGTGTCTGGTACACATATGACGGTAGATTCCGGCATAAGGTTAGCAGACAAGAATTCATCCCTTTTGAATGTAAGGATGTTAAAACATGGGTGGCGCTCATGCATCCACCCAGTGGTGCCCCCAGCCAGCAGGAAACTCCAGGTTTCGTGGGAGGCATAGCATAGTATAGCACTCCCCACAGAAATCATAATTGCTGTTTTGCATTCAACAATACTACATGCAGCAGAGGAGAAGCATACAGATATAGACATATCTGCTCCAACTGCCATGGCTTACACTGCACGAGACTGCCCCAGGAACACGGCAGGTACTGGCACAGGTCGCAGACTCTCTGGAACTCCAAAGTAAAGCCCCTTCCCCAATTAAATTGCACACACTACACACATAGCTTAGGCTTTTCCTAGATGCTTCCCAAGCTGACTTCCTTGCTCAAGGCTTTCTCCACTGTGTCACACTTTGAGGTCTGGCATTTACTTTTCAAACCCGCTATCCAGCAAGCTTCCTCTATTCGTCCCTCCACTCCAGGAACAGAACCTTGTATCCATAATAATAATACTTAGTCTTTGTACAACAGAAGGCGCATAGCCCTTTAAGAGCTCTGAATATGTGATCATGTGTTCTATCCTAAGACCAGTGCTGCTCCTCAGCTCAGCTATTTAAAGCTGCTTAGTGCACAGGCCTGTGCAAGACTATTAGGCTCCATACCTTTACTCCAGCATTCCTGTGCATATTGTGGTTGAATCCTGTGCATCCTGACCCAGATTGTTCCTGACTTTTCTTCTGCCTGTCCTGATTGTTGCCAACCTGGCTTGTTCTGACAATTCTTCGGTTTTCTGATTTGGCATTCTGTAGTCTGTTGTGTACCTGTTGCAGGCCACGACCTGCGAACTTTCCTGTAGCAAAGCCCAAACCTCCATGCGGAGTTCCCTGCTGAAAACCAGTGGTTCGTTAGACTATGTGCCACTGTTACTGCCCCTGCTAATTATCTCTCCCCTGTACAAGTAGTCTCCAAAAAGAGAGTGGGAAAATACTGTTTAATTCAGCACCTCTAACACCCCTCTGGGTTTTCATTGAACGATGCCATAGATGCAAGGCATAGCTGAGTGACATATCAGTCCTTCAAGGATGTGCTGGTGCTGGTCAGGTCATACGGAAAAGGAGTCCCATTGGCAAAACTCGATATGGAATCTGCCTTCCGGCTCCTCCTGTTTCACTAAGAATCCTTCAGGTTCATGGGTTTAAAATTGGAGGAGGGGTATTACATCGACCGGTGTCTTCCAACAGATTCCTCAGTGTCATGCACATATTTTGAGTGCTTTAGCAGGAATGGGCCACACCGGCATCGACCATTACTTTTTCTTCATCGGCCCGCCCTCCTCATCATTTTCCTCATATGTCTGTTTGCAGCAAACTCTCTTTTTGCTGTGATGGCGGTTCCAGTAGTGCAGGACAAAACTTAAGGGCCAGCAGCTTGTCTATCATTCCTGGGTATTGAAATAGACACCATAGCAGGATGCTGTTGGCTATCCAGGGAGAAAATTGTGAAACTGGAGTCATCCATTAATGATACACTTAGCTTAGCTACTAATGCACTGCGTCGGGTGCAGTCATTGATAGGTTCCTTTAACTTCACATGTCGGGTAACTCCAATGGGCCGGATTTTCTGTAGGAAACTGCAATTGGCCACGGCTGGGCTACTACGTCCCTACGTGCGCTTGTGGTTAGCAGCAGAGATACTGGGTGACCTTTGCATGGAGTTTGAATTTGGCCTCGTAACCAAATATCCAACCTAACCCTGGAATTTCACACAGATGCTTGCGTGGCCCATGGTTTTGGGGCCTTTTTGCCAGAGAGAGTGGTGAGCCTAGCAGATGGAATGGTGTCTCAGCGGGCTGGTAAAAAATTTACTGGTACTCGAGCTGTTTCTCATTGTTTTAGCCTTGGAATTGTGGTCCAGTCGCATCGCTGGTCAGAAAGTTGTCTTTTGGTGTAACAACCTTGGTGTTGTGCAGGCGATAAATAGCCAAAATGCTCTCCGCCCTTGGTCAACCTCTGGCATAAATTGTCCCTTGTCTCCCTTCCACATGACAGATGGTTGAGTCGGGATAATGGGATTTGCAGAAGCGGCCCTATAACTATCCACAAAGAGGGCATATCGGGGTTTCTGGCGTCAATGGAAATCGTTCCTGGGTTCTGAAGCTCAAATTTCATCCAGTCAGATGGATGATATGTTCAATTTGATGCAGAGCAGGTATCAGAGGGGGGCGTCCAAAGCGAGCATGGTGGCAACATTAGCCAGAATCTCCTTCATGGCACGGCTGTATGGTAGGACTAATCCCACAAAATGCTTCTTAATCTCTAAGGCCCTGAGGGGTAGGGCGATGTCTCGTCCCAGTGAAGCGGACACCAATGGCCCATTTCTATCATGATCTTGAAGCAGTTGATGGGAGCACTAGCCGTAATGACATGCAGTCCCTACGAGACCTTATTAATCAACACTGCCTTTTTCCTCACATTTCATGGAGCGTTTAAAGTAAGCGAGTATGTCTGCCCTGGACTGCACAGTCCAGGGCAGACATAGACATGGCTCTCCTCACAAAGTATACCATTATTACGTTATTATGTTAAGTTATGGTTACACGCATCACACAAGGGTTTTTGGACTCATGAGGAACATTAACACTAAGCATTTTATTTATTACTCTTTATTTTATTTTTTCAATTACAAGATAAGTTTTTTAGAGTTTTATTATTATGCTAAAATTACTTAGAGAACCTGATTTGTTTGTGGAATCATCATCATCATCATTTATTTATATAGCGCCACTAATTCTGCAGCGCTGTACAGAGAACTCATTCACATCAGTCCCTGCCCCATTGGAATATCCCTTTCTGTCAGCACTAAAGTATTCAGTGTAAACTGGATCTAATATAGAAACTTCTATTTAATCCAATTTACATGGATCAGTTAGTGTTAGCATGGAGAAGAGATCTGATACAGACCACTCCTGTGTGCTCATGTGAATGCTCACTGCAATGACATCACAGGATTTCCTTTTCAAAAGAAGAGGCATCACATATCATAAAATAGCAGTGCTGTTTTAAGCAGCCAACATTACACTATATGGATACAGAAAAAAGCAGGGATAAGAAAGATATGTAGGGCTCTTGTGCTCTTATAGATGTTTCAATTACCAGACCAGTTATTACAGTTATGGCAGTAAAAAGACTGCAGGAGGGTTCAGCCCACGTCAACATAGCATGTGCTGTCATGGATTAGCAGAAAAACTCTCTGCGGCTTTATCTATAGATGGAGAGCTGCTAAAGCCATCTGAAGCTAAGCATTTCCGAGCTTGTTATATTGGACAAGACTGTTGTTCCCATAGAGGATATGAGTACTGTGGTCCTGAAAGATAATTTAGTGAATGCTGGAGAAATCTGTGATGTATCCAGCATTACACTATTGTTAAGTTACTCCACTACTAAAAATTGCCTTAATCCTGTGGAAACAGGATTTAAGGAAAACTAATAAATACGCCCAATGTGTCTATTGACTGAAACATTCATAACTCTTTAACATTCTCTCTCACTTATTAATTTAGACACCAAGGGCTAGATTTACTAAGCTGCGGGTTTGAAAAAGTGGGGATGTTGCCTATAGCAACCAATCAGATTCTAGCTGTCATTTTGTAGAAAGCACTAAATAAATGAAAGCTAGAATCTGATTGGTTGCAATTGTTAAGTGCGTATTGTCGCTAACCAATAACGATTGTCGAACCTCGATTTGTGTTTCCAAAGTACAAAGATTTATTCTCAATAGGTAGCAGAATAATTCAAGCGAAATAATAATAAGTACAGCCGTTACTTATCGCAGGCGCTCTGGATCCAGTGTGCAGTCATTCAATCCTAAAGTCTGGGGACAAGATGTCTGAACACTAGATGAGAAGCTGCTGCTTATATGCACACAGGAATACAGTGAAAACAATGAAGTTGGTATAGCTTGCTTCTATTGGTCCAGGTTTCAGGAAGGTCCAAGGGGTTGTCAATCATTGGCTAGTTCATCCTAAAGAAACCAAAGGAGGGGGTCATCTCTCCAGGGGGTATGCTCTGCTCTTCCTGCCAAGATTCCTTAGTCTTAAGTAGTTCATAATTCCCTATCATTCATAACTTGTGTATGCACTCTGCGATTCCTTCGCAGAGTGAACCAAACAGTAGCAAATGTTAAGAGGTTTATTATGATACCACACATGATATGATTCCTTCAACCTGTTCCATATATTTCACTAATGTGCATATAACTCATATTATAACACATAAATACTACTATATTTCGACATAAATGACTATGTGTTGCAACTACCATTAATGTGTACTATTTTACAAGTATGCGTGTTTGTGCGAATGTATGATAAAAGACCAAATACTGTTGCTGCCACGTGTTGTAGCTGCGTACACCCTTCCACGCTGTAGCGTGCCCTTGTACGTCGTAGCGTTCCGTACGCATCTTTTCAGACAAAGACAACCAAGTTTGCTCGATTTTAATTGAAATGACTTTATCCAATTTGCTGACTTTGACAGCTCCACCCTTTGATAGTGTAATAAACTATCACCCAATCACCATTTCAAGTTCAGGATTATACAATACTTCTTCACAGACCATGATCTCGGTATCTGGTACCACCCTTTCAGTCTCTTTCTCAGTGTTACTCCTAGGAGACCATTTTCCACACTTCAACACAGTAGGAACACATTTGACACATAAACCAATCGCTAAGATGACACCCAGTATAAGGAGAAGGAGCTTACCTACACTAGCAACTATTTCCTGTACCCACTCCCCCAGACCGGAGAACCATTTCACAGGGTTCAACCACGAGAGCCAACTTGCCACCTTTTCCCTGACCTCATATAACGAAGAATTATGGTTCTTTCGAAATTCCCATTTCAGTTGCAAAATTTCATCCATCTTCTGGTCTATAACCTCTTTCGGGTCATCCGTATTATTGGTGATGTACGTGCAACATTTGACACTGAACTAGGTGGCCAGTGTCACACAGTACCCACCAGTAATAGAGGTGAAATACTTTAGTACCAGTCTATGTTGCACCAACTCCTTCTTGTACGCTTGTAGCTCCCTTCCAGTATACCTAAAAAGTGTCATCATACATCTCGGTGATATTATCTATTAATTTAGCTAGGTCTTGGATATATTTAAAGTTTAATGTTCCCCGAGCGGTCCTGGTGAGATCTAGAGCAACCATAACTTGAAACCCAGCGGTCTCACTAATCAATTTTGTAGCTATGGGCTCCTCACCAGGAATCATATTTCTCTTGCCACGGTGTTCATACTGTGTGTGTAAGTATGGTGGTGATGTAGTCTTGTGAATACCAACCATTTCTTTATGAGTAATAGTCATGATTTCAGGAACAAGTTTAGCTAAGAAGCACAAGCCCTTGGAACTCGGAGTCACCCAGGAATAAGCTTTCCTTCCACAAACAAATTACACATCATCAGGGAGAACATAAGGAACAGTATGCCCATTAATTATATCACACAGAGTTTTGATAAAACTACCCATGCCCAGTGTCTTCATTTGCTCGAGACACGTGTCCGCATGGATGACATTCTTACAATTATCTATAGAGACTTTTCCAATGGATACCTTCTTATGTTTGGTTATACGCCCTAATTTGTGACTTCCATCAACATTCCTGCCTATTGGTGACCTTGTGAGTCTCCCTCTAAAATGAGTGTGGCGAGCCATTATCTGATCTGATGGGTCAGCTTCCCAATTCTCCAGACGTTTTGCATGAGAGATATTTAGACACAGCAAAGATCTGTCTATGGAGTATTGTCGAAGCGTCAGACTAGGGGACCTAGTGTTATTGTACCTTACCATCTATGGGCCTCCCACCCCTCATTTCGAGTACTTCGGATATGTTTAGAGGGAATGGCACTAGTCCTATATTATGCTGCCCTTGCGGCACGTGAGAGCACACCCAACACTCGGTTTGGTTTAGCACCTTACCCACCAGCGAGTGATAATCCTCCAAAGGAAGCCCGCCTATATTCAGAGTACTGGGGGACTGGGATCGTTGGATGCATCTCTCTTCAACTAGGGAGTCACAGAACTTGCAGATACAATACTCATCAGACAATAGCCCCTTACACTTCCTCCAATTTCCTGAGCTAGCAGACCTTTTCATAACCCCCGGACCAAGCTTGATAATGGGCTGCTCTGAGTATTCTAATAACTTTTCCTCTGCCTCCATCTCATCCGCATCACTACCAGAACCCTCCTCCGTCCTTTATCGTCCTTCACAAAAATAGAATGTCCTAGAAAGAGTAAAAACAAGGAAAATCCTGGAACAAAAGAAAAACAAAAACCGCCACTCCATCGCTGGAAAGATAGTTCTGGGGCAACGTCTCTGGTTCAGGTGTCTCGACTGCAGGCTTTAGGTCTCCCGGAACAGGCTCACAAGTGACAGATCTATGTCATCGGTCTCAGTTTTATCTTGCACTTTCTCCGGATTATGGACTCTCCTGCAGTGGGTGGAATGGACCCAAGTGTCTCTCTCTGCAACCTTCAGTGATGTAGTACTGGTCAGCAGCACTTGGTATGGGCCTTCCCAACGGTCTGTTAAACAACCTGAACGTAAGAAATTGCGGATCATAACATAGTCTCCAGGTTCAACATCATGACAGTTCGTTTCTGGCATACCAGATGACAGCATTTTTAGATTTTGTTGTTGTTGCTTTAGCTGTCTACTCATTCTTATAAGATATTGTACAGTCACTCCATTATTACACTTCAAGTCGTCTTGTGGACTCACGATCAAATGAGGCTGTCGTCCGAACAGTATCTCAAAGGGGGACAGATTAGGAGGAGGTCTAGGAGTGGTCCGAATGCTACGGAGGACCAATGGCAAAGCCTCAGGCCATGCCAACCCAGTTTCAGCCATTACCTTACCAAGCTTGTTCTTTATAGTACCATTTACTCTCTCCACCTTACCACTGGCTTGTGGTTGGTAAGGGGTGTGAAGTCTGCTATCGATTCCCATGAGTTTACACATATTTTGGAAGATATCACCAGTAAAGTGGGTACCCCTATCACTTTCAATGATTCTAGGGATACCAAACCTACATACAAAGTCTTGTACAATTTTCTTAGCAGTGAACACAGCAGTATTAGTGGCTGCCGGATATGCTTCTACCCAACCGGAAAGCACATCAATACACACTAACACATACTTTAGATTCCTGCACGGTGGTAATTGGATATAGTCAATTTGTATTACCTGAAAAGGTCCGTCTGTAGGAGGGATGTGGGATGGCTCAGTTGGAATAGTTTTCCCGATATATTTCCTCAAACAAGTAAGACATGACATTGCCTTCTTACCAGCCTGAGAGGAAAATCCGGGAGCACACCAGTATGCTCTCACCAGTTTGCACATACCTTCTTTACCCAGGTGAGTCAGGCCGTGTGCTGCTTCAGCCAGGCTTGGATAGTACGTTCGGGGAGCTACAGGCTTACCTTGTCCATCCCTCCAGAGTCCTGAGGACTCTTGACCACATCCCTTCGCCTTCCAGACCGCCTTTTCCTGCAGGGAACACAAATCTTGCATTTCAATTCATTTCTGCATGTCTAATGTCTGAAAAACCATAATACTGTCGGTCGATACAGTCATAGGTTGCCCTGCTGCCCATTTAGCAGCTTCGTCCACCCTGTTATTGCCCAGTGACACTGGGTCTTCTTCAAAGGTATGGGCTTTGCACTTTATGACGGCTACTGTTCTGGGTAACTGTATCGCTGTCAGAAGTCCTTTTATGTGTTGTGAGTGTGCCACTGGCATACCTGCTGCTGTCGTAAAGTTTCTAAGACGCCAAAGGGCCCCAAAATCGTGCACTACCCCGAAGACGTACCTAGAGTCAGTATATATATTGGCTGATTTACCCTCTGCCAACTCACATGCTCTCCTTAATGCTACTAGTTCCGCCACCTGGGCTGAGTGAGGTGGACCAAGGGGTTCAGCTTCTACCACATCCTGATCGTCTACAACAGTGTAACCAGTACATAGCTCTCCCGTCTCTGTCTGTCTATGACAACTCCCATCTGTATAAAACATAAAATCTACATTTTCTAAGGGGGTGTCACGTATGTCGGGCCTTGCAGTACAGGTCTGATTCAGGTGTTCCATACAGTCATCCGTGTCAGTATTCTTGCCTAACTCATCATCAACCAGGGTCTCCTCACCTCCCACCCTTTGTGTCTCTAGAGACACATATGGAAGGTATGTAGCTGGATTTAAGGTGCTACATCATTTGATGGTGATGTTTGAGGGTGCCATCAGGGCTAGTTCCCACTTTGTGAATCTAGCTGAAGAAACATGTCTGGTTTGGGCTGAGTTTAACAGAGCTGATACATCATGGGGTGTATAGACAGTTGAATTATGTCCTAATACTACGTCCTTGCTCTTACTTACCAGAAGAGCAGTTGCTGCTACACTTCTGAGACATGTTGGGAGTGATCTTCCCACATTGTCCAATTGTGCACTGTAGTATGCTACCGGTCTGCTAGCGTCACCATGTTTCTGTGCGAGGACACCTGCTGCACAACCATCAGCTTCCATACAGTATAGCTCAAAAGGCTTTTCATAATCAGGTATTCCCAATGCAGGTGCTCTGGTCAGACTATCTTTAAGATTAAAGAACGCTTGCTCTTACTCTTCTGTGTGTACGACACGTTCTGGTTCTGAGAAAGAGACTAGCTCCTGCAATGGTAATGCCAGAATAGAAAAACCTGAAATCCAGGATCTACAGTATCCACACATCCCCAGGAAAGTACGAATCTGCTTCTGGCTCTGCGGCAGAGTCATGTGTTGTATGGCCTCAATCCTGTCGGTTGTCAAGTGTCTTAGCCCCTTAGCGAGGCAGTGTCCTAAGTATTTGACCTTAGTCTGACATGGCTGTAATTTGTCCTTTGCCACCTTGTGCCCTGTTTGTGAGAGATGGAGCAACAACAATTTAGTATCATGTAAACATGACATAAAAGAATCAGAGCACAGCAACAAATCATCCACATATTGAATTAGAACAGACCCATTGTGGGGCTGAAAGGATTGCAAACAGTCATGTAAGGCTTGGGAGAAAATACTGGGGCTGTCAATGAACCCCTGGGGAAGTCTGGTCCATGTGTATTGCACTCCCTGGTAGGAGAATGCAAAAAGGTATTGGCAGTCAGGATGAAGAGGGACTGAGAAGAAAGCAGAACATAGATCAATGACAGTAAAGTGACTAGCAGACGGTGGAATCTGCATGAGGATGACGAATGCTTGGTATGCAGGGGTCCGATAGTAACTTCAGCAGGTTTAGTTAGTGGATAATGCAACACTTTTCCCATTACCCCCATGGCTGGAATGGTTTTACTGGTCACCTGTAGATTGAAAGGAGAGGTTATCACAGATCGGGCCGCCCCTGTATCTACAAGAAAGGTTTGTTTCCTACCAGCTATGTCAACTATCATTGTTGGTTCTTCTCTCTGACTCTCAGTTAACCTCACTGGCTGTAGATTACAGGTATGACCTGACCCCTAGCGCTGACTATAATTTTCCTGCGCAATATTTGCTGCTATAACATGCGCAGGTAACTGTGTGTTCTCTTGCCTATGTGTGTTTCTCTGTGGAGGATACCTATATAATTCCCTATCCATATGTGTATCCTGTCTTGCTTTTTTACAATCTCTTGCGAAATGGCCTTCTTCGTTACACTTGAAACATCTGATTATTTTATATTTCTTATTATGTGAGTTTTATGCTGGTGGTCGTGTATGCATCCCCTCTAGAGCCTGTATACTTACCATCATTAACCTCTCACTTTTCTCTTTCTTTTTTCTAAAAAGGTTTTTGTCATGCTCCACAGCAGACTCCCTGAGAGAATCTACTGTGATGCCTCTCCAATTAGATAATGTGGTTTGTACTCTCGTCTTTAAATTTTCTCTAAGGCCATCCATTAATACTCCTACAGCTACCTCTCTGTGATGTGGGTCCTCACCTATGTTGGATATCCCAGTAAACCGTGTTATCGCTGCTATAGCTCTAGCAAAGTAATCTGAGGTTGTTTCACTATCCTTTTGTTTTATGGTGAAAATCTTACTCTAATTTACTACAACTGGAAAATAGATGGCTAAGTGTTTGACAATTTGTTCTATATTTTCTTGGTTAATCTCATCAGTCAAGGTGTCATCTTCGTCCAACAAACAATCTCTAATAAATTTTTGTATGTCAGTATGGGGAGGAAGACACGCCCTCAACACTACACGCCAATCCTTATTGGTTGGTTCGTGTGCATTTCCTAAATCTTTAACAAATTTCTGACACTTTGCCAACTCTTTTCTAGGATCTGGGAATTCAGTCATAATGGAACGTAACTCTGATCTAGTCCAAGGACAATGCATTGTAACATTTCTTAAAGGAACTACACCATCCTTATCCGGTTTCCCATTGGGAACTGATATTGTGCGGACTGGGTACGCACCCACTGGTTCACTGGTTTCAGAAGTCACTACCGGATCTGCAGTTTCAAGATTTAGAACGCTATCACTCCTAGTGATCACACTACTCTCATCTATCTCAGCCATTGCTCCTTTCCTATACTTACGCTGAACCTCTAGCATATTAACAGCATGAGCAATGGCCGAAATCACAGTGGGTTCATCTTCATCTTCTGATACACTTGTTTTAAACTGGCTTAAAACAGGATACAACTTAGCAATTTCTCTTTTTCCAGTTTTAATAACGGCTGTACTTACCCCTCCCGCCACATAAGGTGGCGGGAGCGCGCTTGCGCTGAGTTCGCCACGCATCTCAACGTCTACTTCCGCCATGCGCGTGCTTTTCGCCACGCCTACTTCCGCTGTGCATTCGCTGCTCTGCCACGTGTTACCTTCCATTTGCCACAATTTTAAACAATCATTATGTCTATTCCTCACTTTCGTTGACTTAATCAACCATACTTTATCTTTTACCGTATTTAGTACCTCTGCATTAAAACTCCCTATTGTTGGGAAAGGCCTATCACAATCTTTGGTCATCTTGACCCACGTGTCACAATACACAGTTGCGTATGCACCATATTTCTTACACATGAGAAACCTCGCTGAACCAATAGGCCCTTCTTTAGGCAGTACACTGGCCATCTCTAGCGTATGCTTAGCACCCATGTTGAACAATACCTTTTACACGGAACACAGACACACCGCAATGCTCTGTTCCTTCCGGCCAACAATACCCTTTTATGTGGAACACAGACACACCGCAATGCTCTGTTCCTTCCACCCAACAATTTCAACCCTGTTGCTACAATCACCGCTAGAGATCTCTAATGCCAGGTGGACGTATTTCCATTAGCCGCGTCCACTCGCTTTTTCTTGTTCCGAACAAGAATCCCTAACACAGAAATAGTTCCTCGATAGCCCGGCTATCTCAAATTTCTGTTGAGTTTATTATAACTGGTAGCACCAAGTCGATACAATCAACCAGCCTTTCCAATATAATTCCTCCGCGCACTTCCAATTTTACCCTCGCGGTTGTGTTTACTGTGCGGTTAGATCGCACCGCCTACTAATACTAATTATCAGTAAATCTTGCGATCTATTGGTGGCGATTCGCGAAAACCCGGTTTTCGCACTCAGTATACCTGCCCTGTATACCGGCCTTCAGTTGGGCAACCTGCCTCGTCAGACAGCAACTGAGCACAATCCACAATAAACAGTGTATCTACGTTACAAAATCACACACTATACACCTTTTCTGCGCAGAAAATCAAAAGTTCCCAACAATAGTAATAATGTCTCAGAGGCTTTCACAAGTAATTATACTATGCACATATAATAACTATCAAAACGATTGTTTAACCACGTCGAAAATCTACCCTAAGTTCGCGTACGCACAGCAGGAAATACACATACGCTAAGCAATGCAATACAGTTAAAACGCACAATGACAGTAAAAAGAAACAGTTTTCTCTTTTGTCCCTAGGTTCTAGTTAGCGTGCCCTAGATAATGCAAAACGGACATTCGGTTTCACAACACAGAGTAAAATTCAGGTTTTGAACACATTGCGTTCTTATCCGTATATGATGCGTCTCCACCCTTTTTTGCGGAACCGAAATCCGTTGGTCTTGCGTATCGTCCGGCAACGAAACCTCCAAAGCTCACGAGCGCCCAAATTGTTAAGTGCATATTGTCGCTAAGTGGGGATGTTGCCTATAACAACCAATCAGATTCTAGCTGTCATTTTGTAGAAAGCACTAAATAAATGAAAGCTAGAATCTGATTGGTTGCAATTGTTAAGTGCATATTGTCGCTAACCAATAACGATTGTCGAACCTCGATTTGTGTTTCCAAAGTACAAAGATTTATTCTCAATAGGTAGCAGAATAATTCAAGCGAAATAATAATAAGTACAGCCGTTACTTATCGCAGGCGCTCTGGATCCAGTGTGCAGTCATTCAATCCTAAAGTCTGGGGACAAGATGTCTGAACACTAGATGAGAAGCTGCTGCTTATATGCACACAGGAATACAGTGAAAACAATGAAGTTGGTATAGCTTGCTTCTATTGGTCCAGGTTTTAGGAAGGTCCAAGGGGTTGTCAATCATTGGCTAGTTCATCCTAAAGAATCCAAAGGAGGGGGTCATCTCTCCAGGGGGTATGCTCTGCTCTTCCTGCCAAGATTCCTTAGTCTTAAGTAGTTCATAATTCCCTATCATTCATAACTTGTGTATGCACTCTGCGATTCCTTCGCAGAGTGAACCAAACAGTAGCAAATGTTAAGAGGTTTATTATGATACCACACATGATATGATTCCTTCAACCTGTTCCATATATTTCACTAATGTGCATATAACTCATATTATAACACATAAATACTACTATATTTCGACATAAATGACTATGTGTTGCAACTACCATTAATGTGTACTATTTTACAAGTATGCGTGTTTGTGCGAATGTATGGTAAAAGACCAAATACTGTTGCTGCCATGTGTTGTAGCTGCGTAAGCCCTTCCACGCCGTAGCATGCCCTTGTACGTCGTAGCGTACCGTACGCATATTTTCAGACAAAGACAACCAAGTTTGCTTGATTTTAATTGAAATGACTTTATCCAATTTGCTGACTTCGACACTATAGGCAACATCCCTACTTTTTCAAACCGGCCGCTTAGTAAATCTAGCTCCAAGCCTCATATGTTAAGCATATCAGGCTTGGCATATGTACTCGCACCATATAGTTTCAGTGGGAAATTGTGTGTCTCCTGAATTCCCTGGGCCCTGAGTTATTGCTCAAAATAACCCTGTTATAATCTGCCACTGCTGCAATGCTGTGGGGAGTATCGCATGGATTACTAACTCAGCTACCTATAGGTATAAAAGGCTCCTGCAATACAAAGTAAAAACCAGACAAAAGATATTTATAAAAGAATAGGCAATAAAGGCACAAAACAACATCTACATTTTTTTTTAATAAATAAAAGTTCCTAGATGCACAATGCAACAGTAAAATTTAATCAAGAGACCTGTTCCTAAATTTTGTTCCATCAGTTCCTTCAGGCCTCATGTTCTTTTATATTCTTTTATATTAAATGATCAAGAAATGAAAGTGTTAAAAAGCAAATTTACTAGGAAAAGTTCATAGTGAAGGATTGCAATGAACAACAGATACTCAATTCAGACCATCAGGGTGAAGTTCTCATTAGATTAAGCTTTTAAGTCTTTAATCTTCAAACTGCTTTATGTTTTTGAAAAAAATCAAATGAAGCGGACAATGTTTCTTTCAAGGCCCCTATTATTATCAGCCGCTGAGCTTAGATGAAACAATGCAGGACACCTCTTTGTCACAGAAATATTAGAAGCAGCGAGTACATAGGACTGCACCTTATTGTCAGATGTTATCTTACAATCTGTCTGGAACTTAGCTTCAGATTGACGGGACCGGTTGTTTCTACAATCAGGTTAACTTACCTCTACCATTAGGGAGCACTATGGGCCTGATTTATTAAGGAAAGGAAAGCACAAAAAAAAGTAACTTTGCACCTTGGCAAAACCTTGTTGCATTGGAGGGGGAGGTAAATTTAAAATGTGATGACAGATTTTTAGTTGGGGTAGGGCATGTCCTAGATCAATTTTATATTTCAGTGTACAAATAAAGCTGTCAAGTATTTGTGTTCTTTATGAAAGAACAGACAGTATTCAACTTATGTGCAAAATAATAAACTAATTTGCACCCCTTGAATTGTAACATGGTTTTGTCCAGGAGAAAACTTATTCTTACTTTTTTTGCCTTACTTTCCTTAATGAATCAGGCCCCATATTCTCAATGCTCTATCCCTAGTTAAACTGTTTTTTTTCAACTTTTGATCAGTTCTGAAACAAATGGGTACCTCAAAAGCCACACGTCCAGTTTCTGGAGCTGCGATTCAAACAACCCTGGTTCCCTCTGCCCAGCACCAAGCAAGCAATAGACATTTTGGAGCTCACGCTACTACTTTTTCAAGTTGCGTGTTGCGTTAAATTGCCTACAATCTTTATTTTATTCTATTTACATATACAAGCCCACATCCAGGAAATTTAAAAGATGTTGATTATATTTAATTTCTTTAAGTGAGATAGTTTTTTATTATCCTTCTGGCACTGTAGTGGATGGTGTACCTTTAGCAGTGACATTTAAAAAACAGCCAGAGAGATTTGTCTTGCATTACATTAATTTAATTTTTTTTGCCACATTTAATTTTCTATACAGACTTCCTGAATTGTAATGGTTAGGTTACACCAGAAGAAACAGAGATTCAGGAGTTGGTGCTGCATTGTATTAAAGTGCTATAAGCAAAACACAAGTCTGATCCTTCTTGAGCGTCATGGGAGGAGCATTGTGATATCATACTTAGAATGAGTTCTGAGCTGTCACAGAACCAACTACATGTTTGAATTCAGGAAATCCATAGCAAAATACAAGTTATATAATCCACAAAATGTTTTGTTGGGGTATAGTATTCCTAAATTCAACCATATGTACTTTTTTTATCAGTGATGGCTCCAGTCTTCCATAATTATGGTTCCTGAAGAATGTTAAATATTTTGCTTGGTGACACTAACTTGCCATGCTGCAGTCATTTTCACTTGAGTTATATACTACTTAGCAGCAGAGGTTAAGGCAAACTCCATCACCTGAGATAAAGAGATATAGGAATCTTCCTACTGGAAAATTGAAAATGGCCTTGAGGTCTCCTCTTGTAGAAGAAGCTGATCTTAAATAGGAAGGCACTTACACCGACAAGGCGATATTTGAGAAAACAGGTTTATTGATTACTGAAAAAAAAATCAATCTCATCTCATGAAGATACAAAACAACTTTAAGTGTATGAAGTACAACAAATTCAGGCATATAGCACATTCATATTTCAAATGACTGCACTGCTAACTTCTTGTTTTGCAACAAGAGCTTCTAGGCAGAGAAATGCAAATAAGAAGTTGGAGAGCCATCATTTGTTTCTTACAGACAACAATTTTTGGCATCTGTGAAAGTACATGGAATATATTCTGAAAAAAATATTTAGAGATCTGTACAAATAATCCTATCATGCAGCACAGATTTTTTTTCCAGATATCTGGGGCCTGAAATGGCATAGTACTGTAGATGTTTAATTTGGTTTTTAACCTTTTGCCAGCCAAATAAGATAGGCTATCAATGCTTTTAAATAGCCAGATCAGCTTAATTTTCTTTAGCTTGCTTTCTGCGTATGTATAGCTTATGCAGTGGTATGTTTAGTTTAGAAAGAGCATAGCTAGTCACTATATTAATGGGCTGGGGGTAGGACTCAGGTAGAGCTTTGTTCCCCGGAAGACTATTTCAAATTCTCTGACCACACCAGTCTCTCTCAATCCCGCTCTGGGGTGTGCTCTCAATCCCACTAACTACCCTGCACAGTCCACTAAATAGTGTTTAGCAAATACATTAAAAAAAAATCCAATGTATAGATTTTCTAGCTAGTTAGTTTCTGTTGTTTTTCTTAAGTTACTGACAAATTTATTTTCATGGCACAACTTTTTTTTATAGCGTACTGCACAGTATTTAGTATTCAAATTGAAAAACTTAAGTCAAAGCCAAGAAAATATATTGAAGACTTGTAAAGATGGATAAACTTTCATTATAACAGAGTAGAAAACAATTTGAAATGGGAAATGCATCTGCAGTTAGCAGAAAAAAGCGATGGCCTCTGGGATAGAGCAATGATAATGGATATAGGACATAATGAATTCAAGTTCCCTAAGAATGTCAGAATGTATTACATTTATTTATGGGAGATAGTTACAATTGTTTTTCATATGGGATCTTATATATATATATATATATATATATATATATATATATATATATAGGTAATTTATATTTCTAATGTACATTATACACAATGCTCTTTATATAACAATATACATGAAATTGAAAATTCACATGTATACAAGGCTGAAGTTATGTCTTACAGCTAAAGTGCCAGAAGGTCCAATGATGCTCAAATTATTAATTATGTTACATATATTCCAACATTTAAAATAGCTAAAGAAAACAAGTGGATTTAGACGGAATAATTAGGCAAAGTAATCAGTAAGACAGGGACAGAACAATTAGCAGGTACCTCTGGTGGGCCCTTGTCTTAGACAGGCCATCTCATCAACCTTTTCTTCCATCTCTGCTTGTGTGGTCAGAGGAGGGGATGTTCAGAGCAACACAGTAGAGGTCCCTATTTATATCTTCTCTATTAACTTCAATCCTGTTCCGAGAAGCAGTCCTAACTACTAGACCACTTCCAGCACTTTAATTGTTGTATAGAGTCAGCTACGGGTCACATAAAGTAAATTGTGTTTGTTTATGTGACCCAATGTGCAGAGAGATGGTCTATAGTTATATAATGAAGTGCTACTAATGTAATTGCTGCAGACATACAGATGTACTCTCTGGTGAGGCAAACTTGTCATCAAGAGACATCAGAATTGGTCATGAGTAACTCTGTGCATAACATATTTAATCCTTGTGAATAACAAGGTTCTCATGGAAACTAATGTTTTTTTTTGGGCGGGGGGGGCATTTTCTTAAAAACCAAAATGCAAGCTTACTATTGATTTTGCCCGGCGGCCGCATGTCATGTGATGCGGCCGCCTGTGCGCCTCCCGGGCTGATATATGCCAGCCCGCGCCTGATGACAGGGATGAATTAATATTGTGTGAGGATGATTTACACACGCATGAGGGTGAGAATGATGACAGTGTAGATTGCAGGTGGTGGGATCTAGCTTAGAGATGGTCTCTAGCTGATTCTGTACTGCTTATGGTTATTTTGGGTAGAATGGAAAATTGGCAATTTTATGTTTTTCATCAGTAAACTTTCCCTTTATTAGAAAGGTGTTTTTTTCTTTACCAATGTAAAAGCTTGCTTTTTGGATTTCAGTTTCACTGACTTAAACCCACTATGCCCTTGAGCATAGGCTTTAGTAGATGATGTAGAAGGACTAGTATCATCATGACTGGTGCCAGCAGCTGGTTGGTGCTCCTGCTCTTCTGTCGTCTGATCATGATCCATATCGATGGTACTAAGCAATGGCACTGGAGACTGGAGTGACAAGAACACTGCTACCCTTTCTGTTTCTGTGTGAGCAATGGCACAGAGCAATGGCACTGGAGACTTGAGAGTGACAAGAACACTGCAACCCCTTCTGTTTCTGTGTGAGCAATGGCACTGGAGACTGGAGAGTGACAAGAACACTGCTACCCCTGTTTCTGTGTGAGCAATGGCACAGAGCAATTACACTGGAGACTGACAAGAATACTGCCACCCCTCCTGTTTCTGTGTAAGCAATGGCGCTAACCAATGGCACTGGAGACTGCCAAGAATGGTACTAACCCTCCTGTGTCTGTCTGAGCAATGGATCCGGATCTCCGGTGGAGACAGATACTTATGGAATCTAAAACCTGCGAGATCCGACGATGCAGCAATGACATTTTGCCTCGATTTCAGTTCCGAGGATGCGGGAAAGTACAGAGACGGCTTTACTTGGTACTTGGATTTAGGATGTTCAGGGGGGCTCGGTTTTCAGAAAACCAAGCCTGAGCATCCTTAGTTATTTCAGGATTTTTCCCACTATAATTTATAGTAGTACATTGCTGACATAATCAGGTATGGGAAAATATGCTTAGTTCATTGTAGTGTTTGATGAATAGTAGAATCCAGAGCAATATTCTGTATTGCAAGTGGAATAGGGTGTAATAAATCATCATGAGCATACAGAGATGGCATTTTTCTGGATCCCTATCTAATGACCCATTGTCCTTCTATTGTCACTGTTACTAAAGTCACAGAGAAGAGAACAATTAGAGGACTATTTCTCAAAGTGCATTAAAGCCACTGTTAATTAAATTAAGACGCTGCAAATAAATAGCTATTGTGACTATGTCTCAAAGTCTGAAAGTGTTAAATGGTTAAATATGAAGTAGCATTGTCTAGTCCTTTTATTGGCACAAATAGCCACTCAGGATGCATTGAGTTTTATCCCCTTGGACCCAGGGAGTGAAATAGGGTTAAATGGGAAATCGCAGAGGGTCCACCAGGACAAAGGAGAGTGTCACTATTAGAGTTTCTACTACTGAAAAGAAAGATACAATTTAAGCCAGTGATGGGGAATAGGTGGCCCTTCAAGTCTTCATCTATAGTTCCCAGCTCCTTCCTACTTTATTGTCAGATTTGTATTGTAAATTATTAGTGAGATTAAGAGTAATATGTGGGCCTTTGAAGGTTAGAGGGCAGCCCCTCAAATGTATCAGGTTGTCTATCACTTTTTCAATACCTCATCATCAAGAGACCCCTGTATAAAAGATGTGATTTTTCTCTTCAATTTAATGGTATCCAAAGTCCTAAAATTGTGTTTATTCCCAAGATTTTCTCTAGACCGGAGATAACTTTCAACCTGCCCACAGTTCTACTTAACATAACGTAATAATCAGTGGTAATCCCCGTTCCATCTCCCCCCAGCTCATTGTCTGTCTCCCCAAAAATACAAGGCATTACACTGCATAGTATACACACTATAATTCTGGAACTTAATTTTCAGTAATCCAATTCTATTTTAAATGTTTGGTTTTTATTTGTTTGTTTTTTTATTATTTTTATGCTATGTAACATTGACTAATGTATAAAATTCTCTATCTATGTTTTATGTCTTTTAAACTTATAAAAATAATACAAATTTACTTTTACAAAAAAAAAGAAAACAGTTGGTTTATGAAGATTAAGTAGAAAAATTATTATTATTATAGAAAATTATTTTCTGTGCTACCACCCGCACTTAGGTATATGCCTAATTACCTATATGGTAAATACAGCTCTGGTGTGGGAACACCATTACTTCTTAAAATATGTCTATCACCAAACAATTAAAAATTTAGTAATTTATGAATATTTACCTAAGTCCACATTTGACCATGGAATTTTGCATGTTTTGCTGACAAATTGTTACTTTAAGTGTTCTGTGTGAAATTTCCCTCTCATCTTGTCACCAGAATTCAGCAGAATTAATTGACCACCATTGTCCCAGTTCTATAAATAGACTATACAAAGACTATGGGGTATATTTACTAAACTGCGGGTTTAAAAAGGAGATGTTGCTTATAGCAACCAATCAGATTCTAATTATCATTTATTTAGTACAGTCTACAAAATGACAGCTAGAATCAGTTTAGTAAATATACCCCTATATCTTCCATGAAAGAAGAAGTTATAAAACAAGTAAGGAATGGTCGTTCCATGGAATAATGAAGCAAATGCAGAACTCGAATATTGTTTCACTGCAACTTCACACCTCTGCACCACAACAAAATTTAATTGAATAAAAAAAAAATCTGTTTTGGACAAATTTATCAAGTTTCCTACATAATTCAGCATAGTTGGTGCAATGCCATGTGCTTTGCATTTTGTTCTTTGAGCAGTTTATTGTGTCTCTATTTAATGAGCAAAAAGTTTTTCATCTCTTTATTACCAGACTATTTTCTAATCTTTGAAATGCACAAATTTCGCCAGGTATATATAACTTGTCACTTTCTTAGTATGTCCAATCAAATTTACGTTGTCTAATTTGAGAAAGGTTTTCTTTTGGTGGTACACTTGAATAAATGCATCATTATTTTGTAATAAAAATTAAAAAATTAATTTAAGATCAAAATAGAAAAAATACACTTATAGAAAAGTACACTTTTCCAAGATTATCCTCTCCTTCAGTGGCATTACAGGTACTTAGCTCAAAATATGAGTGAGCAATTCTCATGGGTATATTAATGACAAGTGTCTGTACATTAGTCAAGGTCACACAGTTATAGAGCCAACAAACATTTTAAAAAATGTTATTTTTAAAAAGGATGTCCTATGTCTTGTGCACCCCTTCATGAAACAAATGGCTCCCCTGCCTTTAGATACACAGTGAGGTCTGTATCTCAACTACAGGTAAAGGGTAAGCTCCCGGTTTGGGCTCACACCCAGTGGTCAAAGTGCAAATCTAGATGTGGCGGTATGTAAATTTAGAAGTATCAGTACTAAACAAGGATCACGTTTTGTTGGGTTCAAGATGGCTGTGAGAGGAAACAGGGGACTTTTTTAATACAAATGATGTAATGTCATTCAGGAGTAGAGAATAATTAAGTATCTTCCATGAATCTATTTGATTCTCCAGCATTGAAGACAATATCCAGTTATGTCACAAAAATGTCACTGTTTATTGTGGCAACCTAAATGCAGAAGTGTATGTTCCACATACAAGCAGGGCCGGATTAACCCTAGGGCTAACTGGGCTACAGCCCAGGGGCCTCTGGCATCCAGGGGGCCCTTGAAAGTGTTCAGCAACATTATTGATCGGTCGGGGGCGGAGGAGCCCCCGACCCGATCAATGCCGCTGAGCACTTTAACTGCGGTCCTTCCCCGGTGCGCTGTAGTCTCCTTACTAAGGAGATCTCGTGAGTCTCACTTTCACGAGATCTCCTCAGTAAAGAGCGTACAGCGCACGGGGAAAGACTGCAATGCCAGGAGAAGGAGGTAAGTGCCTTGGGGGCGGCTCGGCTCACTGGGGGGGGGGGGGGGCGGCGGCTCAGATCACGGGGGGGGGGGCCTCATGGGGGAATGAAGGCCCCCTTAGCCCAGGGGCCTCCATTCTCTTAATCCGGCCCTGCGTACAAGGACACACCATTCAGGCTGAACAAATCAACCAGTGGAACCGTAGACTCACTGACAACCTGGATCTAATCCTCTACTTATTGACCCTGTGGACTTAAATTCTAAGGATTTTCTGAAGAATGGTTTGCAGTGTTAAAAACATCCCGTAACATTGCAATTTGCGACTCAATGCATATATTGTTTAACTCCAAATTCATTAGGTAATTTATTTTCTTTATTTATATCCTACTGGTCAATAGGCCACACATTTTAGAATTACCTTAACCAATGTTTTGATGAGCTAACCCTGGTTCTTATTGTGTATGTATTGATAATAATAGATCCATTTATCATGCAACTGCTCTTTTTTCTTAATGCTGATTATAATAGTCACCATCTGCTTTTATTTTATTTATTTTAAAGACTTTATTTTTGCAAGGGTCAATGGTAAACATCAGACAATGACGTAGTGAATTACATGAGGTATATGAACAATCAGGTAATAAAACAATAAGCGTCTATCATGGAAATTGAAGAGTGTAGACGTTGAACCAATTTTTCTGCTTTTATTTTTGATATGTGGGCAACTTTTCTTGCATGTTGCTAAGGATATCTTTTACCTACCCCTTCTATGCTTTAGTCTATTCAAGTAAATTTAACATAGCATTGTCTTTTGTTGGTAAAATATTGGAATAAATATATTTTTCTTTAATAAGTTTTTTTACAGGGAAAATAGCCAAAAAAATCTGGAAATAATGTACACTTTTCCATAAGTCAAAGCTATAGCACTTATATGGCTCTGGCTCCTCCATGTCAGATAAAGTTAATAATAAAGCACAATGGGCCTGAGTCATTAAGGAGAGCAAAGCAAAAAAACGAGAAAGTTGGTTCCTGGACAAACCATTTTACAATTTAAGGGGTGCAAATAAGTTCATTATTTTGCATGTAATTAAAATACTGGCTGTTTTTTCATCTAGCACACAAATACCTGATAGCTTTATTTTTACACTGAAATTTGAAGTTGATCTAGGACATACCTTACCCCAAATATAAATCTGTCCCCATATTTTACATTTACCTGCCCCCTCTAATGCAACATGGTTTTGCCCAGATGCAAAATTACTCCTCTTTTATGCTTTGCTCTCCTTAATGACTCAGGCCCAATGAGCGTTTCTCTGAATGCGGAGAAGTGCTCATTGTGTGGAATAACACTGGCAACCTGACAGCATATATGTAAAGTGGAGACCTTGGAAGGACCAGAGTTGTTCAATGCAATGAGTGTCTAGTCCACATAACACTGAATGAGCCAGCTGTGACCAAGCAGTAATAAAGGAATTAACAATAAGTGTGCCCTTCACTTCTTCTGTCACTATAGCAGCCAGCATCATGGATCCTTCGGAAAATGGACCAGAAAAGAGTACCTGATTACACAGCCGCACGACTTGGAGGGGACATAGCTTTTGATAACCAAGTTGCCGGATAGTGAGTCTGGCACCTCTGCTGTCACACTCAAGCAGACAGAGTATTCTGTATCACACTTACCTTTCACATAGTAAAAAGCAAAACCAGTTCCAAACTGGATAATGCCATAGAGAGAGCCATTGTCTCTTAAAACTTGAAACAAAATAGCTTGAATTTATTCATCATGAGAGTCTATAATGCCTAAAACAACACCCTCATTACATCCTATTGGCCTGATGTTGAGTTGGATGCATTTGCATCCAAAAACGCATTCGCAAATTGCTTTCAGATAAACCACGCATTTCCGCGTATATGCTGAGTCATCACTGATCCAAATGTAATGCAGGTAATGAACAAAAGTACTTAAGTTGTTCTGTGAATTAGCCATGATAATGTCTATAAAAGGGCACTACATAAAAGCTCACTCTATTTTTATACAAGAACACAAATAAAGTATATTTAGAAGCAGGATAAATATAGCTTTGAATGGGATTTGAACATCTTCACAATTATCAACACAACATCTATTTTTGCACAATGATGTATTGACAATTACAATACTGAAAGCATTACTAAAATAAAAAAACTTAATGAAATTATAACTTGTTCCCAATTCTGTGATGTTAAATGGAAATGGTGATTTATGCTTTCTGCTGTTAAATAATTATATTTGATTTATTAGACTGGGCAGTCATATCCCTTTTGTGTCATCCATCTACCTGACTGCATGCAATATAGAGGTAATGCATTTTCCTTTGTATTTTTAATATATGGCAAAAATGTAAGTATGCAAAAAACAAATTACATTTAAAAATACCCTTCATGTTCTTTAATAAAACATACATATATCATATATAGTGTGAAAAATGTGGAAGGAAAGCTGTCATTTGAAAACAAAAGGTAAATTAGATATGTAAATCATTTGTATTGCCGTGATCTTAGTAGACCACTAAAGAGAATGTGAGAATTGATTTTTCTTGAAGGTGTTTTCTCTTTATGAGGTTGAATTTACTAGTGATGTCAGACAGACTGTATAATGTATTAAACAGGCAACTGTGTTTACAATAGTAAACAGAAAAAAAACCCAATTGCAGCCATTATTTGATAGATGGCTGATAAGTGAGGAGGAATGTTAATTATAGAACATGAATTATTTCTATGTTGTTATGCAACTGGCATAAAGATTAATGTGCATATTATTTATATAGTCTTCCAACAATTACAAAGTAAAACTTGTCACAAGCACACATCTAGATATTTGAACAGACAACATAAAGTCTAAATAAAATATAGTTTTCATTATACATTCCTTTTGCATATTGCACCAGGAGGGTTCAGTGATAGGAGCAATCTTATGTTCAGTATCATATATTTATGAGTACTTATGAGAATGTGCCCCTTCCCAACCCAACACAGGCTCAGTATGCTCTTGGGGAATCTTGTAACACCATCAAACTGAAACTCAAACTTCTGATCTTGTCTGGTGTAGCAGAGAGGTTTTGAACATTGCAGATAGCCAGTGTAATAAAGAAAGTTCCTAACAATAGCCAGATATTCTCAGTTTATGCACCAAACTAACTTTTTTTTAAGGTCATTTACTATGGACAGCTCAAGTCAAATATTACATTTGCATATGTTCACATCTACCAGTGTTTGCCTGCTCAATTAATATAAGTATGTAATGGCAGTTCAGGGAGGCTTTATTAATGTGATACTGCTTGCTTTACAATGAGTAAGGGCGTTCATCTGATGCACACATAGTACTGAAAAGGCAAACAGGACTAATACTAATAAAAGAGAGGAGAAAATTGTCTAAGCGCTCTAAATCAAGATGACAAGGCTACTGCTAGTGCCTGTCATCTTCATCAACTGTTTGCACCTGCCCTTGACCACCCACAAATAATACAGCCTGTGCAGGTGTATACATGTCTGTGTCCCAGTTGACACCTGTTTGTAATTGCATGAACACACCCTTACTGTACTCGGCTTACGTTAAAACACCCCTTTCCTTTACCTGTCCTACCTCTCTAAGTGCAAGCAGGTGTACGTGTCAGAATCACACAAATCTGCATATGCGTGCCCCCACCTTTCTCGGGATGCACAGAGTGATTTCACTCAAGATACGCTACACAAACTTGCATAGTACTCACTCTGTATCAGCCCCTTAAACTGCATCTTAAATGAATTTCCCTTCAACATTGTCCATACAATATTTATTTGTATTGCATATTTAGAGTTCCCACGTAACTAAACTAACTAAAATTAAATATAAGAGAGTGTTATGATTCCTAGTGCATTCACAAAGCAGCAACGAAAGTATAAAGCAAAATGTCTTTATTCAGGCAAATACATAAACAAGGATAACTCAAATCCACGGAAAAAAACAGGTTCCAAATAGTGACTGTACAGTTAAATGGCAGGAACAGGTAATATAAGTTACCCCAGTCCAGGAGGCACGAGGCTGTCCAGGGAAGCAGACAGAGTCCAGGGATCAAGCAGAGATCAGGTTAAAAGAATCCAAATAGCCAGGCAGAGATCAGGGTCACAAGCGAATAAGCAAAGTCCAAAAGTCAAGCCGAAGGTCAGGGCAACAGGCAAACGAGCAGGGTCCAGGAATCAAGCCGAGGGTCACAACAGAAGATCAAGCTGCAATGGAGCAAACACAGGAACAGGGGGAAACCAGCATCAGCCAGGAATAAACGGATGAACTGCACAGAGCACAGCTTGAGGCAGGTATTTGAAGCAGTGCGACAGGTGCAGTTCTAATTAGGCATCAGGTAAGGAGATTAACTCCTTCAGGCATGTTGAAGAGTTCAGGAACAGAACAGCAGCACCTCTGGTGGTATGAGGTACTACTGCTAGAAACAAAGAATAGGCAGAGTCATAACAGAGAGTACAGTTTTTGACGCTGGTTTGTTTACTATGTTTGTTTGTAGTTTTGATTTGATATCAAGCATTGTTAAGAAATGTTCTTGTAATCACTTGCTCTATTTTCTTTGGTACCATTAATTAACGCTTGTTGCTAGATATTTTTATACAACACTTGGCTCTTAAAGCATTTTCCAATTCTTCCATCACATTCCAATATCATTTGTGATCATGGGTTGATTCAATTTCAATGCTGTCAATAATTTTTGTTTATTGTGGGTCTCATTAACTTTTTACATTCACTGATTTTAGGTTTGATTTATTTGCTGTTTTACAAATTGTTTTTCTGATATAAATGTTTTAAAATGTCAATTTATTCATGAAAGAGTAATTACCTGGCTTTGCCACAGGCAGTGTTGAAATCGCAAATTAATATTAATATGTTGCCATCTTGCATTGATGTTAATTTGGATGGCAATATTAAAAATTTGGTAGCATTTACTTATAGTTGAGAGTATACTATACTGATTAGAAGGCTGGAATTTTTTAAATTTAAAATGAAGAAATTCAATTCACATTAAGTTCTTCTGATAAACATTTTCTCCCAAACCCTTTTTGTGCAGGAGTTTGTCTCTATATCACCTGCAAACAGTATGTATCCACGAATTATGTAGTTGATTTAATATGGGATTTTCTAGATAAAAAACATTGGATTTCAACCTCGTTAAAGAGCATTTTTTTTCCATTGATTTATATGTATCAGAAATAGGTCACAATACATTTCAGCATGATTACCATTATTACTACTTATTATCACAGTCAAATTACTCAATACAACACTCATCAGCTTGGAGTTTTAAATCTGAGCTTTTAAATCTGAGTGAGATTTTTAGTATATGATTGATGTAAACAGTTCTCAAAGTATAAAAAAACAACTCAGCCCTTCACTAAAATGTCACCAAATTCTTGGGTATTAGCTGCCAGTGGATGGGCAGAGTGTAAGTAATGAGAAGTGGGTGGTTCAGTTCATTGAAGTTTACAAAGCTGGTGGATGACACAAAGATGATGTGGCATGATGTGCAGAGTCTGTAAACAGGTCAAGGAGGAGGTGTAAAATTATTTCCTTATTGAATACTGAAAATGCTTCCCTCGGGAGCCTGTGTGTAGTTAGCATGGTTTGGGAATTTGCTGAAGGCTTCAAATTTTCAAAGTATATGTATCCCAGTAGGACAAAGGGGTATATTTATCATGTGGTGGTTCCGTAGAACCGCCGATTCCCGGGGCTTTGAAGGCATTTTCTTCAAACTGCAATTTTGCTAAATAATTTTATTTAAAAAAAGTGCTGTTTTAAAACATGCCTTCAATGCAGCGGGAATCGGCGGCTCTATGGAACTGTCGTATAGTAAATCTACCCCAAAGATTTTCCATGCTATGTATTACTTATGTAATTAATATGAGAGGAGAGTAATTTGCATGAAACAGGGTGATATCATATAGGTAATTGTTTAAAAATAAAAAAATGTAGTGTGTAGTAGAAGTATAAGGAAATTGTCTGAAATAATATAGTATAGATAATTTTATATATATATATATATATATATATATATATATATATATATATATATATATATATTATAGTAAGAAGTAATTGAAATACTTCGAATGTAGTAAACTAGCTTGAATATGTTTGGATAGAGTGGTATAATTGCTAGAACGAGTCAATGTGTATCATGAAGCAAGTTGTCCTTGCATATACAATAGCCATTGAGATTAAGCCATAAACACCAGGCTGTACAATAGATTGGTTAGAAGCTTTGAACAACTGTATGAATAGAACTTGTTTATCACTGAATTCCCAAACAAAAATGCCATTTTTATATCATAAGCCAGTCCCAAATGATAGTCAGTGAGGAAGAGATACCCTACATTTGTGGCCTCCGTCCTCAACACCTGGAGATGAAATTGTTTCAGCAACAATTGGGCAACTATTTAGGCCAAATTGTATTGAACTGATGTAGACATCAAAAGTATCCTTTATGACCCTTTTTGCTTCAAGGGGATCTGTAAGATAATTTAGAGGAGATTATATTGTGGGAAAAGACAATAATATAGAAAATACATAGTGAGAAAATCAAAATCCCAGGCTTGAATGGAATGTATTAGGGGTATAAATATGAGACAGTATGAAAGTCAGTCAGTTGCAGTTGAAACAATAAATGAAGATCCTATGATATCAACTAACAGATATCTATACTATTTATGGGCCTGATTCAGTAGTCTGGACAAAACCATATTACAATGCAAGAGGTGCAAATTAGTTTTCTATTTTGCAGATAAGATAAATAATGTCTGTTTTTCATGTAGCACACAAATATCAACTTTAAATTTCAGTGTACAAATAAGCTATCAAGTATTTGTGTGCTACATGAAAAAACAAACAGTATTTAACTTATGTGCAAAATAAAAAACTAATTTGCACCCCTTGCATTGTAACATGGTTTTATCCAGGAGAATACTTACTCAATTTTTTTTGCTTAACTTTCCTTAATCAGGCCCTATATTCTTACAAGGATACAATATGCATATTAACTGTTAGCGATTGTAAAGTATGTTTTATGTTTTGATATGTAGTTAGATAAGGAAGCATAATTATAAGACTTATTAACATTGTGTTTTTTATTTTGTAATTTTTATAACTGTAAAAAAATATTAGTAAAATAGAGTTAAGTTTTCATGTCAAGTTTTGGAATCATTAAAACTATAAATATCTATCAAAACTGCATACAAATATATTTATGTCAGATTGCAAAGGTTTGGACAAATGAAATTCTGCATAGTCAATGAGCCAAGGTAATATATCTATGTATATAGTATATCTATTATCGCATAGATATATTTCTTGGACCGTAGTGATATAGAGTATTTTTCGTGCATATGACTGGCTTCTGACTCTTCCCCTTCATTCCCCTTCTCTTATCCTCCGTTCCTCCTTCTCTCCCTCTCTCCCCTGTGTCTCTCTGTCAGTCTACCCCACCCCTTAGATTGTATGCTCCTTTGAGCAGGGTCTTCTCTCCTCCTGTCTTCACCACTTTTAACGCTGCTCGCCAGCTACCCAGCCTTTCTCCTCGAGGACCCTCTTCCCCCATCCCCTCTCGCTCCCTCCTCTTCCCCCTGGGGGTCTCCCTCTTATCTGTGCCCTCCCTCCTAGGTGCCGTTGTTGGCAGACCTTCCCCTTTCCCCTCCCCCACCTCTCTAGCTGTGCCTTGAGCTCACTGAGTTACTGTGATTATTGTTTACTGTTCTGTGCTGTCTCACCTTGTATTGTAATTTTGTTTGTCCCTGTACGGCGCTACGGACACCTAGTGGCGCCCTATAAATAAAAATTAATGATAATTATTAATAATAAGTGACAAATGTGTTTATATAATGTATGATTGGACTAGAAGTAATTTTGCTCTTTAAGTTTATGAGAAAACCAATTGCAAGCCTGATATAATATATTTGCAGACATATAGGTGAGACATATAAGATATATCTATACAGATATATATTAATACTCATATGTTAAATAGAATAAAGATAAATATATAAGATTCCACAAGGGTAAAAGCCGGAAGATGTCTTCAGGGGTGTGGTGGATAACTTAAAATATAATTTAGTTTTCTACAGCACGTTGGTTTGTCGAATTCAGAAAATAAAACCTGTAACCATGGAGGATGTTTCTATGAAGACAGAAGGTAAAGGTCAGAATTGTAATTCTGGTATCAAAGGGGCAACCATCCATGGCACAAAGATAAAGGGGCCACACGTGTGGTCACCCAATGGTCTGACGAGCATGACACTGATGTTACCTATGTGTCATGGCCTTTTCAGTCACCAGATTTATGGGATAATCTGGAACAATGACTAAGATACTGTTTAACACAACCATCTTCCTGATATGAGTTGAATGAATTTCTTATGGAAATATAGTATTACAGTTTCATCCACAATTCCCCACATTGGCAGACACCATCATCATCATCACCATTTATTTATATAGCGCCACTGATTCCTCAGCGCTGTACAGAGAACTCATTCACATCAGTCTCTGCCCCGTTGGAGCTTACAGTCTAAATTTCCTAACATACACACAGACAGCTATAGAGTATATTGTCACCAACTTTATCACAAGTGCACATACTCTATATTTATGATTACTATTACGCTTAGTTGTTACAGAGAGTGACAATTGTTAATTATATGTGTGGCTCCATCCAGTCCTTTACATTGATGCTTCACTCTGAGATGTCTTAAATCTCACCCCTTGTGTCATTTGTTTGTCCGCCTCTTTCCCTTTAGATTGTAAGCTCTAGTGAGCAAGGACCGTCTTCCCTCCCGTTCTCATTACCTATAACTTTTTTCCAGGCTATCAGTAGCTGTGTTGTGTGGTATAATGTTATTTGTTTAGTGTATTGTACTGTTATACCATGTATGGTCTTGTTGTTTGCCTTCTGTATGATGCTGTGGATCTCATGTGGCGCCCTATAAATAAAGATTAACAATAATAATAATAATAATAATAATAATAATAATAATAGCAAATGGAATATGTGGGATCTGAGGATTGATGGCATGTTGGGGCATTTTATGGTCAGTGGGAGTGTAAATGCATGTATGGGAACTTTGGAGGCTGGTGGCAGACCTAATTGTAACATCTTCTGTTCTGTTTACTCTAATGCCTCACTCTGAGCTGGCGTCAGGTCTGTTTTCATGTGCACTCACAATAAAGTGGTTGCTATACATATTCCAATAGGCTACTAAAAGAAAGTGTCCAAAGCCCATCACATTTTTCTTGTCTAGACTAACAAATTAAAAAAAATTAAAATGACTCCCACAATTTCCTGAATTAAATGGGGATATATTGCTTTAAACTTCAACCATTTCTATTCAATTACTCCCAGCATCTATATATGTGGAAATGATTCTCAACATTCTCACCCCACTGTAAACACTTGATGGGTCTATCTGATAACTCAACGTGTCCCGTGTATGGCTAATCATTGACGGACCTATTCTATTGTTTTTGGACCTGTCCTATTATACAGACTGTCTGGATGTGGTTGTGGAGATATATGATGGCAGAAATGGTAAAGCTTCAAAAAGAAAAGCCTATCCAAAATATTTTTGAAGTCTGGGCAGGCTACTTCAACAGACTATCAGTTCCCTTTAAAAATCAAATATGGGTGTGCTTCCATCAGACCATTTGGTATGAAACTTGAGTATTGTTGCACAAATCTGATTAATTTACGATCTCTCTCCATGTTGGTCTCCCGATGCCAATAAATATGACATATCAGCTGACTGAGAATTGCTATATTATATTTAACGAGAATCAGTAATTTTTAGGATAGATGAATATGTTTTGAGAAGAATTTAAAATACTCAACATGAAGTTATCAATAGATTTTATTAAAATCTCCTATAGTACAATTTTGAAACAGGCACATATGTTATTGTACATTTCTCTCTAACAACGATATATTGATTATCCTGTTGCCTTGATAATCTTTGTAAATGTAAAAAACAATTAAAAAAAGCTATTTTTAGCATAAGCAAAGCAGCACAAGAATGTTAAAATTGTTTTGATTATTAAGGGGCATGACCTTCAGTCAGTTGCCTTTCTGGTGGATGGTGGATGCAAATGCATACCAATCAATCAGGAATTGACCTCGAGGCCACATTAAAATCATGTTTGTATATTTATTTTGTTTTGCTAACAAGCAATTGAGTGCTGGAGGATATCATTTTAATGACTATTTGAAATGTTTGGCATATACCCTACACACCATCACATGAATTGAACAACTCTAACTGTTTTCCCTCAAAGTGACAGACATTCAGTGTTTTCATTTTATACTATTTCTAGGACCAGGTCATAAAAGTTTTAAAAGGACACTGAGTACTGTTATTTATGTCATGTATGCTGTACAAGCACATCAATTATTTTGGTAATGTATCCACTACAAAGTAAAATTAAACAACATAAGAGCTGTAAGATAAGAGCTGTGAGAAACAGCTAAAATCTAATCATATGATCATAAAGCCACAGCTAGTTTAGTAACTTCCGCCATGAATTTTAAAACAGAAATGTATCCATAAATTTATAAACCTATATGTTCAAGTATAGAAAATAAATAAGTGAAATATCCAGACCACATTCTATAAATAATACAACAGAAGAAACAATTTGTTTCACTGAAAACCTGCTACAGTATCAAGGTTCATCATGTCACAGAAGCAGTTGATGGAATATTCCACTAGTAATTGATTTTACATTTGGCCATGTATTTAAATGACTGAAGCTATTTCTAGTAAACAGTGTTATGAAATGTGGATAGAAGTAATGGTTCAGTAGACATAAAATATAAAAACATTTGGAAGAATATCAGTGTACAGTTGAGTGTTCTCTGCTTATTTTGATCAACATGCATTAAATAAGCTCTAAAACTTCAAGATATAACATAGTTACATTTAAACACTGTGAAAAATCACATCGTGACACCAGTGGTGGGAAACAGGTGACCTGCAAAGTCTTCACCAGCCTGCATCACATGCTCTCACTACCGGCGGCGGTCATAACTGCAACACTGTAAATGTCGGCACTTAACCTGCCGACATAAAAATTTCTACAGGGTAAATGCCGACACTTACATTATGCTGACAGGTTGACAATGTTTACATTGTGATTGGCGATATACATGTCACCAATCGGCTGACAGGTTGACAATGTGTACATTGTGATTGGCGACACGCATGTCACCAATCGGAATGACGTTGGACAAGCCGGCATTGGTCTTTTAATTTCGGCATTCTGTTTCGCAACACTGTGCAAATATATGCCCTACCCCTCCCTACTTCCTCTGCAGGCTCTGGCTGTGAAAGTATTTTTATACTTGATTAGCCAATGAGTGGGGGCATGTGGGGAGGGCTAATTGGCATGTGGCAAGATTTGAGTGGCATGCTGTGTAGTCTGAGGGGCATCTGGCATGCTCTGAGTGACGTGTGCGGAGGACTGAGTGGCATGTGGAGGATTTGATGGCAACTAGAGTTCTGAATGCATTTGAAATTGCAGCACATGAGGTTCATGCAGGAGTATTTTGGAACAAGTGATGTGAAGTGCCAAGGTTGTTTTCAAGCTGTTTTTTTCATTCTTGATATTAAGGGTAATGAGCGGCCCTTTTGAAGGTTAGAGGACCACACATGCAGTCCTATGTATGTTAGGTTGCCCATCACTGACTTACACAATGGACATTTATGTAGGCATATTATTGTAATAGGAACAAAATTGCAAGTTTAACATATTTTCTGAACAGAGTTATATAGAACTTTTCTTAATTAGGGGCTCATACAGAGATGCATATGCACCTTTGATGACACAGGAAAAAGCGTATTTGCATTCTTGTTCTTGGATGTGTGTGTTTAATGCAGAACTGGTGTCCCCTTATTTGTACACAACTTAATAATGTAGTATAAAGACTTTTAAAACATTATTATATTATGTACATATAGATGAATACAGTCAGATACACAATAAACAATAATAATAGCAAAACTTGCATTTTTCATATTAAAAACAGTAAACCACCACATCAGTTTAAAAATTCAATTATTTTTCCTGCAGTAATCTGTATGTAAATCACAACTAAAGCGAACAGACAGACACTAATTTATTTAATTACCTGATCTAACATAACTGTTATACTAATGAATGAATTGCTATCAGCTGGAGGCCAATGGCCAACCACAAGCGGCCAGATAGTGCTACTAGTATTCATCATCATGAATATTTGCACCAGTCCTTCCAAGAGAAACCTCCAGACAGGCCTATATGCGTCTGTGTCCACATCTTATCAAGATGCAATTGCGTGAATACGCCCTTACAATACTTACCCACCTCTTGCCTACTAGGTATAAAGAATCGTAAGTCAAATACATGCAAAAACCCTAATATGGACATATTGTTATTTTCTGTTTGTATGCATGTGGAGAAAAAAGTGTGTCTTGTACAAAAAAAACATACGTAGAGTATGTTCACCTCTAAATTAGCTTCTTAAACTTTATTAATGACTGTCAGCAGTATAAAAGATAAATGTTTTCATTCAAAGTTTTATTTGCTTCAAAATCTGCATTTGCTCTGGGATTGGAAGAGTCAAAAATAGTTTGACTGGTTTCTGGATAATTACCACCAGGGGGAGACAGCGCTGATGCCCATAGCCAAAAAAGTGGGTGCTGGGCCAGCGATACCGCTCTATTCTCCCGTATAACCTGCTTTGCTCTTTTGAGGGGGCCACTTCTGAGCATGCACGGCTCAGAAGAGGCTTCTGCTCTGTTCTTTTGAGAGCAGAGCAGGGTTTCACAGCTGCTCAGGGCTGTAACTAGGGCTGTGCAAGAGGGGCGACTATCCAGGATGCAACGCTGAAGAGGGGCGAGGTTTATAAATGTTTTAGGTTCATTTGGTTAAAATTGAGGGCTAGGGTAACATTTTTCCATCCTGCCCCAGGTGCTAAAATTTTAAGTGATGGCTCTGCGGCTGCTATGGGGCCTACCTCAGAACATCGCAACCATCTTAAGTCCTTGAGAGTTACAACCTGGTTGGTTGGAACCATAGAGCTTTTATGACTATTGGGAGACTGGCTCTGAAAGGTCCTATTCATCTACCTGGCTGGATAGTAGGGTCACAGTGACCAAACTACTTAACATTAGGAAAAGGTAAACCCCACCTAACTGGCCCCACTTTCCATGGGATCCCCCTACTCTGATCTAAGGATGGCTGCTAAATGAGGACTGGTTCCACAATGCAACTGCTTACTATAAATTTAGAAATTACATTTTAAAGTTTCAGCTGAGGGTAGGATCTATAATATAAATGTCTAGTGGCGTGTGTTAATCTGTCTGTGTGTGTGTGTGTGGAAAAAATAAAACCAAGCTGCAGCGCCACCTGCTGGGCGGAGTTATACACTGACCTACTAAATTCTTAGGGGCATATTCAATTCCGATCCGATCCGCGGTAACGCGCGTTACCGCGGAAAATGCGCAGTACTGCCGGTAATACGGTACCGCAATAATGCAGATTTTCGTACGCAGCCCTATGGGCTGCAAACGAAAATCCACATTATTGCGGTACCACGGATTAGGTTCGCGGCCGTTCTGGCGCGATCCCGCGAATCGGGATCGGAATTGAATATGCCCCTTAGTATGTGTGGAAAAAAAAATTCAGAAAGGGCTGAAATTTGGTATACTAAGATGTTTTTAATTTGTTAATTTAATTTGTTAATTGTTAAAAGTGTTTATAAAGATTTAAAATATATATATATATATATATTTCTTGAAGGAGAAGTGACAGTTGGGACTGGTTGGTGGTTGCCGGGGGTGACAGTGGGGAGTGGTTTGTGGTTGCCCGGGGTGACAGAGTGAGAGGAGTGTGATACTCAGGACCGCTGAGAGAGATCCCTGTGTCTGGATAGACATCTGGATAGATGTGGCGATGAAAATGAAGGATGAGGTGATGGAGAAGAATGATGAGGTGGTGACATGTGGACAAAACCACGTTAAAAAAGGGCGCTTACGTCGGGAAGTAACGCTCTTCCCCTGAGGAGGCCTGGGCTATGGCCCAAATGCATGACAAGAACCTTTTTAACACCTTAAGTAGCTTGATTTGACTAGAATGCATGAGTATCATGCACGGGTTAACTTGTATATATATATATATATATATATATATATAATCTCTGGATCAATTATCCCATTGTATTATTTGTAGTAAAGGTGTTCAATCCATTCTATCTGGTGAATCTTCCATGTTCATCTTCATGGGGAGCTTTTTTCTAAATGGAGTTTTGTGTCTTAGTTCTATTTTTAAAACTTGCTGAAAGTTTTGGATTTAAACTTTTTAGGCACATGAAAAAAATCTTGTCCTTCTGTCTGTTCATAACAGGTCAGTTTTTAAAAACCTGCTAAAACACATACTTACTAATAGCAATAATAATACTTAAAACATGAACTATAACCTTTTAAAAATCTTATGTATCACTTTATAACCCAATGAGTAGGATACAGGGTTCTCCTTATCATCTCCTCATCATGAGTAAAGTTGAGTGAATCAAACACTACAAAGCGGAAATTTGCACAAATTTCATAAATTCAGATCATTTGCATAATTTCATAAATTAGTTATGATTTGGATGAGATTTGATGGGTAAAACAACTTCCTGAAGAATAAGACCAATCACTGGTTAGCAAATAAACAAAGAGCCAATCACAATGCAATGGCCACCATCACATGACCATGATTTGTCTTGGTTAATGAAAGTAGAAACCTCTTACAGTGTCTCTTTAAAATTCTTGAGATTTCTGCACAGCTACAATATGCCTAATAAACATTTTCACAAGATAATTGTAAGCTACTAAAAAACCTTTTACATTTGTTTGATGTACATTACACTGATACATGTATTCACTATTTAAATGTAATAATATGTATACAAACTGATATATCTGTGCAGTATACAGACTGGGCAGTGTAGACAGCAATATATGTTAGTTGCACAGGTATAACAGTTTGTATACATCTTGTATTTACATAGTGAATGCATTAATCAGTGTAATTTACATCAAACAAATTTAAAAGGTAATTGCTGATTTGTTGCTGTGCTTTAGTACAAGTTTGCATCTCTTGAAGCCACCTGTGTTTCACTTCAATAAATACTATAGGCAATATGGTTACAGCTTATTGTAAAATACTTTTTTCTTATACTGCCAGAAAATTGCTTGTCTTTTAAATTCCTATTTCATTCAAATACAGCCATAGCTGTGCAGCAAATGTCTTAATATACATTGTACTGATTGTGCTAGAAAACTATATTTTACTTATTTTTCATTCAAATAAATATCACAGTAGATGTGACTGAACTGAACTTATTTGACTATAATAAATGTAGTCAATATAATCAAACGCGACTTGCATCAGACTAATAAATATAATCTATAAACACTGCAAAATCTAAAAACCATTCTGTTGAAGTATAAAGTACAAATAATTAGTTATTATGACAGAAGACAGCAATCAAGCAAACTAGCTCTACACTTGTTTAAGTGACATAACTGATGAATAATACAACATGAAAACTATGAACACCAATAAGAATGGTTGCATGTACAATTAGACATAATTTAAATGGAATGTACACAATGTTCTTGTGACCATTTTCTTTTAAATAAACTGCAATCTGATGATGGTAACGAAGTATCCATCTTTAATGGAATCAGATGTCTACAAGAATCATCATGGGAAGTAATATGACACAAAAACCACAAGTCCTAAAATTTGATTGATAAAAACTCAGAATTCTACTCTAAAAAATACAGGGTCATTTTATCTTCCACTGATAAGGCAATGCAATTTGCTAGCATGATTTCCCATGAGAAGTATTGAAAGTTTGTATCAGTATATGCTGTGCCTAGCAAACATGACCTATTCCTCACAGTGTGGCGTTTGCCGTTTTCAAGAGCAAGACTGCGCGCTTTCTTAATTTCATCACTTGTCAAAACATACTGATTTTGCTATATAGCTTCTGTTCGGGGTCTGGATCAATATATATCTATCCATACAGGACAAACAAGTAGAAATAAGCCATTGACTCACTGGACCCGATTCATTAAGGCATGCATACTGAGTGCAACCTGTGTTTAGTAAAAAAAAACTAACTTATTTCAGCTTTGCACAGAACTGAATTTATCAAGGTGCAGAACTCAATAGATGCGCGCCGTTGAATTCAAGCGTAGGTATGCTGTGCTCTGCTACACAAGATACTGCGCCATACATCCAAAGCCTATGTGGATTATATATCTGAAAAAGAGCGCACAAAAAATTATATATATATATATATATATATATATATATATATATATATATATAAAAGAAAAATGGAGGAGGAGGCGCACAATAGTGTAGTATATTGGTATAATATTGGAATCACACAAGAACCCACAATAGGACCGGAAACACCAGTGGAGAAGAAACCAGGAAACAAAAACTGTAATATAACATCCAATGTGTAGGTGTAGAATACAAGTTACAGCTTATTCACAAACAAAGTCACAGTGGCTGAACTCGCAGTATTTCCATATGATATATGTGAAACACCCAGGACACACTTGTACAGATGTATGCGTAACAGATAACAAAACTTTTAAGCTTTGTGTACGTAGATATCCTTCAGCTGGTCACAAACGGGTCACAAGACTGGATACATAACTGTCAACCTTTATGGGATTTGTTAAAACTTATTTCATGTTCTCTGCAACTGTAATAGGCCCCGTTGATTTTATTTTCATAGTAAGGTGTTTGAGCAATGGGTTGCAGTCTAGTGGTTGTTCAATTTTGCTACTTTGGTATCTGCCAACATGACTTGCAGCAAATGCCGGAAGTTATTGTGTAAAGAGGATTGGCAGCCGCCTGCACATGGGGAGTGTCTATTGAGAAGAATATAGACTTTATACTGGACTATTGGTGATTTGTTACAAGCGCCAATTGCTGTATCTTGTAATTTTTAACTAATATATATATATATATATATATATATATATATATATACACATACATATACATATATAAGGTCTGGACATTAGAACATATATATATATATATATATATATATATATATATATATATATATATATATACAAGTTAACCCGTGCATGATATTCATGCATTCTAGTCAAATCAAGCTACTTAAGGTCTTAAAAAGGTTCTTGTCATGCATTTGGGCCTAGCCCAGGCCTCCTCAGGGGAAGAGCGTTACTTCCCGATGTAAGCGTGTGTTCATGAGGTAAAATTACCTCACGAAAATGAGTTTGACTCCTCAACTCGTAAATTTAGCCTTTACTACCCCTCCCACGGGGAAAAGGGGGGATGATGGAAGTTAACTGACTTCACTATTCTAATTTTTTTGTCAAATAATGTCAGTATACCAAATTTCAGGTCAATTGGATGAGCCCTTTCTGAGAAAATAGTTTTTTCCACACACACACACACACACACTTACACACACGGCTAGGCTTTTACTTTTATAATATTAGATAATGCTAAGAATTTAGTAGGTCAGTGTATAACTCCGCCCAGCAGGTGGCGCTGCAGCTTGTTTTTTTTTTTTTTCACACACAGACTAACACACGCCACTAGGCTTATATATATATATATATATATATATATATATATATATATATATATATATATATACTGCATATATATATATGTATATGGTGCAGATAGGTGGGGAGGAGGGAGCTGGGGCCCCCGACCCTCTGCATCTGACATGCAGCGGGCTCCATTATCTCCATGGTGCATTGCACCTGCTGCACCAGTTGTAGTTCCGCCACTGGTTGGGTGAAATTCTACACTGTTCGGAGAAAAAACTAAGACTGTTCTGGATGGCAATACATTTTTGCACCTGAGTTCATTACTTCTATGTGACTAAGATATTAGTAATGCTTTTTGAATCCCTGTCATATATATTTGTATTGGTCTTATTATTGTATATATTAATTTATTTTTATATTGTCATTCATTGATTCTTAAACATATTATTTCAAATAAATAATATATTTTATTTTATTTTGGTTTGATTCGATATCTATCATATAGATCTTGTCACATTCAAGTGATGATTAGATTATTTAAGTCATTATAGATTTTTCTTCTTTTTTTTTTCCTCTGGTGCCCGCATTTGTTTGTTTTACATTTATTAGAATGCTGTTATTGGCTACTGAACATAAAATACATGTTTACAGTTGCTTCTGATTGCACACACATGTTATAGCATGCATATGAGACTGCTATCACTACTGCTCAGGACATAAACTAGCCTTGTCACTGGAGCAGGAGATGCAGCAGATAAACAAGTAACATTGAGGAGCTCAAATATTGATTCGGTCAATGATGTTTAACCCCACTGCAAATATTTTGATATTGTATACAAATTTGATTACCCATGCATTTCGGAAAGGAGCAATATCTGAGTCTGCCTTTCAGTTTTTAAAAATACAAAATCCCAAAGTACCAACTTTGTACACCCTACCCTAAATTCATAAACATGAAACATGCCCACCAGGGAGACCGATTGACTCCGGGGTGGGGAGTCTGATGGACAAGGCTAGTAAATTTGTCGATTTACATCTTCGACAATTTGTCACTAGGCTACCATCATATACCAGGGACGATTTAAGTGTGCTTTCTAAAATTAACGATATAACAGTGAACAAAGATACCAAACCAGCATTGTATGATGTGGAGTCCCTGTACACAAATATTTCACATGTGCAAGGCATCAGTGCGGTTAAATATTTTCTTAATATGGGAAAGAGGAACATTATGAATGAATTCATAATAACAATTTTGGAATTCATTCTTACTAAAAACTACTCGACTTTCAATGAAAAATTTTATTTGCAGACGAGAGGAACTGCAATGAGCACAGCTTGTGTGCCCACGTATGCCAACCTATTTTTAGGATGGTGGGAGAAGGAGGTAGTTTTTAATTAATTACATGACATGTATACCAGCCATATAATTTTATGGCTGAGGTACATTGACGACATTTGGTGCTATGGGAGGGGGATGAAACCTTCTTTCATGAATTTACTCAAAAATTTAACAAAAATGACCTGAATTTAAGACTAACGTCGGAAATCCAGACGGATAAAATTAATTTTAAGGATCTCTCTATTCAGATTGATGGAGAGGGTAGGCTCAAGGCGGATGTATTTAGGAAACAAACGGCCGCTAATATCCTTCTACATTATTCAAGTGTGCATTTTCCACCTGTGCTTAAGGGAGTCCTGGCCGGTGAACTCCTGAGAACGAAACACAATTTCTTGGATAATAACACCTTTCGAAAGAGATCAGTCGAATTACAGAATAGACTTAAACAAAGAGGGTATAGTAATAGATCTATCCATCTCTTCAGTTTATAAAAGGACAAGAGAATCATTCGTTTTTCTACCTCCCAAAACATACAATATTAATATTAAAGTAAGGATGATTGGCACTTTTTGTTCTGAGTGGAGAGAAATTACCAATATTTTTCAGAAACACTAGCATTTTCTTTTAATGGATTGTGATTTAAAACAGATATCCACAACTTGGAGTAGGGCCCGTAATTTAAAAGATAGGATGGAGTCATTTTACTAGCCATCAAAAAACACCTAAAACTATCTCTGGTTTCCATAATAGTGGTAGATGCAAGCCTACCAAAATACAGTTAGTCTGGACAAATATATAGACATATATTCTAAGATCTGGAAAATTAATGATTTTGTCAATTGCAATTCAGCAGGGGATATCTACTGCCTAATGTGTCCTTGCAATTTTAAGTATATAGGCATGACCACAAGACCATTCAATAGAAGACTTCTAATAGAATAATAGAAATGCCTGCAAGGACAAAGACAAACTAAACACTGACGACTGTGGCACAACATTTCTTGAACCAACATGAAGGCAGCCCGAAAACGTTATTGACCTCCATAATGGAAAAAAATTACCTTAAGAATTAGAAGGGGCGGCCTTCAGCAAGAACTCCTAAAAAAGAGTCTAAAATGATTTTTCTAATGGATAGCCTGATCTCTAACGGCCTTAACAACCAGAATAAATTTTAAATTTTCGTCTAAAAATCAATGTATAGCCTAATTGAATTGACCTTTTGGATATGACCGACTCTTAACTTAAGAATGCTATCTTGGTTAAAGGAAATTCTATCAGGAAAACATAGCGATATACGGGTCATATAGTAACTATAATTATGGCATAGTGACATATGGGTTATATAGAAATTAAGAACTAAAACAATTAAACTTGTTACTTTTGCCTTTTATGATTTTATTAGAGCTTCTATTGGAGGGTACATTTATAAATAATTTTGATTATTATCACTTTTCACAGGGGAATATTATTTGTCTATTGATTTTCACAGTTGTTATTCTTCATAGTTCATATTTTTATTCCATATTTGTATTTCTTTTCACTTATTAATTGACCACTTCACTGATTTATTTTATACTATTATTGTTTTTTTGTTGTCCATCTTACATTTCACCTTATATAAAAACTATAATGTTTTAATGCACATTACTAACACGGATATTGATCATTTAATATTTCACTATATAATAGATATTTTTTTTTTTTTCTTACACACCATCACTTATCAACCTGCACTTAATTCACTTTATATGCACTTTATAAAGTATTAACCTATGTGGGAAATTAATGAATTAACTAATAGGTGTTATCACATTGACACTGGATTTAGGGAAGGATAATGGGATCTATAGGCTAATCTATTGCATACAGTATATCAATATAATTATAAGATTATGATACAGTTGTGTAAGAGCTGTATATTATCATTAAATTTTACCAGCCATTACAAAATAAATGATACTTATTTCACAATTGTATCCCTGAATCAAGATCTATAGGATGCGTTGTTTAATGGATTTAACAGTAATTACTATGTTCGATTTTTCGTTTACATGAATTCAGTACTTTGGAGTACTGACCAACCAAAGGTAAGATGGGAGGAGGCAAGAGGAAATTATGGCTATCCATTGGATGCTTTGGTGTCAGTCAGAATACATGTGACCTCCTCATTGATGAAGCGTAATTGGTGTATAGAGAAATACTGTCACGGTTCTCAAACAGAAGTACAGCTAGGAGTCATGAATTCGGTGAAAAACACTGTGTTTATTTGCAGAGAGGTGATAACAGGTAATAAGGAGCAGTGATAAATACCAGGTTCCAGCTGATGCAGCAAGTAGCATGAAATGTCCAGAAACAATCAGGTAAGGACAACAGGAAATGACATCAGGATTAGGACAACAGGAAAGGACATCACAGGATGGGACAACAATAACCAGCAATGACTGCTGGGAGGATCAGGTATATATAAGGGGAATGAGACACACCCAGGTGCATGAGATAATTAGTGAACATACAGGTTAACTCCTTAAGCACAAGAATAATGCACGATAGCAGCACCTCTGGTGAAAAGAGGTACTGCTGGAACACAAAATAGAAATACAAATAATAGAATGACAAAAAGGCAGGAGCTGCCATGCAAGGCAGCATGTTATGCATACGCTGTAGGCAGATCATGACAGTACCCCCTCCCTTAAGGGCGGATTCCAGACGCCCAATTACCAAAAATGTCTGAAATCATCGGAATCATAGTCCAGAATTGGGGGGCCAGCAGAAAAGTCCTCGTCCATGGGTGGATGAGCAAAGGAGACTATGCCAGCTGCCAGTTCAAGCTCTGTAGACCTTGCTCTCTTCTTTCGCTTTTTCTTTTTGCGAGAATTCCCTGGAACAGCAGTTTGAACCAATTGGGTGGAGCACAAAGAAATCTCTAGGCCAGGTGAGATGGGTGGAGCTGCTGACAATACAGAGGCCCCGTAACAAGGCATAGCGGGAGGTGTTGGTGAAAACTTGTTGATCACTGCCTCGACAAATAGTTGTAAGTCAGAAAGAATGGGGTGATCAGACTCAACAAAAGGGTTTGCCCATTCCATAGCCTCTCCTCTAAAATGTGTTAACAAAAACAAAACTTGCCTCTTTGGGTCACTGGCAAGGCTAGGTACTGAGGGGAAATAAGAAGCACAAAACCTCAGTAGAGCACTAAATTGAGAAAGGTGCCCCTCAAAGGTAGATGACAGCTCACACTTGGCACCCTTGGCAACGGATGGTTCGGACTTGGCAGCAGGCTTGACAGGAGACCCGGACTGGGCGGCAGGCTTGACAACAGGCCCGGACTTGGCGGCAGACTTGGGAGCAGGCCCGGACTGGGCGGCAGACTTGGGAGCAGGCCCGGACTGGGCGGCAGACTTGGGAGCAGGCCCGGACTGGGCGGCAGACTTGGGAGCAGGCCCGGACTGGGCGGCAGACTTGGGAGCAGGCCCGGACTGGGCGGCAGGCTTGGGAGCTGGCCCGGACTGGGCGGCAGGCTTGGGAGCTGGCCCGGACTGGGCGGCAGGCTTGCCAGCACTTTGAGAAGCCTGAGGGCAGACAGCACTTTGAGAAGCCTGAGGGCAGACAGCACTTTGAGAAGCCTGAGGGCAGACAGCACTTTGAGAAGCCTGAGGGCAGACAGCACTTTGAGAAGCCTGAGGGCAGACAGCACTTTGAGAAGCCTGAGGGCAGACAGCACTTTGAGAAGCCTGAGGGCAGACAGCACCAAGTGGTAACTCGGGCTGGACCGCATGGACTGGCAACTCGGGCTGGACCGCATGGACTGGCAACTTGGGCTGGACCACATGGACTGGCAACTCGGGCTGGACCGCATGGACTGGCAACTCGGGCTGGACCGCATGGACTGGCAACTCGGGCTGGACCGCATGGACTGGCAACTCGGGCTGGACCGCATGGACTGGCAACTCGGGCTGGACCGCATGGACTGGCAACTCGGGCTGGACCGCATGGACTGGCAACTCGGGCTGGAGGGACAGAACCCCCTCTGGAGCAGACTGGAAGAGCAGCGCCCCCTTTGGAGCAGACTGGAAGGGCAGCGCCCCCTCTGGAGCAGACTGGAAGGGCAGCGCCCCCTCTGGAGCAGACTGGAAGGGCAGCGCCCCCTCTGGAGCAGACTGGAAGGGCAGCGCCCCCTCTGGAGCAGACTGGAAGGGCAGCGCCCCCTCTGGAGCAGACTGGAAGGGCAGCACCCCCTCTGAAACAGACTGGAAGGGCAGCGCCCCCTCTGGAGCAGACTGTAAGAGCAGCGCCCCCTCTGGAACAGTCGGTAAGGGCAGCGCCCCCTCTGGAGCAGACGGTAAGGGCAGCGCCCCCTCTGGAGCAGACGGTAAGGGCAGCGCCCCCTCTGGAGCAGACTGGAAGGGCAGCGCCCCCTCTGGAGCAGACTGGAAGGGCAGCGCCCCCTCTGAAACAGACTGGAAGGGCAGCGCCCCCTCTGGAGCAGACTGTAAGAGCAGCGCCCCCTCTGGAACAGTCGGTAAGGGCAGCGCCCCCTCTGGAGCAGACGGTAAGGGCAGCGCCCCCTCTGGAGCAGACGGTAAGGGCAGCGCCCCCTCTGGAGCAGACTGGAAGGGCAGCGCCCCCTCTGGAGCAGACTGGAAGGGCAGCGCCCCCTCTGGAGCAGACTGGAAGGGCAGCGCCCCCTCTGGAGCAGACTGGAAGGGCAGCGCCCCCTCTGGAGCAGACTGGAAGGGCAGCGCCCCCTCTGGAGCAGACTGGAAGGGCAGCGCCCCCTCTGAAACAGACTGGAAGGGCAGCGCCCCCTCTGGAGCAGACTGTAAGAGCAGCGCCCCCTCTGGAACAGTCGGTAAGGGCAGCGCCCCCTCTGGAGCAGACTGGAAGGGCAGCGCCCCCTCTGGAGCAGACTGGAAGGGCAGCGCCCCCTCTGGAGCAGACTGGAAGGGCAGCGCCCCCTCTGGAGCAGACTGGAAGGGCAGCGCCCCCTCTGGAGCAGACTGGAAGGGCAGCGCCCCCTCTGGAGCAGACTGGAGCTCAGGAACAGAGACAGCGGCTGAAGACTCAAAACTGGACACAGTGGCAGGAGACTCGGAACCGGACACAGTGGCAGGAGACTCGGAACCGGACACAGTGGCAGGAGACTCGGAACCGGACACAGTGGCAGGAGACTCGGAACCGGACACAGTGGCAGGAGACTCGGAACCGGACACAGTGGCAGGAGACTCGGAACCGGACACAGTGGCAGGAGACTCGGAACCGGACACAGTGGCAGGAGACTCGGAACCGGACACAGTGGCAGGAGACTCGGAACCGGACACAGTGGCAGGAGACTCGGAACCGGACACAGTGGCAGGAGACTCGGAACCGGACACAGTGGCAGGAGACTCGGAACCGGACACAGTGGCAGGAGACTCGGAACCGGACACAGTGGCAGGAGACTCGGAACCGGACACAGTGGCAGGAGACTCGGAACCGGACACAGTGGCAGCAGGCTCCAAGCTGGAGGCAGATGATGTGACCTCAGAGCTGGAGGCAGATGATGTGACCTCGGCACAGGAGACAGAGGCTGGCACCTCGGCACAGGAGACAGAGGCTGGCACCTCGGCACAGGAGACAGAGGCTGGCACCTCGGCACAGGAGACAGAGGCTGGCACCTCGGCACAGGAGACAGAGGCTGGCACCTCGGCACAGGAGACAGAGGCTGGCACCTCGGCACAGGAGACAGAGGGAATGGGTGCCTCAGGACAGGCGGCTGGAGCTGGCAGATTGGGTCTCTTCGCAGAGAACAGGAATGCTGGAGCATAAACAGATTTGGAGTGCCGAGAGGAAACAACAGGAGATGGTTCAGTAAGCTGACGTGGTCTACGGACAGGACAGTCCTGCAAGAAATGTGCATTGCTGGCACAGTAGAGACACAGTTTGTTGGTTACTCTGCGCTGTCGCTCCACTTCGGTCAGATGGGGGCGTGGCCCACTTGTGAACCGGGCATTAGTTAAACTGCAGTTGTTAGTTAAATGCAAATTTGACATGGTATTATTGCAAGGTGTTGGCGGCACGGATTCAGCAGCAGACAGAGTTGGCTGGGTCAAATCAACAGCATTAGATTTCAGTGAAACCGTCTCTGATAGTCTCCTGAGTGGGTCCAAAAGCAAAGCGGAAAATCCGGCCAGCTGGGAGCGCAACAATATAATGTCCATTTGTAAGGTTTGTAGCAGGGGTAATTCCATGATAGGTATAACAGACATGCAGCAAAAAAAAGTCCCAGAATAAAACAAAACTTTCACCTGACTCCAAAGCTGTTTTTTAGGCTGGTTATACTGTCACGGTTCTCAAACAGAAGTACAGCTAGGAGTCATGAATTCGGTGAAAAACACTGTGTTTATTTGCAGAGAGGTGATAACAGGTAATAAGGAGCAGTGATAAATACCAGGTTCCAGCTGATGCAGCAAGTAGCATGAAATGTCCAGAAACAATCAGGTAAGGACAACAGGAAATGACATCAGGATTAGGACAACAGGAAAGGACATCACAGGATGGGACAACAATAACCAGCAATGACTGCTGGGAGGATCAGGTATATATAAGGGGAATGAGACACACCCAGGTGCATGAGATAATTAGTGAACATACAGGTTAACTCCTTAAGCACAAGAATAATGCACGATAGCAGCACCTCTGGTGAAAAGAGGTACTGCTGGAACACAAAATAGAAATACAAATAATAGAATGACAAAAAGGCAGGAGCTGCCATGCAAGGCAGCATGTTATGCATACGCTGTAGGCAGATCATGACAAATACGTCATAAAGGGGCAGAGTCCTTACACTATAAAAAAAATGTTAGTACAAGTCACTCGGTTTAATGCCTTGATAAAGTGAGCAGCAAAAGTGCGTCAGCGTTTGCCTCGTTATGTGTTATTGAACCATGGACAGTTATGCTTACTATATGGACTAGTCAGTTAGCTCTCAACAGAGAGCCTGTTAGCTAATAGGTGGGAAACAAATCGTTTATTCATTCCTAACTGCTCTATAGTAAATATTTTATGAGAGACAGTGCTATTATTGTACTTTTTTGTACACTTTCTTTATTTGTGAGTTGCATAATAATTAACAGTAGTCAACAATAACAGTTCCAGAGAACCAGCAAAGCAATTCAGCAACAATCAATTTTTTTTCTCTAGTACAGAAGAAACATATACCAACAATAGGGGGTGACGGAAAGACAAGGTGGAATGTGGGAATGAGGGAGGGAGGCAATAGGAGGGATAATTGGGTGCATATTAAGGTGCCAAAAAAACACCAAAAAACCACAGTTTGCAATAGAAAACCACTCAAGAATATCTTAGCTTAGTGCCATCTCGGTGTAAAAGTTGTTACTGTGATGTGAGAGAGAATAATGCTTTTATGCGGTAGTCGGTCGTTTCTTTAAATTCCAGCCAACTGAACCATGTATTAGACATTTTTATAATATAATAACAACTACTGGCAAACAATTGTGTGATCAAGAGCTACACTTAGTGGGATCTTATTACCCCTTATTATGGAAGGCTAAATGTTCAAAGGAACTACATACACCAAAGAGATTATGTTCCCACACATTTAATGATATTATTATCAAGTGATATAGTCGAAGCCCTTTACAGTAGAGTTGGCTTGAAATTTACATTAGCTTTTACTGTTGGTCATGAATATCTGAAGAAGTAAGATCTGAGTCTTAGTAATGGCAATATCTGGATCTAATTATCTTATTTGGGGATAATTGTCCACTGCTCCCAATGGATTATATTGAGTGGGAGAAAGATAATGTCACCACACAATATATTTAAATGAATGACTTTATGCGTTAGCGATTACTGTCATCATATACTGAGATAATCATACAAGATGTGGTTATTTATATATCTTTATTATAATTTTCAATAAAGAGTCAATTAATGATAAACAATTATATTATATTGTATCTTGCTAATTATTGAATCACACAGCGAGGCTTGGTGGTATATCTACCATTTTAATGTGTTTCTCCTTTTTTCCTTTCTTACTGTATCTATCTACTTTCTATGTTTTTAAATATTTTGCTACAAGCTATTATGTTGGAATAAGAAGGCAATTGTTTTTAAAGTAATAACAATAAAGATTGTGAGTTTTAAATTGACAATTATTAATTAGTTCACAGAGTGTTCCATATAGAACATATTCTTTTTTCCTTTGACTTGCGGTCCACACTTGGTAAATTGCCTGATTTGCCCCTTTTTTTAACAATTTTATTTATGTTTTCAAACATAACCAAACACATCCATCACAGGCATTAGGTACATATATGAAGGCAACAGTTTCATATGGAATAAGACTGTATTTTCATACATCCCACACCTTGTATTTAATTCAGTACTGTAATAAATTGAAAATCCATTGCTTCTGTACTTGTCATTACCCATATGGGTGTTCCTGTATCCGGGCAATAATTTGCTTACCATTTCAAGTGGTGTATTTATTGCAAGTCACCGAATGGCAAAAAACCCACAATTTTTTACTGCATTTGCCATTAGTTATCTAAGTGTACAAATACCCAAGAAATACATTGTGTATTATTTAAATGCATTGACTGGTGCAAAAAAAACCTAAAACACTTGTCACAATATAACAGGATTATACAGTAGTACTACAGTTAACCTCACAGGAATGATGGGAATGAATATTTACTGTACTGCAATTCTCAAAGGTGGTCAGGCAAGATTGAAAATTTACCATCAAGCAATAATCCCAATTCTGACAAAGAAGAGCAATTGTGCTCTGACAACCCCACATCACGTAGTAAATTGTACAAGAAAAGAAGCAATGTTCATGCCAATGATAATGAAATAAAGAAAATTAGTGCTGATGCTTCCCATCCAATTTATTTAGAATTCACAAAAATGTAATAGATGGCGAATAATTATCAATTGTGCGCAGTGTAAAGCAATCTGTGTTTGCAGGTTCTGATGGTACTTACAAAATGAAATTACATTAGACAACCAAGTGACAGGCACCGATGAGGAAGAGGAAATAGTCACGCAAGTAGATGCAGCTTCCATTCAGCAGGCACATAATATACTTTAAAAATGTAAAAAGCACAACTCCACCCCACCCCCTGATAAAGATACAACAACATCAAAGTGTACAGGACAGTGTAATTTTCATAGGCTATCGTAATACCAGACAGTACTATGGTTGCTAATTCTCCATGACCTATAAATTTCCCAATTCATAAATAAAAACGGAAAATCATAAGTTTGAAATAGTTTTCTGAGTGACATGGATAACATAGCAATGGTCAAATGCATAGTATGTGCACAAAGGGTGAGTCAAGAATGCCAGGGAACAATGCTAGGAACATTAGTCCTGATCCAAATACATGTCTTAAATACAGTTTTACAGTAATTTGTATGTATTTGTTAAAATATATCTACAATTTATTTTCACATTTAAGTCATTCTCAGTATAATTGAGCAGCTACTGGCAGTTACACCATCGATAAAAGAATGGCTGTCAATGTAGAACACAGAAGAAAAAGGAAAAGTGCCAGCCACTTTGTTTTCTACCTTTAGACCTCCTTTGAGGGGACAATGAAAAGTGCAGAACTGAAACGTTCTTCATGATTGACCGATGACTTGGCCCTGCAGTTCCATAACACTCAGGTGCAGTTCAGGCTGTGCTAAGAACAGGTATCATCGTCATGTAGAAACAGGTTCAGAGTGTGAAATTCATCAAAAAATACAGGATGAGAGAGAAGAATAGCGTGTAAGGCATGTCTCCATGGAAGCCATAATGCGACAGATTGCAGTAAGCCAGCAAGAGAGTGTCACAAGCACATAATTTATAGGGACCACTCAGGAGATAATGCTGCCAGAACTCTGTGACAGACCAGCAGAGTTTGTTGCAACCCACTAGTGATGGATGTTATGACGATTATGTAGTATATCTAATGACTGATTGCTATTTTCTGTTGAATTCATGTATGACAATGTATATTGTAGGTAACCTTGTAATGTAATCTCAACATGTGCTTTGCTAGATGACATGAGTTTGAACATATGCAAGTGTCAATAATCTTTTGAAACTAGCCAGGTCCGGGATACATAGGGATCTAGGAAGAGTTTGAAGTCCCAAAGTTGTAAACCATCTAGCCACTCAAGCAGAGCAGAGGTGAGAGATTCTCTAAGGAACCCAAACATATATCTTAGTGATACATAATTTACTTTGGAAAGCTCCTGTATTTTTTTGCTGCCTATATTATTCAAATACATGGTATATGTGTTCATGTCCAATTCAGAAGCTTTAACAAAACAACATTTCCTTAGTCCGTTTCCATCTGGCTTTCTACCAAACCATTCTACAGTAACAAATTCTGGGCTCTATGTGCTAACATACATATGTAGCTCTGTCCCAACTCCTCTTCTGTGCACATCCCCAGCAGGGGGCCAGGTAAGGCAGAGAAAAGGCAAATATGGAGGAAAGAGATTAAATAATCTACTCTTTCCTCCATAATCATCATTAAACATATACTACTCCTGAATGTAACTCAGCCAGTTTACTGGTGCATGATTTATACATTTTGCAAAAGTTTTTGACACTTGGACCACACTATGCTGTTAAGTAAACTTCATACCTCATGTATAGCAACAAATGCAGTAAATGATTTAATTCCTATTCATCAGGAAATTAATGTCAGTTTCTGGTTCAACTACCTAGATATTACTTGTGTGGCCATTAATGTTTTTCACATTTATAAATAACCTACCATCTGTCTATAAATCACCTTCTATTCATATGTATGCAGCAGATACAACCTTATATGTGCACAGCTCAAAACTTCTTTGACCCTAAAATGTACTCCAGTCAGTGAGTTAACGACCAGATTGTTTTTGTTCAAAGAATGTGAAACAAAACTATACCCACACTTGTTATATTCTGTTTCAGTTTAGCCTTGAAGATTTGTACTCCACTTCTCGATGGCTCAGTGCCCTATAAGCTACACAGCTGATACGCTTATGCAATTATGATATGCCTATATGACTTAAGCACTGGTTTGTTTTAATAAACCTCAGAGCTTTTGCAACACTCTCTAGTGTGTGTGTGTTCACTGACTCTCCGGCTGTATGAATCTGTATCTCACTGGTCACTTGACACCTTAACTCTAACAATACTTGAAAGTTCGTACCAAGATGCCCATATATTTCATTGCGTACAGACATCAGCCGTGTTGGACACCGGACAATAGAATAGGCAAATCCGCAATGAGTAGAATCTTTGCTCTAAACAAAGCTTTTCTATTCTCCTGTGCTTTCAGTCAGTCTGTGTTATATGAAGGCTCAATCATCATAAGTCTCACTGATCAGTTTTTGTTTCTTTTTCTATGTGCTTTGATTGTCAGTAGGCATTTGATTGTGTGAGTGATTGAAAAAAAAGTTGAATTTTGGATTGTGAGATGATTGAACAAAGAGTATGGACTACCCTGGGCATTCCGTGGCTTTGATCGTCAGTCTGCCATAAACATCCTTGCCTCTCTAGTGATAATTGATTGTTACTACCAAGATCGACAGAAAAAAGTGATGGTGTATAAAGCAGCCCATTTAGTCTGGTCAGGGACCCCTGTAGTTCTCCGTTGGTACCCAAATTAAAGAGCCAGGAGATAGGGGATTGTTTTGCCTACCCTCATGAATTATAGTCAAATATATGTAACTAATTTTAAGTGTTTAGAGACAGATTGTACTGAAGGGTCTCTATTGTTAGCAGGACTAATAATTATAATATCAATAGTCCTAGCATATTGGGTAGGACTAAGAGCAAGAAAGGGATACACAACAGCTTGTTTATTCCTGTAAACAATAAGACTGCACATTACAAAGACTGACAGTTTCATGACTTGTGGGAATTGTATTTGAACCGTAATATTAGAATATGACTTAGATTTAGAGATCTATTTATATTATATAGTTCCAAAACTCTTGGTGGGAAAATCATATAGAATAGGGATAAAAACTTATATACCTGTATGTTGCCATGTTATGGCACTAGAAAAGGATATAGGTAGAAAGTAGGAAGATATATTACAAGACACCAATCCCCTGCCTCACAGTATAATTTCAGGTGATCTCTTAGATCCCGGATTTTGGATAAAGTCAAAGGTTATCGACTATGAGGAACTCAAATAGTCAGCCCTCGAATGAGAACCCCCAGACTGCCATGGATATAATACATGCACTATATGGCAAGTGGGTTCTGAAGGTCATGGACAAACTGCTTAAACGGGTCAGACTTACTCTGCAGGGGACACTAGACCCAGATAAATGGACAGATATGAGTAGGAGTCATCAGAAATGTATACAAGACAAAGATTTAGAAATTCAGGGTGATCAGTGGGATGAAACTACAGAAAGATTGTATATGAAATGGAATTATGTGAAATGGAAGAACAGAAGAGTTGCATGGACCTTGCAGTCAAGCAACAGTCACAAACAAGGTTCCCAACTCCACATTAAAAAACAGAGTGAAGAGAAGCAAAAAATATAGGCGATGTTTACATTGTGGGTATTGTAATGACCCAAGACCCAATGGGCCTGATTCATTAGCATACGTAACCAGGAGCCCATTCGATAAAAAACAGAGATAAATAAATAAAATACATAAAAAAAAGACAATTTACATCACTTTCTTTTTCTTTTTGCTGGCGGTTGTGTGGTTTTTTTTTTGCCTGGCTTCTGGTCACCCGTGATGTGGAAGGCTCACGAGAAGAAGCAGAGGTCATTGGGTCAGCAGGGTGTGACTGAGGATGTGCCAACAAGGCAGTAGGGACCAGAGGGTGTTCCTGAGGTTAGGCCAGAGGGTAGGCAGTAAGGTAGGCTGGAGGTTGGGCAGGATGGTGGTCCGGAGGGTAAGCCGTAAGTTGGGCAGGAGGGTAGGCCGCATGGTAGGCAGGATGGTAGCCCAGTGGGTAGGCTGGAGGGTAGGCACAAAGTTTGGAAGGAGGTTGGGCAGGAGGGTAGGGTGGTAGGTAAGCTGCAGGGTAGACCAGAGGGTAGGCAGTAGGGAAGGGCGGATGGAGAGAAGTAAAAGAAGAGGAAGCAGGATTGGCTGGAGGCAGAGATGTAGGAGGAGGGGCTTGATGGAGGCCGAGATGTGGCAAGAGGGAAAGCAGGAGGGGCTGGAGGCACAGATGTGGCAGGAGGGGCTGGAGATGTTTTGGGGTCAGATTGTTGGTTTGGCAAGGACTGAGGGGTACCAGAGGAAAAGAGGGAACTATAAAGGTGGGAAAATATAGCATGTGGGACAGAGGGTCTGTGTTGGGTAAATTAGGCTGATGGAGTGAAGTGAACATTTGGGATAATGATGAAAGAGTGAACATTTGGGACATTTGTGGAGAAAGTTGTGATGATGGAATGGCAGGTCTATGTAGCGTGAGAAGAGGTTGTGAATATCTGTAAGGGTGGAACTATTGGTTTTATTGTTTGTGTCTATATTGTGCTTGAAATGGATGAGGGAACTGGAAATATCCAAGGTTTTGTCTCTAATTTGGTTGCTGGATTTCTGCAGGTGCTCGTATAAGTGAGCGAGTGTTTGCTACCAAATGGCCCCTGCTTCCTCCCTCTGAGGCTCCTCCACATCATGGGCAGGCTCCACCAATGCTTTATGTATGTATTCTTCCTCCTCCTCCTCCTGATCTGTAAAAATAGGAAAAAGACAAATGTATAGTAATTCTCAATCAGAACAAACTGCACCATATGGGAAACAATGCCAATTGTTTGTCAACCATATAGATGTGTACTAATTTTGTTATGTAACCTCCTATTTTGGGGGCAAAAGTAAACTGTATTAACCAACATATATGAGTGGTGGATTGTTAAATATGTATCATTTTGATCATGATATGATTTTAAACTATTCATCAATGCTATACACTGTGGACTGAATGTACAGTAGGATGTGGCCGGAGAAGTGGCAATTATTTGTTATGTACTGTATCGTAGAAATGTATCAATAAGCCAGATAATGTTGGTGAGGCAAACTTTTTCTATGCAAAACAGACAAATATCTGATACAATGTGTAAATAGTTACCATGTACATATTGGAGTAAGAGGTTGTAATAGGGCTGGGCTGCAGCCTGTGTCTATACGGCCCACCCATTGCACGCTCTCAGCATCAATACAGGCCAATGCCATGGTGTCCATGGGCTGTAGTTATGAGGGTGGACTGTCACCAGTTCATTGGGTGTGAACCCTGTGATCCCTCAATTTATCTTTCTGTCTACATTTAAGTCATGCCAGCTCTGCAAAATGAGGGAATATAATCATGGTTGGCCATAAGCAAATGTTGAATTTTTGTTACAAATTGTAGAACTTTTATATATACATACACTATATGGCCGCAGAGACCTCTAGACCTGTTACGGGAGTCTTGTGTTAAAGTTCAGAGATCTTTTGGAGAGTCTCATGGGGCTCATGCAAGCTAACCTAGCGGAAGTGTAGACCAAGCAGGAGACTTGGTATGATCATGGCACGCGTGCCAGCGTATTTGAGGTAGGGCAGAAGGTCCTTGTTCTGATGTCCAAGCGCCAGAACAAGCTCCAGGCTGCCTGGGCTGGACCATACATGGTCTTGAAAAGTGACATCACATACAGGGTATCGTTTGATAGCTATGGTAGGCGGCAGCGGACTTACCATGTGAATATGTTGACAGCATACCATGCGCATGTGGAGTTGGTAGCAGCGGTTTGCTGCTTACCGACTGAGGAACCAGGAAGTGATCCATTACCTGACCTCCTCGCGGATGCTGAAAGGTGGTGTAGAGGAAGGGAGTTGGGATGAGCAGTTGAGTGCCAGCAAGAGGGAGCAGCTTGAGGCAGTGTTGTGGCCCTTTCCAAATAGGAAAGGGCCACATTCCAGTAGGAAGCCCGGCCGGACTTCCTTGGTGATGTACCATCTGGACACTGGTGAGCATAGGCCAATTAAGCAACCCGCTTATCGGGTCTCACCAGTAGCCAAGGAGAGTATAAATTGTGAGGTGCAGGAGATTCTTAATCTAGGTGTGATCCAGCCATCGCATAGTCCGATGTTTTGGTTCCCAAGAAGGACAAGTCAAGACATTTTTGCGAAGATTACCACCGTTTGAACGATGTGAACGTGTCTGATGCCTATCCCCTGCCCAAAATTGATGCTTTCTTAGACGAGTTAGCTGGAGCAAAGTATATCTCAACCTTTGACTTGAGCAAGGGGTATTGACAGATACCTCTCACCCCACAGGCTCAAGAACGGTCAGCGTTCATCAACCCATTTGACCTGTTTAAGTTTAAGTCCATTCCGTTTGGGATGAGAAATGAGCCAGCCACTTTCCAGCATGTGGTTACTTACCTGCTGGAAGCATGTCCCGGCTCCTCCAGCCACATTACACTTCTTTACCCTCCACACTGCCCTCCCCTCTTTTGTAATACTACCATATGAATTGTTGTTCCCAAATGTTTTATCCCTTTCTGAACATCTCCCAATTATTTGTCCTTCTACCCAAATTCCCTCTGCTATCTTTTTCCCATCCCACTCTCAAATAAATTACACTCTGCTTTTCTTTCTCACCTTCATCACATCTTTCTCTCTATAACTTTACTTTGCTTCTCCTTTTCATTGATAAAAGGTGAGTAGTTGCCGTCTGGCAGGTGACCTGTAATGATCATCTATGATGCCAGGCATAGCAACACTGCTGAGTTACAACTATCACACATATATATTTCATATATACATCAGTTGTGATTGGATCTACATGAGCTTGTTCTACAAAAAAAAAGAAAGATTACTATAGAAAATCATCCATAAGGCAATGTTGAACAGATTATATCAAAATATAAATCAAAGGAATTTCTAGATTATCTTACCACTTATATTTTAGAGGAATATAAAGATATTTATTTAACTGGTTGCATTAATTATTTTTGAATGCCACACACATCAATTCCTTATTTAATTTCTTCCTACCTACTCTTATACTGGTGTAACCCCATCACTGTGAATAGTGTGAGGTGCACAGTTTAGGTAGTGCACCTCCTTCTCTTGCCCTGGCTAGCTCATAGGCAGGGGGTCCCCGCACATGCAGGAATTTTAGAAAGTCTCTGTGAAGATGGTTGGACACAGGTGCTGTAACTAGCTGGTGCAGTGCAATCAGATGTCTCAATAATTTGGGTGCCAGGCCATCTCTATATTGCAAAATAAACTCTTTATTTACACTCCTCTTCACTCCAACACATTTTTAAACTGTTGCAGTGATCAAGTAAATATATACAGTTCATATATAGATCTCCTGTCTCCTCCTGCTTAGTGCTTAATTGTTACATGGACAGAATATTAATGGGGAGGTCACATTTAAAATGGTGGCCTTTTAGCTCACATTTCTGTCTCACAGCAATGTTCACTCACTGTGTAAATCTCACCTGTAGCTCACTGCTCCTTGCAGCACTTCCCTCTCCTGAGGATCTCTGGGGCATATTCAATTAGCTTGGATCTCTTGGATTACTCATCGGAAAGGATGGCGACAGTAATACGTGGTACCGCAATAAGGCAAATTTTCCTTTGCACTCTAGTCCTTATTCAGAGGACTTTCCTTCCCTAAAGATTTGGTGCTCCACCTAATACGTTCAGCCATTATCCCCTCTCTCCTCCTCCTGGGTCTTGGTGCTAACTGTCTTCCACCAACTTCCAACACTCATACAAGCCTTGTTGCTAAGCAACATTTCTAATGTGTCTCCTCTGGCTCCCAGTGGGGAGCCACAGACTCAGCCACTGGAAGGCAGCAATAACAACACCAGAGGGGGTGTTACACTGGTGATAGCTAATTGACAGCTAACCCCTCCTCTTTAGGGTCGCTGTGGAATGGGAAAAGGGATTAGAAAGGTCCCAGCAGGACACTTTGACCTTCCCTTTAATAACCAACACTAGATAGGCTGGACTTTCAACTATGATTTTTGTGAAACTGAAATGTAATATAACAATGATAGTGTGTTGGTTACTTACTTTGGGCTGCTGGGAGATCAGAGGTGCACTAGGTAACAACTCTTATCTAATGCAGGAGTTCTATCATCCTAATGAGTTGTCTTCCCATGCACAGATAACATACTGTATATTATATCTTTAATAATATGCCAGACACAACCCCACTTTAAAGTCATAAATGTAAAACCCATAAGGGTGTAGGTTTATGACAATAAATGACAATAAATGACAGGTCATTATCATGTGAACATTACAATTTGAACATGTCAGCAGGGTTTTCTTTCTGATGCAATTTTTTATTTGATATGCTGACGGCAAATCTCTAAAATTCAGTTGAGTTTAAAAAATTGCCACGTTTCAAGCATTTGTCATCAGCTAATTAATTTGCCAATTGATCGTGGTATGTGAATAAAATTGCTGACTAACTAATGACAATCATAGTGCATGGAATGTCTGTTAAGTGTAGACACAGGTATTGTTATGTTGTGATGCAGTATAATAGTTGTTGCAATAAGTTGGGTACCAAACCACTCCAAAATCATATAGTAGGTTAATTGGCTGCTATTACATTGACCTTGGTCTCTCTTGCAGCCACATTCTGTGTAATTTCTCACTCAAAATTATCCCATTTCACTGATATTCTCTTTGTCATGATAGTCCTGACCCCCTCCTCATATTGCAATGGGCATCCTAGGACTTCCTCTTCCTGGCTGTCACTCTCTTAACACACGTATGTTGCCAAGCAACTGTTCCTGGTGTGTTTCCTCTGGGTCCTAGTTTCAGGGCCTCACATTCAGGTGTGATTAACAAAGCCAGTGGGGCAGTTACAATTACATTTTTTACAGGTGTACTGCAGGTCCCAGCGATCCGTAGATACCAGGACATGTTGCTGCTTGTAGTTCTACAAGTGTCAGCATAGTCTGGCAGCCATGGGTAAGCTGGGACTTAGCGCAGATGTTAGTATATAAGAGAACCTTTATTCCATCTCCCTGCTGCATTGCATAGCAGCAAGACCTCCTGTGACCTAGTGAAGAAACAGGAAGTGAGGGGCACTTCCTGTTTTATATACAAATACAAGTGTATAAGTGCATATTCCATAAACCTGCATAATACTGTTACGGATTGATTGCCTAAACTGTTACTACTATTGAACTACTGCTGTACTACAAGTTACCCACTCTACATACATCTAAAGAACATTTCCAGAATACGTACATATCTCACACAAGACAACGCAAAAACCTTAATTCATGTACTCATCATCTCCCGCATAGACTATTGCAATTCCCTCCTTACTGGTCTTCCCAAAGTCAGACTTGAACTCCTACAATCTATTATGCACGTAGCGGCTAGGTTGATTTTCCTTGCAAACCGTTCTTCCTCTGCTGAACCACTCTGTCAGTCTCTACATTGTTTGCCTGTATTTCAACGAATCCAATATAAAATTCTTCTACTAACATATAAGGCCGTCAACAAAATTGGACCGACATACATTTCCTCACTTGCCTCAAAATATCTCCCAGCTCGACACCTCCATTCTGCACAAGATCTGCTACTCTCTTCCACTCTCATCACATCCTCCCATTCTCGGTTACAGGACTTTTTTCGGGCTGCACCCACTTTGTGGAATTCCCTCCCTCGCACAGTAAGACTTTCCTCTAGTCTCCAAACCTTCAAGCGTTCTCTGGAACACACCTCTTCAGACAAGCTTATGATATTCCTCAACCACCATATTAATCTCCCCTATTACCACCCTCTACACAGTTAACACAAGACAACAACCCTTTGACCAACATTGGTACGCACACAGCCCACTCAGTACTTTTACCTTTGCATTCCAGCTGGTCCAGTGTGCAATATGATGTAGCACATGCCCTTGTGTTTCAAACTCCCATTGTCCTATAGGCCGTCAACAAAATTGGACCGACATACATTTCCTCACTTGTCTCAAAATGTAAGTTTGCGAGCAGGGTTCTCTTACCTCTCTGTCTGTATGTATTACCCAGTATTGTTTTATTAATGTTTGTTCCCAATTAAAAAGCGCTACAGAATTTGCTGGCACTATATAAATAAATGTTGATGATGATGATGATGATGATGATGATGATGATGAAAGGTATTGATATCAGGGCTCTGTGCAGTCCAGTCAAGTTATTAAACATCAAATTCCATAAAACATTTTTGATGAACCTTGCTCTGTGCATGCTGCATTGTCATGCTGAAGCAGAAAAGGGCTTTCCCCAAACTGTTGCTACCTAGTTGGAAGCACACAATTTTCTAGAATGTCACTGTATGATGTAACATTAAATTTAACCTTCAATGAAACTAAGGGACCAAGGCCAAACCATGAAAAACAGGCACTGACCATTATTCCTCCCAACCTTTACACTGGTTAGTACGCATTCGGATAGGAAGCGTTCTCCTGGCATTAACCAAACCCAGATTTGTCTGTTAGATTACCAGATGGTGAAGAGGTTTTCGTCACTCCAGAGAACGCGTTTCCATAGCTCCAGAGTCCAAAGCTGGTGTGCTGTAATCCACTCTAGTTGACATTTGGTGTTGCGCATGATGATCTGATTAGAAGGGGTGTCCACATAGTTTGGCCAAGTAGTGTACCAGTGGGGACTTGAGGATTACAAGACAGTACTAATACAGTGTGATAGTCATCCTCAGTGTGGTAAAGAGGACAGAGGCATAGAACCCAACTAGAGTCCAAGCAGAGGGAAACGACCATCCTTCAAGATACCTACTGCCTGATTAAACGTCATAATGCGTGATAATGAATGGCAAAATGATTTCATTCAAATTACAAAAAAAGGGAACTAGTCACTGCTGTCATGGTGCAAACAAAAGGTGTGTTCTGTAACTGAGCAGCTTCCACAGATGAGGCCATCTGTATCTTTTTGGATCACCTGTTGCCTGGTGCAAGAGAAACACCAAATGGAAAAAAGCAAAACAAACATCAGTTGCTCTAATTAATACATTATACTACTAAATTGACGTGTGCCTTAAACCACAATTTTATAATGAGCTGCTGCTGCCATTTGAGGGTAGCTGGACTCCTTATATACAGACTAGCAAAATACAAAAGAAAAACGGAGCACTGAAACAACAAAACTATGGTTAAAAAATAAGTCAGTAATTTTATTACTAAAAGATTGTTCTTTAAATCAAATGATAACTAAAGTGCTTACATAAACCACTAAAGATTCCAGATCATATAATAGTCACTGCTACAATCCAGATAAAATATGAGCTAATACTCCATCAGTTAGTAATCCGGAACCAAGCAGTCTCAGAGTATTTTATTTATCCCATATAATCAGGTTTGTTTATACCTTGGATCTTTGTGTCCTATAAAACAGTCAACCAATTGGCATATTCCAAAGATAGTGTTTTCTGCACTAGTTTACAGGAATCTAGGACCTACAAATGGAATTTGTTCTAGGGAAAAGGATTGCAGCTGAGGAAAATTGTGCACAATATGTTCTTTACAATATTTCCCACGTGAAAAAATGCTTTATCAAAATGTTTCTTTGTTGAATTTCTCCTGCTATTGCCATCTGAGATATTAGAAGTAGGATTGCGGCAGTCAGGGCTGCCACCAGAAATTGCGGGGCCCAGTACAAATGTAACAAACAGGGACCCCTCCTTCCTTCTCTTACCGCACCTTCAGTTTTAAATTATTATCTACCCAACATTTGCCTTATTCCCCTTTCTACCCCCATCCCCGATTCCACCTAACCCCTGCAGTAGTTTACTTACCTCTCTGTGTCTTCTTACTCCTTTCGGCTCCTCTCTATTGACAGAGCTGTGACGTTATTAATGAATCTCTGTCTGTGGATCCGAGCACCTGGGGGACTGGGACTGGAGCAAATAACGGCAGCTGTGGGGTCCCGACTACTTGGGAGTGGTGGCTGACAAGCTGCCTACAAGGGGACCCACTGCCGCATCCTTAATTTTGCACAGACGTCTCTCCCCACACCAACTCGCACATCTCAGGCGCAGCTGCTGGATATTACCTTCCTTAATTCACTGCAGAGGACCCCGCCCCTAATAAATTTGTTTGGGCTCAGGTCTGGTAGGCCCCACTCTCTGTTGGGCCCCATACTGCTGTACTCCCTGTATCCCCTTGATGGCAGTACTTGTACTACTGCAATCCTTGTTACATAGGCCTCTCCATGAGCATTAGGAAGCTTTTGCCAGAGAGACCCGGCGAATCTTTTCTCATGGAGGTCTATGTGGATATTGCCAGAGACCCTTTCATAGACAGGGAGAAACCCTATCTCCGGCGAAATCGCCAGTTTTCAGCAGAGATTAGACTTTAATTTGTTTCATTAAAAGACTCATATGAGTAGAATATGCTATTTTGCTGAACATTAAGCATAGCTTTTCCAAAATTTATGTTAGTTAACAGAAATAAAGCCATAGATATAAGGTGCTTTTAACATAGCATAAAGCACCTTTATATTTGTTTACTTCACTTTTAGCTGCAAGCTCTCCATTAGAAGTACAGGATGATGTCTTAACAAGGAGAATAAACGCAGCTTCAATCATTCGAAATAATAGCTCAAGCAGCATATAGCTTAAGCGGCATCTAAGAGTTATTTAAGTCAGTTTAATTATCCCAGGATGTTTTTGCAATCTTTGTTATGAAAACTTTTTTAATGTGACAAGACATGGTCATATTATTGACATTTATAAAGGTTAATGCATATGGAAAGTGTGGTGTTGCCTATAGCAACCAATCAGATGTTTGCTTTTCTTTTCCTAGCCTGAGCCACTAAAATAATGGCTATATTTAGAGTTTCTGCTTTGCGCAACTGTTCAGTTTTCATTTACATTAGTTCTCATAAAAGCCCATGCAGATATGTGATGTAGTAGTACTAGTACAAATATTTATTGTTAAACTGGAAAAACATATTTTAGGGTTATTAGTTGCCTTAAATCAGGAATAAGTTACATTCAATAGAACATACAGAAATTCGAACTACACTAAACAACTAATGTAACATTTAATATTCTGCACGACAGAAAGCTTAAAACAAAGCAACAGCTAACGGATTTTCCTGCATTTGACAAACAGGCTCATTTGTCACTTATATGCAGTGGCAGTGTTTAATTCTAATTTAAACAGTAATTGTTTAATTTATTTCTTTAATTCAGGGGAAATGTTATTCCAAATCATCATCATCATGGCTTATTTATATGGTGTCAGAGATTTGACAGCTCCGGACATTTATCTTGCAGATATGACAACCATGAGTATAATAAATGTCCGATAATAACATTGATAGGAATACAATTAAGGATAACAACAGCTATGAAAGTTTCTCTGGCAATATCCAGATAGGCCTCCATGATGTTCATGAGCAAGCAATAATAGCATGAGGTAGGGAAGGATTCAGCTTAAGACAAAACAAGGTTGTACGAAGGAGGCAGACATGAGACACAGGGTAGAGAGAAATCTGCCTTTGAGAGCTTGCACTCTAGAGGGAGGGGCTAATGAGAGACAGTAGGTGCAAATGGGACAAGTGTGCTGTGGTGAACGGATGAGGCATAGGGAGAGAATGTGAGGTTTTGGGTTTAGGGTGGGGTATTTGCGGTCTGAGCCTGTATTGTCATATTACCGCATCTCTTATACGTTATTGTAAAACTGTAACCTCTCTGTATTAGTCCCAAAGGTGTTGAGATCAGGGCTCTGTGCAGGCCAGTCAAGTTATTAAACCTCAAATTCCGTAAACCATTTTTGATGGACATTGCTTTGTGCATCTGGCATTGTCGTGCTGAAACAGAAAGGGACCTTCCCCAAACTGTTGCTACCTAGTTGGAAGCACACAATTCTCTAGAATGTCACTGTAAGCTGTTGCATTAGGTTTAACCTTCAATATAACTAAGGGGCTCAGGCCAAACCATGAAAAACAGCCCAAAACCATTATTCCTCCCAAGCTATACAGTCGGTAGTACTCGGGTAGGAAGCATTTTCCTGGCATCCACCAATCCCAGGTTTGTCTGTCAGACTACCAGATGGTGAAGAATAATTCATCACTCAAGAGAACATGTTTCCATAGCTCCAAAGTCCAATGGTGGTGTGCTGTAATCCAGTTGACATTTGGTGTTGCGCATGGTGATCGGAGTAGAAGGGGTGTCCTCATAGTTTGGCCAAGTAGTGTACCAGTGGGGACTTGAGGATGAAGAGACAGTACTAATACAGTGTGATAGTCATCCTCAGTGTCGTAATGAGCATAGAAGCATATGTATTACTCCCCTAGAAAAATATTGATATGAAGTTAGAACCCTGCTGGAGTAACACCTGTACATTTATTCATCTAAGTTAATTTGCTACTAACAAAGTAACCTATTTTATTCTTAAGGTATTTCTAATCATATTGCTAATATGAGGAGACCGAGAAAGTCCAATTAGTCTCTTTTCCTAAATAGTTATAATGATTTATGGTTATTAATTTTTCCATATCTCTAATTAGTTTTCTATGACCCTTTTAAACTAAAAAATACATGAGTGTTTTCATTTTGTTCTTATTTCTCACCAATTTAGAACAGGAAAACAAGTCCTGTAGAACATCAAAATTTCGGTGTAATTTTACCATTGAGATTTGATAAAATTACCGATTTCTGTATTGTTTATTTTTAAGTTTACAAATGCAGTGCACGTGGAATAACCTGCCCTAAAGCCTTGTTAGTTCCTAGTAAATTTAGAAGTTTTTTCAAATAACATAGAACTGGTTGAAATCCATTTGTTTCTGAACTGTAGATGGTCAGTCTGGTCTATTCAGAGATGTTTGTGTTCATTGATGCAGATCTCTCAGGATTCAGCTCAGAATGTTAATGCACACCAGAAGTTATATAGCTGAGCGTCCTTTGTAAATTTGATACAATCACTGCTAGTTCTTTGCAACATTTTTTAATTATTTGTAAACACTTTATGTATACTAGAAGACAACTATATTGCTGTCCACTATTATAGAATAAGATGCATTATTGCAAATAATATACCTGACCTCCCTTTGCTAACTATCCTTTTGGCAGAAAACTATAAACCCCAAAAACCAGCAATTTATGGATGCATTCTCCCTACACACACACACACACACACACACACACACACACACATATATATATATATATATATATATATATATATATATATATATATATATATATATATAAAAAGATGGAAGAGGAGGCGCACAATAGTGTAGTACAGTATATTATTGGAGCCAATAGGAGAATCCAGAAAAGGAACCTAATCACCAGAGTAAAGTAAACCAAAACTTTCCACCATGTGGATATCCACAGTATCTGAAGTGGATAGAAATAGCAAAAATGGTAGGAAATGACACAGAGCCACGTAGCAGTCAAGATAGTCCCATTAAGCAAAGTGCAAAAAATAAACAGGTCACACTAGTGCAGATATATGCGTACCAGACACAAAAAGTGTTATGCCTTCTCTGGAGGGATGTCCTGTAGACCGTGAAGATGTAGTCAATCTTCAGCCATCATGGGTTTAACCGATATGTTACCTCAATCAATATACAGAGGGACACAGATGTAGTATCCAAAAAAGTTCACATTTATTAAAAAAGTAGTAACTTACACATCCAGAAGCAGATGACAAGCCTATCTGATCAGAGATGGTAGTAAAACAGCACAAAATCTCAACGCGTTTCGTCTGTTAACAGACTTCATCAGTAGCAAACACAGATATCTATATCTATATCTATATCTATATATATATATATATATATATATATATATATATATATGTTTGTGCAACCTGATATATTTCACAAACTTTACTTAATCTAGAGGGTCACAATGTGACCAGGTAGTGAAATTTCAGCATTTCATATATGTCATGCAACTAGTCTTGACATTAAGTAGATAGATGTTACCTACAGCAACCAGATTCTAGCTATTATTTATCTAGTACATTCTACAAAATTATGGCTGGACTGCTATGGGCAACACCTCCACTTTTACTTCTTTGAAACTTTGCAAATTTGCCTCATAATTTATACTGTGATCATATGTGTTTATTTGCACAGGGCATTTCTATATAAAGCAATTTGATAATCCACCTGTGTAACAGCAGTTTCTGAGTCATTTACTAAAGAGTGGTTGCTGCTAAGTAAGTTTTCCAGCTAACAAGTTGTGAACTTTTATATATAACCAATGCAGACATTTTAATCTATAATTTCTATGATTCTGGGGCCAGATGTTTAGTAATGTGTGGGAATTAGTCCACCTGCTACATGTACTACAGAGGGCATTGTGATCTCTCTCTTGTTGCATCCATAATGCTAGTTATTATATGTTCACCATTGCCAACCTGACTGCACACTTGACACCTGGAACAGGAATACACTATTGTCACCAGGTTAAAAAAAGTGCCATAAATGCAAGGTTTTGCTAGATCTGGTAATATTACACAGAACCCTGTTGATATGAGCAGCACCTGAACTTACACTTGCAGTAGAGGATAGCATATAAACAAAGGGCCTGATTCATTAAGGATCTTAACGTGAGAAACTTCTTATTTCAGTCTCCTGGACAAAACATGTTACAATGCAAGGGGTGCAAATTAGCATTCTGTTTTGCACATAAGTTAAATACTGACTGTTTTTTAATGTAGCACACAAATACTTGATAGCTTATTTGTACACTTAAATTTAAAGTTGATATTTATGTGCTACATGAAAAAACAGTCAGTATTTAACTTATGTGCAAACAGAATACTAATTTGCACCCCTTGCATTGTAACATGGTTTTGTCTAGGAGACTGCAATAAGAAGTTTCGCAAGTTAAGATCCTTAATGAAACAGGTCCAAAATGAGCGGAAAATGATATAAGCGGTCTCTATGCGTCTACACTTAGTGGAGGATGTCTTAAAAGCAAAAGGAGATTGCTGCTGAGAAGGGGGGTTGGGTGTCAAACTAGAACACAATGATTGGAATTATAATGATTGTCAATGGCTAAAGCTTATGTATAGCAAAAAATTGGTAATGGTACCATGTACCTCCCAAAATTGAAAAACTCATATTCATATAGAGCTTTAACATGGAAAGCGGGACCTCTTAGCTATATGGGCCCCATAGTAGTTGCGGCTTCTGCACCTATTTTAGTTACTACCTTGGGTTTTGTGCTACAATATATCTTATCTCCAACATTTACCAACGTTATCGAAAATGTTTATTCCTTTCAGTGGAAAAGTATCCTGGTGAAAATTTCAAGGTGATTCCATTGTAATTTGGTTACTTACCAAGTTATCTTTTCCCCCTTAATAAAAAGGCACATGACAGGGACTGATGTCAATGAGTTCTCTGTACAGCACTGCGGAATTAGTGGCGCTATATAAATAACTGATGATGATGATGATTACTATGGAAAATTTCCAAATTAGTATGAAATCCCAATGTATTTTGGATGTTTGCCATGGTGCTTTACCCTTTATTGAAAATGCTCAGGATTATCATGGCAGAAAGCAAATTACCTTGAACCGTTATAGGAATTTTGTTGTTTACTACTTAGTATGTTATATTATCTCCTATTTCACTTTCAATCACTGCTCTGTTAGACTGCAAAAGGGAGTGTAGATTATTGGTGTCACACTGTGCTCCATCCTACAATCATTGATTATGGTGAGTAATGGAAGGACAATGAGCAGCCTCTCAGCCCAGGATGGTTGGTGAGAAGCTCATCTAGGCCATGTCTCATATACTGTTGCCCGAGACGCGGCTCTCACCTCACTTCAATGGAAAAAAACAACTGTAAGTGTTATGTTTCATTAGACTTCTGTGAGTGGTTTCCTTTCATTCACATTTCATGTGTCCTCTGAGTGAAATAAGAGTGGCTTAACTTGGCTTTCAGCATGTGTGAACTATATCTGAAAGCCAAAAGATCTAACTTCATCTGATGCCCCTGGAAAAACAGATAATTATATACATAACATTAACTCATGTGTGAATATGCATAGATAATATATGTCTCATGTAATACATTTGTTGCCATTTTTTGAAGCAAAAGGAGAAAAGGAGATGTTTCTAATATATATATATATATATATATATATATATATATATATATACATACACACATGTAAATATATATATCTATCTATCTACAGGCATATAAAGTATGAAATATCCGCATGCAATCTTATAGTATCTTCCGGTTATGGGCTCAGGGAAACAACAACCTAAATTACGATTTATATACAAGATTGAAGGACCCCAGAAGTACTCTGTGCTATATTTAGGATCCACTCAGATCGAACTTGGAGCTTACTGAACAATACAACAATGTAAATCCAATTTACTGCAGAAAGGAAAATACATAGCACTCACAGTACTCCATTAAAGATAATTTATTTCATATAAAAGGATTTCAAACTTCATCTTATGCAAGTGGTAAACAAATCTGCTGTTAGTTGAAGTACTATGGGTGATCACAGCTTGCTCAAGGTGAAATGCTATATGGAATGAATTAACTTTTATACAATGGGACATCAGTAAAGTGTCCTTTCTTCGGCATATTATGTTTTTATATAGGTCTGCAGAATAGACATAAAACACGGACAGCTTGGAAAGAGGCGAAAACAAAGGTTTGGATCTAAATGTGGGGTTTCTACATGTTTCAAATTTCCTATTACTAAATTTGACATCTGTAACATACAATTCTTATTTTCCTATGATTATGGAGTATGCATTCATATTAACAGTGTTACAACTGTGAGTTTTCTATAAGTGTTTAAAATTATTTGTTACCCAAAAGGAAGTATGGGGTACCTTTTTTGGACTGAGCAAACGTCAGGTCATTTGGAAGTCCTGGCTTTTCATTTTAGAATTGTCAGGCGCCGTCTGTGCACTCACCATCAATGCCAGGGACGGACGCCTTCCTCTGCTGGCAGCGCTGTCTGTGGCTAGTCGGCTGTCCGGGCCGCCACCTCCACTGCCACCAATCAGGGATTGGGATCCACTATTTAAACCTGCCTCTAACACTAGGTAGACACCAGAGTGTCTAGGTCTTTCTATGCTCCAGTGTTGCAACCTCGGCTGTCCCTGGTTCTGCTTTTGGATCTCCCTTCAGCCTGATTGCTCCCACTGTATCTGACCTTTGACTTGCTGACTCTGATTTGCCTTACCCTTTGATACCACATTTGCCAGTACGGTTTGACACCAGCCTGCACGACCACGTCTGTCCACCATCTACTCCGCTAATACCTAGCTTGGAAGGCCGCAATCTGCACACCCCTTGCAGCAAACTCCAAACTCCCTTGTGGGGGTCCCTGGCAAAGACGGGGGCGTGTTTAAACTTCGTGCCTCCTAGCTTAGTAGTGCAAATATCAGCAAGTGGCCTTCAGCTCCACTTGACTCATGAGAGTATACTCTGGCTATGTCTACTGAAGAACCCGATGACCCCTCAGCTCGTGATCTTCTTATGCACCTGGCTCACAGAGTTGCTAAACAAGCATCTGAGCAGGCCCAGCTCCTCCAGTGTATTCAGGGGGTTGCTGCTAGAATGGAATCACTTCAAGCATCGGTGGCGGTCTATCAGGCAGTTGTTGTCACCCCCCTGGGGTTATTCTACCTACCCAGACCCCTCTGCAGTCACTGCTGCAGCCTTACGCCTTCCAACACCAGAGAACGTCAACGGAGACCCGAAGAGATGTCGGGGATTTTTGAACCAATGTTTGATATATTTTGAATGGAACCCTGGATCCTTCTCCTCTGAACGCATTAAGATTGCATTTATTATCTCCCTGCTCTCCGTTCAGGCTTTGGCATGGGCCTCTCCCCTATGGGAATGCAATGATCCTTTGCTGCAGAATGCCTCCTCTTTTATCGAAGCCTTCCTCAAGATCTTTGATGAGCCCGGTCGAGTTTCCTCTGGTGGGGGTTTATTCTTAAGAGTTTATAGCATATAATGTTGTGTATCATTGACCAGTTGATATTTAAATATACCAACCTATCTAGTACACTATATATTTCTTCTTGATTTTTTTCAATGTTTGGGTGATTTGAACATTTCTACCATTGTTTGATAGAGGATCATCTAATTTTGTTATACTATTTTGGACTTTCATATTAATTATTATTTTATGTATGGTGATATTTGTAGCGCCCAACAAAGTAAATATTTCTATTTGATCATTTGTGTTATTATTGAGTGTTGTGATAGCCCATTTTTCATTTCGTAGGCTGACACCTTTTGTAGATTAACTCTCTTTTTGTTATATATTTGCAATAGTGACTGGAGGGGAGAGAAGGTAAGCTGCGGAGAGGGATCCAAAGAGCCCTCTATCGCAATGCTCTCCCCATAGACTTCAGATAGCGTTAGCTATTGCGGACAAGTTTCTGAAAATCATTGAAACCTATGGGGACTTCTTCTGCCTACAAAGATACTGGTACTGCATCAGATATTTATGATATGTGCTGCGGTCCTGTAGTTATAAATAACTAGCATACTTAAAAATGTGGTTATCCCCCCAAAACTGCTAAAGGTTAAATGGACCTTAATAAATAGGCCCCTAGATCTTTAAAAAGATCTTGGGTAAAGCAATGTGGGTTAGACCTGTTGCAGTTGCTATAGCAAGAAGCAAAGTAACAGTGTTTTGCAAAGCCTGAGGTTGCAATTGCATGAAGGATATGGCAAACCTGGAATTCTTTATTCTCACTTAGTTCCCACGCTGTTAAATTCATATTGGCCCCATCTCCTTACAATTTTTGCATTTTACATTAGTGGACCCCTTACAACTTTTAATAACCTAAGTAAGCCCTGCCCATCTACTGGCCTCACTATTTTTATACAGATTATTTACGCAATAGAGATACATGTCCTGTCACTGAGCAGAAATATTGTGATGTAGCGTAAGTAGACAACACCCCGATAATAGGAGTATAATTCAGGCGCAGAATGGATTACTATAGGATAATGAAGATAGTATAAAAATAAAACACTCAAAGAATAATAAACTGGATAAATGAAAAACAAATAGACTCAGACAGCTGTGTTAAGAGACTGCCCGCATATCTCCAGAAAATAGAAAAAGAAAAAAACAACACAGCGCTCTAAATAGTACTATTTGTAGACAATAATACCCTTAGATACCCATATGGCAGAAATATGCTACAAGCATATACAGGTTTTAAAAATAGAATTTTAATGACAAAAGACTACCAATACAAAACAAATATACTAAATGGAACAGTACCAGGTCAGTAAAACCTATAAATGATATAAATAAAAGTTAAAAATATAGAAAACAAATTATAGAAAAAAATAATAATAATGCACATAAGAATGATATAAACCCCTAAACATGCCCCAGAAATAAAAAGCCAATGAGATGTTAATTAACTTTCCTGCTTGTATCAAGCATAAGTAATTAAATTATACAAAATAGATGTAGCACATTGATATATTATATCCTGTCTGTATCACATTATAATTGAACCTAATCTCCAATAGGTAATCATAAATAGAGTCATCCAATAATCCACGTAAATAAATGTCTCAATCCACAAGAGGATATTACTTCTCAATCTAGCCCAATCCCTGCAGATACAATGTATATCTCAGATAACAATGGTGGGTAGTCTGCTGTAATGCAATGTTTTAAACTTGATTTGTTCATTCCTAGCCTATACAAGGCAGCATAGAATCAAAGTCCTGGTTCAAGCAAACTCAACAAACCGATCTCCTAGTCCAATAACATGCAAAAATAATGATCCAACCTAGATCGAATAAAGGACCTCATTTAGAGTTGGACGCAAAGTCCGTTTAAGAAGTGTAGGAGTGGGAGTGTGCCGCAGCTTGGTAGGGTATTACGAGTGGCAAGCAACCCCAGTTGCATCCCACTCTTAATAATTCCGCGTTCCTCCCATTCTTTTGTAGTGAGTCGCAAGCTGTGGCAAGTGTTAATTGCGTTCAAGATGCAGGCGGATTTGGTGCACATGCGTGGTAGTGTTTTTTGGCTAGATGCGCCTAAAACGCACTTTGCGCGCGACTCTAAACGAGATCAAAAGTGTTCTTACCTAATTAATGGGAAATAATGAATGTAGTAAATCTGATCCAATTAATACAGTATAGTCGGATGGCCACCCATATTGTTGCAACTCTTATTCCAAAATCCAGAAATCTGAGAAAAAAGGATAGGACATCCGCGTACCAGAGATCTATTTGGGTTGTTTCAAGAGCGTCTCCTCGGGATAAACCAGAAGTCTGATAGATGGGGTATAAACAAGCCTCTCCTACTGCTGACGTGTTTCGTTCAATACTGAACTTTCTCAAAGGTTTTCTCAAAGCTTTGAGAAAGTTCAGTGTTGAATACCAATGTGCAAACATATATGCACGCTGCAAAGGCTTGTTTTGGGCAGACAATGTGAAAATAGTTACAGACATGTTTAGAATAGATCATATTTAATATTACATGTAATATTAGATACAAGGTTCATCTAGAAAACTAAGATAATATTAGATTCAAAGTTAATCTAGAAAAGTAAAGAATGATAGGTGCTATTAATTTATCAACATAAATAAGTATTAAAAAAGACTCCAAGGGGTAAATGTATCAAGCTGCGTGTTTCCGGCGGGTTTGAAAAGTGGAGATGTTGCCTATAGCAACCAATCAGATTCTAGCTGTCATTTTGTAGAATGCACTAAAGAACTGATAACTAGACTCTGATTTGTTGCTATAGGCAACATCTCCACTTTTCAAACGCGCCGCAAACTCATAGCTTGATATAGTTACTCTCAAAACTAGACTTTCCCTTAACTAAACGTAACAACCATAGAGCTTAGGATGGAAAAAAAAAATCACAGAATAGAGTAACTTTTGTATATGAGCATGTATGCACAATGTAAGAATAATTGTGTAGCAGATTAGCGCATATACCTACAACGGCTGCACTGAGGAGATTGTATAGCGTCACAACACATGTCATTCAGGCACACTTCTGCTAAAAAATCCATAGAATAAGGAATCCGAGAATGTATCCTAGAGTTCATGAATTGAATTATTTATTTCCTTGTGGGATATGTAGTGTGTCATATAATCCATGTAAGGTATAAAGAGGCTTTGTGTTTTGTTAGCTCCCAAAGGTTTACAAGGTCTCCAAGTAAGACCAAGCTACAGGGCTTGAGGCTTGAAGGATTGGAATATTTTACCTTCTTAGAACTGAATTAGGTGATATATGCAGTATAAAAATAAATGGTCTCTATGAATATGAAGCCTGTCTACTAGGGTCCTTCAGACACAAATGCATTCCTACTGAGGCCATAAAAAGAACACTTTATTAACACACGTTTGTGTCTTTTTCATCTATGTCATTTCTAATCATAGTTCTGTAGTACTTATATGTTCTTAAATAGTCAGTAAACCAGCAGTTAAAAGCCTAAGCTAAAAAGTGTAATTATTGTGAGGTAATATAAAAGTTGGGTACACTTTAACCCGAAATTTCCATTAATGCTGCCAAAAATGGGTTGCTCAATTTTTAATGAAATTTGACATCCTGCTCCACTTTAATGCACATTCATGTGTGTTAGAAAATATTTCATTGTGATGTGGCGATTTAGTTATAAGAGGTTTTGAATTGGATGTTGAAGTACCGGGGAAGTGGGATGTCTCCCTGGTGTTACATATAGTTACAAGAGTCACATATTGTTAGCACACCAAGTCAGTATGAAGCAAAATGGAAATTAGATGCTTTTGTGATGATGTTCCACTCAAAACAATTGCAAAAAAAACTAATAATACAACAATAACATGAAATAAACAGCTGGACTAGGTGTGGCATAGTCATAAAAGTCTAACATTTATGTATAGATCAAAATCCCCAAAGCTCATTAAACTATCAATAAGAATATTAATATAAATTAAACTTAATAACAAATATGTTTATTATACAGCTGATACACAATGCAAAAATTGAACCTACAATAAGGTCTGTAGAATGTCCGTCAGAAAACACTTGCATGATATAATACGATTAAGACCACATTTCATACAACCGGTTTATTTTGTATACAGGTAGAACATACAGAATATGAGCTTATTTAATCTGTAACAGTTCTAAACCATTGTCATTTGTTAGGGAATTAAACCATATTAGTAACACAGTGCTACTCTTCGCCTAAGTTAAAAAATAAGCAGCTGTAGTTGTTCAATTGCTCAAACAGCAGTATGTGGAAGGAACTAGGTAAAAGACAACCCTATTAACAGTATCTATATCTATAAAAGAAGAAATTTGTTTCTTTGATTGTTGGTGAATATCTTTGACTTACCCTGCACCGATTGGGATGAACCCAACGCAAGGTGGTCCAGTTGGATCCTGGCCAGGTTTAAGGGGGTTAAGATCCATGTTGGGCCTCCCGCTGGTATATGCTGAGCAGAACATTGACTCGGGGAGCCTGTTCTGACCCTTCCACTGGATGAATTTGGACAAAACTTTCACAGACTGGTAACATTGGATCCCAGAAGACATGCAAGGAGGTTGAGGTTCCTGTCAAACCTCCAATTAGTGTATGCGGGCCAGAATTTTGATGTGGGGAGCTTATTCTGAGCTTTCCACTGGATGGAATTGGATGAAAACTTTACAGACTAGTAACATTGGATTCCAAAACATCTACTAGGGGGTTGAGGTCCCGGTCAGACCTCACGTTGGTGTATGCTGGCCAGAACTTGACCCATGGAGCCTGTTCTTGGCCACCCACTGGATGAATTTGGATAACAGCATTTTTTTAAAATAATAAAGACACCATTATTAGGCTGATTTTCTATCACTGCTTATTGCAGTGATAGGAACCCATGTATCGCCATGATTTATTAATAGAATATCACTGTGGCAGCTGAGTGATGCTAGCCAGGAGCAGTGAGACTGTACTTAACACTTTGGAAATATACGCATGTACTAGCTATCAAGCCAGTTTGGGAATGTGCAGTGTCTGGAAACCCAGACTTGTGCATTCTGTTCTACTAAGTGAAAAAATATTTGGAAAAAAAATGTAAAAATAATAATACAATAATAAATATTAATATAATAATAAAATAATTAATATCATGGTAACATATTTTAAAAGAATTGCCAATTGAAATAATACATTATTTAAATACTAAAGCATCCTTTGTTGATTTTTTTCTGCTATCACTATCTTGAAATAGGGATTTGTGCTATTTAATAAGTAGAGATCCATATATTTTATTTCTAAATTATAACACTCCACACAGCTGTCCCAAGAAAGACCAAGCGCTATATTTACTAAACTGCAGGTTCAAAAAAGTGGAGATGTTGCCTATAGCTGCGGAATTAGTGGCGCTATATATAGCGGCTGATGATGATGATATAGCAACCAATCAGATTCTAGCTGTCATTTTGTAGAATGCAGTAAATAAATGAGAGCTAGAATCTAATTGGTTGCTATAGGCAACATCTCCACTTTTTTAAACCCATAGTTTAGTAAATATACCCCCAAGTCGTAATTTATTTTAAATGAATGCCAATATAAACATCAATAATCAATATTAGAAATGTACACTGTGTGGCCATGGATAAGGTCACTTATGTCATGGGACAGCTGCTAGGCTTTACTTGCATGAGCTTTAGCCAAACGTCACCACCATTTACTTCTTAGCTCCTAATTTCATAAATATGTCATCAGCTTAAAGATATGCCCTGCAGAAACACAGCCGAACATACCCTGTAAACAAACAGATTTGCAACTTTTGCTAAAGTCTTAGATCACAGAAGTATCTCCAAGGCGCTCTAATTAGACACTTGTATTTATCTAAGCAGCAGAATCCCTGCCAGGCCCTATTAACAACTGGAGTGTGCAAGCCATTTAGTGTGGAGTTGAGAATTGGCTCAGCTTCCTTCAATAAGCCCCACTGAGACTCAGTTCACCTGTTCATAGGAGTCTGTTAAAACTTGCTGTTCTTCATATCTATCTTTGACCTCATAGACTCCCTGTGACTGGCCAAACATGGATGGTAAGGATGATCTAAATGCTATTAAGTTAACCCTTTCCTTCAGTGAGACATTTATGTGGACAGAGTTGTTGCAGCCAGCACTGTGAATATTAAGCGAGTAATTACTTGTTAATTAAGAGCCTAACAAGCAGAGCAGATGGTTCTGAAGAATCCATCACAATCACTTTCTCCGGGGAGCCAGGAAAATTATGCACGGAAGGTTAGGGAGGAGATGTGAGGGAGCAGGAGGAGTGAAGCAAACTGAGGGCAAATAGATAGGAAGCAAAAACTGAGTACAGAGCACATTCAATCGCAGACAGGCCCCCGGGTTAAATAAACTACCTGACACAAGAATATTTGTCAAATGCTATCTGAGGCTTAGCTAATGGGCCTTTTATCTGTGCCGTGTAAAATTTCAAGCATTAAACCCATGAAAAGGTTTGTCCTTGTAAAATCACCAACTAATCATAAAAAAAGGTTACAAAATATTAAAAATGACTAAATGTGTTTTTAGTTGTAGTTTTTCTTTTAAAAAGTTAAATTACAGTCAATGGGATAACTTAATTATGGTTTCAAAACCTCATTTATAGTATTTGTTTAATTTAATCAATTTTACTGCAATTGGACAATAAGTTGGGAAAAATAACAAGTCATTGTGTATTAGGGAAATGTTACGCCGGTTGATATATACAAATATACAGGCAATATATTGTGATATGTGCTTCTATATAGCTAATGGTGCTAATGATAAGTTACTGACTATAGTTAGTGTGTTGGAAAAAAAACACCAATTGATATCCCAGTGTTTTACCAGGACACTTTTATAACTAATCACAGTGCTGAAGTTAGCGAAAGGAGTGGGGGGGAGACTGAAGACATGGGAAGTGGGTACAATGGAAAGAAAATACAAATATATTGTACTCCAATAGATTGTTATAATAGAGCTAATCTTAGTGTGTAAGACAAATTAGGCAAATGCTGTAAAACATTCAGTTTTACCATACATTACCCTCCAACCCAGTGATACTCAGCATCAGCCCTGGTCCTTATTTGGGCCCCTACAGGCAGGGCTGCCATCAGAAACTGTGGGGCCCAGTACCAATTAATCTAGCAGGGCCCCCCTCCCAATACATGGGCCCCGCCGCCCTATACATGGGCCAGGCACAGTTAATGTAACCCTCTCCCCCCCAAGCACAGTTAATGTCCCCTCTTCTATCCGTTACTCTCCTATAAAATGAACACTTAATAAACTTACCCTCTCCTCCACAATGCTGCAGCTCCCGGTCACTGATACACTGGGAGCACAGAGCGCCAGCCTATCGGTGCCTGGGAGGTGGAGCTGCAGCATCGCGGAATGAAGGGGCAGCACGGTCAGTCAGACCGAGAGGCCCGGACAGTCCAGGGAGTCCGGACAGACGGAGAGGTCTGTCTGGGCCCCCTAGTCTGTCCAGGCCCCTCACAACAGCACTGGCCGTACCCCCCTGATGGCGGCCCTGCCTACATGGCCCAGTACTAAGTAGCACAAGGCTACTCCTTGTACCCCTGGCCGATGGGTACATGGGTTAAAATGTTCAAATAAAGTGCAGCAGTGCATACTATCACTTGTAGTACCACATAAACAAGCTGCAACTACTTCAAGTTTTGCCCCCCTTATTATTCTAATAAAGTATTTGTCCCCCTTAGTGTTAAAATGAATGACTTGTGCCCCTTAAGTATTAAAATAAATACATTCTTCCCCACTAGTCAACAAAATAAAGAAATATTTAGTGCTCATTATTTATCATATTACCACATAATATTTTCTATAGTGAAGTGTCCCTAATAAATACTTAGCTGGAATATTTTTCTTGTCTTGAACTGACTTAATGCATAAGGGAAGAAAAAAAACCAAAAAACCTCATAGATGACGCATACTGCTCCCAAGGGGCTCCTGTTAGGAACCACAGGATTAACAGGTTATGTTGTAGTAATAAAACGTTATGAAGTTCATTGCAGAATCAAGAGCAGACAGGAAAAGCACAAGCTCTGAGGTACTGCAGGTATGCAGGGATGAGTAATTAGCCACAATGTAATGCATTAGTATAACATTAGTCTTTTGTTGCAACACAGATATAAACAGTATATGTGTAGAAATACTGGTACAGGTTTGCACAGTCTGAGGCAATGCAAGGATGTGAACAATATCTATGGAGATATGCTGGTACAGGAACCAGGAAACAAGTGTGCCCAACGCTATCACTGGCAATGAGCGCATGACAGGTGAGGGTTTAAATAATGGAGTTTTCCGATCAGATCACAGAGGATTACACAGCTGAAGTGCATAGTAGATCTGAGTATCCAGCAGGGTAGAATACTGATTTTAACCCTAACAACTCCCATCACCAAATGAGTTAATGTCCGGTAAGCTCACATGCTTAATAGAGGACTGTTCCTGGTTGGCTGCCTGTCTATTAAGTACCATTCAGTAGTACCAGGAGAGACCCAGTGCTACTTAGGATTGGGCTGGACATCTCTAGTTGCAGAGGACCGAACTTTTGTTTGGGTCCTCCCCTCTAGTGGACTGGGCGTGATGCTGAGTAGCATGGGCTTTTACAGAAGGAGAGTGCAGCAATCCCAGACAGCAGAAGCTAACTGGCTTACCTCTTTTTTTTTTTGGCAAAGCGCAGCATAATAGATTTCAGGCTTCTGGAAGTTTAAAAATCAACAAATAAATTTGCTGAAAAACCTTTGGTTTAACAAAGCCTTACTTTAATAAATTTACCCCTTAGAGGTGAGTTATTATGCACCCCTAGCCCAACTCCAAATCTCTCTGCACATTCTAAGTTTGAGCCCCCCCCCCTCCTGCAGTATAGCATTGCAGTGCCAAGGTACAAAATGTTACCTTCTAACTCTAAATTAGGCCCTAAATAGCTACTTTAGAGTGCATACTTGACCAGGGGTACTGTATATTCCACATACAAAATACTTGGACCACCTGACTTATTTTAATTGTCACTCCCGCTGAAAATTCCAACAGTAAAATTGTAGACACTATTTCATCCACCAAACTGTGACATCTTAAAATTATACTTATACATACATGAAAGTTTTGAACATTTTTGACTATATTATCTCTTTAAAATGTTTGCGCTAATAACATAACTACCAAATACATTTACATAATTTTCCACAAAGAAAATATTATAAGGATATTTATGAAAATGAAAAAAAAAAGGCTGAATGCTTACTATGGGTTACTCCATCTTTTATTCACAGTTAACGGTGGAATGGTTTTCACAACTGTCCCTCAATATTTGAACCTAAATTGCACAGGTGTTTCTTAGACTGCTGTTTAAAAACTTTGTAGTTTTAACATTCATTATGGTTCCGTATGGTGATTTGAAAAATATTCTAATAATGTAGGCAATTAAATTAATACAGCATGTTTAATTAATTATGCAATAATATCTAGTCTGCTGTTTCCTAGCTTTGTGTTATTGCACTCAGGAGACAGTGTGACATTGATATACAGGAACCTAATTGCTATTTCTTTTAATACAATGTTAATAATATGAGGACACATGACAGGCTGTAATTATTGAGAAAGTTGGAAGCATTGTGCTCTGCAAGTGCCATTTACTATATTTCTATCAGATATTCTTTTGTATGAATGTGTATTTTCACTGTGGTTTATAATATTTTTATTTAATCAGCAGTAAAAATGTGAGATGATAAATAGTATTGACTGTTATGAAGGCTCACAGTTGTCAAGGAAATGGCTGTATTTGTGATGTAGGACTTTAGTGTTTTGGACATATAGAAGTGGTTTAGTATTTATTTACTTAATCGTTTTATGTTTTTCCTGCGCTAGTCACCCTATAACACTTTCCATTCCAATGTAGAATATATTGTATGCACAGTCAACCAGTGGCTGACAGTTGACAGCATTGGCTCCTCATTTAATTTGATCCATGTTCATCCAGTGGTGGAGCTACCATTGGTGCAGCAAGTGCAGTGTAGTGGGGCCCATAGAGAAAATGGGGCCCGCTGCACAGGGAACTAGTGAGTTGTGGGCTCCGGTTCTCTCCTCCCTGCTGCCTAGCACCGGGGCCCACAGCTCGCTAGTTCCACCTCTGTGTTCATCATAATGTTGTTTAACTTTTTATAATACATCCTCTCTTCCAAAGGAATTTGATGTGGTGCTTTGTCAAAACAATAAATAAATAATGTAACTGTGGACTTATTTGTACTCCAAGGCTTTGCCTATATTATATTTTTAGGGTATTCTGTTTGGTACATAGGGTTTATGTCAGTTATTCAGATGCAAATATATTTTTGCTTCAAAATAATTTTTTGCCCAATGTCAGAAATATAGTTTGAATGACAAAAATGTAACTTCACTATATTGTGCTAGTCAGCACTGTCCTGAAGAGAGACTGTTCTCCTAACTCTCTTCATCTGTGTAATGATTGTCTCATCTGTATGTCTGATGCAGGTTCCCAGGACCTTTCATCCATACTATACTCTTTCCACTTTACCAAATATTGGAGCTGGCCTTTGTCTTTGTAGTCAAGATGTTCTCCACAATATACTCCGGATAACCCTTGACCTGAATAGGTAATGGAGCATTTGAAGGCTTTAGGAACAGATGGGCAGGTTTTTGCAGGGACACATTGAACACCGGGGATCTGATTTATTAAGGCACGTAAATGCCAATAAGTGCCGTATTTTGCATAAAATTGCTCTGTGCATGCCCAGAAACAAACCATAGGACAGAGAATGCAGCAACATCCAATTCATCTTTGAGTTCAAAGCACCCTTAGTGCAGCCTATAATGCCAGAGGTCGAAACAGGGAGGAGAATTGGCGTATGCAATGTACAGTAAAGGCATTCCAAACTCGAGCATACGCAGCAATGTTCGACACAAGCTTTGGGCATCTCAAAGGTACATGTTTTTCTGTTGTATCACTTGCACCAGCTACAGGTCTGGTGTAAGTACCAACTGCTAGTGATCACGGTAATGTATGCAAGCTAGAACATGTGTTTGTCATAGTGTGTGACAAAACGAGTTTGATAACACCCTAACCAGCCTGTCCTGCGTTTCTCACAAAAGGTGGATTATAGCTTGTAGTTTTTATAGTCCGTGCTTTTGTTCCCCAGCTCAACAGAGTACAACTGCAGTGTCTAATTACATGTGGAAAAGGGAACATTATAGCTTATCGTAAATATGTATATTGTTTATTGTATATTGTTGATGTGGATGTGGATGTGGGATCAGGTTGCAAGATACTGGTTAGGGGAAGGCTAATTGGTAGCCATTGTTGTCACAAGACTACTCCAGATGTTTGGTCTACAATCTGGCAGGAGAGTTTCTGTGGAAGTACAGCTCATCTCCACTCCCCTCTCCAACCCCCTAGTCCAGGACTCTCCAATGTTTAACAAGGAGAGACCCAGGGGTTTGCCCAAGAAGGGAGAAAGCACTGTGGAAATTTGACCTTAGATATAAGGAGCCAATCTAAGGGGGTGTTGTTCATTCTAGGATTTGATGGCTAGAAGCTCCAGGGTGGTCAAGTCTGAACAGCCTGGTGACTAACTCCTTAAGCTAATGGGGCAAGGGACAGATGATATGGTGAAGCTCCTGGCATTTATTTAATGTGTGTACATAATATTCAAGTGATTGTTTTTGTTACAATAAATGTACTGTTGTACTTTTCTAACTGCCTTTGCCAGAGTGACTAATAAGAACCTTAGAAGGTACTGGGTAGGCTTCTCTGGCCTAGGAAGGCACCCCTGGGTGGTCTGCCAGAGTGAAGTGGGTAGCATAGGGCCAGAAAAACCTGGTATCTTCACACAGTGTATTTTATTTATTTATTTATTTTATAAACTTCTAAAACTTCAGTGATCATTTTAAGATATGTGCAAAAACACAACTAAGAGCATTATTTTGCAGCCTGTATTTTACATCTACGTTCAGCTGCAAATTGCAAACGAGCCCTTGTATGTGCAAAGTGAGCAGAATTCTGCCACTACACCCCAAGCATATGTGACCTTTCCAAGAATATGGGCTTGTTGGCAGCTCTATTTCAGAAAGTTTCACTTGAGTCTTTTGGAATGTGACTGCAAAAATTGTTTGCTTAAATAGATGTTTGTCAGGTTACATTTCTGAATGAAAAATAATTTACTTTTCTCTTCCACTCCATGGTATTGATTTTTTCATAATGTTTTTGTTTCTTAACTGTTGCAAATCCGTGCACTTACATAATGTTGAGTCTTGTTGACCTTCTCTACACAGCTGCGGACAAATCTGCAGAGTAATCAGGAGACAATTAGTAACTTTCTAATCGATATTAGTTCTAAATACTCTTATGGTCTTTATTTATTTGTTATACTAATGACTTCTTATTGTGTATGTGTCCAAATATGCAGCCATCTACTGCTAAGAAGCAGTCTTCATTTTCATGTAGCAAAGAAAAGATAATACATGCAAACTGTTAGCTGTACACATGGATACAGATGGGTAGATAATCAGTTTAAAGAATATGACATTGGTGTACTGTACGTCTGACATGATTATATAAAGTGATCCTGTCATCAGACCTTAAAAAATGCTATTTTAAAAATCACTGTACACCCTTTTATATATCAGAGTTAGAAAGTAGTAGAAATATTATGCTCATCTTCCTCCCTTGTCATTTGGCAATAACCATTATACAATATATTTAAAGTGGACTTTTTATTATACCATTGAAGGTAAATTGTTCCCAATATTTAAAGTTAATTGCACAGTTTTGGTTTAGACATATTCGATAGCAAAGTGAAACCAGAGATGAAGGAATCTCCCAGGATGCAGTTGGGCAGTGCATTTGGCGAGCCGACCAGAATTTTGGGTTTTGTGTAAATTTACAAGTACAAACTTTAATGATATTTCATTAAAGTTTGGGATTTTATTATATTTTCATTTGTAAACAAGCCTACTATTATCATGTGCACACTGCTGATGGGATCTGGTTACCTGCTTATTTAAGCAATTCAGTCTTAAAGAGCAGCGTCTGGAAAAGGATTTTTTAACCCCTTTGCTGTAGATCTGTTGTTTTTCTGCACTTCAGTTTTTTAGGCCAGTTTTAAAATTTTTGATATAGATCAATTTTATTTAGTGTAAAATACGCTTTTCGTATTGCTCATGAGCATGAAATCTGCATATCCTTGTGTCTATATTAGTACAGAGAGGCTTTGTTTTTAGTAGTGGCTGCACCCCCAATATAATGCACTCATACACTGTAGTTCATTGATATATTTTAGTTTAGGAATTAACTACATTGTTCAATTCCATTTCACACTCTGACCAGTGAATATGCTCTGTAAGTAGACATAAAGTCCAAGTGACTGGCAAGAAAGCTCCTGCCACAACTTCTGCCATAGATCCTTATTTACAGATGCATGTACAACCATTAAACTGCATAGTGTGGATGTCACTCTTATCATGTTCCTCCTTCCAATGTTCATCTTAATATTACTGTATTCATTCTATAAATAACCACATGGACACAAAATTAAATTTGGCAAAAGGTCACAGTTTTATTTAGATATGAAATATACCATATATATGTTGGCGGCAAGAGCAGAGTAATCAGATAAAACTATTTGCAAAACCAAACAGTGTATGGCCTTCCGACATTATCCACTAGTGTCAGGATATAATCCTTTTGTAACGAGCCGCGGCGGTGCCTGAAGCCCTCAAGGGGGGGTACTGTAACGAGCCGCAGGGGCTTCAGCCACCGCAGCGACTCGCTTCTTCAGAGGCCCTCACGTCACTTCCGCCTTGTCCCGGCCGTTTCCTAAGGCAACGGTCAGGACGCTCTCTGGTCACTAGCGTCGCGTCCCGGCATCTAGGGCAGCTGGGCGCGTGCGCAAAGCAGTAATTACTGCTAGTTGTTTGTTTCTCTGCCCCCTTGCTCTCAGGGCAATTCCTATTGGGTCACATGAGTATTTAAGGCGGGAAGGGGCAAGCCCTCCCTCCCGGGTATAGTTCCTGCTTGCCTGCTTGACTTGCCTGCTGTGTTCCTGGTTTCTGTACCTTTGGATAGATTTCTTGTTGCCGACCTTTGCCTGATTCCTGACTTCGTTTGATTGCCTGTGCCCCTAGACCTCTTTGCCTGGACTCCTACGCTGCTGATTTGCCTGTGACTTCTGACCTCGGTTTGTGTACTGGATATTCTGTCTGCTGCCGGCCTCGACCTTTGCCTGGACCTCACTCTGCTTCTGCTCATATACTCTATCGCTGGGTTCTCCCCAGTCTGCGCACAATTCACGACCCTCAGCTGTCTGCGGCCAAGTCTGTCCCCACCACTAGGGGCTCCAGCGAAAACCAGACTGCTGAGTAGACTCCGGGTTTTGTGTTGCTGGCTGTTGGGGTTCCTAACACCTTTATGATTGGCTGGTGCTAAATTCTATCGTCTCAGTGACTACACCCCTTCTGGACTCGACAATGACGAGACAACACAAAGCAGGTCAAGGGGTCCCCCACACAAAAGGACCAAGAGTCAAGTTGCATCGAAGGGGACAGTGACGCGTGGCCAATCATCGGTAATGCCATATGTTTACTAGTCGCTGACTGCACTGATCTCCTGCCTACTGTGCCTCCTCTGTGACAGGGAAAGGAGATGTTAGGGACAACAATAAATAATACTTATGACAATAGCAGGGTGGAAGGGAGGTATTCAGTGCAGGAAACTAGAGACCCAGCATTCACTGGGGGGAATTTATATAGGGGAGCTTGGGACCCTCCCTGTGGATCCTATTGGCTGAGTATGCAGTTGACTTAACCCAAATGGGTAAGTGCATGACGAGACACACATACACATGATTTTAAGTGCATTTGGCTTAAGGCCCTTCTTGTCATAGTTACTAGAAAGTAAACTAAGAACCATTGTGAGACTGAGTCCTGTTCTTACATCCATCATTACACAGGGATATTCATGGAAGCAAATACATTTACAGTATTATGTGTTGTGTAATATACTGATGGTGTCAGGAGATCAAGGTTTACATGTGTGTTGCTGCAAGAGAAGTTTTGTTATGAATAGTATGGATACAATGAGCAGAGGATTTTGCATTCCATTGGCAATGGAAAGCACATTATAAAAGGATGGAGCAGTTGACAGCACAACCAGTATCAAAAACTGGCATAAAGGTCATTAGGACACTCTGTACTGATATACAAAAGATTAAAAAATAAAACATAAACACAGACATGGAATTACACATTAAAACCAAGGGGGGCATGGGGAGCATCCAAATCCCATATAGTCACCTTGGAGTACCCTGTGGATACAGCTGTAAATGTATCAGGAAAAGGTGCTGACGGGAATGAGTATATCAGCAAACTTTACCTTTTCTGTTCATCAGAGTTTTGCAGGTGACGTATTCGTTTTTGAAGGTTGGATTGAAATAACAATTTTGGGAACAGAACCATGGTAATCCATACTTATTATATACATACCAAAAAAAAAGGGAATTGGATGTTCCTAATTTATCCTCACAAGTACTGACTGAGATGCATCTCTGCTTTAGAAGAGGGTATTCTTTTGCATTAAACATACATTGTTAATCTCTGACTTTTATTAGCAGACTTAAATATTTCCTTCATAATTCAGAAATGTGTGTAACCCTACCCTTCTAAAATGCAGCCTCAATATTATCACCATTGTCAGTGGTAATGTGGTCTATATTTAAAGAACTGTGACTTAGCCTCCCTACAATTGTTGCCTTCGTATGTAGCTCTAGAATAAACTTGGGAAATCTTAAGGTGACATGGCATCATTGATTCTGTGAGACATTTTATTTGTGAAAGTCCAGGAGCGAGTAGGAGGATGAGGTATCATAGGCAAGAAAGATAACTTTGGGACACATGTGAGCTGCCTTCTTATTGGGCACTGCTATTTCTCACCTGTTCCTTATATTGTTGATTCTGAATGTTCTGAACTGGGACTGAACAACATGAGCTGTAAAAGCCACACCCACCTCTAATTTACATATAGAATTTATTATTATTATTATTTTAATGTATTTTAAATTCTTACATATGACACCTGTGTGTGCTTTTTGTTTGTTTGTTTGTCTTTAAAGATCACTAATGCTCTTTAATCGATTTTCAATCTTTATTTGACAGCTGCCTCTTATTCCATTTGACATTTTATTAGTTTAATGTAACAACAAAAAGAACAGAGGAAAAGAAAACATGTTTAGATGGGGTACTCAGTGATGATTGTAAGGTAAACTAATATTAAAACATTATCATTATTAATTCTATTAAAATATTTATACATAGAATGTTCCAAAAATTGATCAGAGTATTGCTAGTAGCGAAATTTTAAAATAAAGTGGTGAAAAAGATAGAATTAAAAAAAATATTTACCATAAAATGGCAGCTATGCCGCCACGCCAAGCTGTGTTTGTTATGTAGTAAATATGTACTTTGTATCTACATCAATGTGTTACTACGTGGTAATCATATATTAAAGTCCTTAAGCTGTAATCAATATAATAACTTTAATAAACATATACTAACCACCTATTGCGTCTGGTATTGGTGCCTTATTTATTTTAACATTTAACTATTATCTTATTACCGATGGTGATATTACAGAGGGTACTGACTGAGGGTCACTGAGAGGTTATGGAAGACACAATATATAACGCTGATTATATTTGGTGTATGAGATCACCTGCATGTATTAATGACAGGTTCTCTCTTTAACTTGACTAAATAGCTACAGAGACAGTTTATAAGTTAGCGCTACAGAGGATCGGAGCCTATGATAAGCTGTAGCCCTCCTCTATCTTTCAGCAATTTGTCCCCATGAAAGCATCTATTACAATTGTTCACAGCATCAGGCTATCTAATTCAAACACAACGAGGCGAACACTGACGTGCTTTTCGTATACTCGCTTTTAATTAGTTTAGTCTTGGACATGTATTAGTCACTCTCACTGGAATCTATCAATTGAGATGCAAAAAAATAACAGTGGCTTGTATTATTAAGGTCAGTCCCAGAATTTTACTCATGCTGCTTTTTTGCATGCAGTTCCGATTTCACGGGTACAGACATTATGTCAATAACAATTTTTGGTGCTGCGTCATTATACTATGTAAGCTAAGAAAAAATATATGAAATACAATTACTTGAGTAAGTAAGGTTAAAAGTGAGAAATATTACAGGAAAATTTTACTTTACATCGTCATCATATCAGACGGAAGCTTGAAATTATAAGTTTATGAAAAGAATTATAAAGTATGAGTAGGGAGAGAACCTATACAAATCAATTCAATGTATGCCACGCTTCTGACCTCAAACACGAGACAGTGTACATACACATAAATTTGTTTTTCTACTATCTAAATTTTATATAGACCCAATTGGTGTTTTGTCCACAATTCTCCATAAGAGATCCCAACCCAATACCAATTCATTGTTAAAAAGCAAACAAACCTACTATTTAACATTAGTATACATAAATTGGATATTACAAGTCTAAATAATTTACCTGAAATAACTCAAGGGTATATTCTTAACTATAGCTTTCCAGCATGGTATCTGACACATCCCAGTTCTTTAATAATCTTGCATTTGCTTAGGAGGGCAGTGCTTCTCTATCTTGCATCATTCTTGGGCAAGCGAAAGTGAGAGACTCAGTTGCTGACTTGTTGGCTCATAAACTGCGTAGTGTTGATGTCCATATTTTCATGCACCCAACCTCCTTCTAATGTTCATCTTATTACTATAGTCATAGTATAAATAGCCACACAGACAGCAGTTTACATTTGGGAAAAGGTCACAGTTTATTTAGGTATAAAATATATCTATAAAAATGGGTGCTGGTAAGAGGAGTCAGCAAAACTATTTGCAAAATCAAACAGTGTAAGGTCAAGCCATTTCACCACTGGTCCCAGCATATAATCTTTTACAATTGGCCGGTGCTAAATTCTGGCAACAGAGTGACTACACTCCTTCTGCACTTGACAATGACGTTCCCGCACAAAGCAGGTCAAGATTTCCTCCACACAAAAGGGCCAGGTGTCTGGTTGCTTCGAAAGGGGCAGTGATCCCTGGCACTGTATACTTACTCGTCGCTGACTGCATTGCTCTCTTGCCTACTGTGCCTCTTCTGTGACAGGGAAAGAAAAGTTAGTGCAAACATTAATGCAACACAGTCATGAAAATAGCAGGATGTGAGGGAGGTATTTGGGGCAACAAAAACAAGAGACCCAGCATCCACTGGGGTGGATTTTTATAGGGACTCTTGGAACCCTCCCTGTGGATCTTATTGGCTGGGTATGCAAGTGACTTAATTCCAAATGGGTAAGTGCTTGACAGGACACTCGCACATAATGTGCATTTGGCCTATGGCCTCTCTTGTCATAGTTATCAAACAATGATCTGTACAGATTAGTGGATAAACACAGAAGTACAGTAAGGTGCGTAGTGTTGGCAGAGCAGGTGGAGCCGTTGCTCTTTTTGTGTCTGTCTCCCTTTAGCCCCATTTTTACATCGATCTCCCCCACTGTTTTCTCTCATTTTCTCCCACCATCCACTTTTCCCCTGTGCCCCTCATAACCCACTTTTCACCTTGCTCTTTACCATCTCTTGTGATGTTTTTTTATACTGAGAACTATCAGACATGTAATTGCATAACATAATTACTTTGAATTGCAACGCAAGCACCCACATGGATCACATCAGCATTGCTCTCAAAAAGCTACAGAGGATTAACAGACAGGCCAAAATACAAGCAGCAAGGTTGTGGGCCTTCAACCAATGGCACTTTACTTCATCGGTACTCTTCAGTAATGTTCAGTGACTGTTTGCTTTGCCAGAGGGCAAGCAAGATTTTGTCTTTCCAAAATAGCTGGAGAACCACAAGTTATACGGTCATACAGCCAGACAAATGATAGACTTAAAGTTGAACTTCCACTATATTCATGGTACCTAAAACCACCGTAGAAGATGGGCCACTGGTCATGCACTATAGACCAATACTTCGCGTTCACCCCCAAAGCTAAAATTTGACACTCAGTGCCTGGAGCAGGGACCAGACCATGCACCATAATTACCTAAATGCTGCCTTGCATGCTTCCATATCCTCTGTGGGCTGACCACAACCCAGATCTCTTCTCTCTATAGTGATGTTGTAGCAAGCATATCTGATATGTCAGAAAATTTTTAGGCACTAGTATTTAGTATGATAGGTGATGGGTGTTTTAAAAAGATATTTAAGACTTTAAAAATAAATAATATACATTTTATGTTATTTTATATAAGCAAACTGGCTATATGACATTTTAAAGGTTAATGTTGTCCAAAAAACATTATAAAACACAATGCTGAGAAATGTCATTTTTTAAGGACATCCTTTACAAATTAATTAGCTTGCCACGAAACACTGAAAAGCGTTGGGTTATACAATTTGCCAAAACATTTTGCTCATGTCTAGCTCCACTGTTTAAATTACTTTTTCAGGCAAATTGGACAAAGTAGTAGAATCTCAGGTCTGACGTAATAGTTGAACCCAGATGAGAGTATAGTATTGGGCTGGGCTACTGTGGTAGGTAGTGTTAATGTGCTGCAGGCACAGGCTACTTTACCTAGTATATCTAGAAGAACGTTATACTTATCTGTCCACAGCCGTGAATTGCTGCTTGACGTAAGTTGCCGTGGTCTTATATGTTTGTAGTTGCAAGGCACCTCTTATCGTAGGTTGCTGTTGTCCAGTTGTTCAGGGGTTGAGGTCCATAGATGTTGATTATGGAATTACAGTTGTGACCAGCAGAAGGTAAATGGGTGGAGGTAGGCGGTTCCTTCTGTAGAAAGCTAGAAGTTGCAAGAGGTTATAGTGTATTAGAATGGGCATAATTAGGGTTTTAAATATGGTACAAACAACTCAAGTGAAGATATGTTTGGATGTTTCTACACTGCACCAGAAAGGTGCAGTGTAGAGGGTGGTGTTTTGTATATTGCTAGGTGTAGAGGTGGAAAAGGTAGGGTGAAAGGGGTAGGGTGTGAGTGAACAGGCTAGGATTGGAAAGGTAAGAGTGGGGAGGATATGGAGTCAGGAAAGCAGGAGGGTGGGATGGAACAGGAGATTGTGTGAGAGGGGGAGGTGTTGGGGATATGTGCAGTAGATTTGCATGTGAAAAAGGTAGATGTGCAGTAGAATTTGTAGAATAGATTTTGGGATTGCAGCAAGGGGTGTGCAGTAAGCAACAACTATGTATAGGTGTAAAAATAAGTACGTAAAACAGTATCAGTAGAGAAATAAAACATTAGAGAAAACTATATAAATAGAAAATGGAGAGATAAAAAGATTAAAATAAATATTAGTGTGTAGTGGCATTAGAATAAAGATAGTGGACTAGCTTCTACCATAGCAGCTCATGAAGCTACGTTGGGACCTGTAGGTGAAAGGTGGTCTGGTGATGCTAATCTATGAGCTACAAAGGCCCCTGCCTTGCTCCTGCACTGCTGTTATGAGAACATGCTTTATTGCACGAGTCCCGTGTGCATGCTCAGAAGAGCAGAGCAGAGGCCTCCAGAGGTGGTGTCCCACACAGGTCTGGCAATTGATTGTTTTGCCCCTTGGACCTTGCCAGACATCATATTGTTCTTGTGGACATTTAAACATATTATTTAGACTCTAGGTGAGGCCTCGGTACTCCTCTGTCTTATGCATTCATAGCATGTATACTATCATTGTAGTTTCCAGGAGCTTTATTGGTCCACAGAAAAATGGCTTGTAAAGTAGTCCCAGCAATGGCAGGAGGTTGTGTGTATTTTCTCATGGTTCCAATGTAGTGAGCTTGTGCTTCTGCAAATCTGGACACACAAGTGATATTTATGCAGGTAAATTTTGGATTATTTACATTTGATTTGCCTTATATGTGGGTGGCAAATAATTAGCAATCCCAATTAAAATCTGGTTAGGGTCAACCACATTTCACGTAATAATGGGATCTGATTCAGCTGAGCCAACAATCACTGATCCTGTCTTAATGAATGAATCCACCAATTACCACAGTGCATTTGTGCAGCACGAGACTCCAAGGGGTATATTTATTAAACTGCGGGTTTGAAAAAGTCGAGATGTTGTCTATAGCAACCAATCAGATTGTAGCTGTCATGTTGTGGAATGTACTAAATAAATGAGAACTGGAATCTGATTGGTTGATATAGGCAACATCTACACTTTTTAAAATTCGCAATTTGGTAAGTATACCCCCAAGTCTGTGAGTCACACCCTGCCTAGTCATACAAGTCCCAACCTGCTGCAGAGGAGTAAAAAAATAACACAATGGGCATATTTAGTTATGTATAATAACGTTAGTTATATTTGTAGCTTAGAAAATGATAAACAGTGCTATGTATTAATCTTAATTAAAATTGTGGTTTTATTTCCTATTTGAAGATGTCTCTATTTTTAGCATTGAACAATTGTTAATTTCCTCTTCTCTTGTTATTAATGTCGGAATCATTTCTCACTATCTCTTCTTACAGGATGGATAATAGTTATGTATAAATCTAATAGTTATGTATAAATGCAGTGTTCTTGCTCCTCATATTGTATTAATTAAGAAACGTTTATGGCAAACACTTAGAATACAATACAATTGCATTATGATCACAAACAGCGGTCGGGTCTTTACTGTGGGTAAAGGGAGTTATCTATTATTGTCAACCCCATCTCAGTCACAACGGATGTTTGCTTTAGTCGCTGATTGACGACTGTCATTACCATTTATCAGAAAATTATCTATGTGGAATCTGAGCGATACTGGCCCGTTACTGTAAGAGATATCGTACTGCTTTGTCAGGTCATTCTCTATTGATGTGCGCATCAAATAAAGTTTAAAAATATTTAATACATCTTAAAAAATTAAAACATTTGCAGATTTTTTTTTTTTAATGCTTTTGGTCTGTTATCGCCATTGTAAGATGGCAAAATCAGAACAGGTATTCCCTCACATACTTGATAATTAGGCACAAGCCTAAAAATAATAATAAGCCCTAGACCTGCCATAGAACTGTGAGCCCTTTCAGAAATATGCCCCTACATCTAAGTACACATTATGTGAATCGCCTTTCTTGCAATTTAATTAAGTAGAATAATGTTCTATAAGAAGTATTGGAATGTATGTTGTGAAAATGTATTTATTTATTTATTAATATACATTTATTTATTAAGTTGGATTTTTATAATATCTAGTAATTGTATATATTTGATTTATTACTTGTTATTATTAGTAATCTACATTTGGCTTTATTTTGTTGTGAAATATTTTTGTGCTGGTAATTTTGCCTATTTTAATAATTGCCTTATAGCGTGGTGGTCGTGTAATACTAGCTGTGAGGTTAAAGCAATATGTAGGTAATTAGTGCCAGGTAAGGAGAATTGGTTATTTGTTCTGTATGTCTATACTTTAAGAGGTTGTATTACTCTTAAATGTTGTTTTTCATGTTAATTTGGCAAAGTAAACTTTTCTTTAGTTTTACTGCTACCCCCTGTGTTGTGGTAATAAGTTAAACTACAGTACTAAGTTCATTAACTGCCTCTTTATTTAGTCTGCCTATATTTCCCTTTATGCAACAGAATATACTGAAAATCTTAACAGAACACAATTTTTTCATGTGTTTTCATACTGCTCAAAGGTCTTCATGTAGTTTTGTGCGAAAATTATTAAGTAAAATCTAACAAACACATCATAGTTACCTACTCTCCCGGAATGTCCAGGAGACTCACAAATTTTTGAGAGGTCACCTGGATTCCCTGGAGAGCAACGTACCACATCCTGCCGCTTCATGGTGAAGTGGTGGGGGTGGGGCTAATCGCGTCATCTCGGCCACGTAAACTGCTATAATAGGCCGAAATTGGTATTGTATGGCAGAAGAGCGAGGCCTGATGACACGATTAGCGTGGCCACCCCCCAAAGACACGGCCAACTTTGGAGATCTCCTGGAGGGGCAGAGCTGGATTAACATATTGGTCTTTCTGGGCTATAGCCCAGGGGCCTCTGGCAGCCCGGGGGCCCTAACAAAGATTTTTACTTAATGCCAACAATCGGGTCCCATTCATTCAAGTTAGGCAGGCGCAGTTAACAGCAAATCTGATGTGGTTAGCTGTCCTGCTGTCAGTGTGGGCATGGTGCGCACTGCTTAGTGAAGAGGTCTTGTGAGACCATGACATAGACTCACGAGATCTCATCACTGATCGGCACGCTGCGCACCATGCCCACACTAACAGCAGGGCAAGAAGAAAGAAGAGGTGTCGCTCAGAGCCTGAAGCCTGCAGTGAAGAGGACCAGGTAAGTTTCTATGTATGAGGGGAGCGAAGGTGATACACTGGAGCTGAGGGGTGCCTTCACAAATTACTCCGGGCCTCTTAGCCCAGGGGCCTACATTGACTTAATCTGGCCCAACAGTGGGGTGATCTCCAAAGTTGGCAAGTATGAAATACATATACAAACCAACAGATGCACAGGGCCAAATGCAGGATTTCAAAAGGGGAGTAAACATGCCAAAAAGCCATAGTGGGCATGATCATCATGCAAGATGCATTTGTAAGGTGCATGCAGCACCACTTTCATGAGCAGAGCAGTGCGCAGTGGGTCATACCTCCCATTTGTCCCTACAGTCAGAACAAAGTACTGATTGAGCAGGGAAGTCACTCAAAATCAGGATTACCACACCAGAATCAGGACAGTTGGCAGACTGAAATCCCCCCTGCGTGTCTGCTTATCAGAAATAGCAATGCTTCTTGTGAAATAGCAATGCTCCATGTGAAATAGCAATGTCGATCTTCTGATTGGACAATTTATTTTCTTAAAAGCCAAATATGTTCTCAAGACATGCAAATTTCTCCCATCAGTGCTCAGAGGATGAAATCCGAAGCAAATACATGATTTTTGCATGAATGTGCCTACAATATGGTTTACATGACAAATGAAAACATTCCAACTAATTCAGACAAACAAGCAGGTTATACAGATAGGCCGTAGAAACATCTGTAACACAAAAGGTGGTCAGTAAGGTATATTTTTCTATTTTTCTCCCTTAAATGTCAAACTCCAGTTGTTAGCCTCATCATTTGTTTTTAGTAGAATACTTTGGCGTGTGAATATATATATATATATATATATATATATATATATATATATATATATTATAGATGCTCAGGCTCGGTTGTCCAAGGACCGAACACACCAGAACTTAGCAGTCCCGAGTACCGAGGTGAGCTGGCTCGGTACTTTTGTGCGCCCTCGGACTTGAAAACGAGGCAAAATGTCATTGTTACGTCATCGGATCTCACGAGTTTTGGATTCTTTAAGTACCGCCCTCCTCGGTGATCCAGCGCCATTTTACAAAAGGACACAGAAAAGGTAGCACGGTTCTTGGCATTCTCTAGTGCAGTTGGGTAGAGTCATAAGTAGAAAAGAAAGAGGAGGGGTAGCAGTGTTCTTCAAAGTCTCCAGTGACATTCAGGAGAGCTCCATTGCTCCATTACTAATTGTCATTGCTGAAATAGAAACAATAGGGCTGGCAGTCTTGGTCTAAATCTGCAGTCAGATTGTACTGTGTTATATAGGTAACATAAAAACAGGAGAGCTCCATTGCTCCATTGCTAATTGTCTTTGCTGAAATAGAAATAATAGGGCTGGCAGGCTTGATCTAAATCTGCAGTCAAATTGTACGGTTGTCAGGAATATGCATTGCCCCTTGCATTGCATGCTGCTTTGCCAGCTCCTGCCTTTTGGATTTTACTATTTGTTATATATATATATATATATATATATATATATATATATATATATATTGTGGTAGTACCTCTATTCATCGGAGGTGCTGCTACTGTGCTTTCTTTGTTGTACTAGGGGTTAACCTTCTCATTTATTGTCCCTTGCACCTGGGTGTGTCCCTACTTATACCAGTCACTCCCACGATACATTGCTTGTTAATTGTTGTCCCATGCAGTTGTTGCTTTTCCATGCTTCTAAGCTTCTGGTTTACCTGCTGCCTGGGATCTCTTCATTTCACCTGCTTACCTGCATCAGCTGTATACCTGGTAATACCTACTGCAGTTCCCTGCTATGCTGATTACTACTCAATCTGGCTTGTACTTCCCAATAAACATCATGTGTTTCATCATATTCTTGGCTCTTTAGCTGTATTTCTGCATAGAAGCGTGACAGTATAACCAGCCCAAAAAAACAGCTTAGGAGTCGTATGGAAGATTTCTATTCCTGGACCTTTTACTGCAATTACTTTCCATTTGTTTTTGCAACAGACTTTACAATTGGACATATTTCTGCTACGCTCTCAGCTTGCTAAATTTTCTGTCATTCTTATGGACCCACTCAGGAGACTGTCAGATTCTGTCTCTCCTAATTCAGAAGCTGCTGATTTGTCTCAACAAACCTTCTCTGCTGCTGAATCTGTGCAAACAGCACCTCTTAATTGTGCTTCTACAAATTTGCAGCTTACTAAGAACTATGGTGTAATAAATTCCCGGTTCACAGGTGGTCCACATCCCCATCTGACCAAAGAGGAGTGGCGGCGCAGAATAACTAACAAATTGTGTCTCTACTGTGCCAGTAATGAACACTTCTTACAAAACTGTCCTCTCTGCAGACCAAGACAGCCTACTGAACCATCTTCTGTTGTTTCCTCTCCGCATCAACTGTCATCATCTGCCTCCAGCTCCAAGGTGCCATCATCTGCCTCCAGCTCCGAGGTACCATCATCTGCCTCCAGCTACGAGGTGCCATCATCTGCCTCCAGCTCCGAGGTACCATCATCTGCCTCCAGCTACGAGGTGCCATCATCTGCCTCCAGCTCCGAGGTGTCATCCTCTGCCTTCAGCTCAGAGTCTCCTGCCACTGTGTCCAGTTCTTAGTCTTCTGCCACTGTGTCTGGTTCTGAGTCTCCTGCCACTGTGTCCGGTCCTAAGTCTCCTGCCACTGTTTTCACCAACTCCTGCAGTGCCATCTTGTGGGTCACCTGTGCTTTCAGCAACACTACCCAGCACAACAGTCCTAGAGCCTTTGTGCTCCTCCCAGTTGGCTCAGGCTCCTATTCTGAGAAAATCCCGAAAAAAGGGAGGACGTAAGAAGATAGGAGGTTCTGCAGTACTTCAGCTTGGCTCTGGCATGACTTCTTTCGCCTTCCTGCCCATGGACTAGGACCTTTCTGCAGGTCCCGCCATTGTGGACTATGATTCCGATGAATTTTGACATTTTTGGTAATCGGGCGTCTGGAATCCGCCCTAAGTACTGTCAGGATCCGCCTGCAAGACTTTTGCATTGAATGCTGCTTTGTCTGGCAGCTCCTGCCTTTTTAACTTTATTATTTGTTATATATATATATATATATATATATATATAAATATATATATTGTGGCAGTACCTCTATTCACCAGAGGTGCTGCTAAACTCCATAGACTGCAACAAGGAAGACGCTCTGTGGCTGAGTATACCGCCGAATTCTGATGCTTGGTTGCAGACACCACATAGAATGATTCTGCAAAAAAAGTCAGTTCCGTGAGGGCCTTTCTGAGCAAGTAAAGGATGAACTGGCCAGAGTAGACACCCCTGATGTTCTGGATGATTTTATCCAACTGTGCATTCGGATTGATCATATGACTAAGTGAGAGAAAAAATGAAAGATTAAGAGTGTTTGGTGTGGGCAGTAATTTGCATCAGTTCAATAGACCTACAGTGTTCAAAGCTGCACCATCAGACAATCCTAGCGTCTCACCCGAACCAATGCAAATTGATATAAATAGGAAACCACTCAGTTTTAATGAGAAACAGAGACGTCAGGATGAGAATCTTTGTTTATATTGTGGTGCTCTAGGACATTATGCAGTCGCTTGCCCAAATAAGAGTCACCTGACGATCGCTATGACTGACTTTAAGCAAATGGATTCCGAGGAGTCTAGTCAATCCTTTTCCATCTCGCAATCACTAAATCCCTTGACTCATGAAAATGGAGATCCTTTGACGCAACAATCAAATTTTGTTCTCCCAATAACGCTTTCATTCTGGTCTCTTGTACTTTGCAGTCTGGCTATGCTTGACTCGGGTGCTGGTGGCAATTTCATGGATATCACCTTTGCACGGGAAAACTGCATTGAATCAAAGAGTAAATAAGCTCCTGTAAACTTTGAGACTGTAGATGGATCCCCTTTGTCTTCTGGGCCAGTAACTCACAAAACAATCCAAATACAAATGACTATTGAACCAGGGCATCAGGAGGCTTTAACCTTCCATTTGATTGCTTCACCTAAATTTCCCATAATATTGGGAATCCCTTGGCTGTCTACCCATAATCCTTCTGTCAACTGGGATACTCACACTTTATCCTTTCCTTCTGAGCACTGCAAACTAAACTGCCTATCTAGAGCTGTGGTGTCTGTAGACCAGCAGGTCACCGAACTACCTTCTAAAGATTTGAAATTGCCTCCACAATACAGTTAATTTTCAGATGTCTGTGATAAAAAGAATGCAGATATATTACCTCCTCATCACCCTTATGACTGTCCTATTGAGCTGTTACCAGGATCATCCATACCTTTTGGGCGACTTTATTCTCTATCCGAACCAGAGTTAAAATTCCTTCGGGAATTTCTGGATGAAAACTCAAACAAAGGCTTCGTTCGCCATTCTACTTCTCCTGCTGGTGCTGCCTTAATCTTCATTGAAAAGAAAGATTCTACCTTACGCCCCTGTATTGATTATAGGGAACTCAATAAGATTACAGTCAAAAATCGATATCCACTCCCCTTCATTCCTGAATTGTTGGAGGGGCTACACAAGGCAAAGCTCTTTACAAAGCTTGATTTGCGTAGGGGATAAAATCTTGTTCGTATTCGACCCGGGGATAAGTGAAAAACCGCCTTCAGGACAAGGTATGGACATTTTGAGTCTTTGGTCACGCCTTTTGGCTTATGTAATGCCCCTGCAACCTTTCAGCATTTCATCAACGATGTCTTAAGAGACTTATTAGATCAATTTGTTGTTGCCTATCTGGATGACATTCTTATATTCTCCGATAATCTGGAGGAACATCGCAAACATGTCTGTACTGTATTCAAAAGACTTCGGAGGAACCAATTGTACATCAAATTGGAAAAGTGTGAATTTGAACAAGCCAAGATTCAATTCTTAGGATACATAATTTCCCCTGATGGTCTGAGCATGGATCCCAGTAAGATTAATGCAGTCATTAACTGGCCTGTACCTAAGAACGAAAAGCAAGTACAACAGTTTATTGGTTTTGCCAATTTCTACCGGAAATTCATAAAGAACTTTTCTGGAATCGTTTCTCCTATTACGCAACTTACAAAGAAGGGCATTCCTTTTGAATGGTGACCTGCAGCTCAAGAAGCCTTTACAGAACTTAAGACTCTTTTCACATCAGCACCAATCCTGATACATTCAAATCCTGAATTACCCTTTATTGTCAAAGTTGATGCCTCTGATTCTACACTGGGAGCAATTCTTTCCCAACATGTCGGTGAGAAGATGTTGTTGCATCCTTGTTCTTATTTTTGTCGCCAGATGACATCAGCTGAGAAAAACTATGATATTGGAAACAAGGAACTACTGGCCATTAAGTGTGCTTTTTCAGAATGGAGACACCTTCTTGAGTGTTCTATTCACCCCGTGACAGTTCTTACTGATCACAGAAATCTTGCATTTTTACGCACTGCTAAACAAATTGTCTCCTAGACAGGCTAGATGGACTTTATACTTCTCTCGCTTTAACTTTATAATTTCTTACCGACCGGGATCAAGAAATGGCAAAGCAGATGCACTCTCAAGAATGTTCTCCGAGCCTCATCTAGAAGAAAATTCTGAAAAGACTATTCTAGCTGAGCACAACTTCTTAGGGGCAACTGTTTCAACAGATTTACTCTCTCTTTTGAAGAAAGGTTATGACGCTGATCCTTTCCTCAGAAGTCCTTCCACAGATGTTAATTTAACTTTTCATAATCTGGAATCAGCTTTATCGCCTTTATGTATCCGAGTCAGTACAAGTTGAAGTATTGAAATTGGTCAATGACTCCAAAGCCGCTGGACATTTAGGAGTATGCAGAACTCAAGAATTGTTGGCACGTTCCTTTTGGTGGCCAAATTATAAAAGTAATGTTAAAAATATGTTTTCTCATGTCTGACATGTGCCCGAAACAAGTCTCCTCGCACCTCACCACTAGGTTTGCTACAACCTCCTCCCATTCCATTTCGTCCCTGGAGCTCTATCTCTATGGATTTCATAGTTGATCTACCTCCTTTGAAAGGGATGACCACAATTCTTGTGCTAGTGGACCGTCTAACTAAGATGGCTCATTTTATCCCTGTTAAAGGAGTACCCACTGCTGAAAAGACTGCAGAGCTTTTGATTCAGGAAATATTGAGGCTTCATGGCATCCCTGATGACATAGTCTTGGATCGAGGTGTTCAGCTCACTTCTAAGCTCTAGAAGAGCTTTTGCACTGCCCTGGGAATAAAGCTGAATCTGTCCTCGGCTTTTCACCCACAGTCTAATGGACAGACTGAAAGGACTAATCAGACACTTGAACAATATTTAAGATGTTTTATTAGCTACCTTCAAGATGATTGGATGAATTTTCTACTGACTGCTGAATTTTCTTACAATAACTCTGAACATGGTTCAATTTCCCAGACGCCTTTCTTTGCCAACTGTGAACTCCATCCAACGTTCATTCCAAATCTTCCGGTTTCCACATTAATTCGAACAGTGACTGATAGAATCACAAATTTACAAGAAGGTCAAAAGAAGCTTATTGTAAATTTGACAGAAGCCCAGGAACGTTTCAAGCAAGCTGCCAACAGACACTGTAGAGATGGACCCAATTTTCTTATTGGAGACAAAGTCTGACTACCCACTAAGAACATTAAACAGCGGATGCCCTCACCAAAATTGGGTCAAAAGTTTATTTGGCCATTTAAAATCCTATCCCAGATTGATCAAGTTGCATTCCGCTTAGAACTTCCGACCTCTATGAAGATACATCCGGTATTCTGTGTCCCTCTGCTTAAGCCATTTCAAGACAACCCCTTCCCTGGCCATATTTCAGCCCCACCACCACCAGTCATGGTGGAAGGCAAAGAGGAATTTGTTGTTGAAGAAATCCAGGACTCCAGAATCAGCAGAAATAGGCTGCAGTACTTGGTGAAATGGAGGGGATATGGTCCGGAAGAAAATTTGTGGGAACCTGCAAAAAATGTCCATGCCTCCAGATTAACCAGACTGTTTCACCAGAGACATCCTATCAAACCGGCTCCTGAGATGTCCAGAGGACATACTGGAAGGAGGGGAGTACTGTCAGGATTCGAACCCAGTGCTTCTGCCTCTGTGGACTCCTGCTCTAGTAACTGAGCTATTCTGGCTGCTGGACAGTTCCTTGCCATTATTCTGTGTTCCAGATCAGTTCCTGTGATCTCCTGATGTTCAAACATACCTTAGCTCCACCCCTTGACTTCCTATAAAAGCCTGGCCAGTTCTTGTCACCAGTGCCTGATGATTGTGCTCTGTGCCTGTGATCTAGCTCCTGCTGCTGTTCCTGATTACCAGCATCTACTGCTCGTGTACCGACCTCGGCTTCCCTCCACTTCACCTCTGCTTCAACCTTTGGACCTCTTCGCCTCTCTGTGTACCAATCCCGGCTTGTTTGACCTTTCTTACCATCTCACCTCCTGTTAGCCAGCCTTCCTCCCTGCCACTGGGCTCCTATCCTGTCTCCGGACCGTGACAGCTAGAGAAATTGAAGGATGAAATTAAACTAAGCAAATCTGCTAACTATACTATAATTGTAGATCTAGGACTTAATTCACTTTACCAGGATCCAAGAGCTATCAACATCTTGTAATGATGTGTCCTCGTTCAGTTTCTCTGGCAACTGCTTCTCGGAAAAAAATTAGCTTACCCAAGACACCCAGTGGAGATGCAGATGAGTCAGCACAACATTTTGACAGTTGCTCTGCTCTAAAAGAATTGCCCAAAAATCGTGACCGCTCTGCCATAAAATGAACTACAAATTCCATGAGGAAGGCCATTATCGGCAATTTCATCAAAGTACACAGACTTCTGTGATGGTGGATTCCAGCGGGGAAGAATTAGTATTGTTTGAGGAAGATGTACACAATGATGAGGGTGAATATGATGACAGTGTAAATTGCAGGTGCTGAAATCTAGCTAAGAGAAGGGAGCTACCTGATGCTGGTATGCCTGGCAATATTTTGGGTAGAATGGTATCTTGTCAATATTATGTTTTTCTACAGTAAACTTTCACCTTTTATAGAGAGGTTTTTTTTCTTTAAAAATGTACAAGCTATTTATTTACATTTTTGTTTCCCTGACTTAAAACCACTATGCACTTGAACATAGGCTTTAGCACATGAGGTAGAGGTATTAGTATCATCATGACTGAGACTGGAGAGTGACAACAATAATGTCACCCCTCCTGTTTCTGTATGAGCTATGGCACAATACAATGTCACCGGAGACTTTGAGGAACACTGACAGCCCTATTATTCCAATTTCTGTTTCAGCACTGAACCCTGTCACCTCTCCTGTTTCTGAGTGAGCTATGGTACAGTAAAATGTAACTACAGATTTAGACCAAGCCAGCCAGCCCTATAATTTATATTTCAACAATGACTCTTAGCAATGGAGCACTCCTCTTTGCCTGTTACATATATAACACAGTAGAATTTGCCTGCAAATTCAGAAGACAAGCCTGCTAGCCCTCCTATTTGTATTTCAGCAATGACTCTTAGCAATGGAGCACTCCTCTTTGTCTGTTACCTATATAACACTTCTGAATTTGCCTGCATCTGCATTGCCTGCATTTGGGGGTGCTGCGCTTGTGTTGCATCTCGGTTTCATTTTACACAAGTAACACTAGTTCTCAACCGCATGCCAAATGTGTTTGCTTTTGACAAACAGTTTAGATAGAAGAACAAATAAAATGGTGGCTATACCACCGGTATACCCACAATTTTATTTGTTCTTTTATTTCGAACTAGCCATCGAATTGAATTGAAAGGGAATTTTCTTTTAATAATTTTAATTAAATTTGGATTTTTATATTTCTATTATTCATTGTATCAATTGAGTGCCCCGTCTTGAACATTTCTGACCTCTGCTGCACCTTGCATTTCCATAGTAATATGAGCTCCTGGCTGTTCAGCATAAGACAACCTGGTAACAAACGCATCTAGCATTGCTCGGCGAAGTCCCATCCTCCCCAGTGACAGCAGACGGGGGAGGTAAATGACGCACATGCCTTGTGAGAATACAGTACAATGATGCAGATAGCTGTGTCATTGTGAGAGCGCTAACTATTGGAGGCCAACATTTTATAAAGACTCTGGCTTCCCTCAATATTAGCCGTGACACGGAAAGGGGGGGGGGGGTCGCTGCCGGTAAGCGCTCAGCTACTCTGTAGGACAGGAGTTCCCATAGTGTAAAGTAGAAGGAGTCCTATTGGTCTGTAACCGTAACTCAAGTGAGGTAGAGTCCCTGGCCTTTGAGATGTTTAAGAGGTTTGCTTGAATATTTAATGTCCCTGAATTGCACAGTACTACAGCGTGGTTCCTCGGTTCTAAAACCCGGGAAATTAACCTTAAAATGCCCTGGGAGGGTACTTAGATGCATTCGTTCAAGTAAAGAAGCAGTACGAATCTTTACTTTTTGGTGGTTCATTATTGATACTTATTGAGGATGAATGTGGGACAAAATGTCACAGAAATTTGACAATGGGTATTTACGTAGTTCTGAATAATTATCCCAGTAGACAGATCTGGTTTGACAGTTGAGAAACTAAACCGTTCACCCTCGCCTACAACATACCTAAATAGTTTAGTTCCACTTCCACTTCCGGTCAGAATAGTTCTACAATTCATTCCTACTAATCGAAGTTTCTGAAATGTGACCATAATTCAACTTCAGATTGTTGGTTGACTCAATTTTTTTTTTCTGTACACATAGTGACAGTAAGCTGTCACATCAGAGTGTCCCAGTCAAGCTGCATACTGATATATATATATATATATATATATATATATATGCCTTACAAATAGGTACCTTTTATGGCATCCTATGTCTTTTAGCTGTAAAAACATAAAGAATAGGAGGTGAGCATGGGTTCTATATAGTTTCTCATTAATGAATAAATGCAATGTATCAGTAGAGGTCTGCACTATTTAGGAACAACTAATCATATTTTAATAGCAAAAACTGGCAAATGGTTATGTGACCTTTTATTAGAACTATCTATTTGCACTAGAGTGGTTCCTAATGTTAGATCCCATCTGCAATTCCTCATTGTGGAAACAATTACTTCAGGAGAATTGACACATATCTGCGGATTCCCATGAGTGTATAAGCCTTTCTGCCTCTCTGCGTTCAGCACGTGGGCTTTGCCCTTCACTGGCTTATGACATTGATTGCTTTGAGTTTGAGACAGAGCCTTATTAGTCTTTCTGCTCTGCACTAGTGCATGCAAATTGTACACTGGAGACTGTTATCTGTAGCAATGACATCTTAGATTTAATTCTCTGAACCTTTATAATAATGTACATTTTTTTTGGAAGATTAACATGTCATGATGAGCCACCTTTAGCTCTCCGTATTGCTCATCTACATTCACCATGTCTTGTTGAACTTTGAGTGATGGCGTTTAGCTTAAATTCACCCCTTAGTGGCCATTATAATATTATTATTCGCATATTCATAGCCAGTTAGACTACCAACATGCTCACATAAAATCAAAGAATGATAGCTTGCTCCCTGTGTCTCTACTAACAAATGCTAAGGTGTTTAACTCTTTAAATCTCTGATGCTGTAGGACATATCTACATTAGCTATGAGTATTGAGATGTTTTCTTTTTTTTAAGAAGACATATATTGTAGTATTTACAACAATAGGCTCTTAAGCTCCTTGTAGCCCTCATAACCTTAATCCATTTACTGCTTGGGCAATTTCCAAGCTGCTTACCATAAAAGCAGACTGTATTTTGCACTGATGAGATTGTATAAAACAGAAACAGTATCTATGCTATTGAAATGTTTGTTTCAGCTACATAGTTAGCCATTGGCCATGGACTATGGTCCACCAAACACTGGAATTAGCAATAAATTCACCCTTTTCTTAAATGGGTGGTGTAGTTCAATTTAAGTGCATCCTTATTTTATTTCAATTATTTTTTTCAGTGTTATCAGTATTATCTTAATTTTTGTTGTGCTTGCTTAAGATTCGTTCTTTGATTTTTTTTTTCACCTACTTCTCGTGTGTTCATGATTCGGTTTCAAATGCCCTGTACATGCTTCCATTACTGCCTTCAGACTTATTGATATGTTTCGTCAAGAGTCATGTTTAATCTAAATAAAGAATGTTGGAACGTGGCACTGATAGAACAGGAAAATATGAGTTAGTAGAGTGCTCAGTGTCAGTAGATACAAATACCCCCCACAAAACAAGGGTTGAGATGTTCACTCACTTGTACAATTAACTTTGCCAGGCAGAGATGGATTAGTAACTTGATAAATTACCTAATTCCTAGAGGGGCAAGTGCATCGTGATGCCCTCCCACCGCTTTCACATGATCAGGAGCTCACCTTTGCAATCACATCATAGCTGATGCAGCAGAGTCTTCCTATCTACTGTATATAATTACAACACCTTCCATTGAAGCTTAATACTGAAGTATTATCTGTATACAGTGGCTATTTGTATGATACCAGTTGTTCAGCCGTTTAAGATGCAGGCCCTTCACTTAGTAGTCACTAGTACAAATGAAATCTAACTGAAGTTAAAGGCAGGATAATTGTTTTGACTATTTCAGCTTGGTGTATATTTAAGCTCTATCATTTGAACAGTGCATTACGCTGCAGTTATATATTTTTTTGTCGTTATTAAGCAGTGTCCACAAAGGTGGAAAGCAAGGAGAGACCAAGGGCTAGATTTACTAAGCGGCGGGTTTGAAAAAGTGGGGATGTTGCCTATAGCAACCAATCAGACTCTAGCTATCATTTTGTAGAAGGTACTAAATAAATGAAAGCTAGAATCTGATTGGTTGCTATAGGCAACATCCCTACTTTTTCAAACCTGCAGCTCAGTAAATCTAGCCCCAAGACTTTATACTGAAGTAATTAGAGCAAAGGATGATTGATTAAAGGCATAGGGGGAATGATTAATAGATGAATAAAGTGACAAGACTTTTGGCAGGACTTGAATTGATTGATGGGCAGGGTTATTACACAGCTGGATGGACAGCTGTAGTGACAGACAGATATATAATGCAAATACAAAAAGAGAGGCGTTTCAGGGCTGGATAGAGTTTGACAAGCAGTAAACGATAATTGACAGAAGAAAGAGAAGACGGCACATGCTGAATAGTACCTACAACAAAAGTTAGGACAGCACATAGGTGGCAGGAAGCGAAACACACACACACACACATAAGAAAGAGATCTTTAAAAGGATGCAGATAGCTTATAAATTCAGTAGATATATGAGAATGCAGGGAATCGTTATCAGGACATCTCACAGCAGCATTGCCAATAGCTTTCAGTCACTAGCCATCTGCCTGCTCAGAGAGAACAATGTTTAGAATTTTAGTTTCTCAAAGAGATTGGCATTTAACAGTCAAACAGTTATTTTTTTATTAAAAATGAGCTCACAGCTCTGAACAGTGGGATGAAAACACGAAAGTCTGCCAATTATTCATTCTAGATGAGATATGTGTGCATGATAATATAACCACAGCTTTGGGGGAAAAACAAACAAAAAGAGAGTGTGATGAAGTATTTCTCTTTAATCTCAAAGAGCAACAAAAATAGGTTATGCAGCCTTATGTCATTAACTACTTGGTTAATCAAAAAGTGCAAATAGTAACGGAGTGACCCAAACTTGCAGATAAATCTCTGGCCACGCTTTTCATTCTAATTCAGCAAACTGGTTAGGTAATTATATTCCTTAAATGGAACTAGCGATCTATGTGCACCGGGAGGCAGAGAGCAGGGAGCCGGAGCCCCCAACCGCCTGCATCTGCCATGCAGCGGGCCCCATTATCTCCATGGGCCACGGTGCACTGCACCAGTCGCACCAATGGTAGTTCCGCCACTGCCTTCAAACATAGAAAACTTTAGGGTTCTGTCTACTGCTCCTCTCCTTTCCTATTGTAATTCTGCGTGATTATTCAATCCGCTGGCTAGGCTGCAGCCTAGGACAAAATGCTTTTGGAAAACTGGGGCCCAACAAGTGCAAAACTGTGACAGGTAGAGATATAAACTGAAATTCATTATAAAATATGAGATTGAAAGCATGAAAGAAAAAGAGAAAAACGTAGTAAGGTTTTAATCTTGACATATTCCCTTGGTAAGAACTGAAGACAATTAGCCTGACTAAGGCACGCATACTGAACGCAATGTGCATTTGTTTTAGAACACACGTAAATCGGTTCTGTGCACTTCCGAATTCAACAAGGAACGGATCTGAATGTGGAATGCCAGTGTGGAATACACATTCAAATAAGAATGCACAGAAAAAAAACCTATCCAAATAATGCCACCTGTAAGTAATATAAGCATTAAAGACAAAACAGTTTATTAGGAGGATTTTAATGTTTAATGAACATAAAATATATTTTTACAATTGCTCCTGATCGCAAACCCATGTTATAGCATGCATACAAGACTGTCATCACTACTGTTCAGGACTTAGACTAGCCCTGTATCCAGAGCAAGAGATACGGCAGAAAATCAAGTAACTTTAAGATGCCCAAAGCTTGATTCTTACGTGGCTGCATGTGCTCGAGTTTGGCACGTCCTTACTGTACACTGACAACGGGAGAACGCTCATTTAATATACTCTAATAGACAGAATTATATTAAGGACATTATAAATTATATGCATGTAAAGAGCTTAACTGTTATCAGGATCTGTGAATGACAGAATGGCTGCTTCCCTGACTGTAATATTCAGTATTACTGGACAGTTGTATGTTGCTGTAGCACAAAAATAGGGTTGAGGTAAAATTTTAACTATATACTAGAATTCAATGTGAGAGACAATAGACTTAAGTGATGAAATGTTCATACAAAGGGCATTCACCTGAATCATCAATCCTTCTTGAATTGTGATACATTCGACATGGCAGAATTAATAAATCCTTTTTGTATTAAAAGACAGAAACTATTTGATAAGCTCTAAAGGGTACTTGACAATGGCTTTTGATTTGAAGGAATTAATGGCTTTTAAAATGAATATACATAATGCCTAAAGCCAGTGTTCTCTCTTTGTCATTTGCTCTGAAAATAGAAGAGTTCACTCAGACTTGGTTATCTTTCACATGTATACTATGTAATGTGCGTACTGGCAATATTCTGATATTGGTCAGTAAAATCTCAACGCAATAAATAGGAAATATGTTTTCTGATTATATACTTGCAATCAGATCAAAATATTATCTTCTGCACACATGAATGCCAGTAATCCTGTGTTTTCTCTTTTGAAGAGGCCCAATCAGGGGCGGAACGTGACATGACAGGGTCCCTAAGCAAAATTTAGGGGAGGCTCAGTGATTCCCATCTACTCCTCTGGGGCCCCCACTCTCCTCTTCTGAGCATGGCCTTGGGCTGGCACATGCACAGTGAAGCCCCATTTTGGGTTTCAGTGCAAAAGCGTCGGCCCCCACACATTCTCTGAAGAGCAGAGCATGGACCTTTGTAGGGGGGCCCAGAATTGTCAGGCTACACTCACCTTCGGGCACCACCTGCAGTTGCAGTAGTTTCACCTTTGCACCCAATCCTTTCTTGCATCCATCTACAGCACCATCTAGCACCATTTCATTTGGTATTGCATTACACAGTTTCACTTCTCTTACAGTTAAAAAAACTTTTTCGCAACTGAAGATTAAGGGGGATGGAAATCTCCAGTTGCATTGTCATATATTCTGGGATTAACCGTGAGGAATCAGCAGCAATGTGGTCTATCTAGCCAAAGAGGACATCCAAAAAATGAAAGGCAAAATCAAGTAGTTGAATAACTTAGAACATTCTTTTCAGGTATCTCCCCCTGGGGCCAAGTCCCCATCTAATCAAGTAAACAATATTCCAATGCTGCCAGGGGCTTAAATCTCCTTTTAAACGTTCTAACGCCTCTTTTATAGTTTAAATAAATCCACTTTACTTGATGTAAAAACATGCAAAAAAATACAATACATGCTCAATCTTTCAAAAACAAGATGTGAAGGGATTAAAATGTGTTTTGAGTCGTGATAGAATAAAACAGATTAATAGTGTTCATAGAGCTTCTCGGGTGAAGTCAGGTAATGCTGCTGCTGGTCTCAAAAGACAGTATAAAGTGACATAAAGCAAAAATGACATAAACCTCAATGTAAGTTCAACAATTATAAATAAAGAAGGAGATCATCATCATCAACATTTATTTATATAGCGCCAGCAAATTCCGTACCACTTTGCAATTGGGGTCAAACACAGTGCGTAAAACAGACTAAGAGGTGAGAAGGCCCTGCTCGTAAGCTTACAATCTATGGGGGATCCCTGCCTTATGATATTTAAGGTGGCAGGCAGCTTTCCATGCACCTGGTTTTGGTCTAATAAAATAACCAATGGTAAAGTTTGTTAGCACAATGGTAGTGCACTAAAAATAGTGGTATTAAGTGGCTGCATAGCAAATATAATATAAACAAAGGCTTATCTGTATTACTCTTCAAGTCATCAGAATTCCATTCTAGTGATTTTGGTTTCTGCTATACTTATATTGCAGACCAGATGATATACGAGCAATATCTGGTCAACAGAGACTCAAATGCCAAATTAAGTGGAAACTGCAACTTCTCACACTATTTGCAGCAGTTTAGCACTCTGTTTTCTTTCTGGTTACTGTGACGGCTTGTGATTATATACTCTCCCCCATGACCTGAGCAGCTATGACAGCGGATAAGCCCTGCAGTGTTCATCCAAGCTGTGCTTTGACCAGTGACCTTGTTCTTTTTTCTTATATTAGCTCATATAATTTTGTGATTGATTTCCTGTTGTACTTAAGAATGTGTTCTGAGTCCAGAAATATTTGAGGTTTCATTTTACACTGACTGCTCAAAAGTGGTTGTTTTTTTTGTTTAAGCCATTTAGTTTAGATGAAAACTCCTAGTATTTGCAAATTAGGTCATCCCATTTAATAAGGTTCCATCTAGTTTGTTCTAGAGTGATAACTTTGGCTGCAGACATTTGTAGTTAGCGGAGCTCAGTTGTGTTAATTCTACTGTGAAATAACGTTACAGCTCTTAAGTGTATGAAATGAAGTTTACTCATTGATACTTTAGTGTGCCATCCTCGTTTTGGCTAGAAAATGGTTGTGTAAAGAAAGCACTGTAATTGTCAGACAGGATTATGTCGCTATGCATCAGCATACTGCACTACAAGACCAGTGCATCATGACAAATTAGCAAAGAGCAAGGCAGCTTTAAGGATGTGTCCAATGCTCTATTCACATCATAGATTTAAATCTGAATTCATTTAAATAAATTAAGAGAACATGATACCCAGAATCCATTATGCACAAAAATAGAATGCAACTATGGATAACTTTGAGTTTATTCAAATTTGTTTCTGAAAATTCCAATTGTTAAAGGGATATTTTTCCAGGGGAGAAATATTTATTTTTAAACATAGGGGGAGAAATACCATGAAATGCCATGAAAAATGTTGCATACCAATAGCTCATGCACACCATAGTTTGATACAGGAGTAAGTGCAGTTACACCTAAGCAATATTAAGGAATAGATTGAGCAAACCTTCTAAAAAGGAATGTGTAGGCATGGCCCATAGCAACTAATCAGATTCTAGAAATCATGTTCTAAAATGTGCTAGATAAATTATAGCTAGAACCTGATTGGTTGCTATGGACAATGCCATCACTTTTCCTTTTTAGAATGTTTGATACATCGATTGCTATAACAGATAAAGGACTTGACCAAGATGGCATCCACCCATGTGTGCTAAAGGAACTAATTTAAATAACTGACAGACTAATGGTTCTTATATTTATGGACTCAATCATAACCTGGTTAGTTCTACGAAAATGGCAGAATTATAACTGAGGGACAGAAAAACCGAAAGGCAATTAAAAGCTAATTTTTGTGTACCTAACTTATTTGGAGCTCACTAAGGGTTACCAAAACAATGGAAGATTTAGGTATGCTCAATGTGGGTGTCATAAGGGGAAGGCTTAAGAGAAAGGCTATAAAGTTCAGGGGAGGAGTGAACTTTGTCTCTTGAATACCGGAATAGCTGTGGATAAGTACACTGTGCTCCTCCATTCTGTCTCTGAAGTTTTCCTGTTGAGATTTGTTCTCTTTACTTTGGCTTTTGCATTCTTTTATTTCCCCTGTTTCTCTCTGGTGCTTTGCTGGCTAGTATATTGACTGCTTTCTTTTCCCTTTTGTAATCTCCTGCTTGTATTTGCCCCTCCGCCCTGCTACCTGGTTGTTTTGTCTCTCCCCCTTTTTAATTTCCTATCACCCAGCAGCATGGAGAACCCTAATGACACCTGCAGGTGAGGCTCCTCCATTGTCCCCCCTTCCCAGTCCCGTCACGGGCTTGGGCGCCGGAACCGTTGCTCTGCTGTCAGCCCCTACCAATCGTGAGAAGTTACAGCCAAGCAGAATTCCTAGACCCTATGGTTCTGGTAGGATGGGGGGCGCAGTTCAATCTGCTGCGGGTCCAGCCTGGGTGCTCAAGCATTCTTGATCTGGGAAACAAGGGACCTCGGCTGTATCCTGCAGCGTGGCCTCTAGTGCTGGGTCTGTTCACTTTGTGGCAACGCAGGACTCCTGGGATGCTCCAGTTGCTACAGAGAGGTGAGAGTTGTCTTTCCCCCTTGGTCCCCAGGTGGCAAGCTCAGTATTCTCTGGTGGTCACATGGTGGTGCGAGCCTGAGGACAGATGATATGCTGTCCCCTCGGTCCGGGGCTGCAAGCTATGCTTGTTTTATGCCATGGGAGTAAACAATTAGTCGGAATTTGCACTTTCTCTAAGGTGCGGAGTCTAATAAACCCCCCCAGTCTTCACCAAGAACTGTTGTAAGGTGTTATGGGCTTTGCTGCCGGAGGCTCACAGGTCACGGCCCCTAGAGAAGCCCCCTGATGTGAGAGGTGAGAGGTGGAGAGGCTGTGGTCGGATAGATCCAGTAACCAGGAAACAAACACAATAGAAGATGCGGCTCAGAGATGGAAACCAAACGTGGTCAGTATAGCCAGGTCTGGTACACAATCAGGCTGCGCAGTACAAGGGGAATAGAGAAGCCAGAGTCAGAAGGGAAGCCTTGGTAAAATTCCGTAATGAACAAATACAGGGTACCATAGGGAAATCCAAATCATGTAGTCAAGGAAGTCGGGTCATATACTAGAGAACAGAAGTGCAAGTAGATCTGACACAGATCCTGTGTCAGAGCTGGATTAAATAGCAAAGCAGATTTGAATTCCCTGCCTATGAGTCACATGATCGCACAGCCAGGAGCAGATACCCGGAAGTCAGGTAACGCTCTCAGCAGCAGCATGAGAGCAGGAACGAGGATGGGTAAGTATTTTACAACATGCTCTCAGGGTAATGTGTGTCTTTATGATTATTCTAGTAATAACCACTCTTTTCCAGTCGGGTTTCCCAGGATGTGGCTTCCAGGGTGTACTATGGTGGCAATTTCTTGTCGGATATGGCAATGGAGGGTCCGACGTCCTTTTCTGGTTTGGATGGCGTTGGGTGAGCATGATATAATGTCTTTGCCTGACGCCTTACCTGTTTTCTATGATTGCTGTAGTTCTAGAGCTGATTCTGGGGATTCTAGCACCTGAGCAAGTTAGTTAAGTCGTTGCGCAAATACTTTGTGGCTAAGGAGGGATCCCGGGAGCGGGGGCTTCTTGGGTGACCCAAACGGGAGCCGGATTACAGGGACAGAGATGATTCATTGTGAAAGTGCGCCCATTTACAGCAGGGCTCGTGTGTCAAGGAAAATATATATAAGGGTCAGTATGCAGTTATTTTTACCATTACCAAAAAAGTCAAGAAGGCCACAGCTGTGGTGCTTGCCAAAGGTGTTGGGCGGGAGGGCAGTGTTAAGACATACCACAACTTGGTGCATATCTATTTACGGCCTGCTACTTGGAGACTCACTGCTGGGAATATATGGACATGCTCAAGTACCACCAAATAATACATGAAATGTATGTGACATCTAGGCCCGGTACTTGGTTCATTTACAATAAGTAGTTCCGCGCCGTATTATAGTAATCCGAGCCTTTTGCTCGATTTTAAGGATATTCAAATATGGCTTAAAAAGTCACGCAAGAGTGCCGGGTTGGTGCCTTTGCTGCCGCTAGCCGGCAGCCTCCGCATGGCCTGGCGCGCCATTTTTGTGAGGGGGAAATGATTCGCTTTCAGTAGTGCCCAATGCGGGCATGGCCCAGCATGTAGGCTCCCCCATGCTTGCCTGCACTGTGGGGGACTCACACAGCCAGGGAGTGGGGATAGGAGCCCTGCAGCCCCTGTTGCTTTGCATGTAAGGCCCCTTTCTGGAGGCCCCATTGAGGGATCTGGTGGTTTCCCCGATCGGGGTGGTGGTAAGAAATGCAGCAGGGAGGTTTCAATTAATTCAACATTTGACGTTTCGGCCTATGGCGTCCATTAATAACGCTATTCTGGCGCGTACTTGTAGTGTATTCTACCAGGCCTTTCCCTCCGCTCTCGATTTGGTGCACAGTTTCGGGGCTGGGGCTTGATTGGCAAAGGTAAATATCGAATCCGCTTTTCGGCTTCTTCCATTGCCACTGGAATCCTTCCCCTTCGTGGGTTTAAAGTTGGGTGAGGGCTTTTATGTGAATAAGTGCCTACCCATGGGATATGCAGTGTCTTGCCCCTTTGTGAATGCTTTTGCACTTTTTGCATTGGTGCGTTGTGGCTGGCATGGGGCATCAAGGTATCACCCATTCCTTGGATGGTTTCTTGTTCATAGGGCCAGGCCAATCCTCGGTGTGCGTGGATGTTTTGTTTTCCTTGGTGGATTTGCCACAGATTGGAGCAGGGGGGTTTACATGTCCTGTTGCATTCTGCTGTCAGCTGAGAGCAGGGAAGACCTGTGGGTTTGTGACCTGTTTCTGCAGGATTTCATTGGAGCGCTTCTTCATACTTGTCAGTGCTTGCTGTGGCAGCTTGTGCTGCGCTGCCTTTTGTGCAATGTTACCTTTAGTGCTCAGCACGTGCCGGGTGTGGAGAACGGGCTGTCTGACACCTTGTCTGAGGTAATTGGGACAAGTTTTGGTCTCTGGCGCTGGGGGTGGCCCTCACTGGTTCCCGTTGTCTTGCTTATATCTGACATATTGTGAAGCCAAAGTAGAGGATCTGACTCAACGCATGCCCCTGCTATGCGGTGTAAATAGTGGTGAGCCTGGCGGGAGTGGCTCATTTACCGGGATTCTGTTCCCGGAGGATATGAGGATGGTCACAAACGGATGCCTGAATTTGTGTGTGCCGGCTATACCTCGAGTACGTCAAAATAGGCGAAGTCCACCTGGCTGGCAGGTCTTTTTTTTTCTCCAGATTGTAATGCCTGGTCAATGTTGCCAAATTGCTGTACATTTTCCGGGATGCTGTTCTTGGAGGATATGAGGATACTCACAAATGGATGCTTGCTTTTGTGTGTGATGGTTATACCTTGGATAAGTTGAAATTGGCAATGTCCACCTTGCAGGGGGCATCTTTTTTCTCCAGATTGTACTGCCAGGTCAATGTTGCCAAGAGTTTCCTGATCTCTCGGGCGCTCCATGAGACAGGTGGCCGATTATACCTTTGATCCTGGAGGGCTTGCTGGGGGGTGCTTGCCACTGTGCCACTATGCGTGATGATTTTGATTGTAGTTCATTTGGTGCAGCTTTTACTTTGTTATTCTTTGGGTGAGCGAGTTGGTTGCCTCTTGGTAGTCTGCTCCATTATCAGGAATGTTGGCTGAGTATGTTGTTCTGGCACCAGGTCCCGTATCTTGCAAGGTGCGTCATTCAGTCAGACCAGTTGGGCAGGGGTGATGGTTTACTCCCGCTCCAACACAGTTGCCCAGTTTGCCTGGTACGGGTTGTGACTGAATTTGCGCACCTGCATCCAAGGTATGCAATGCCATGACTGGTCCATCGTGATGGGTCTCCCCTCATGCGGTATCAGCTCACGGTGGTTTTTAAGAGCACACTTGGAGCTCTCGGTTTGGATAGCGCTCAGTTTGGCACGGACTCCTTTAGGATCGGTGAGGCCACGTCAGCAGCCAAGGAGGGAGCTTCAGTGCTGTGCATACAGAAGTTAGGGAGGTGTAGGCGGTATGTGAGACCTTCTCTTCTGTCTTGAACTCTACTTCTGTTTTCTTCGCTCTCTCTGGACAGACACAGGGCTTTTGTTGCTTGCTGTTCTTGGGTGCAGGAGCTCAAATGGATTTCTCCAGATTTCTTCTCTAAAGTGGAACTGATTGGCTGTTGGCACCACAAGGTTTTAATGATTTTTACCTTTGCCTGGTATTCGAATTAGGCACCCCTTCATTAAGTTTCAGAACCCCAGTCTCTATAGGCCTGATGGGATGCACATAACAATGGAAGGTATGGGTCTGTTTATTGGGGAGATATATGGCGGTTTAGTTGGGGTTGTTAGTGTGTCGTATTGTGGCGGGCCTAGGTTCAGAAGGGAACCTGGCATGACAGGAGAACACTGTACAGTCGGCGAACGCGGTTGATGGGGCGCACATTACTTGTAGTGAGGCATTTGGAACCCGTTTTCCTTGAAAGGTTCAGCTTAGGTTCGGTGCAAGTACCACCCTGGGGGTGGGCTTGTGTTGTATTACGATTAGCCCAGAAGAGGTCGGGTTCTGGAATGCCTGGGATTATTGTCCTCATTTAAAGACAAATAACAAGGAAGCACTCAATTTAAAGTGGTGTATAAGTTATTGATGTCCTAGTTATTGATGTGGCTATTTTTTATGTAGGACACACATACTCGATAGCTTTATTTGTATACTGACATTTGAAGTTGATCTAGGACATGCTCTACCCCAATTATAAATCTGTCCTCACATTTTAATTTTACCTCCCCTCCAATGCAACATGGTTTTGCCAAGGTAAAAAATTACTAATTTTGTTTGCTTTCTTCTCTTTAATGTATCAGGCTCAGTGTGTTTATTTGGTTCAGTAAATGACTATTTGCCAACAAGTTCCATGTGGTGTCCATTATTTATATTATAGTATTAAGGATAAGAGTATGGGGTTACAGTTATGACATCAACTGTTAAGTATTTTAAGCAAATTTGGTACCAATCTTTAAAAACTAGATCAAAATGGTAACCACAGATATATTTACTCTCAAATTCAGTTGTGGGTAAATTGAGTAAGAGGATTCCTAGGCATGTAAAACTGAAATATGAATTGAAGTATGATTAGTATTTATGAGAAGGTAATTTTCAAATTGTATCTTACAGGTGTAATTTAAGTGATATACTTGAATTTTGTGAAAGCATTCTACTGTTTTTCTTAGCAATCTGCTACAGAATATGAGAATACTTTTACTGGATACTGTGACAAAAAAAAAGTCTACACACCCTTATTGAAATTTTATGTGTTTGTGATATAAAGCCTGAAATTAAGATACATTATGTCATACTGTTTTCCACATTTAATGTGACCTTGCAGCCAACAGAATTTAAGTGAAAAATAGATTTTTCTAGGAAAATAAGTGAAAATAAAAAACCTACAATACCCTGGTTGCATAAGTGTTCGTGTCCTTTCTTTATGGGATTGTAGCTAAGTTAACCAGTCATAATCAACATCACGTTCAAAAGTAAATAGCATACACCTGCTGCAATGAAAGTGATTATGATTAACCCCAAATAAAGGTTAATCGAATCAAATAGGATTTCTTTGCTGTTTTCTTGGCTACATCCTACTACAAACACCTGCAATATAAAAAATATACAGATCTCTCTGCTGCTCTTTCAACGTGTAATAATAATTTAAATTCACCGCATTGTTTATGGTAGACGGCTTTCAACAAATCCCAATCAGTATTTTACTGGTGTCTGTATAATCTACTTATAAGGTCTCTACATTTTCATAATATTTACAGATATTCAACCACTTCTAGGTCTTAAACAGGTTTTTACATATACACAAAACCTCCAACACTCCAACTTTGCTTTTACCTCTGTTTCTACCTGAGCTATCTACTTCCATGTCTTTAATTTCTTCTACAATTGCTACAACTAATACTTGCTTAGATAGCAAGACACATATCTACATGTTGTCAATAGACTTCCCCTCTGTGTTTGCCTACATATTGGGCAGAATAGGGAACTGTTTGCATTTCTAATTGCATGAAGGTGCAGGAATACAGGACTACTCTGAGGAGTTTTAGGATGTTATTTGATTTTACTGAAGCCACATCCAATGATTTTTAGTTAGGAGAAAATATGTCAGTCATTTTTTGGATGTGATGACGTCATTGCGTCAAGATGGCCCTGCCCCGGCAGGTGTAATGCCGAGACTCACAGCATCGCATAGAGAGGGCAGGACCTCTGCAGGGGTCCGAGAGGGTACCTACTCTTCCGAAAGTCCAGGAGGGCTCAACAAAGTTTGGAAGGCTCCAAGAAATTCCAGGACATTAGGCAACTATGGATTTAATGGTGACTGATTCACTACTATCTTCACTAACTTGTTCCTGTAATGATTCCAACACTTTCCTGGTCATTAGAAATGAAGCAATATTTTTCTAAAACACACAGATGGTTATGGTATACTACTAGCATTAAGGAATGATGTTCACATCTTGCTTTGCTCACATCAAGATACTCAATGTGTGCCAGGAAACCAATCCCACAACATTACACAGACAGCACCAGTCTACATTGTAGGATGACTCAATGGACTGTCGAAGTCAAATATTTGGATGAAGTCGTCTAAATGAATTAATATTGGTTTACCGTGTGATTGCGATTAGTACACTGCGCCATACTGGGGTTAATTACGCAATCGCACAGGTAAGCAGCACATACACTTACATTCACACCTACATTTATAAATAGGTCACATTTAATAAAGTTCCAACCCACATTCATTTATTAATAAGAACTTAGAAGTTATTTATACAAATATAAAACTACAATAAAGGTATTTATGGTTCAGGTCCTCAGAAATGTATGGAGTTTGGTCTCAGATTAATCCATTTTTTACCAGCAGGAATCCAGTATCATCAGAGGAACATTCACAAATAGAAGTCGCTAGTTATGAATAATATGAAATTAATACTCAAAAGCATTCTATTAATGAGTCAGTTTAAATTAGTTTTTCATCGGGAAGACACGTATGCAACAGTTGGAAAAAGGATCGATTAAGCTGACCTATGACCAGCATTCAACTGGAACATTATAAACCCTGAATCAATGAAGAACTTTCTTAGTGTTATCTGTGCATAATTGTGACATCATCACTGTTTCTTTTAATCAAACTATATAAACTGGCCTCTGGTACTGGAATGGTTTAATTGTAAACACCGACTTCAGCTTTGAAGACTGTTCCAGGATCCAGGGTGCGATATGTATGTATCAGTTATACTTTGTAATATTCTTATTGTATTTTTGCAGCTGATTGCGATTAAATCTCTTTTGTGCATTGGAACCACACTGATCGCATTGGACAATCTTTATTGGTGACAATAAACACGGACATAACAAGACTCATGTAGTTTATGAAATATATTGGCTCTTCTATTAAAATTAAACAACAGGAACTAGGATTTATTAAATCAGGAAATTGTTTCAGACTTCAGAGTTCAATGTTTGTCAGCTCTAACTACAACTTTTTGCGCTGCACAAGTTGATATTTGCTGGGTTTTTGGCTGCAATACCTTATAGTTGAGGTATCTTGATTTTTGCCCTTTAATACCCTTCTTTCACAATTGTACTAAGCTGTAAGTTAATTGATTATAGTTCATATGTAACTCTGCACAAGGTGTCTGCTGCTGTCTGCCACATCTTTCTGTTTCTGACATTTAACTGGTGTCTTCATGTTAATTGGTTACTTAGTTGCCTTGCTCGTGTTCACAATGAGTGATTGGTACCTGCCTGCTTGCTCTAAATACATTTTTTTGCAGATATGATGCTGTCACTGACACAGTGTCCGTTGCATGGGAAAGACAATTGTAGTTGAAAAAATGGACACTAAAGGCCACAGTCCAATTCTGGGTTGCATATATAAATACAAGTTAACCCGTGCATGATACTCATGCATTCTAGTTAAATCAAGCTACTTAAGGTGTTAAAAAGGTTCTTTTCATGCATTTGGGCCTAGCCCAGGCCTCCTCAGGGGAAGAGCGTTACTCCCCGACGCATGCGTCCTTTCTTAACATGGTTTTGTCCACATATCACAACCTCATCATTTTTCTCCATCACCTCATCCTTCATCTTCATCACCACATCCTTCATCAAGCTACTTAAGGTGTTAAAAACTCCCCACTGTCGCCCCCAGCAACCACCAACCACTCCCAACTGTCACTTTTCCTTTAAGAAATATATAGGTCAGTGTATAACTCTGCCCAGCAGGTGGCGCTGCAGCTTAGTTTTTTTTTTCCACACACGCCACTAGGCATATATATATTAGATGTTTAGTTTTTCTGCACATTTGTACTAAAACAATGTGTAATTTTGAGTTAGGTACATCTTGCATTTGAAGCCCCCTATGCCTAGTGGGATGGATTGAGCAAGTTGTTTACAGTAAAGGTAGGCATGCATAAGTATCTATCTATCTGATCTATTTGGAGTAGGCCATATCTCATTATCAGCTATTTATATAGCGCCACTATTTTTGCAACTCACTCACATCTGTTTCTGCCCCATTGAAGCTTACAGTCTAAATTGCCTAACATATACACACGGAGAGAGACTAAGGTCAATTTAATAGCAGCCAATCAACCTACTAGTATGTTTTTGGGAATGTGGGAGGAAACCATGGAGAACATAGAAATTCCACACAGATAATGCCATGTTCGGGAATCAAACTCACATCAGTGATGTGAGGCAGCAATGCTAACCACTAAGCCACCATGCTTTAGATTTGCCTCTAAGGAGGCCTACAACTTGTGTCTCCAGAAGCCATGGTGCAAAGTTATGTCAGATGATGATGATGATCAGAAGTGCCCTATGATTTCAAATATATATATATATTTATATTTATCATACTTGAGCATAATCGAAAGGACAAACCAACATTTTAATCTCAAAGGGGACATGGTAACTGGATGTAGATATACATGGTAACTGACAAATATATCAGCATTCCCTTGTTTTCTTCACAAAGGCAATATTATGGCACAGATCTAACTCATAGCATATAAATAAAACAGGGTATTTGATAGCTATGCTCTTGGCTACCGACGCATGCTCTGTCCATCGAGAAGTGCATAGTACTAGTCTTTGAAGTTTTGTGGTATGGGTGCAGGTCAACTTCATCTATCAGCATGAACATTTATTTATATAGCAACAGCAAATTACAAATGCCAAATTGCCAGTAATCCATTGCCAGATGGATTACTGCAACCATTAAGCAAGCTTACATCAGTGCTAACCGGTGCAGATCGCATCACTGCCCATTCTACCCGTTCGGTGGGGGCGTCCTGGGCCACGAAAAATGGGGCCTCAGCGGACCAACTTTGCAGAGCAGCCATCTGGTCCTTGGTCCATATGTTTACTAAATTCTATCAATTTCATGTCTTTGCGTCTAAAGATGCCAATTTTGGCCGTAGGGCTCTATGTGCTGGGCTGTCAGAGCGGTCCCACCCTTAGGGGGGCTGCTTTAGAATGTCCCCATTTTAGCAGTGTTCCCCAGACAGAAATATTATTTGTCTTAATATCTACTGATGCCAGTGTCCATCTAATGACAACTGATTGTTACTGCCTCTTCATTCTCCATGATGCATGCTGTCTCACATTCCAAATTTAGCTTGTGCGTAGTGTTTCAACATTTTTATCTCCTGCACCTTACACTGATTTTTTTTGTTGTTTAATTTATCTAATAGGCTTGCTTCTGATGGTGACACTGCGAATTCCATATTTTTTGCAGCCATTGCATGCGGTCACTGAATGTCGAAAATGCCCAGAAAAAAACCCTCACACGCAAACACCCTTTTTTCCCACTTATTATAGATGTCACTGAATGACCCATAACAACTTGGCAACTATTGAAAACTACAAAAAAGTTTAGAATATAGTAGTTTTTTAGAGGGGTTCTGCAACTGACCCTCACACGCAAACACCCTGTTTTTTCCCCACTTAATACAGATGTCACTGCTCCACACAACATTACTTTCACTAGATGAAATGTAAATTTTAAAAGAAATAAATTTAATTGTTCTTTGGGTTCTGCTGATATTAGTCATACAGCAAAAGCACTCTGTTTTTCTCCACTAAATATACTAGTTGTGACGAAACGGGGTCCCACTGGACTTAAGACTTTTATTAATCACCTCACAATGCAATGTACTTTTTAATCTTTGGTCCAGTCTAAGTATGTAAGTATATACACCAGAGCATCGGTGTATTTTGTGTATTGTTCTTTCATGTTATTAGGTATATTTTGTCCTTGTTCTTATCTGCAATATTGCATGTATTATAAATATAAAATATTGCCATGTTGTGTGACAATAACAGGACAGCAGAAGTTATTTTGCTTGTGTTAGCTAAGATAATTACCATTAGTCTAAAATGTCCATTGTTATGAGGTGTGGCATAGATCTGGGTTGCTAGTAATTATTATAACTTGCAGCTATTGTCATAAAATTGCAGAGCTAGTTATAGAGGTCTTCGCCTATAGCAGCCACCTTTCCCACAGAGCTTGTCTTGCTCACAGGTACTCAGATGCCCCCAGGCCTTATCTCTATCATAGTGCAAGCTTATGAGCAATATCGCAGCAAGAGGATATGGAGGCATTATACAGGATGGTAGCAAATAGTAGGTAGCAGGCCACGTTCAGGGGATCCGAAGCGGATAAAGTGGTCGGAAACAGGCAAAGTGTCAGGGCTGGCAGCGAGTAGGAAAATTCTAGGTACAGATCCGTCAGGGCTATCAGAATTCAAACAGACTTCAAATAGCAAGCCAGGGGTCACAACAGGAGGTCAATTAGAGAGAGTTCATAGAATAGAGCATGTCAGCAATCCAACAGGAAAATGCTATAACCGGCAGGGAAGACAAGCCCTTCCTGGCTTAAATACCTAAGAGAGACAATCAGAGAAGAGGGGACACAGGAGGAATAATCAGTCCCAGTAGGCTGTTAAATAGGTAATATTTATGGGACGTGGCACTAACTAGCAGCGCGTCCCGTCCGTTGCCTAGGTGATGGCACGGGACAAAGCAAAAGTGATGTCCTGTTCATCATGGGGCAGACAGAACGCAGCCCAAGACTACACAGTGAGTTGCGGCAGCTAGGGGCACCGCCGCGGCTCGTAACTGTAATCAGAACAATGTCTGAGTGACTGTGAAGATAATTAGCTTGTAGCCCAGTTAATTATCTAGGTCAACAGGAAATCTGAGAAGTAATTAGGTCAGATGATATGCAATGTCTCCACAGTTATATACTGGCTGAAATAGCATGTATAATGTTATTGTATCAAAATGTGAAGTGCCATATTATTCCCTGATGTAATTTTGTTACCCATTCTTTAGTGTATCCAGCCAAATACCTAATTCAGTCAAGTCATTCCATTGTATAATCAAGGTAACAGAGATGGTAAGTCTAACAGTTAAAGTGTCCACTGATAGTCCCCTGCTGAAAGGGGGAGGAGTGGGACATCTTGACTCTACTCCCTGTGTTGACAGCCAGGAACATAAGGAGGGCAAAATGTCAATAGATTAATTCTAGCTTGAAAGATCCTGGTGTACAAGACATCAGCACAAAGGACTCTGGGCCAGGCATTGTAGTGCCGCCGGAGGAAAACTCTACCAAGACAGGGGTTTTTTTGAGCCAGTATCCCAGGCTGGGCGACATAGGAACTGTCTAGCTAAATAATAGTGATAATAACGCAAGAGTATTCGATTCTGAAGGATACTGAGATTATTATATTGGAGTGCTGACTGCAAGTGGCTGCTGGAGGGTACACACTACCACTTACCCTGTGCCTTGTGAATGTCTTGTGATGTTATGCTGTCGTAATAAGGCTTTATTTTGGATATATTCTCGTCTAACCGAATGAATTGAATCCCATGGAGGGTAACCACCCTTTCAGCTAAGGGTGGTTTCCTAACACTAGTTAGTTCAGAATATTTAACTTAGTCTATATACTAGTCTATATATATATATAAAAACAAAAGTTTGTTTGATTGCTTGTTTGTAGGCATATAGGAATATCTTCAACACCGCTGCAGCAATTTGGATGAAACTAACACGAGGTGGTCCAGTTGGATCCTGGACAGATATTAAGGGGTCTTCCACTGGATGGATTTGAACGAAAATTTCAAAAGACTTTTAACAGTGGATCCCAGAAGACATACTAAGGGCTGTAGGTCTCAGTCGGACCTCTCGTTGGTGTACGCTGTCCAGAAAATTGACCTGGGAAGCCTGTTCTGGGTCCTCCACTGGATGGATTGGGTTTGTTTGCATTCAGACTCCCCTGCACAGATTGGGATGAAACCAACGCAATGTGGTCCAGCTGAATTCTGGACAGGTTTTAAGGGGGTTAGGGTCCCAGTCAGACCTCCTGTTGGTGTAAGCTAGGCAGAACTTTGTCAGGGGAGCCTGTTCTGAGCCTTCCACTGAATGGATTTGGACAAAAACTTTACAGACTGGTAACATTGGATTCCAGAAGACATATTAGGGGGTTAAGGTCCTGGTCAGACCTCCCCTTGCTGTACGCGAACCAGAACTTTGACCCAGGGAGCCTGTTCTGGGCCTTCCACTGGATGGATTTGGTTTGTTTGCCTGGCCGGTTATACATTCAGAAACCCTTGCACCGATTGGTATAAAACCAATGCAAAGCGGTCCAGTTAGATCCTGGCCAGGTTTAAGGGGAGTTTGGGTCCCGGTAGGACCTCCCATTGGTGTTTGCTGGGCAGAACTTTAACCCAGGGAGCCTGTTCTGAGCTTTCCACTGGATGGATTTGGACAACATTTAATACTAAACAATAACGACACTGGGAAGCCGCCTAATGGGTGTGTTGGAAGAGCTTCTAAGCTGCTAATTATTTTTAAAATGTTGACAGTTACAACCAAATCATTGTTAACCTAATAACTTAAAGATTTAAACACGGGCAACACCCAGTACTTAGGCTAGTACTATTATATATGCATTAATAACAACCAGTGGCCACTACTCCATTTAAACTCTCTGACAGATTGAAATTAAAACCAGTTGATCAGCAAACTATTCAAGCTGGCTGATCCCTACAGAACTGCTTTACAATAATTACACAATTTTATTGTTTACTATGTCCCTCTTTTACTTTGAATGCTATATTCAGAGCAGAGCACTGCAGCTAACATCCTCCCTACACACTGTCTGTTCTAAAATGGCACATGCGAAAACGAGGGAGGGCTATATATGGAGCATATAAACTCACGTGAGTTTTGCTTTGATATTTTCACCGAAATGACATTTCGCTACATTTTAAGATACGAAATTGACGTGTGAAACCGAGCCATAACTAATCTCTAATATATATAATTATCTCTATCAGATAATGCCAAATTTCACCTGCTTCTGTGGCCAGCCAGTCACTGAGTCAGTGGCTGACATGAGATACGTGGCAGGCACGTACCTTTTCATGTTGTATGCTATGTGCTGAATCAGATCCATCCTGCATGTCTGTATGGCCAAATCCTGGTTTTCGCTAATCAATTAATTTGGGGGGGTGCTTTGCATCTACATCAAAGCAGGACACCACAACAAAATGTGTCTTCTTCACCCTTTGAATAGCACTTCTGCCTCACAGCACTGGGGTCATGAGTTGGATTCCCGACCATGGCCTTATCTGTGTGGAGTTTGTATGTTCTCCCTGTGTTTGCGTTGGTTTCCTCTGCGTGCTCCGGTTTCCTCCCACACTCCAAATACATGCTGGTAGGTTAATTGGCTGCTATCAAAATTGACCCTAGTCTCTCCCTCTCTGTCCCCCTCTCTGTCTGTGTGTGAATGTGTGTCTATATTAGGGAATTTAGACTGTAAGCTCCAATGGGGCAGGGACTGATGTAAATGAGTTCTCTGTACAGCACTGCGGAATTAGTGGCGCTATATAAATAAATGATGATGATGATGATTTAAGTATCTTGACCCACAAAAAAAAATCTCGTCTTTACATGTGAGTACCAGAATGATATGCATAAGTGCACCTAGCTAGTATTTCATTATCAACGCTCCCACTTCTCAAAAGCTTCTCAGATCAGAAGAGATAATATTAGGCGTCCCTGAAAATTCCACCCTTTTGGCCCTTATCTTATGCTCTTCTCTATAAATGGACGCAGCTCTGCATCATATGCAAAGTCTGAATCTGCACATTCAGATTCATTGAATATTTTTTTTCTTTTTAAGCTATTTTTATATGGTACTTGTTAAGCTAAGGTGCAAGCAAAACTCTAAAGCAAAATACCTCACAAGTGTATACATGAGTGTGATAGAAATGTGAGACTGTAGTATTATGTTTTTGTCGCTAGAGACTGGTAGCGAATAAACAATTAGTGTCCTACTGATCCCAATTACTAGAATAATCAAAAGTAAAGTAAATTTTAGAAAATTGAAAATTTTACCATTTATTGTAAAATTTGTAAAGTGTATGACCACTATATAAGTATATTGTAATACATTTGTTTTGTATACTATTACGTTATTGGGGTTTAGAAAGCATTTATGAGGTATGAAATATATGCTGTAAGCAGATCTGTATATTGTGTAGTGCCACAAAGACAAACAATAGGGATCTAAGTAGAGATAAACATGCACACACATAATTGTCCTGCTCCAGCAACTGAAATCATGCCCTTCTTCTCATTTCTTAGGCTACTCCCACTAACCTGGCTTGTAGCATCCCACAGCTTCTGCAGTGCAGTGCATTCACTCACATGGTAAATGAGGCATCTGGAGACACAAGGGGCTCCATTCTGCAATGACTTAAGGACACGTCCATGTCATTTCTGTGCCAGGCCACACAGACAGTGAACAGCCCTGATGCTTATTAGACTTTTCTGGTGGCCCCATGAGAGAAGGGGGCCTGGGGAATGTGCCCCCCTCCCTTATTCAGGTTCTGCCTTTTCTTACAGGTGTAATCAGCACCAGTGCTTATAGTCTGGGCTAATTATAGCTAATGCGCGACTACAAAGAGTGTGTGTATATATATATATATATATATATATATATATATATATATAATACAGATAGAGGTGTTATGGGGCATCTCCTTGGGAACTTGGAGTTCAGGTTTACACAGTTGGATACTCTCATCCTTGGTGTTTACTAATACTACTTTCATACTGCTGCCCCTGCAATATCCCGGGTTTTTGAAGCCGGGTTTTTGCAGGGTCTCGGAGCGTCCCAGCTCAGAAACACCATTCATACTGCACCTCGGACCCGGGAATTTCCCGGGTTGACCCCATTCATACTGCACAAGTCTGTGCCCTGGTAATTTGTGGGAGTCATCACAAGAGCAGTTTTCATTGGCTGAAAAACGGTGATGTCATTGAAAGGTGACTGGTTTGTTGACGCATAAAGATGATGCAAAAGTGGGTGGTGATTGTTTACCACATTACTTTTCATCATGGCCGACGACTCACTTTTGTGTAGCCCAGAGTTCATGTTTACTAGTATTTTTTTGCTGTTTTATGCAGCAAATGAGAGTTTGCTGCAGATGCTGACACTGTGCACTCTTGCACAGTCCCAGTTCAGGAGGAGGAAGGTGAAGTTTATGGCACAACAGAAGAAAACTCAGTGTCTGTTTATGCGCAGGAGGAGAGCGTTTCTCAGGGCCAGCATTGCCTCAATTTTGAGATTCAGTGCTGCCAGTAACCGAACCATGCGTGCCAGAGAGCGTAGCCACGGAGAAGCTTTCTGGTCTACTGTGGAAGAGTTTCAGGAACAGCAGTGGATGCAACACTTCAGAATGTCACGTGGGACATTTAACTATGTGCTGGACCTTATTACCCCAGCACTTTCCAGGATGGCCACTAACTTTGGGAAGCCTATTCCACCATGTAGGCGCCTTTCTATGTGTTGTGGTGGTATGCTACCCCTGGAGAATACCGGACAATCTCCTGCTTGTTTGGAGTGGGGATATCCACGGTGTGCACTCTAGTGCATGAAATCACCACGGCATTGCTGGAAGCCCTGTATCATCGCTTCATCTCCTTACCGCAAGGTCAGCGCCTGGATGATACAATTGCAGGATTCCTGAAGCGTGGGTTTCCACAGTGTGCTGGAGCCATAGACGGGACACACATCCCCATCATTGCCCCCACAGACAACCATGCGGATTACTACAACCGCAAAGGCTGGCATTCCATCATTCTGCAGGCTGTGGTTGACCACAACTATTGGTAAGCATTTTTTATGGGTTTTTTTATGTGACTGTGCCATGTGTAATGCGTATTGTAAAACATATTTATATATGGGTTTTTTTATGTTCGTTTCACAGATGTTTTCATCGGGTGGCCTGGACGTTCCCATGACGCCAGAATTCCAGCAAATTCGGACCTTTACCAAATTGCTGAGGAAAGACAAGATGGCTGGCTGTTCCCTAGAGAGGTAAATATAGGTGTAATGTTGTATGATGTTTTTGTAATTGAAGCTTATATACTATTGTTTGCTATCAATATTGTATGTATTTACTGCCCCTTTTTATATACAGATGTAACACTTGCAAAATGCATTTTCACCATATAGTACCAAGTGTACTGCGTTATTTGACCAATATTTTTAACATGGTGACGTGAAACTGCATGTTTTTATTTACAGAAATCTACGTTTGTTGATGGTGTGGAGATACCAGTACACATCATTGGGGATGCTGCTTACCCTTTGAGGCGCTGGCTGATGAAGGGGTTCACTCAGCAATATCACCTGTCTCAGGAACAGATCCGGTTTACACATACCCTCAGCTCTGCTCGGATGGTGGTGAAAAATGCTTTTGGGCGCTTGAAAGGACGTTGGCGCTGTCTATTGAAGCACATTGACACCAAGCTTGTGCCCCACGTGGTTGCTGCTTGCTGTATTTTACATAACATTTGTGAAATTCAAAAAGAGCAATTTCTACCTGAGTGGAATGTGCAGGAATCTGAAATGCCAGTGCTGTCAGTGGACTCCAGTACTTTTGAAGGAGAGCGCACCAATACCTCTGCTGAACTTATTAGGACCACCCTACTGCCAATTTGACCTCACTTGTTTGAATGTACCACACAAATGTAAAAATAAAAAATATATGTTTATTTCACATATTGTATTTTGTTTTGTACATATTTCCTCATATGTCTCTTCACAAAAAATATAAAATGACACAATATAAAAGTGCTTACTTGCATGTAGAAAAAAATAAAATATATACATAAGTAGTAAACCGAAGACACAAATGTGCCCAAACAGTAAGTGCAAATTTGCTTTTCACGTTATATATATATATGAGAAGCTAACGGTGTGATTCCAGATCACACGTAACATACATGATAACAATTAACTGTGAAACATTTGACCATAAAACATGATTATTACAATTGCCTATATTGTGGCATTTCTGGTGGTGGAGTGGTTTGGAGTGGAAAACCCGGTGGGTATTCTATGTTGGGGTTACCCATAGGTTGAGCATGTTGTGTATTCTGTACCGGGTTTGGAGGGTTATTGTTGCCTAACATGGGTTGCCCCCGCTGGTACATAGGATAATGTCCATCATAATAGTAAGGACTTGGAGGAGGTGCCTGCACCCGTGAGAGGAGTCTGTCCATGAATCCCATAATACACTCACGATTTTCGCGTAACACGCGTTCCTGCATGTTCATGATTTGCATGAGGAAAGAGTCCTGCAGTTCCCGCTCATTGTCCATGAAAAGCTGCAGTTGTGTATTATGGTGTTCCCTCATGGTGCTGTCCATCTCCCGCAGTTGATCCATCATGACAGTTGTCATTGTTTTAGTTGCTTGGTCCATTTTGTTGGGCCTTTTGCATTTTTTAGGAACGTTGTAAACTATACGTAGAAAAAAACACAGTAAAACATACATTAGAATATATAATGTGGCAGAACAAAAAAGCAGTGTTGTAATCTGATATTTGTGCTTGAGGCCTCCTCCCTCTTGCCCAGTAATTTTGCACTGCAACATATGTATGTTAATGTTTTAATACTTTGGAGTGTATTATATTTGTCTTTTGGGCTTTTTGTTGATATAGTTCTCTTTTTAAAGTTATGTAGAAACATTGGTGTTTGATTTGCATTTATGTTGATATACTTCTCTTTTTTTTACAGTTATGTTCAAACATTTTTTTATTTTTTTAAAGTTATGTAGATATATTTTTGGGTATTTGGCTTGCATTTCGGTTGATATAGTTCTCTGTTTTTGGGACTTTTGTTTATACAGTTCTTTTTTTTTACCAATTATGTAGATATAAATGTATGTATATATGGTTGGTTATTATGTGAGATTATTAAAGATACTTACTGTTGGAGCGTAAACTGTGACCTGGCGTAGACTTTGACACCGGCACTGGTTCTGGCTGCATTTCTTGCGAAGTCTCTGTAATGACTTGCGCAGCAGGGAATGGCTGTGAATCGTTCAATTCCTCCCAAGACATGTTGGTGTCATCTGTTGTGGCAGAGCACTCCAGTTCTGGGGTGTCTTCAATAGAATCTTCTATTATTATCGTTGCGGTCTCGCTTGTCTGTGTGCTCTCTGGTGGTGTTGGTATAGCCGCATCCACATTGCTAGAAGATGACAGTGCACTTGGATTTGTCAGAGGAGAATGTCCAAAGACCATATTGCACTGGTCATAAAAGGGCCAGTCCATTCTTTCAGCGCCACTTTTGCGCCTGTTGTGGTCATGGACTTTAGTGTACTGCTTCTTCAGGGACTTCAATTTGTTCAGGACTTGTTGCTGTGTCCTCTTTATGCCACGTTGTGTGAGTATTTTGGCAATGTTGTAGTACACTGTGGCATCCTTCACAGTCCCAGTCGCTTGCCTTCTAATTTCTTCCTCCCCTCTGACATTCAGCAGCTCACGCACCTCTTCCTCCATCCAGTGTGTCATAATTGCTGTAAATAAACACTGTTTTTGTAAACTATTAAAAGCAATTTTCTCACTAAAATAACGCTTCTGCTTCAGCTTTAGGTTGAGAACACCATCCACCATCTCTCCTAAAAAGCTTCTACAATGTTCCACGGGCTTCCAACGATGACATCATCCTCCAGAGACAGGCAGACAGCCAATCAGCATGTTTTCTGTGCACCATTCATAGTGCAGGCGACCCGGGTCCGACCCGGGAATTACCCCTCAATAAATCCCGGGTTGAAGACCCGGGTTTTTAGACCCGGGATTTTGGACTTGTACCATTCATACTGCACCAAGACCCAGGTCGTTTGAGCTCGCCTCGGCAAAAACCCGGGATTTTGGTGCAGTATGAATGGGGTATTATTATTAGAGAAGATGCCAAGGCCTCAACTTTGTCACTTTCCTCTGTATATTTATCAGAAAGAGTCTTTTCTTCATGGAGCAATCGTTCAAGCTTTTTACTCTCTGCAGCCAGATACAGTCTCTCTAATTTGCATTCCACAACGTCCTTTACAGACTGCCTTGATGTGTGCACCTCTTGCTGAACAAGCTTTTGTTTTAAAACAGCAATTTCTTGGTCTTTCTCTACTGCTATCTCTGTAAGAGCTCCCGCTGTTTTTTCTCTTTCTTCATACAATTTCTACAACTCCCTTAACTCTTCTTTCAGGGATTCAAAGACCACATTGTCTTGCTCACTATGCTGTATTGTCTCTGCAGTTTCTTTAAGAGTCTCTACTGGTTTTACTCTTTCCTCCTATCATTTTTTTTAACTCAACTATTAATTTGAGCTCCTGAATTATTTTTCATGCGAGGAGATTTGTGCTCTAAAAGTTTTCCTCAAGCGATCACACATTTCGCTATTCCCACATAATCCTCTATAAAACTTTTCTCCAAGCAATCATACTCTTTTCTGGCCACATAATCCTGCACAGGTAACACAGGCATGTGCAGGAGCATGAGATTTTCCAACTTCATATCCATTCTGCAAACTCCAATGCAGGTTTTCCAGATTTTCCTGCTGGGACTGAATTTCAGACACAGCTGTTTGTAAACTTTCTTTTTGACATATTTTCTTCTTCTTCTTGCCCATCATAGCTGTAATAAAGCCATTTGTACTGGCAACAACTTCTTTTTGTTTTATTGAGCCCTTTAAACCAGAAGTTTGATCTTTACATTCATCCAGTACTTTCCACAGGAAATTACCAATACAAACAGGTGCTTTAGCCTCCCACACATACAAAACAGCAGACTTCTGTGCACAGGACCACAACCAACTCACAGCTCAGAGAATAAACAAGGTGTGGCACTACAATGTCCAGCAATTTTTAAAACTTTTGCTTTTATTAAAAAAAAACAGGTGCTGAACAGTTCACAGTAATATTGCTCCTTTCTGTCTCTCCACAGAGAAAACATTTGCTTTCTCTGCAATACAGAAATCTCCCCACTGCAACTGAGAGCTTTAGAAACAGGTTAATGTGTGATAGTGGTATTCATTACATTTCACTCACCAGCATTGCATCTAGTTGGCTGGATAGACAGCCTTGCTTTGGCTGTCCTTTACAGATCCCATGATGACACCACTTGTAGAACTTGTGACACTGACACCCTGCAGACATCAGACACCAATAGCTTTTTGCATGCAATCAACCAGTGTTTTATTGTTCACATGACAATAATAGCATACATTCTTTCATTATTATTATTATTATTCATTTTTATTTATAGGGCGCCACAAGGTGTCCGTAGCGCCGTACAGGGACTAACGAATTACAATACAAGGTGAGACAGCACAGTACAGTAAACATTAAGCACAGTAACTCAGTAAGCTCAATGCACAGCTAGAGAGGGCTGGGGAAGGGGGAGGGATTATCCGCAATGATGGGGCCCAAGAAGGAGGGTGTGGAAGACAGAGAGACCCCCAGAGGGGGGAGGAGGGAGCGAGAGGGGATGGGAAGGAGGAGGGCCCTCGAGGAGGAGGGCTAAGTAGCTTGAGAGCAGAGTTAAAAGTGGTGGAAACAGGAGGATAGATGGCCCTGCTCAGAGGAGCGTACAATCTAAGGGGTGGGGTGGACAGACAGAGAGACGCAGGGGAGAGAGGGAGAGAAGGAGGAACGGAGGCAGATAAAGGGAAGGGGAAAGAAGGGGGAGAGGCAGAAGATAAAGTAGGAAGTTAAGTGGGAGACTGGAAGGCTTTAAGAAAAAGGTGGGTTTTTAAAGCCCGTTTGAAACTGGACAGATTAGGGGAAGTTCTGATGGAGGGAGGGAGCTTGTTCCAGTGGAGGGGGGCAGCGCGGGCAAAGTCTTGGATACGTGCGTGGGAGGAGGTGATCAGGGGGGAGAGAGGCGATGATCATTGGCAGATCGGAGAGGGCGGGATGGCGCATGAATACATAGGAGTGTGGAGATGTAGGGTGCAGTGGCGTTGGCGAGGGCCTTGTATGTAAGAGTGAGGAGCTTGAGCAGAATTCTGTAGTGGAAGGGGAGCCAGTGAAGGGATTGGTAGAGGGGGGAGACAGAAGAGAAAGGAAGATAAGCCTAGGGGCTGCGTTAAGTACAGATCGAAGGGGAGCGAGATGAGAGACGGGGAGGCCAGTAAGGAGGATGTTGCAGTAGTCCAAGCTGGAGATGGATAGGGCAGCACGGTGGCGAAGTGGTTAGCACATCAGCCTCACAGCACTGGGGTCATGAGTTCAATTCCCGACCATGGCTTTATCTGTGTGGAGTTTGTATGTTCTCCTTGTGTTTGCGTGGGTTTCCTGCGGGTGCTCCGGTTTCCTCCCACACTCCAAAAACATACTGGTAGGTTAATTGGCTGCTATAAAAAAAATAAAAAAAAAATTGACCCTAGTCTCTCTCTCTCTATGTCTGTCTGTGTGTGTGTTAGGGAATTTAGACTGTAAGCTCCAATTGGGCAGGGACTGATGTGAATGAGTTCTCTGTACAGCGCTGCGGAATCAGTGGCGCTATATAAATAAGTGATGATGATGATGAGATGATTGGGAGATGATTCTTGTCAGGATGACACCAGTAAGCAATACCAAGTTGCCTACACCTCTTGGTGACTCTAATGCTAGCTATCACAGTCCAGCTCTCTATCCACTGGCAGACTTGTTCATCATCAGTCACAAACATAGCAGCACAGTACAGGTTTAAATACCATAAAACCCTCCCTTTAATCTAATTACCTCATTAGACCATTTCATTAAACTTTTCAGTTAAATGTTAATCATATTCATCACGTTAATGATGTTAAATGCTGTATGTGTTCTGCAGCTGCATCAAGTCTTGTTTTGTTTTTTTTTGTTTTTTAATGGACATGAATTTTGTTTTTAGATATAAAGCTGCCAGATCCTAGGATATAATTTTATGGATTACAGATGAAGAACCTGGATTTCAAATAAAGTTGTTTTATTTACATTTTGTCTTGGTACTCGACAGAGCCCAGTGGGCCCTTGTTGCCAGTGCATGCTGGTACTGATATTGCCGTTTGAATGTTAACATTGTGACTGTCAACTTTATTACCTGTCAACAGTCACAAATGTTGCCATTTTAAACAAAGCGAATCTGTTGACAATTCTGAATGTCCACATTTTGGTGTCAACAGTCCAGCTGTCGACATGTTCGGCATCAACAGATTGACTACATGCCTTAAAATTGTTATAGTATAGTGTTAAAAGATTTTTGCTCAATTTCTAGGTATGTATCAAGAATACACAGTAGCATGGTAGAATACCTCATGAGTGTTCTATAGATAATTCCTGAGGGATAGGTAAGGAACAATTGCTTTAGGTTGCTTCCGTTCACTTTTGTAAGATTACACAAACATGAATTTGGCACATATTAATCATTAATTGCAATGAAAAGATAATATAGAACTGTTCTACAGTGCTTCAACCACTGAAAGAAAGGGAGGCTCAAATGAGCCCTACAGCACATGTCAGGCCTTCACACTGAAATAAGCCCATAAAGATCAGTGCCTAATATATTTTTTTATGAGATGTTGTTGGGTTTATGGAGCATTCTTCTAAGTTCATATTCTACTTACTGCTGCCTGACTGCTTTACAGGCTGCCTTATGGGTATGGTGGTGAGGGGGGGTTGAAATCCAAAGTACTAGGACCTGGGCCTGCCTGTGTAGTGGGCGGAGCTGCCAACCTGATATGTCGGCTATGGAAGGGGTCCCCAAGAAGCTGCTGTAAAGGGACCTGAAATTCCTCTTGGCAGCCCTGGGTGTTTTTTTATATTAACTGGTATCAATCCTTCTATGTATTATCCAAATTTTGGGTGTCAGTGCCCATCAGAGCCAGGCACAGTTTTATTTGAATGGTGTAGAGGGCACTTACATGACATATTTCATAACATAACTGGAGAAATTCCCTACAGAAAAAATGGTGATAAAGAGTTGCCCAAAACCATGAATTATATCTCAGTGTTACCTTGTGACCACAACCAAGTTATGTAGTGTTGCTGTGTTCCAGACACAAAAAGACAGGGGTGGGATAAGGATAGGTTTCCTAACACATGATTATTCTGTCAAAAGTCTGTCTAATGAAACAAAACATAGGCATTTATATAGTACGTGGTAATATATAGTGAGGAAAAATTATTGGACACTACAAAATATGGCTGTTTTTGTTGTGGTAATTGAGCTTTTGACTGTTTTCACAGCTTGTCCATAACAAGCTGTTGCAGCGATGATGGGATCACTGTGGATAAGGTGTATGCTGTATAAATCTAGTAGAGGAAAAGAGTGAGCCACTGGAGGAGTTTGTACCTCTAGATGTACAGGCAGTGGTGTGGCAGGTGCCGTGCACTGCTGGCAGTCAATTTCCCTATAGTGACTACACCGACAGTGACTATACCTACATTTAAAATCCAAAGACTGACAACCCCAACAGGACAGCAACAGCAACATACCATTACACAGAGACAACAAATTCACGACCCCATCTGTTCCCGACTATTGAAAATGACGTCACTTGAAAACGTGACTGCTGTTAAAGCGCCAGTGCACGGACCCGACTTACTATCATCTCAGGTAAGTAGGAGGTTGGGTTTAGGGTTAGGGGTTAGGGTTAGGGCTAACCTTACCATTAAACGCTGGGTCCATGTATTGCCACTTTAAAACAGAAAATGTCACAGTCGCGTTTTCAAATGACATAATTTTCAACCGTCGGGAACACAGCAGGTCGGGAATTTGCTGTCTCTGTGTAATGGTAAGTCGCTGTTTCTGTCATGTCGGGGTCTCAGTTTTTGGTTTTTAGATGTAGTTGTAGTTCCTGTCGGTGTGCTCACTATTGGTAAATCATACCACACCCCCATGCACCGGGCCCCATGGAGATAATGGGGCCAGCTGCATGGCAGATGCAGAGGGTCAGGGGCCCTGGTTCCCTCCTCCCTGCACCGGGGCCCACAGCTCGCTAGTTCCACCCCTGTGTTCAGGTAATAATTTGGAGCACCAAGCCTAAGATCTAATAAACTGCATTTAAAAAATTACTCATTTACTTCCCTTCTTCATAAAATTGAATAGTTACTGCAGGAGGTAGCGCTTAGTGATCAATCTTGTGTGTACGACATTATCACCTAGCAGCTGCAGTAATTGTTTGTGTTGTCATTTCTGGTTTTCATTTTTCTGGATAAACAAGTTTCAAGATATGAGATCCCATATTTTTTTATTTCTGATATTGTTTGTACATCATTTGATAATATAAGTTGATAGAAAAAGGATTTCCTGTGAAAGTTTGATATTTGGTAAAACTAATTTTGTAGGTTTCTTACTGTAAGTTTAGAAGGTATTGCACAAGCTTTAAGGTATAAAATGACCCATATTATATTTTGCTTGTTTAACCATTTTTTCTATACATGTATTGTCCCGACATGTGGAACCGTTGGGACGTATTTCCCACTCTTCATTTTCCTTCAATTCTGCGTGACCCAGTTATTGCTGAGTGTCAGGGAAGATGGGAGGGAGATGTAGATGGTTGGAGAGAGATGCTAGCTATGCACTCCATGGTCACACCACCTCTGGCAGGATGGCGCTTCAAACAATTGGCCCTTCAGAATGTTCAGTACTAGGCCCATGTGACCTTTAAGCTGACCCAGCACCTAAATAGTGTCTTGAGGGGTAGAGTCAGCAGGAATAGAATAGAGGAATAGAATAGAGGTATGAAGTTAATGTTGACTGGTAGCTAGATTATTAAGCACAGTTTTTGATTAGATGTAGTGAAATAAGATCAAAATGAAATAATAGTTCAAACCCATTGATAGTATAGACCAAGGTCCAATCTTCACCATCACAGAGAGCAGCTACTTTTGTAGGGAAGAAAATGGTTTTATGACTCCCTACAGAGCCAGAGTATACCCCATAAAATATGCTCTCTACATTGTTTGAACGCCATTTAAATATTTGGTGCCAGAAACAATATCTCATTTTTGCGTGCAACACAAGGAGTGTAAGTGCACCTACCTGTGTTCAGCAAGGAACACCCTGATAAGTCTTGCTCCTCCCATGAGAAGATGCTAAATGATTCCCTACCAGACACCACCATCTTGATGCACAGATTCATGTGTTTACTGTACCAATTGAGCAAAATGAGGTACACAAAACACCATTTGTGCTGTAGCTTTGTAAATGTGCGTTAGAAAATGTGAGCTGTATATTTGCGAAAGGCAGCCAGGTAGCAGACTCCCAGTTTATTAGATCTAGAATTAACCGTCACAGCCTTGTATCCTGATGAAGAATAAAAAAGGGTTATAAAAATCCTGCAAACCAGCTGCTGACAGGCGTATCATTGACCAGAGTTTATGAACATTTTGCTTATGCTTCATGATTAATGGTTCTGTTTGTGACTCAGCAGGCTTTAATATTAACTTTAAAGCAGGATGCTAAAAACTAATTGATCTATTTCACTGAGAAAAATACACCTGCTCACAACACAAAATACATACAGTGGTTGACCCTTATGCCTACTGCCATACAATACTGTAGAAGATTAGAAATAAAGACTAAAAGCACACGGGTATGGGATGGGATGTTAATAAACTTCTTCATAAATTTGTGCATGGTCTGGTGATGTGAGAAACACTATATGAACAAAAGCATTCGGACGCTTGACAATTACACCAACAGGGACTGTAATGACATTGTATTCAAATATATACATTTTAATGTAGTTGGAGTTGGTCCCCCTTTTGCAGCAATAACAGCTTCCACTCTTCTTGGAAGACTTTCCACAAGATGTTGGAGTGTTTCTGTGGGAATTTGTGCCCATCCATTCTGTAGAGCATTTATGAGGTCAGGCACTCATTTGGACGAGAAGGCCTGGGTCACAATCTCCGTTCCAATTCATTCCAAAGGTGTTCGATGGGGTTGAGGTCAGAGCTCTATGCGGGCCAGTCAAGTTCTTCTACACTGAACTCATCAAACCATGTCTTTGTAGTCCTTGCTTTGTGCACTGGGGCACAGTCATGTTGGAATAGAAAAGGGCCTTCCCCAAACTGTTGCCACAAAGTGGGAAGCATAGCATTGTCCAAAATGACTTGGTATGCTGAAGAGTTAAGATTGCCCTTCAGTGGAGATAAGGGGCCAAGCCCAAACCATGAAAAACAGTCCCATACCATTATCCCTCCTCCAGCAAACCTCACAGTTGTCATAATGCAGTCAATGAGGTAACATTCTCCTGGCATCCGTGGCTGAGTTGCTGTTGTTCCTAAACACTTCCACTTTCTAATAATATAACTTACAGTTGACCATGGAATATTCAACAGGGATGAAATTTCACAAACCGACTTATTGCAAAGGTGGCATCCTATCACAGTACCACGCTTGAAGTCACTGAGCTCTTCAGAACAGCCCATTTTGTATCACAAATATTTGCAAATGGAGACTGCATGGCTAGGTGTTTGATTTATACACCCATTGCAACGGGTCTGATTGAAACACCTCAATTCAACTCACTTGTGACCTATGAGCCTGATTCAATAAGGAAAATAACGAATAAAAAGAAGTATATATTCTCCTGGACAAACCATGTTACAATAAAAGGGGTGCAAATTAGTACATTTTTTTGCACATAAGTTAAATACTAGATATTTTTTCATGTAGCACACAAAGACAAATATTTTCACACTGAAATTGATCGAGGACATGTCCTAACCCAACTATAAATCTGTCCCCACATTTTAAATTTACCTCCCCCTCTAATGCAACATTTTTGCATCACACTGCTTCCGCCGGCTTGTCTTCTTCCCATAGTGCATTCCCCAAGTAAAAGACATACACGCAACCGGCCATCCACATGATGTAAAAGAAAATGTCATTCATAAGGCCAGGCCACCTTCTTCCATTGCTCCATGGTCCAGTTCTGGCACTCACATACCCATTGTAGGCGCTTTCAGTGGTGAACAGGGGTCAGCATGGGCATTCTGACTGGCCTGTGGATACGCAGCAAGAAGCGATGCATGGTGTGATCTGACACCTTTCTATTATAGCCAGCATTAACTTTTTCAGCAATTTGTGCTACAGTACCTCTTCTTTGGGACTGAAACAGACGGGCTAGAAGTCACTTCCCATGAACATTAATGAGTCTTGGATGCCCATAATCCTGTCGCCAAGTCAGCGATTGTCCTTCTTTGGACCATTTTTGGTAGATACTAACCACTGCATATCGGGAACACCCACAAGTCCTGGCATTTTGGAGATGCTCTGACCCTGTTATCTAGCCATCACAATTTGGCCCTTGTCAAAGTCGCTAAGATCCTTACGTTTGCCCATTTTCCTCCTTCCAGCACATCAATTTCAAGAACTGACTATTCACTTGCTGGCTAATATATCCCACACCTTAACAGGTGCCTTTGTAATAAGATAATATATGTTATTCACTTCACTTGTCAGTGGTATTAATGTAGTGGCTGATCAGTATATATATATATATATATATATATATATATATATATATATATAATATATTTATTTATTTTTAATTGTTTCATCACAATACATACATAGGAATTTAGGTATACTGCATTCTTACTCTCTGGTCATCATTTTAACAACATGTTTACACCGAGAAAGGGTCTAGTCACTTCTGTCAGTTGTTCTATAAATAAAAAGCTATTTAATTAAGTCTATATTTTGTAAAAGAAAAAAAAACGAGTCACATACCTCTGCTTTCATTAGTTTATACTTCCTTTTTCTCATTCCATTTAATGTTCCCTCTTTGTTGACCAAAACCTGTTTTTCATTGTGACATGCCACTCTACACATCTAATCTCCATCCTCATATTTCAACATCTTTCTAACTCTCAATCATTAATTTCATGGGGGTCATCGGGTTGTCGTCAGACAGATAAAGAGTGGGTGGTGGACAGGCTAGATAGATGAGCAATAAGTCGGTAACACAGTAAATGGATATACAGGGATGACTCAAGGCAAAGACGTAACAGTGCATTCAATTCACACACATAATGAACTAATACTAATAGATTGTTTAAAAACTCAACACTGAAAGATAAAATAGTTTTATTTGGTTTATCATTTTCTCAGTTTACATGGGCTACGCATGTATTTGTATTATTCATAAATAAAATTAAGCTAAAACACAGTGCAATGAAGTTGTTTTTCAGAATTGGGGATGTGTCATAAAAGGACAAATAAGTGATGGACTGCAGATGGATAGACCATTCTTAAATAATAGGACCACTGCTTATTGACCCATGAAATGGGAGACCCTATTTTCGAAACAGTACTGACCTTGATTCAGACCTTGAGTCTTTTTTTCCTGAGGACTGAAATGCCAAATTCTACATTGAATTATAACTAATGTACTTCATTTTAAATAATGCACTAACCTTTGGCATTGTATGGATTAATGGCATCGTTAATATCTTTATTTGACTGTCCACACCTCTTTTACTAGTTGTTCTTATTACATTTTATAGTATTTACACAAGCAACTTGTATTTGTTGGGTTGCTTTAAAAAGTTCTAATTTTATTAGTAATGTAGATATTTTCTGAAGTTGAATCATTTAAATCAATAATCACTTGCAGATATATTGCAAAAATTCATAAATGTAAATATGTACAGAAAATGGTTTACAGAGTTCATGCATGCATTAACCAATATATCTTGTGTATTATATAAAACTAAAGTGAAATGAATCTATGCTTGTTCATGGGTACATAGCTAGAAATTCCGAAAAAGGTCTTGCGATTGGGAAAAACATGCAGTTGTCGGACTTAAAAAACACAATTAATAGAGCACGATTAATTGTTCTTGAAAATACAATGGGCAAATTATAGGGAAAGGAAGGGAAGTAAGAAAGACAAAGGGGGTAAATGTATCAAGCTGAGAGTTTTCCGGTGGGTTTGAAAAGTGGAGATGTTGCCTATAGCAACCAATCAGATTCTAGCTATCATTTTGTATATTGTACTAAATAAATGATAGCTAGAATCTGATTGGCTTTTCAAACCCGCCGGAAAACTCTCAGCTGATACATTTACCCCAAGGAAGTAAAGAGAGCCAACCCTTGTTTGAAGGTAAGGAAGGACAGAAGCCCAATCTTTCCATTTTCTGATTTGCACTGCTCATTTTTTTTATAATTTGGATAATTCCACATCTTCTTTTTGCAAGACTTATGATTAGCTATGGTTTCATACAGAGGGCAGTGACATTTAGTTGGTTCTGTTAAAACGTGATAAGCATCAATGTGCTTTAAATCATAGTCTCCTGTTGTGGGGCCACTGGAAAGGTAACACCCAGTCTTAGCATTTTAAAGTTGCCAGCTTTTTCTTTTACTTATTGTTTTCAGCAAATGAACATAAGAAACTACTCCCCCAAAATACACACATATGAAAGTGGTACATCACAATGCACACCACCAAAGGTTGCCATTTGACCCACAATATTTCCAATAATAGTAAGATTTTCGATATTGGCACTATAGTTTTAGTTTTAGTTTCGTTTTAACAGATTCACAATCTTTATTACTGGACTAGACAAAAAAATGTATTTAAAAATATGTTTTAACAGTATAGAAGTCATATCTTTTAGGTTGCATGGTTACATTGTATAATTGTCATTTGTTAATTTTTTGTTACCTTTTATTTTACAGAATCTGCTGCTCAAGATCAATATTTGAAAAAAAAATTGTTTAGAAAAGTTGTGAATGGCTGCACCCTCGCTCCCCTGAGTTCCTAACATGTCCAGACAGGGTAAACTGTTTTAACTGATATATTTACTAAACTGCGGGTTTAAAAAAGTGGAGATGTTGCCTATAGCAACCAATTAGATTCTAGTTATCATTTATTTAGTACATTCTACAAAATGACAGCTAGAATCTGATTGGTTGCTATAGGCAACATCTCCACTTTTTCAAACACGCAGTTTAGTAAATATAAACCCCAAATGTCATCAAATTTGGATTATGTCTTGACATCAGGAATATAATTCTTTCTCCCATTTAGAGCAAGACTGACCATCTAGAACTCATTATTCCATTGCCAAAAGTATTAACAGGTGTCTTGCATACACGTCTTACATAACCTTCAAACCGTCACCATGATGTCTATTTTTGTCTCTCAAAATGCCTAAGGTGGGACCCTTCTGAATTTCTCCAATTATCCCGGACATTAGTTACAAATATGTATCCATCCTATTACATCCTTAAAGGCATGAGGAAAATGTAACTCATTTCCCTCAGGACAAACCATTTATTAGGATCAGATGAAAATTATTCATTGTGGTTGTAAGAAAAGTTCCAGCTTCAGAAAGGTTTCTAAAAGTTTGAGAGCAACTTATGTCCATCAATAGTTTCCTAAAAAAAAAAATAAGAAAAACTATTTTGGCCCCAAGGGAAGCAATTATTGGATAATTTGTAAATGTTTTTTGATGGTACCACTTACATATACTGTATAATTGTTCTGAACTGTCACATATGGTTGTCAAAGCAAAGGGCACTGCAAGAATTTGGTCCTCGTCCAATATCGGCCCCAATATGAGTCTTTCAATGAATATGCCAATCATTATTATAGACAGAAAAGTTTAATATGTCATTATTATTTTAACAGTGACTAACCATATACCTATTATACCTATATATCTATTGGGCCTATCATATTTTACTGATGTTTAATTTGGATAATGTCTACAATTTCTTGATTGACATTTATATGTTCAAAGTTTTCATCTTTGCTGTAGGTATAAAAAAAAGGTTATAATTGATATGATAACTGTCAATGAATCTATCCCATTGATGTTCCTGTAAATAATATTTGTATAATCAGCAATATCCTATGTCAGAATACACAGAGTAGACACTAAAGATGTTTCACACCTTTTCTGGACATGAAGGATCAGTTAAAGTCATTGATGTTCATAGTGTAGCAGCTCCCAACAGGGGATGCAACCTGTATTAAGAAACATGGCGTTGCATCCTCAAACACAATTATTACTTAGGCATTTATAGGAAAAAAAGGGAATGGTGGCAGCGAAAAAGATCAAAGGAAATGGCTGGGTGATCTGTCCAACTCTCAGTGTATGTGTAAAGGTTTAGATCTGTGTGTTAAAGGACATATTTTAAAATATGCTTGTGTATTAGGGAATAATGTACTCACTACTTTAAATGATCATGACTATTAGAAGTCCCCACATAGTTAAATAACCTATATAAAAGCACTTAGCTTGTATCCTGATCACAAAACTCCTTGGTAAGCTCTATTGTGCTTATAATTTGCAGAGAGTAGGGGGTAACAGGGGCAAATGCAGGATTTCTAGAGGGGGTGTTCCAAATGCTTGATTGCAAAGGGGGTTTGACCGTCTCCTCGAGAGGACAAGACCATCCAATGGAAGGAGCCTGTCTAGCACTTAACTAATGCTAGTCCACCTTCAGACCCTTCACTTTATTTTGTAATGCTACGTGTACCACTGTTTATTGCTTGCCACTCTCTTTGTGCTGCTCAACATTGCATTGGTGACATACTTTAAATGGTCTTTGCTTTCTAATGACATTATCCCCCCATTAAATACCCACAATACTCTCCTCCATATTACAGCAAGACTCCCTCATATCACCTTGACACAGATTGCCACATGTCATATCGCTCATTGTCCCCTTTCATATCTGTCATTACCATTCCGATTGCCCCCTCTCATTCTTCATTGCCATTCTCTTTGTCCATTGCCATGTCTCATCTTTCTCGTTGCCCTCTTTCATGTCTCATTGCCACACTAGTTGCCCCCTTTCCTGTCTCATTGCCACACTCATTGCTCCCTTTCCTGTCTCATTGCCACACTAATTGCCCCCTTTCCTGTCTCATTGCCACACTCATTGCCCCCTTTCCTGTCTCATTGTCACACTAAATGCCCCCTTTCCTGTCTCATTGCCACACTCATTGCCCCCTTTACTGTATAATTGCCACACTCATTGCCCCCTTTCCTGTCTCATTGCCACACTCATTGCCCCCTTTTCTATCTCATTGCCACACTCATTGCTCCTTTTCCTGTCTCATTGCCACACCTATTGCACCCTTTCCTGTCTCATTGCCACACTCATTGCCCTCCTTTCTGTTTCATTGCTGGACTAATTGCCTTCTTTACTGTCTCATTGCCATCCTCATTGCCCCCTTTCCTGTCTCATTGCCACACTCATTGCCCTCTTTTCTGTCTCATTGCCATCCTCAATGCCCCCATTCCTGTCTCATTGCCAAACTCATTGCCAATTTTTCTGTCTCATTGCCATCCTCATTGCCCCCATTCCTGTCTCCTTGCCATCCTCAATGCCCCCATTCCTGTCTCATTGCCATCCTGATTGCCCTCTTTCTTGTTTCATAGCCATTTTCATAACCACCTTGGCTGCCTCATTGTCTAGCTCCCATTCCCCACTGAATGCTTTATCGTTAGCCCCTCATAACATGTTTGTGTATACATATCTTTTGGATTGGGATGAAGCCACTGTTCCATCCTCATTGGCGTTGTAGTGTATGTAATTTTGACTAAACAGGTTGACCACTTGAATAGGTTAGGAACAGCAGTGGCTGAACCACCTACTTCTGATCATCATGCACATACACAAAAGATGACAGTTGGGCATATGCTATAAATACAATTCTTAGAACATCTACCTTAGAAGAACTATAAAGTAGTCCACATATACTACAACCCTCCCTTCTTAGATGAAATACAATATGACGAGCATGCAATGAAATAATTAGACACAAATATCTTCAGTATATGAATATTTTAACACTATAAATGAGTCTTGTAGGATGTCTCCATTGCCTTTCAGGAAAGTGATAGTGAAATCCTGGGGCACATGACTCAGCAAACTTCCTTCATAGACACTGGGACTTTCTCATGTACAATTGAAGATCTAAATTCTTATTGGGCAGCTGGTGAAGCTACTAAAGTTTCTGTAGCTACATCTTGTTGAACAGATTTCTGTGGAAGCAACTTGAGGTTTTACAACTAACCTTATTTTTCTAATACTCTTGTACAAAGCTTGGTAGGCACTACTACTGACATACACATTAAAATTCCTTGACCTACAGACAGTTGATCTCTTCTTTCTCAGAATCCTGGATACAAAGAGTTACCATCTTTTGGCCAACCTTTAAATGTAATATTATATACTTTAGATAATACTGGATCATATCTGATTTCTCGCTTGATGACAGCATTAGTTATTGGAAGCTGCTCAAGCAATATACAGTGATACATATCTTCCTGGTGCATTTGGACAGACTCATCATCCATCTTGTTGTAGAGGGGATTGTGACAATCCATCAACATTGTCGTGAAGTTTCAGTTCCCAAGAATAAGAACCATCTTTGCAATTTGGCAAATCATTGCAGGAATTCCCTTCTGAGGACTGAATATAGAAAAGAGGTTGGTGGTCTATTGGGGTCTTTGACCAATATGAACTGTCCATAAAAGCACTAGTGTCATTTCTTTACTAATCATACAAGACTTAAAGTTTCACGATTAATTTGTGCCTAATTACGTTCAGCTACTGTAATGAATCTCAACACAAAGGTGATTGGTTGCTCACTGTCATCCAGTAGAGTATGTGATAATACTGCACCTATTCAATAAGGAGAGGCATCACATGTCAACTTAACAGGTAAAGAGTGTAATACCCTTGATATGTAAAGTAGACACTTGTGAAAATAATTCACTAGTCCTTGATAAGATCTCACCTGGGCCACATATTGTAATTGTGGAGCTTGCAGCATTGCTTCCATGTTGTCTTGAGTTACATGTTCATAGCAAGAAATCTCTTCAAAGAATTCACATTTATCTCTATTGTCTCTTAGCCCATATTTGTGTAGTCTTGTGAATATACTTTTATGCTTGTTTAAATGATCATCGTCATTTCCTGTAATGGTAATATCAGCGAAGTAGCATTGAGTACCGCATAATCCTTGTAATACTTGATCTATGGCTCTTTGCCAAATTGCTAGAGCTGAAGTTATTCCAAAGACAAGACGGTTGTACTGAAATAAACCTTTATATGTATCCATTGTCAAATATTTCTTTGCCATATGTTCAACCTCATTTGTAAATACTCTTGTGGCAAATTTATTTTGTAAAGCAGTCTCCTACTACACATGTGAATGCTTCCCATTTTACCTTCCCTTCAATACTGGAACTATAAGCGTGCTTCACTCACTTTATTCTACAGATGACAAAGCTCCCAAATTTTCTAGTTTCTTCTGCTTTGCCTCAACCCTTGGTCAAATAGCATATGGTACAGGTCGAGGTTTGTGAAATTTTGGAGTAGCTTTTTTGACTATGTGCATACGCCCATTCCCCTCTCCGTTCCGCCCCTGAAATCGTAGGCTGTCATAAGGGTCCTGTCACTCACCGGACCGTGAGTGCCTCTTCCCGGACATTTAGGAACCGTGGCCGTTCACCATCCTGAGGGTCTGCGCATGCGCAGCCCTTTTCTATACTTCAGTGTATACCCCTTTAACTTAATTGGCAGATCAGGCAACCTCCCTATATTAAGCACCTGTGGTCACCACCACGTTGCCTGATCTTGGAGTCTCATTCCTCATGAGTCTCTGAAGGTGTTCCTGTATTTCTCGTGTATTCAGCGCTGCTGATTCCTGTGGTTTCCAAACCACTTCTACTACTGTGGTTCCATACCACTTCTACCATCAACTGTATCATCATGACTGTTTGCTGATTCCTATCCGCTGCCTCCGTGCACTACAGTCTTCTAAACCACTTCAACGTTATTTTATATCAATGTGACTGTTTGCTCATTGCTATCCGCTGCCTTCGTGCACTCCAGCTTTTACCTCACTCACCTGCTTCTCATCAAGTCTGTTTGCTGATTCCTATCCGCTGCCTCCGTGCACTACAGTCTCCTGCTTGCAACTCGCCTGGGTTTAACATCGTGACTGCCAGCTGACTACTATCCGCTGCCTCTGTGCACTACAGTCTCCTGCTTGCAACTCGCCTGTGTTCAACATCGTGACTGCCAGCTGACTACTATCCGCTGCCTCTGTGCACTACAGTCTCCTGCTTGCAACTCGCCTGTGTTCAACATCGTGACTGCCAGCTGATTACTATCCGCTGCCTCCGTGCACTATAGTCTCATCTCATCTTTGCTGTGACTTCCTCGAGACTGCCGCTTTCATTACCATCTGCTACACTTCGTGATCAACAGCTCCTGCCCTGCGCTGCACTCCTGTTTCCCATCGCTGTTGGTTCCTGTGGTTGCTACTGGTTACCCCCGTGTGCCGCTGAGTCCTGCTGCGGTGGTCAACGCTATCGTCCATCTCCTGCTGATCCACTCTCCACGCCTTCACGTGTTCCACTGGTCTCTACCCTCCTGTCAGCATTGGATTTGTATCTCATCTACTACCCTCTGCTGGATCATCTCCATTCTCCTGGGTCCCCTATGAGTCCAGTTCCACGTGTTGCTGACTCCTGTGGATTCGTGTCCCTGTTGGTCTACTCACCTGTGCGCTGCACCTGCTAGACCGCTGCTTCACCTATCCAGGGACTTCCTATCCAGTCGGCCTCCAGCCGCTCAGGTACCGCTGCAATCCCATCTGACTGCTACTGCTGAACCACGGTATGCATACTTCTCATTGACTGTGCTGTGTATTGCATATCTTGCTGGACTGTGTTTGGTTCTCTCTGGAGTCTGCTATCCGCTGAGTCTATTGCCATCATTGACTGTGTTATCATTGTGCTGGACTACTTCAAGAGACTTTCTAGATTGCAGACCTGATCAGTCATTTATATATATATATATATCTATATTGTGCATATTACTGTGGATCGTGTATAAGGTGCCTGTGTATATCCTGTGTTGCAGTTTTCCCCGTGCACCTCCTCACATATATATTCAGTGGTACAACTTGCTGATGTCAGACCACTGATCCCTGTTTCCGGTATCACCTGTTCCATTATCCTCTCACATAGCAGTGGTACAACTTGCTACCGCAGACCACTGACTACCTGGATACCTCCACTTGGATTCCATTCCTTCACTCAGACAGCGGTACAACTTGCTACCCGCAGACCGCTGACTCTCATCACCTCCTTGTTTCTGTTGGACATTCCTCCTCACTATAGCAGTGGTACAACTTGCTATCGCAGACCACTGACTACCTTCACGTGTCCTTGTCCATACAGTTCCTTGTGTATCATTACCTCATTATTACCAGTGTTGCTAGTCATAGACTTTCCTGAGCATCTCATCGGTCATCATTTCATGTTCCGTGATCACCCAGCTACCAGAGTACCCTATTACCATCTACATTGCTCTGGTAAGCCTACCATCTGGTGATCCCTGGGTAAAGACTCCTAGTGCCCGTGACAGTAAGATCAGGCCATGACAGACCCAGATGTGGAACCTACCGCCAAAGAGATGCTGCAACATCTGGTTAGCCGTGTGGAGCAACAGGATGCCCGCCAACAGCTGTTACTTCAGTGTTATCAGTCATTAACCTCCCAAGGAACATCTGGACAGACTGTGACAGCTACTACTGAAGCTCCTGTGCTTTCCTCCGTTTCCCCATTGCCATCCCAGGTGTCTATAGCTTCCACGCTTCACCTGCCTACTCCGTCAAAGTACGATGGAGACCCCAAAACTTGTAGGGGTTTCCTTAACCAATGTTCAGTCCATTTTGAGCTCCAACCTCAAAATTTTTCTACCCATCGTTCCAGAGTGGCCTATCTTATCTCTTTGTTTTCAGGACAAGCCCTGGCTTGGGCCTCCCCTCTGTGGGAGAGGAACGATCCAATATTACAAGATAGTGCCAAATTCATTTCTACATTCCGAAGTGTGTTCGATGAACCAGGTCGTGTGACCTCCGCTGCTTCCAGCATCCTCCGTCTGCGACAAGGATCTCATACTGTAGGCCAGTACGTCATTCAATTTAGGATCTTAGCCTCTGAACTTCAGTGGAACACTGAAGCCCTAGTTGCCGCCTTCTGGCAGGGGCTTTCCGATAAAATTAAAGATGCACTGACTACCCAAGAGCTTCCTTCGTCACTTGAAGATTTGATCTCTCTATGCCATCGTGTTGATATGAGATTTCGTGAAAGAGAGGCTGAGAAAACGACTTCTGCTAAAGCACCTTTTCGCTCTAACCCTCAATTTCGTCCAGTGTCACCCGCTGTGATTCCCATGGAGATAGGACGTTCCAAGTTATCTTCTGAGGAGAGGAAACGAAGAGTCAAGAATAGACTCTGTATCTATTGTGCTGATTCCACTCATGTCCTCAGCTCCTGCCCTAAGAGATCGGGAAATGCCAGGCCCTAACTAGTTCTGGAGAGGTGAAGTTAGGGTCCCTGGAGTCCTCTCCATCGTCTATGAAATCTAAAGTCTGCGCTTTTGATGTGACTATTTCCTTTGCTACCAAAACCTTTGAGTCACAGGCATTGATTGATTCCGGAGCAGCAGGAAATTTTATTTCCAAATCGTTAGTTAATCAATGGTCTCTACCAATGATTACCTTAAAAACTCCCATTACTGTGACGGCTATTGATGGATCACGTCTCATCAACGGTCTCATCACCCAGAGTACGTCTCCAGTAACCCTTCAGATTGGTGCTCTGCATCATGAAGAGATATCGTTTTTAATTCTTCCTGTTACGACAAGTCCGATTGTCCTAGGCCTTCCATGGCTTCAGTGTCACTCTCCCCAGATTGACTGGCGCACCCCTCAAGTCACGTCTTGGGGGCCTGAATGTCACCATCATTGCCTTTCCCAAGTCATTCCTCTCAAGGTACAGCAAGCTTCCATCTCAGCTATTTCACCGGGACTCCCTCCTCAATATGCTTCATTTACCGATGTTTTTGATAAAGCTCAGTCTGAACGTCTTCCTCCTCATCGTTCTTGGGATTGTCCGATTGATCTTCTTCCTGGCAAGACTCCTCCCAGGGGCCGGGTCTATCCACTCTCGTTACCTGAAACTCAAGCTACATCTGAATATATACGGGAGAACCTCCAGCGTGGGTTCATTCGACCTTCCACCTCGCCCGCTGGAGCTGGGTTCTTCTTTGTCAAAAAGAAGGATGGATCATTACGCCCTTGTATAGATTTTCGTGGACTCAATGCCATTACTATCAAGAATCGGTATCCCATTCCGTTGATCACTGAGCTATTTGACCGCATCAAGGGAGCCCGTATTTTTACTAAGTTGGATCTTCGTGGTGCCTACAATTTAATCAGAATCCGTTCCGGTGACGAATGGAAGACGGCGTTTAACACCAGAGACGGGCATTACGAATATCTGGTAATGCCTTTCGGGCTATGTAATGCCCCCGCTGTTTTCCAGGGCTTCATCAATGAGATTTTTCGGGACTTATTATATGTATGTGTCGTCGTCTACCTGGACGACATATTGATTTTTTCACAGGACCTGCCTTCTCACCACCAACATGTGGCAGAAGTCCTCTCCAGGCTACGGAAAAATTCATTGTTCTGTAAATTAGAAAAATGTTCATTCGAATTACCCCAGATTCCATTCTTGGGGTATATTGTTTCCGGAGTTGGTCTGAAGATGGATCCTGACAAAGTAAATGCTGTACTACATTGGCCCCAGCCAACTACTCTTCGTGCCATCCAGCGTTTTTTAGGTTTTGCCAATTACTATAGACGCTTCATTCAAGACTTTTCTTCCATTGCATCTCCTATTGTGGCCCTGACTCGAAAAGGGGCTAATCCTAAGCAATGGTCTACTGAGGCTATTCAAGCCTTTCAAACATTAAAAGAGTCCTTCTCTTCGGCTCCAATCCTTCGTCAGCCTGATGTGACACTCCCCTTTTTCCTAGAAGTAGATGCCTCTAATGTGGGCTTAGGAGCTATTCTCTTCCAACGCTCGGAACAGCAAAAATTCCACCCTTGTGCCTTCTATTCTCGGGGTCTCCTACCCGCAGAGAAGAATTATACCATCGGAGACAAGGAATTACTGGCTATCAAAGCCGCATTAGAGGAATGGAGATACTTGTTGGAGGGAGCTCGCCATCCGGTGACGATCTTCACGGATCATAAGAACTTGTCATATCTCCAGTCTGCCCAATGCTTGAACCCTCGTCAAGCAAGATGGTCTCTTTTCTTTTCCCGTTTTGAATTAATAATTACCTTCAAACCAGCTGCCAAGAACAAAAAAGCTGATGCCTTATCTAGAGCCTTTGTTACGTCCTCTGATATAGAAGAGGTTTCCAACCATACCATTCTAGACCCCAAATGTATCTCACTGGCTGCTTCATCCACCAAAACGCTAACATTTGGGAAGACCCTCGTGCCTCCTACTCTAAGGAGGAAAATCCTTTCGTGGTTCCATGCCTCTCGTTTTTCTGGACACGCCGGTGAACACAAGACTTTTGAGATCCTCTCTCGAAGTTACTGGTGGCCTTCAATGAGGAGAGACGTCAAAGAGTTCATTGCTTCCTGTGAATTATGTTCGCAATTCAAATCCTCCCGCAGAACCCCAGCAGGGTTGCTGCGACCACTACCCATTCCGTCCAAACCATGGACCCATATTAGTATGGATTTCGTTACTGACTTACCACCTAGTAAGAACCATAACACTATTTGGGTGGTAGTGGACAGATTTTCGAAGATGGCTCATTTCATCCCTCTGTCTGGTTTGCCTTCCTCGTCTATCCTGGCTGAACATTTCATTAAAGAGATCTTCCGTATCCATGGATGTCCATCTGAGATTGTGTCTGATAGAGGAGTACAATTCGTGTCCAGATTCTGGCGAGCCCTTTGTAAAACCTTGGGCATACGATTAGCACTCTCATCTTCTTACCATCCACAATCCAATGGACAAACCGAACGTGTCAATCAAGATCTTGAGACTTTTATAAGGATATTTTCATCAGCCAATCAAGACAACTGGGTAGAATTACTCCCTTGGGCTGAGTTCGCCCATAACAACATGTACCATGAGTCATCATCCAAAACTCCATTTTTTGTGGTCTACGGTCACCATCCGTCTTTTCCGGAATTTCCTGCCCTCCCGCCCACCCAAGTTCCTGCGGTGGAAACTGTTTGTCAGACTTTTAAAAATATCTGGTCTCAGGTCAGAACCTGTTTAAAGAAGACATCTGTCAAATATAAATCTTTCGCTGATAAGAAGAGGCGGGCTATTCCACCACTAAAAATTGGAGATCGTGTCTGGTTATCCACAAAAAATATTCGTTTGAAGGTTCCATCCATGAAATTCGCCCCTCGTTTTATTGGTCCATATAGGATCATTCAAGTAATCAATCCAGTATGTGTGAAACTCCTTCTTCCTAAGAGTCTTCGGATTTCTAATGCCTTCCACGTATCCTTGCTCAAACCTCTTATTATCAACCGTTTCTCAACTCCTCCCTCAGCTCCGCAGCCAGTTCAAGTTCATCAGGAGGAGGATTTTGAGATTACCGAGGTACTAGATGCAAAAATTTCGCGAGGAGTCCTCCACTTCCTCGTTCATTGGAAGGGCTTTGGTCCTGAGGAGCGCTCTTGGATCAAAGCTGAAGATCTTAATGCTCCTGCCCTTTTGAAGAAGTTTTACTCCAAAAATCCGGACAAGCCCGGTTCCAGGCGTTCTGTGCCCACCTTTAAAAGGGGGGGTACTGTCACTCACCGGACCGTGAGTGCCTCTTCCCGGACATTTAGGAACCGTGGCCGTTCACCATCCTGAGGGTCTGCGCATGCGCAGCCCTTTTCTATACTTCAGTGTATACCCCTTTAACTTAATTGGCAGATCAGGCAACCTCCCTATATTAAGCACCTGTGGTCACCACCACGTTGCCTGATCTTGGAGTCTCATTCCTCATGAGTCTCTGAAGGTGTTCCTGTATTTCTCGTGTATTCAGCGCTGCTGATTCCTGTGGTTTCCAAACCACTTCTACTACTGTGGTTCCATACCACTTCTACCATCAACTGTATCATCATGACTGTTTGCTGATTCCTATCCGCTGCCTCCGTGCACTACAGTCTTCTAAACCACTTCAACGTTATTTTATATCAATGTGACTGTTTGCTCATTGCTATCCGCTGCCTTCGTGCACTCCAGCTTTTACCTCACTCACCTGCTTCTCATCAAGTCTGTTTGCTGATTCCTATCCGCTGCCTCCGTGCACTACAGTCTCCTGCTTGCAACTCGCCTGGGTTTAACATCGTGACTGCCAGCTGACTACTATCCGCTGCCTCTGTGCACTACAGTCTCCTGCTTGCAACTCGCCTGTGTTCAACATCGTGACTGCCAGCTGACTACTATCCGCTGCCTCTGTGCACTACAGTCTCCTGCTTGCAACTCGCCTGTGTTCAACATCGTGACTGCCAGCTGATTACTATCCGCTGCCTCCGTGCACTATAGTCTCATCTCATCTTTGCTGTGACTTCCTCGAGACTGCCGCTTTCATTACCATCTGCTACACTTCGTGATCAACAGCTCCTGCCCTGCGCTGCACTCCTGTTTCCCATCGCTGTTGGTTCCTGTGGTTGCTACTGGTTACCCCCGTGTGCCGCTGAGTCCTGCTGCGGTGGTCAACGCTATCGTCCATCTCCTGCTGATCCACTCTCCACGCCTTCACGTGTTCCACTGGTCTCTACCCTCCTGTCAGCATTGGATTTGTATCTCATCTACTACCCTCTGCTGGATCATCTCCATTCTCCTGGGTCCCCTATGAGTCCAGTTCCACGTGTTGCTGACTCCTGTGGATTCGTGTCCCTGTTGGTCTACTCACCTGTGCGCTGCACCTGCTAGACCGCTGCTTCACCTATCCAGGGACTTCCTATCCAGTCGGCCTCCAGCCGCTCAGGTACCGCTGCAATCCCATCTGACTGCTACTGCTGAACCACGGTATGCATACTTCTCATTGACTGTGCTGTGTATTGCATATCTTGCTGGACTGTGTTTGGTTCTCTCTGGAGTCTGCTATCCGCTGAGTCTATTGCCATCATTGACTGTGTTATCATTGTGCTGGACTACTTCAAGAGACTTTCTAGATTGCAGACCTGATCAGTCATTTATATATATATATATATCTATATTGTGCATATTACTGTGGATCGTGTATAAGGTGCCTGTGTATATCCTGTGTTGCAGTTTTCCCCGTGCACCTCCTCACATATATATTCAGTGGTACAACTTGCTGATGTCAGACCACTGATCCCTGTTTCCGGTATCACCTGTTCCATTATCCTCTCACATAGCAGTGGTACAACTTGCTACCGCAGACCACTGACTACCTGGATACCTCCACTTGGATTCCATTCCTTCACTCAGACAGCGGTACAACTTGCTACCCGCAGACCGCTGACTCTCATCACCTCCTTGTTTCTGTTGGACATTCCTCCTCACTATAGCAGTGGTACAACTTGCTATCGCAGACCACTGACTACCTTCACGTGTCCTTGTCCATACAGTTCCTTGTGTATCATTACCTCATTATTACCAGTGTTGCTAGTCATAGACTTTCCTGAGCATCTCATCGGTCATCATTTCATGTTCCGTGATCACCCAGCTACCAGAGTACCCTATTACCATCTACATTGCTCTGGTAAGCCTACCATCTGGTGATCCCTGGGTAAAGACTCCTAGTGCCCGTGACAGGTCCTCTGTGCTTGTAGATGAATTGGATGTTTTTGCATTCACTGTCGTATAGTCCGGTTTTACGCAAAATACAGCATGTGACGGCATTTACATTCCTTACGGAATCAGGCCCTCTCTGTTTTAAATAAATTTTGTGCTTCACACGTTCAAGCAGGGCCCTCTTAACAACATTATGGGCCCCTGGGCAAAGCAGTGCACTGGGGCCCCTATATATATATATATATATATATATATATATATCTATAATATATAAGCCTAGTGGCGTGTGTTAGTCTGTGTGTGGAAAAAAAAAACAAGCTGCAGCGCCACCTGCTGGGCGGAGTTATACACTGACCTACTAGATTCTTAGCATTATCTAATATATAAAAGTAAAAGGGCTCATCCAATTGACCTGAAATTTGGTATACTGACATTATTTGACAAAAAAATTAGAATAGTGAAGTCAGGTAACTTCCATCATCCCCCCTTCCCCCCCGGGAGGGGTAGTAAAGGCTAAATTTTCGAGTTGAGGGGTCAAACTCATTTTCGTGAGGTAATTTTACCTCATGAACACACATTAAAAAGGGTGCTTGCATCGGGAAGTAACGCTCTTCTCCTGAGGAGGCCTGGGCTAGGCCTAAATGCATGACAAGAACCTTTTTAAGACCTTAAGTAGCTTGATTTGACTAGAATGCATGAGTATCATGCACGGGTTAACTTGTATATATATATATATATATATATATATATACACTTAAAGAAGAAAAAAAAGTGACCATATATATATATATATATATATATATATATATATATATATATAATATATATGTGTGTGTGTGTGTGTAAAAAAAGTGATATATATATATATATATATATATATATATATATATAAACTAACAGACGAAACGCGTTGAGTCTATTCACTGTGCTGTTACTGTTATTAAACTTGCTGAAAGGTGGTCTTGTCATAAGAGGCTGAATATTTGCTATTAGACATGTAAGTGGCTACCTTTTTTAATAAAGTGTTTTTTTGAGTTATCACATCATTGGCTCTCATTCTTGTCATTTCAGGACATTTGCCTTATGAATTGGCAGCGAAGAGATTGTGACCTGATCGTGCTGTTCTATGGGATAACCTTACAGATAAGCGCAAAAGTTTTTATTTCTGGTACACATACACCCGTATAAATTTAGATTGGGTGACCTGTAATTTTATGCTGAGGGGCCTAACATCTGCTATACCCTTATATTGTGAATTATCCACATGTTTGGTTCACTTGGGTGATGCATTGTGGTCTTTGGTTTCCTTCTCACCGGTGTTAAAGTCCCACTTTGGATTCGTGTATGATTCCATTTATATTACTGTACTACACTATTGTGCGCCTCCTCCTCCATCTTTTTTCTATATATATATATATATATATATATATATATATATATATATATATCACTTTTTTTATGCACTGGTCAGCCGTCAGCGTCCCTTGAAATAATTTTAAAAAAACAACAACCCTTTACTTACCTTATTCTCCGATGCGATTCTCTTCACTTTTCTTCCAAGTCCCTGCTGCTGCCTGCTGATTTAAATTGTTTTCGCGCTGCAAAAAAAAAAAGAAGAAAATACTTACCTTGCGGTCAGCTGGCGATCCGGCTCCCTCCCTGGTCTCCTCCTCTGTGCTGCGCTCTGCAATGGATGTCGGGCGGGCGTGACGCCCGACATGCACTGCGAGCGCCGCATGGAGGAGTAGACCAGGGAGTGAGCCGGATTGCCAGCTGGCCGCAAGGTAAGTATTTTTTTTTTATTTTTTTTTGCAGGATTTTTTTTTTGCGCTGCCTCAGACGGGCCCCCTGGGCTGCAGGGCCCCCATGCCCCTGCCCATTGTGCCCAATGGGAGAGACGGCCCTGCGTTCAAGCCCTTTTTTTGTAACTCTGAGGCATGGTCTCCACTGAAGTTACAATACACGCTGCATGGTCCGATGTTAAATCAGAGTCAGCTAATAATCTCTTTTAAATTCTTTCACTGTGCATTGCACACACCAGCCTGTCTCTTATTGCATCTGAGAGATCCACTCCAAATTGATAGGGTTCAGATAACCGTCTCAAGTCTTCTACATATGGTGATACACTTTCACCTTTAAATTGACTTTTCTTTTGAAAAAAAAAAATCTTTCCACAATTACTAGAGGTTTGGGTTTCAAATGATTCATTAGAACTAGAGATGGTCACTGACCCCCGTGCAGGCGCGGGCTGGGAGAGGGAAGCCCGGGGGGCACACAGACGGCCGCATCACTTGACAGGAGATGCGGCCGTGTCATTGATGACGTGGCCGCATCCCCTGTCATGTGATGCGGCCGCCTGTGCGCTGACGCGGCCGCATCTGATGTGATCAGATGCGCCCGCAGGTACAAATGTGTAATATTGCATCCGGGGGGGGCGCCTGGCCGGCTTACCCCCCGGCCATAATAGCTGCTCCCCTGCCCCCCGGGCCAGCCCGCCCCTGCCCCCGTGTTTTGGTTTTGTATTCGGTTTTGGACCTGGATTACCGTTGTGTTTTGGTTTCGCAAAACCGCCATTGCGTGTTTTGGTTTTGGTTTTGTTTGGTTTTGTTTTGCTATTTTGTTGCAAAATCAATGTTTTTGGGCCTAAAATAACCAAATTTAGTGCTCCACCTGTTTCTTGGATAAGTAATCTAATTGTAAAGCTAATAAATTATCAAAAAAACAGTTTAATTCCTGGTAGGTAGGCCTTCATTATTTCTACACACAAATCAGATTGTCTTCCTCTCCATCTATGCATATTGGCAATGCAGCCATCGTCTTTGGATGTATATTACACCCTACACTTATAGTTAAATATGTAAAGAAATGGAAAAAGGCAGTTTGCTTTCTGTCTCTATATGCCCCCCTCCACTTGTCGAAAATACCCAAAAAATTCAGCCGTTATAGACTGTACAATATTAATTGAAATGGAGAAAGCCAGTTTGGTTTCTGTCTCTATAGGCCCCCCTCCAATTGTCGAAAATACAAAAAAATTCAGCCGTTATAGACTGCACAATATTAATTGAAATGGAGAAAGCCAGTTTGGTTTCTGTCTCTATAGGCCCCCTCCACTTGTGGAAAATACAAAAAAATTCAGCCGTTATAGACTGTACAATATTAATTGAAATGGAGAAAGCCAGGCTGGTTTCTGTCTCTATAGGCCCCCCTCCACTTGTCGAAAATACCAAAAAAATTCAGCCATTATAGACTGTACAATATTAATTGAAATGGAGAAAGCCAGTTTGGTTTCTGTCTCTATAGGCCCCCTCCACTTGTGGAAAATACAAAAAAATTCAGCCGTTATAGACTGTACAATATTAATTGAAATGGAGAAAGCCATTTTGGTATCACTGTGCGTATGACACCCTACTCTTAAGAATAAATTGGCCAAACAGCAGCCTTTCAAGACGGTACGTGATATGGAACTGCCTCAAGTCCCTTTCCTCTTTGGGGGTAGATTGCACCCTAGACTTAAATAGAAAGTTTTAAAAAGATGTTATCGTCATTATCTGGATCTTCATCCTCACCCTCATCAGTGTGTACATCTTCATCACAGACTATCAATTCATCGCCGCTTGAATCCGCCATTAGAGAACAGTCAGTGCTTAGATGTCTTTGATTGTGAAGGCCTTCCTCGTGGAAGATGTAGTTCATTTTTATAAACATCATTTTCTCCATATTTTTTGGAAGTAACCTTTGACGGTGATCACTGACTAAGTTCCCGGCTGTACTGAATACTCGTTCAGAGTACACACTGGAGGGTGGGCAGCTTAGGTATTGCAAAGCAAGTTTGTACATGGGTTTCCAAATGGCCTGCTTTTCCTCCCAGTAAGGAAAGGGACGGTCTGACATTTCCATATCAATTACCTCTTGGAAATAATCCTCCACCATCCTTTGCATGTTTACACTGTTATTGGATGGAGTTATGGGCAAGGTGACACATTTTTTTGAAAAATCCTTCAAACCAGCCCAGGGGGTAAATGTATCATGCTGAGAGTTTTCCGGCGGGTTTGAAAAGTGGAGATGTTGCCTATAGCAACCAATCAGATTCTAGCTGTCATTTTGTAGAATGTACTAAATAAATTATAGCTAGAATCTGATTGGATTTTCAAACTCGCCGGAAAACTCTCAGCTTGATACATTTACCCCCAGATGTTAAATTGTTCTGGTCTGCCCCCTGCGTCTTCCCTGCTTCTTTTTGGGAAATTTATTTTTTTACGAGCAGCAGCAGCTTGAGAAAGTGAAGGAGGACACGACGTCAAGCCGAGGCCCAGTTCAGCGGCCAACTTGCTGAGCAATAGCTCCTTGTAAAATTTCACATCTCGCTCATTTACAAGTAAAGACTCAATGTAGATCTTAAACCTTGGATCAAGCACAGTGGCGAAAACGTACTGATCCGAGTTCAAGATCTTAATAACTCGAGGATCATTGTGAAGCGAATGAAGTACTTGATCGACAAGGCCAACATACTTTGCGGAATTGCTTGCTTTCAGTTCCTCCTTCAGTTTCTCAAGCTGCTTTTCCAATAGTCTAATTAAAGGAATGACTTGGCTCAAACTAGCAGAGTCTGCACTCACCTCACACGTCACAACTTCAAATGGTTTCAGCACCTTGCACAGCACTGAAAGGATTCCCCACTGTGCAAGAGTGAAATACATCCCCCCTCTTTTCCCAATGTCATGGCTTGTGCAATATGCTTGGATGGCTTTGCGCTGTTCCTCCATCCTCTGAAGCATGTACAGGGTGGAATTCCACCTAGTTACCACATCTTGCTTAAGTTGGTGGCAGGGCAAGTTAAACTGCTATTGGAGCTGCTGTAATCTCCTACATGCTGTGGCTGAATGCCTGAAATGGCCTGAAATTTTACGTGCCACCGAAAGCATCTCCTGCACCTCACGGTATTTTCGTAGGAAAAGTTGATGGTGTGAGCAAAACAGGGAATATGTTGGAAATCACCCAGCTGTAATGCTCGCACTATATTGTTGGCGTTATCAGAAATGACATATCCTGGGGAGAGTCCAAGTGGTATAAGCCATGTATCAATCACATCTCTCAGTTTGCATAACAAATTGTCAGCTGTATGCCTGTTAGTGAAGCCGGTGATACAAAGAGTGGCCTGCCTGTGACAAATGTTACGTAGTGGTGTAAATGCTGCTGCTGTTCCTGCTGGTGAAGGTGAAAGACAAACCCAGTGGGCTGTCATAGTCATATAGTCTTTGGTTTGGCCACTTTCACTTGTCCACATATCTGTGGTTAAGTGGACAGTGGGCAGAATGGCATTTTTCAGCGCAATCTCTACAATTTTACACACTTTTTGGTATAGTTGTGGAATAGCTTTACGGGAGAAATAGTGTCGCGATGGAATTCTGTAACGCTGCGTTTATTGTGGAGATTTGACGCACATCTAACTCTAACATTGCAGCCATGGCGTCTGTGATTCACTTGGCGACTGGGTGACTGCTGTCATATTTGCTTCCCCTAGCAAATGATTGTTTCGCAGTTAGTTGCTGAAATGTAAGACTGCTCATTTTCTTGACCTGCCTCTGGGATGATGATTCACCCCCAGCAGCAGCAACAGCAGCAGCAGCAGTGGGACTAACAGCCTTAATAAGTGGGATGCCGGGCTAACTCCGAGCGCTACTGAGGATATTGATGAGGATGGTGTGGTGGGTGTATTTTGTAGCCGTCGGGATGTCGGTGACCAGAGGGTCTTAGCTGATGATGGAGTGCTTGTATTTTTTATGGAAGAACTTTCAGCTTTTCCCAACACTTTGCCATGAACTCTCGTTAAATGGCGTAACATAGACGAGGTTCCAAGATGGTTAAGGTCCCTCCCTCTACTGACTGTGGCTTGACATACACTACAAATGGCTATACAATTGTTGTCTGGATTTGGGTAGAAATAATTCCACACATAAGAAGTGGATTTTTTTGTTTTATGCCCAGGCATGACAATGGCCTTTTTCTTGTCACGTGCCAGAACTGCTGCCACTGGTGCAGGACTTACACAAACAACCTCATCCTCATCAACATCCGCATTAGCGCCCTCGTCGCCTACACAAATCTCCCCCTCATCCTCTTCTAATTCCAAAGTGGCATCCTCAATTTGGGTATCACCGGCTACACTCGGGCTATTAAGGCACAAATCAGCAGAATGCTCACAATTAGACATCCCACTGTTGGATGGACTCTCCACAGGGATTGGTGTCATTTGTGAATCAGAGCAAACATCATCCTCTAATGCCTTCCTGTTATCTTGCAGCTCGGCTTTGACGCGTAACAGTAGTTGTGCACCAATTGTAGGCTCGGTAACTTTTTGGGATCTGCCACTAATAGCCAAAGGTGAAGACCTCATTCTCTCTTTACCACTGCGTGTGTAGAATGGCATGTTTGCAATTTTTTTTTTTTATCGGCACTTAACTTTTGCTCAGTAACACTTCTTTTTCACTTCAACACAGTAAATTTTTGGTTTTTTTTTTTTTTTTTTGAAACACTGTGTAGTTTGACATCGCCTTGCCCAGATGACATACTGGGAACACTAACATCATGACTGGTGACAGAACCTAGTTGCTCATTCTGATCATATGTGGACTGCTTTGAATCCATTCTGAGCGCAAAGCACTTGTAGTGGTAAAAATTATTTGGTAAGATACTGCTGAGAAATATGATTTTTGACAGCCAGAAATATTTATGCACAATTATGAGGGACACCCCAAAACCACTGGGGAGTGCTAAAAATTATTTGGTAGATACTGCTGACAGATAGTAATTTTGACAGCCAGAAATATTTATGCACAATTATGGGGGACACCACAAAAGCACTGGGGAGTGCTAAAAATTATTTGGTAGAAACTGCTGACAGATAGTAATTTTGACAGCCAGAAATATTTATGCACAATTATGGGGGACACCCCAAAAGCACTGGGGAGTGCTAAAAATTATTTGGTAGATACTGCTGACAGATAGTAATTTTGACAGCCAGAAAAATTTATGCACAATTATGGGGGACACCCCAAAAGCACTGGGGAGTGCTAAAAATTGTTTGGTAGATACTGCTGACAGATAGTAATTTTGACAGCCAGAAATATTTATGCACAATTATGGGGTACACCCCAAAAGCACTGGGGAGTGCTAAAAATTATTTGGTAGATGCTGCTGACAGATAGTAATTTTGACTGCCAGAAATATTTATGCACAATTATGGGGGACACCCCAAAAGCACTGGGGAGTGCCAAATATTGAAAAAAAAACAAAAAACCTCTATCCTCCTCTCTTCTCTAGCGATTTTTGTTACAGCAATTGCAAGAACAATATTGTATTCTCTGTCCCTGCTCTAATTAGCCTATGACTACACCCTGCTCTCTCCCTCTGTCAAATGGCGATGGATTGCTGTGAAGGCGTGTATTTATAAAGTTGAAGTATCGCGAGAACCGAGCCCCGAGATCCAACGACGTCACAATGACGTTCGGCCTCGATTTGGATTCGGAGTGGGCGGGAGAGTATCGAGCTACTCAGCTCGGTACCCGGATACCCAAAGTTCGGGTGGGTTCGGTTCTCAGGGAATCGGACCCGCCCATCTCTAATTAGAACATCAACAATTTCCTGAAATGTTTTTTTGATGGGTTTTACTGGTGTTAATAAACTGCACAACAAAAGGTATGTCTTTGTCCCCATTACACTAAGTAGGACTGACATTTTCTTTTCAGCACTAACATAATTTGCATTACAATAAAGTTGCACTCTTTCTACTATAGATGAGCGGGCTCGGATTGCGCTAATCCGAGCCCACCCAAACAGTGCGGATCCGACGGGATCCGAGCACTGTTAGGGTACTTCCGGTGGCGAAATGAATTGAAAACGAGGCTATGACATCCAAGTCTCGCGTCGGATCTCGCGAGACTCGGATGTCATAAATTCCCCGCTCGCGGCCGCCATCTTCCTTCTGGCTCAGATCACTGAAGAGGGAGGTTGTAGTTTGAGAGCCCCTGTCACTCTGTCCTGCTTATTGAAGTGGTTACTTAGTCCTGTGCTCTGTCCTGCTGATCAGTTTAGTGGTGCTTTGTCCAGTGCTCTGTCCTGCTGAGTCCAGTGGTGCTTTGTCCAGTGCTCTGTCCTGCTGAGTCCAGTGGTGCTGTGTCCTGTGCTCTGTCCTGCTTAGTCCAGTGGTGCTGCCTGTTTCCTGTGCTCTGTTCTGCTAAGGCCATTGTTATTTTAAAATTATTAAAAAATCATAAAAAAATAAAATTAAAAAAAAAAAAATGTTACAAAAATAATTTTAAAAAAAATATTAAAAAATTATTTGAAAGTCTAAAAAAAAATTCTAGTGCAATATATTCTTGCAGTCCAGAAATATTAGTACTGCAATATTTACCTACGTTCACTGTTCTTGCAGTCCAGAAATATTAGTACTGCAATATTTACCTACATTCACTGTTCTTGCAGTCCAGAAATATTAGTACTGCAATATTTACCTACGTTCACTGTTCTTGCAGTCCAAAAATATTAGTACTGCAATATTTACCTACGTTCACTGTTCTTGCAGGCCAGAAATATTAGTACTGCAATATTTACCTACGTTCACTGTTCTTGCAGTCCAGAAATATTAGTACTGCAATATTTACCTACGTTCACTGTTCTTGCAGTCCAGAAATATTAGAACTGCAATATTTACCTAAGTTCACTGTTCTTGCAGTCCAGAAATATTAGTACTGCAATATTTACCTACGTTCACTGTTCTTGCAGTCCAGAAATATTAGTACTGCAATATTTACCTATGTTCACTGTTCTTGCAGTCCAGAAATATTAGTACTGCAATATTTACCTACGTTCACTGTACTTGCAGTCCAGAAATATTAGTACCAGAGATTAAACTATAATGGAGTACAAAAATTTGGAGGATAAAGTGGGGAAAGATCAAGACCCACTTCCTCCTAATGCTGAAGCTGCTGCCACTAGTCATGACATAGACGATGAAATGCCATCAACGTCGTCTGCCAAGGCCGATGCCCAATCTCCTAGTAGAGGGCATGTAGAATCCAAAAGCCCAAAGTTCACTAAAATTAGCAAAAAAAGGATATTAAAAACATCTGAGGAGAAACGTAAACTTGCCAATATGCCATTTACGACACGGAGTGGCAAGTAACGGCTTAGGCCCTGGCCCGTGTTCAGGACTAGTGGTTCAGCTTCACCCAAGGATCTAAGCCCTCCTCCTCCCCCCCTCCAAAAAAATTAAGAGAGTTAAGCTGTCATCAACAACACAGCAAACAACTCTGCCTTCTAAACAGATGACATCACAAATCCCCAAGGCGAGTCCAAGGGTGTTGGTGGTTGCGAAGCCTGACCTTCCCATCACTGTACGGGAAGAGGTGGCTCCTTCCACCATTTGCAGCACGCCCTCTGCATATACTGGAAGGATCACCCACAGTGTAGATCCAGATTTGGATAATGAAGGTGTCAATGTTGTGCACCAGGAGGAAGATATTGATGTAGCTGGCGCTGAGGAGGAACTTGACGAGGAGGATGCTGATGTGGTTATCTTAAATGATCCACCAGGGGGGGAAACAGTTGTTGTCCATGGGAAGAAAAAGCCCATCGTCATGCCTGGCCAGAAGACCAAGAAATCCACCTCTTCGGTCTGGAATTATTTCTATCCCAATCCGGACAACAAATGTATGGCCATATGTACCATATATAAAGCTCAAATAAGCAGGGGTAAGGATCTTTTCCACCTAGGGACATTCTACCTTATACGTCACCTGAATAACCTTCATAATTCAATGTTTAGTTCAGGAACTGTGGCTAGGACCATCCACAGTCCAGGGACACCTAAATCCCTTGGTCCTGATGTATACACACCAGCAACACCCTCCTCGTCAATTACTGACATTATCTCGATCAGAGATAGTCCTGCAGGCCATGTCACCGGCATGACTGAGTCTTCTTCAATCCGGGATTCTTCCGGAGGATCCTGCAGCGATACGCCTACTACTGCCGCTGCTGCTGTTGCTGCTGGTAGTCGGTCATCTTCCCAGAGGGAAAGTCGTAAGACCGCTACGTTTTTCACAATGCAATTAACCGTACAACAGTCATTTGCTATGAGCACGAAGTACGACACTAGTCATCCTATGGCAAAGCGGATAACTGCGTCAATAACAGCTATGTTGGTGTTAGACGTGCGTCCAGTGTCCGCCATCAGTAGAGTGGGATTTAGATGGTTTATGGAGGTATTGTGTCCCCTGTACCAAATCCCATCTAGATTCCACTTCACTATGCAGGCGATACACGGAATGTACAGAGAAGTACGAAAAAGTGTTCTCAGTGCTCTGAAAAATGCGGTTGTACCCACTCTCCACTTAACCACGGACATGTGGACAAGTGGTTCAGGGCAAACTAAGGACTATATGACTGTGACAGCCCACTGGGTAGATGCATCGCCTTCTGCAGCAACAGCAGCAGCAGCATCAGTAGCAGCATCTCCACAACGCCTGATCGTTCCAAGGCAGGCAAAGTTGTGTATCACCGTTTTTCATAAGAGGCACAATGCTGACAACCTCTTAGAGAAACTGAGGGAAATAATCTTGCAGTGGCTTACCCCACTTAGACTCTCCTGGGGATTTGTGGTGTCATACAACACCAGTAACATTGTGCGGGCATTACATATGGGCAATTTCCAGCACGTCCCATGTTTTGCCCACACAATAAATTTGGTGGTGCAGCATTACCTGAAGAGTGACAGGGGTATGCAGGATATGCTTGCGGTGGCCCGCAAAATTGCTGGACACTTTCGGCATTCTGCCACTGCCTACCGCAGATTGGAGCAACATCAAAAAAGTCTGAACCTGCCCTGCCATCATCTCAAACAAGAGGTTGTGACGCACTGGAACTCCACCCTCTATATGCTGCAGAGGATGGAGGAGCAGCAAAAGGCCATTCAAGCCTACACAGCCACCTACGACATAGGCAAAGGAGTGGGGATGCGCCTGAGTCAAGCGCAGTGGAGACTGATTTCCGCATTGTGCAAGGTTCTCCAGCTGTTTGAACTTGCCACATGAGAAGTCAGTTCCGACACTTCCAGCTTGAGTCAGGTGATTCCCCTGATCAGGCTGTTGCAGAAGCAGCTGGAGAAAGTGAGGGAGGAGCTGTTAAAGCATTGCAATTCCACCAAGCATGTAGCTCTTGTGGATGAAGCCCTTCGTACGCTTTGCCAGGATCTGAGGGTGGTCACTCTTTTAAAGTCAGAGGAATACATTCTGGCCACCATGCTCGATCCTCGGTTTAAAGCGTATGTTGTGTCTCTGTTTCCGGCGGACACAAGTCTACAGCGATGCAAAGACCTGCTGGCCAGGAGATTGTCCTCTGAAGAGGACCGTGACATGCCAACAGCTCCTCCTTCATTTTCTTCCACACCTGTGGCTGCGAGGAAACAGCTGAGATTTCCGAAACGACCCGCTGGTGGGGATGCAGACAACATCTGGTCCAGACTGAAGGACCTGCCAACCATTGCAGACATGTCTACTGTCGCTGCATTGGATGCTGTCACAATTGAAAAAATGGTGGAGGATTATTTTGCTGACACCATCCAAGTAGACATGTCAGACAGTCCATATTCTTACTGGCAGGAAAAAAAGGCAGTTTGGAAGCCCCTGTACAAACTGGCTCTATTTTACCTGAGTTGTCCCCCCTCTAGTGTGTACACGGAAAGAGTTTTTTGTGCAGCGGGGAACCTGGTCAGTGAGCGGCGAAGGAGGTTGCTTCCACAGAACGTTGAGAAAATGATGTTCATAAAAATGAATTATCAATTTTTGAATCAAGACCAGCACTGGCCTCCAGAGACTACAGAGGGACCTGTGATTGTGGAGTCCAGCGGGGACGAATTGATAATGTGTGAGGATGAGGAAGCACACACTGAAGGGGGCGAGGAATCAGAGGATGAGGATGAGGACGACATCTTGCCTCAGTAGAGCCAGTTTAGTTTGTACAAGGAGAGATAAATAGCTTTTTCTGTGTGGGGGCCCAAACAAACCAATCATTTCAACCACAGTTGTTTGGTAGGACCTGTCGCTGAAATGATTGGTTTGTTAAAGTGTGCATGTCCTATTTCAACAACATAAGGGTGGGTGGGAGGGCCCAAGGACAATTCCATCTTGCACCTCTTTTTTTTCTTTGCCAGCTTGTTTTGTGGGGGTCCAAACAAACCAATCATTTCAGCCACAGTTTTGTAGGCCCTGTGGTTGAAATGATTGGTTTGTTAAAGTGCGCATGTCCTATTTCAACAACATAAGGGTGGGTGGGAGGGCCCAAGGACAATTCCATTTTGCACCTCTTTTTTTGGCATTATGTGCTCTTTGGGGCCTAGTTTTTCAAACTGCCATCCTGTCTGCCACTGCAGTGCCACTACTAGATGGGCCACGTGTTTGTGCCGCCCACTTGTGCCGCTTAGCTTAGACATCCATCTACCTTGGTGCAACATTTTGGCCTTAAAACAATATTGAGAGGTGTGAGGTGTTTAGAATAGACTGGAAATTAGTGGAAATGATTGTTATTGAATGTTATTGAGGTTAATAATAGCGTAGGAGTGAAAAACAAAAAAAAAAACCTGGTTTTTTGCACTTTTTATGCTTTTTTTAAAAAAAAATCAGAACCCAAAACCCTAAATCAGAACCAAAACCTTGAGTCGGGTGTTTTGGCAAAACAAATCAGAACCCAAAACCTCAAGCTAATCAGAACCCGAAACACAAAACACTAAAAGTGGCCGGTGCACACCCTTACTGCAGACAGGGTTAAGTCCTTGCACAGTAGAACTCCTAGGTAATTAGATCTAAGGGAGAGGTTTATGGTATTTAAACCTGTATTGTGCTACATTGCAGTGTGACTGATGCGAGATAGAGACCGGTGACTATGCAGGAGGACTGTGTCCTAGCGCCAGAGTTAGGTCGCCTAGTGTCATCCTGACGGAAAGTGTACTGTTTATCTGTGAAGTGAACAATAAAAGCACTATTTATTCTGCAAGAAGTTGTTTGATTAATGAAGCCTAAAATAAACCTATATACATGCATCAATCTGTTTATTATTCTGCTAAATAAGATAAAAGCAATGAATCAACCTGGAAGACACAGCTTCCCTATACATACTATAGAGATTTACCAAACTCTTATTATATATCCCTGCTGTGCATGTGATATAGCTAAATGACCATTATTTCTACGTAACAATGACATATTTTCTTCTTCAAATCTATTTAGACGACGCCGAGAAGTTTCATCAGCGTTTATATCAATATAAAGATTCAGAGCTGAGGATGATATATGAATATTACAGAGACAATCTTATCTACATCATAGAGTCCTTAAACACTCGTCATTTACTCAGTGAACTGAGAATATGGACTAAACTCAAGCCAGAGGTATAGGGACTGTTAGCATATGTACCAATAAATGTTACTGTTTAAATAATTTTCACTATATAAAAATATTTTTTCCAAACCAAGTTCATTTAGTGACACTAGAGCAATAATCTTGAAACTACAATCTAATTTTGTCAATTTGTCTTGTATTTCTTTATAATCTAACAGTGTTATTAAATACTTGAAATGTCCTACTCTTTTAATTACTGCAATTGTTATGCTTTTTACATAAGTGATAAAGAGGAAGGGGGATTAAGATTAATGTTTTAGGATCACTTTCTACAGTATTTTTGGAAAATAGTTTTTGACAAAAGTGATCTATTTAAAGGCAGTTGTCTGTCGGTTTTGTTGTCCATACAATAGGACTATAGCACAAAACAGAAACAAATTTCTTGCAACTTACTGCTTACTAAATAACCAGCGTCTTATTTACCACTGTGAGGCTTCTCCACTCCAACTTGATAAAACAAAACATAGTTTGATTAATTCAGGAACAATATACCTTTGTCGAGAATGTCTGGCTTTTTTGAGAAGTACAGGTCTTTGCCGTCTCTGGAATGGAAGAGATTAACTCTCTGCAAACCTGAGGTATATAATACACCTTCAATGCCTCAGCTGCGTCAATACTTGTAATTCAGCTCTGCACAGTACTACACCGTAGACTTGGATTGGTCAGAAATTAGGAGAAAACATGTTCTGGATTTCCTGTGCAGTTGGTTGCATGGAATGGAGCAAACGTCCCTCTATGTTTCTCCAGACCCAGAGACCTTAAAAAAATTACACAAGTCTTCTTGGGACCTACACAAGCACAGATCTCTCTGGGCCTACCTATTCCATCTACCAGGGTACATGCTGTACAACAATCTTGGACTAAGGCAGCATTGTTCTGCAACAAAACCAGACACTTTGTCACACATTCCCCCTCCCAGCTTGTGTCTTATGGATTGAATGTTCATGGATATTGGATGAGGCCATTAGGGGTAGAAGACTCAGCAATACAATTTTTGAATTGATTGTACTAATGTATCAGGCATTAATTATTCCCTCTCAGCTCTTCAACCATTGGTATAACGTGATCAATAAATGTAGAGAGAACATTTAATCACACTGATTAGACAACTGTATTTTGGGAGAAGCACAGTAGAGTTACATTACATTTTCTTTTTTTTTATTACTTGTAGCTTCATTTCAATCTTCTGGTATTCTTTCAGGTTTATCCTTTTGCCAGGCTAAGAAGCATTATCATGCTCTATTTTGTCAGTTCTCCCTGGAAAACCAGAGAACATAACTTTATTTTGCTTTACAAAGAAAATCTTTAATTTTCTGCTCTTCGTAAACTGCAGAATCACATTGACCTCCGATTCTTTTTGTTATTTTTCCACATTAAAGTGGGATCTTGGTGGTAGAATATTTCTTACTCAGCCATGAAAATCTCTCACAGACGCAATATCTATTCTTTGCATTTTATGCCACAATTATTTTATGCTTGATTCACAATTTTATTTGCAAACACTGGAGACTGCCATGGCCACTAACTTTGTTCCAAGTTTTGCAAAGTTATATAGGGGACTCTTTGAGGACCAATATACTTGGAAAGGCCCCTTAGGAGCAAACCTAGTATTGGCAGGTAGGCAGACATTCTGTTTTTTTTATTTGTGACGGAGCTACTGTTTATTTTTTGGAATATCTGGAGAATATACTGCTTGGGGGTAATCAGAAAAGAAGGACAATATGTATTCATCTTTTATGCTAATAATCCCTGAATTTGGAGTTTTATATTTTTGATCTTTGTTTTTTTTTATTAATCTGGAATTGGAAGCCCAATTTTGAGCTTGTAGTTATAATGCACATGATCATGCTATTTATGCAACAAAAAAGGCTATGCACCACACTTGGTATATATGAATGTTATCAGCTCAATAATTAAATACATTATTTAATGAATTAATTAGTCATATCACCAAAACAAGAAAATTGGTACGGCCGCAAAGGGGCTGAATACCTCTGCAAATAATTGGTTAAATTATAATGACCTATAATGTTTTATCCTAATATGTCGGTAGTTGTCTCAAATAATTAAGAAGTTAAGAGGTAAATTTGTTTAAAATTGTGTTTTTCTTATCTTGTTTTCTATCTAGCGCTATTTGTCAATGAAAGAAGTTCTTGGTGACTCTATATTTGCTGAGAGGTTGGTACAAGATATTTTGGAAGCAGGAAGAGAAGCTGTGATAGGATTCTGGAAATGCCTCTATGCTCTAAAGGCCTATCATCCACATCCTAATTTACTGTCAGTACTGGATGAAATGCATCACGGAGGTAACTAATCTTGTGGACCATTTTGGAAAAAGTGGACTTTATTAAAATTATTAGATACACCTTTTTAGCACTGGGTATGACCCTCCTCTGCCCCCAAAACAACCTGGATGTTTCAGGGCATGGATTCAATAAGGTGCTGGAAACATTCCCTAGAAATTTATTTTGCAAATCTCCCGTTTCACCACATCCCAAAGATGTGCTATCGGATGGAGATCTGGTGACTGTGGAGGCCGTTGGAGTACACCGAATTCATTGTCATGTTCGTGCTTTGTGACTTGACACATTATCCTGCTGGAAATAGTCACTAGAAGATGGGCAGACTGTGCCCATAAAGGGTTAACAACCTCAGGCTGTGGCATTTAAACAATGTTCAGTTGGTATTAAGGGGCCCATTGACAAAAGGTGGGATGGATCTGTGGATTCATGTTGTTTATGCCAAATTCTGACCCTACCATCTGTATGTCAACGTGCTGTATGTTCAGAGATGTCTTCTGCATTCCACTGTTGTATCACATGGTTATGTCAGTTACTGTTGTCTTCCTGTTAGCTTAAACCACTCTGCTATTCTCTGCTGACCTCTCTAACTAACAAGGTGTTTTTGCCCACAGAACTGCCTCTCACTGGATGTTTTGTCCACCATTAAAATCTAAAGACTTTTGTGCATTAAAATGCAAGAGATCAGCAGTTTCCTAGATACTCAATCCACCCCATCTGTCACCATCAATCATTCAGGTTCAGTGTGTAAGAATCTCTCGGGTGTGGTAGAGTACGGGGCAAAGTTTCTCTAGGCGCTAATGTAGTCTGAAAAAGACAGAATAGTTTATAGGGTCTGGAAGCTTTTCCTGATTTTGTGTGGCCCAATACAAGGTGGTTTCTGGTCCAGTCATTTAATGCAATTTCACATGCCTAATGCCATGACAGCTATGTTGTACAACCCAATTGCCAGTTACATTATACACATAATGTTATATAAACCACGCATCACACATTCCCCCATGCTTTCCACTTTATGATACATATTTTAACTGCATATAGTGGCAGCTGATTGGTGCATTAAACAGTGATGAGCAGCTACTGCTGCAAATCATATCTGCAGCTTTCCTGTAGTGCTTCTCCGAGCCTGGCTTGTCATGTTACTGAACCACAGCTGACTATTACCGGCCAGAAGCTTCCTAATTCAGTTCTGGCTCAGTAAAGGAGGTGGAGGACAGGATCCGGCATATTTACGATTTACCAATCGATATGTCAAGAAACTAGGATTGTATGTTTTCATGTCAGGAAAAAATACAATCTATATAAGGGTTTTCCTTTATGTAAAAGCAAATTGAATCTTTGGCTATGTTTTCTATTATACTCTTCCACTCTTCAGGGTCCAGAGTCTCCCTTATGTCCTTGTCCCATTTGAATTTGTGGGGATCTTTCATTGTTTGATTGTGCAAAGTCAACAAGGTGTCTAATATTAGTAGAAGAAGGAGTTAGGGAGTAGGAAGTGTGCCTGAATATAAACAGGAGGAGCAGGAGATGAAGACTGAATATATTAATGAGCTCAGGCGCTAGTCAAAAGCAAAAGCGTCAACCATTGCAAAACTATTTTTGTTTTGCCTAGTGGATATAATAGAAACACTTAATGAATTTTCACCATAGTTATTCTAACATTTGTTAAAATTAAGTGTTTTCATCCATTTAGGTGACCGACTGAAGTTTCAGATACTATTGGATGAGTTTGGATACACGACTCCAGAACTGAAAGGTAAATAATTATTTTGCTGAGTATGGTGTAAAGGTCCTGCCCTGAAATATTTGGATATAGTCATTTGTTTATATTTATTAACCACATGTTTTATACAGCATTCTTTGATTGTACAAGAAAAAAAGTGTGTCTACAGATAATGTAGTATATATATAAAATCACATTTATTAATATAGATCTGTGAAGATACCGGGTTTATCTGGCCCAGTGCTACCCAGTACCTTCTAGGATTCGTATTGGTCACTCAGGCAAAATGCAGTTATAAAAATACAACAGTATATTTATTGTCATACAAATCACACTACAATATTATGTACACACAGTAAATAAATGCCAGGCAGATTTACCACATCATCTGTCCCTTACCCCAATAACTTAAGGAGATATAGCCACCTGCTGTTCAGACTTCATGACCCATGGATCCCTCTCAGCTGCATATATAGACTCGAGTTAGAAAACGACAATTCAAAACTCCATCTTGCACCTTCCTGAATGAAATCCAAGCATGACCACCCCTCCCCCTTGGAGTTGTTTTCTTATATATCACAGGTCTAATTTCCACAGTCTTTCCCCTCCCTGGGCAAACCCCTGCGTCTATTCTACTTAACCATTGGTCAGTGCTGGACTAGGGGGGCGGGGGGGGGGGGGTTGGACAGGGGGGTGAAGATGAGCTGTCCTTTCAGAGAACCTCCCCTGCTAGATGGCCTGTCTGGACTAGCCCGGTGAGAACAATGGAAACGAATTAGTTTTCCTACTCAGGCAACCTGATAAAAATAGAAATGTTGTTCAGCGCTCCCTCTTTGTGTCTTAATCAGTGGACGAGCAGCCACCTGGGAGTAGGGGGATGATAGGGATAGCTCAACCCTAAGTTAATATTAAATTTTCCAACAGTGACTCCCTGGGTGCTTGAAACAGAGGGTACAGTAAAGATAGCAAAAACAAATTTATTAAGGGCAGTTAAACATATAACAGCCCTTCCGTGTATTTACACTGACACAGTAGTATTAAACCAGCACATAGAAGTACCATCCTAAGGCTAACAATATCCGTGTCAATCCCAGATAGATCAACATGGACCATGGGTAACACAAGTCTTGGTCAGGGCTAATATTAGTCCACTTTCATGCCCAAGAAACGATTGCAGCCAATCTGTGTCAAAACCGGAAAGTGCACAAATCTCCTTATGGTCTGTCAGCCGACTGTAGGTTCCAGCGGAGAAAACTTGAAAAGGACTTTGTAATAGGGGACTTACCCTTGGTCATATAGGGCCAATCTTGTCCCCTCAGGTCCTTACTTGTTACCAGGAACAAACGATAACTCCGTTCCCAATGTGCTGGAGAGCAATGTAGCAACCCGGAAGTTGCTGACAATCTCGTGGTCGGCGAAGTTGCGCATGCGCATGCGTGACCAGGTCCGTTTGCTATCCACAGCGGTGGTGAAAGTCAGTTTGTGTTGCCCTAAACGGGCAAAGGTAGGTCGACCCAATGCGTTTCGCACTATGCTTCTTCAGGGATCAATAGTGTACTGCTGGCCACGGCTGGAGTTAAATACATAACTTCCTAAAAATCCTCCAATGGGTAGTGGCCTGGGCTGAGTCTGTCAATGACGGACAGGTGGATTGTCCAATCCTCAAGTAATATAGTCATTCAGGATAGGAATAGATTTCCCCTTTGTTTGGTAAACATCGTTCACGTGTTTACCAGTAGAATCAAAAGAACTGAACTTCATTATTTCATGCCGAATAAGCTGATTCATCATAAAGAGCCAGAATAAAGTCATTTTCAGTAAACACAGTTGCATTATATCCTGCTATTCTTACTGTTTTGTTAAGTACAAATGTAAATCACTATTAAAAGGAACAACGTGGGTACAGATCATTAAGCCATACATTATTCCTTAACGGGATTCTGTTGGATTATTCCCGTTATCCTTAATATCTGGCACAGGTAAAAGGCATTTATAATGAAGATAGAGATACGTATAGCTCCTTAGCCACTCATACATATACTAGATGACCATTCTCAACATGTGGAGTTAAAAAAAACTCCTGGTTAACGTATCACTTGAAAAGAGATAAAAGTTAAAATGTAAAAAGTAGTAGTCCTAATCTAATATGGGGTGGGCACTATGTGGCCAATGATGTTAATGGAGAAAGTGGTTAAGCTCAAAATCTATATTCAGGCCTTTTGGTGTAAGGGTCTTGACACTGAATATTAGTTTGGACTAGACATAAGCTTAATATAATCACCGCCCCTCCAAGGCTTTGAAACTTTTTTTATTCCCATGAATTTGAGCAGAGAAGGGTCCTTTGAGTGGTGGTTAGCAAAGTGATCAGATACACTATGCTTATCGAACCCATTCCGTATATTCCTCTGATGCTCGGAAATGCGGATGTGTAATTTCCTAATAGTTCTACCTATATACTGTAACCCACAGGGGCATTGCAAAAGGTAAACAACCCCTGTGGTGTCGCAAGTGATCTTGTCCTCTATAGGGAAAAGCTCCCCCGTGCTATAGGATGTGAAATGGGTAGTGGGTTTAGTGGAACTGGTATTACTCTCCCTGCAAGCTCCACATCTATTGCAGTGGTAGAACCCAGTTCTATTCTCGTTAAGCCAGGTGTTAGTATTACTGGGTAGGCTGGGTGGAATGGTACTTTGAACTAATTTTGTTCTTAAACTTCGGGCTTTTGTATATATAAACCTTGGTTTGTCAGGAATGTAACCCTTTAGTTTTTCGTCTTCCAACAAAACCTTCCAATGCTCTTTTACAATTTGCTCAATTCTTTTGGCATCCTTGTTGTATTGGTTGATAAAGGGGATCTCTATAAATGGTATTTTGTCTCTTTTATTGTTCAGGATACTCTCCTTATCAATATCCCTGACAGCAGAAATGGCTTCTTCTATGGGCAATTGTTCGTAGTTTCTTTCTAGAAACCGATTTTTCAAAACTTCGGCCTGAGTGTTGTAATCCTCGATTTTCGAACAATTACGTCTAATTCGCATGAATTGCCCTTTGGGGATGTTTCGCAGCCAATTCGCATGGTGGCTGCTATCAGAGGGAATATATGAATTGGAGTCGACCTCCTTAAAAAAGGTTCTGGTCTCTAGTGTGTTATTGTCAACAAAAATCTGCAGATCTAAAAAATTGATAGATTCAGTACTAGTGCTAGATGTAAAATGCAGATTGAGGCTATTCTTATTTATGTACTCAAGGAAGAGGGTAAGGTCATGTTTATCTCCTGTCCAAATGAATAGGATGTCATCGATGTAGCGACACCAGAGTTTAAGGTGTTGTAGGTATGGGTTGTTGTTCCAAATGGCCATGTTTTCCCAAACAGCCACAAACAGGTTCGCGTAGCTGGGCGCAAATTTCGCGCCCATTGTTGTCCCGTGAACCTGTTTGTAGAATGACCCCTCAGACCAAAAATAGTTATGGTCCAAGGTAAAGGAAATAGCATCTAGGATGAACTCTATCTGTTCTAGTGCAAGAGTGGATTCATGAGTAAGGATGTCCCGAACATGGGCACAGCCAGTGCTGTGTTCGATGACAGTATATAATGAGGTGACATTGCAGGTGGCCAAAATATAGCCTTCCTGCCAATTAATACCCCTAAGTTTTTCTAAAACTTGTCCAGTGTCTTTAAGATAGCTTTTTTGGGTGGAGACCAAAGGTTGGAGGAAGGAGTCTATATAGCTAGAAATATGTGTGGTTAATGACCCAATACCCGAAACAATTGGTCTACCTGGTGGATTTAGTAGTGATTTGTGAATTTTGAGAAGGTGGTATATAACCGGTATTCTGGGAAATTTAACGTAAAGATAATCAAACTCTGCTTTCTTGAGTATTCCCTTTTGAAGGGCAGGAGTGAGGACGTCAAAAAGTTCTTTTTGGTAGAGTTTAGTGGGGTCTGATTTCAAAGGTACATAGGTGGTTCTGTCATTAAGCTGTCTATTCAGCTCTTTAAGGTATTGTTCTTTGTCCTGAATAATAATGCCTCCACCCTTATCTGCAGGTTTGATGATTAACTCCGGATTGGTTTGGAGGTCCTTTAGGGCCTTCTTTTCCCTAATACTGAGGTTATTGTTTTTGTGATTATGTCTATTAATAGGCAATTTGTCAATGTCTGATTCCACTAATTTTTGAAAGGCAGTGATAAAAGGGCCTTTAACATGTTGTGGATAGAATGTAGATTTGTCTTTAAGATTTGTGTGTACATAGTTCTTATGCTGGGTGAGTGACTCTTCCTGTGTAACTGTTCTGCCCATCCCAGCAAAAAACTTTTTTAGAGTAAGTTTCCGTACGAACTTATGCAGGTTTATATACACATCAAATTTATTCAAGGATTGTTGCGGGGCAAATTTAAGGCCTTTATCTAGGACACTTGTCTGCGCTGTAGTCAGCATGGTGCTACTCAGATTAAATATACCTTTTTCTTTCAGGGTTGTTTTCTTACTTTCGGTCTTGCCCCTTGAAGTTCTACCTCCTCTTCCTCCTCTAGTGGTTTTGGTCTCTTTCTGCTTAATGGGGTTTGATCTTTTTGGTGAATGGTGGTTGTTGGGCCGAGTAGAGAATTGTTGGACAGACATGTGCTGGGGAGATCTGCAGGGGTCTCTGCTAGTTCTAAAAAAAGGGTCAAATTGTCCTCTACCTCTTTTTCCAGATGTGGTCTGGAAAGTGGTTCAGCTTGGTTAATTTTGTGACAGAGTGTGGATTGGGTGTTAGTAATTTCCTTTAAAGTAAGAATCTCTCCCTTTATTGAAACTATCTGAAGCTAGTTTGGGATGATAAGGTCTGTCATTGGATGGGTGGGGAATTTTAAAGCTTAGGTTCCTAGGGTTAAGTGGTTTGTAGAACCTCTTCCCTTTTCCTGTTCTCGGATATTTTTTATGAGTGGTGACCTAGGGGGCCTTGAATCACTTGAGTATTGCTGTCTAGCAGAGTATTGTTGGTTACTTTGCTGACATGGTGACCTAGGGGGCCCTGAATTGTTTGAATACTTGTGTCTAGCAGAAAAGTGCTTGTTATTGTACTGATGTGGGAATTGGTTCCTATTGCTATTCCCTTGTTTAGGTGGGTTCTCATAATCTTGTTTGTCCCTGGCGAACTTACTCTCTTTAATTCTAATAATGTCCTCTTCTATTCCTTTAATTTTGTTAATGGTAAGGGTTTCTAAATTTATATAATCTTCAAGGTGTTGCACTGGCTTAAGTCTATTGTGTACGAGGGTGATTTCCTCCTCTAAACTGGTAAGTGATAGCTGTCTATCAGAAATGATGAGTTTAATCAGGGCTGCTGAGCAGGACCCCAAAATTTTATTCCATGATTTCATAAAAGATTCATTGTGTTGATTAAATGTGGGTCTCTTGGTGATACGTAAACCTCTAGGGATAATATTATGCTCTAGGTATTTTAATAGGGTGGCTACTTCCCACCATTGTTTCAGTTCTTGCGTAAGTAAGGACTCATATTTCAGAAAATTATCGCAGAAAGTGTTTTCGTAGTTTTCTGTTATAACAGGAGCTATGTCCCTTTTAGTAGAAAAGAGGCCATCTAACCTGGCCACTCTTTCTTTCCTCCACGTGTGTATCATGCCTGTCAGTAATGAACAATAGGGTGCAGCTAAACCAAGTGAGCTAAATTGGAATAATAATAGAAATGTTGTTCAGCGCTCCCTATTTGTGTCTTAATCAGTGGACGAGCAGCCACCTGGGAGTAGGGGGATGATAGGGATAGCTCAACCCTAAGTTAATATTAAATTTTCCAACAGTGACTCCCTGGGCGCTTGAAACAGAGGGTACAGTAAAGATAGCAAAAACAAATTTATTAAGGGCAGTTAAACATATAACAGCCCTTCCGTGTATTTACACTGACACAGTAGTATTAAACCAGCACATAGAAGTACCATCCAAAGGCTAACAATGTCCGTGTCAATCCCAGATAGATCAACATGGACCATGGGTAACACAAGTCTTGGACAGGGCTAATATTAGTCCACTTTCATGCCCAAGAAACGATTGCAGCCAATCTGTGTCAAAACCGGAAAGTGCACAAATCTCCTTATGGTCTGTCAGCCGACAGTAGGTTCCAGCAGAGAAAACTTGAAAAGGACCTTGTAATAGGGGACTTACCCTTGGTCATATAGGGCCAATCTTGTCCTCTCAGGTCCTTACTTGTTACCAGGAACAAACGATAACTCCGTTCCCAATGTGCTAGAGAGCGATGTAGCAACCCGGAAGTTGCTGACAATCTCGTGGTCGGTGAAGTTGCGCATGCGCATGCGTGACCAGGTCCGTTTGCTATCCACAGCGGTGGTGAAAGTCAGTTTGTGTTGCCCTAAACGGGCAAAGGTAGGTCGACCCAACGCGTTTCGCACTATGCTTCTTCAGGGATCAATAGTGTACTGCTGGCCACAGCTGGAGTTAAATACATAACTTCCTAAAAATCCTCCAATGGGTAGTGGCCTGGGCTGAGTCTGTCAATGGTTAGAAAAGAAAAAATGAACCAATCCGCTCCAAGGTCTGGACAAACCTCAATTAAATATGTTTAATTGTAATACATGCTTTGAGGGGGTGCTCTCATAACTAGAAATATCTAGAGAATAACAGGTACAGGTGATAATAAATATCAACTGAACAAAGTAGTGTGTGAGGCACTCCTGTCCGAAAGAAATATGTCAGTATAAAATCAACTTTATTTATATGTACTTAAAAATTTTTGACATAGACAAATAACTAAATCCCACCTGGATCGGTGAATTAAAATATACAAGTGAATAGAATTGAAAATATGTGTAAAGAGAATTAAAAGATGACCCAAAAAAAGGGGGTGGTGGCCGATCTTTTTTTTAAATGAAAAACTGGTGTTGTACTATAGTTGGTATTTATAGTTTAGGTCTGGTCCTCTAATTGTATATTTCTATTATGACAATTCATAAGACCATCAAGACCTGATATAAAGTGTCTCTCCAGAAAAAGCCTAGGCAATTATCTCTATGACTAACATAAGATGGTATGAATTCCACAAAAATTGAGATCCGAGCGTGTCTTTATGTGTGAAACGCTTCCATTATTTTTAAATCTCTCATAATGTATAAGTAAGAGGAAATACCAAATATGTTATGTTAATATTTTAATTCAATAGTAATGGTAGCGGGCGGTTCCGTTGGATTGATACATCATCAGAAGGATATAGCATACAATGCAGTACCTATATATGAGGGTGATTACTTCACATATGATCCCACTCTAGATGTAAATAACCAAACAATTGAATCTGTGTCTCAAGCTGGTACACATGCCACAATGTGTTAAACCTTTATTGTATTAGTAGAGTCGATCTAATTTATAAAACCATTGTTGCTAGATAGCTTAATAGGGCTGTAATCCACCAAAGTAGTATCGGTATGTTTTCTCTCAAATATATCTCTGCGTGCATTGATATTGCAATGTGCGTGACCAATATTGAGAGTTCCAAAAGGTTCTCACTAAGTTATATTGCAGGGATTCCTCTCGGGTATATCCCTTCATGCAGCGGTATTGCCAAAATTATGGCTGTGTTATAATCCCCAATGGACTATCTAATATTGTGAGAGATAACTTCCCTAAAGGCTAGCAACAACAGAACTATATAGTGTAACAGGTTGCATTGTGCAGTGCACCAACAGGCACATTTGATTATGCAGGGATATATATGAGCTGTCTATTGGAAATCACACTCATGGTGTGTAACTCCCATTGAAACAGCCTACGCTACCATTAGATGAAAATCGTCAGTATTCATTAGGACTGATGTTACCCTTAATGTCAAGCCTATAGTTGTACATAGAGATATTGCCTACTATTTAGCATTGCAATATTAGCCTATAGTTGTACATAGAGATATTGCCTACTATTTAGCATTGCAATATTAGTCTGGATTAATGAAGATAGAGATACGTCATAAGCTTATGTCTAGGGAGGAGTCCAAACTAATATTCAGTGTCAAGACCCTTACACCAAAAGGCCTGAATATAGATTTTGAGCTTAACCACTTTCTCCATTAACATCATTGGCCACATAGTGCCCACCCCATATTAGATTAGGACTACTACTTTTTACATTTTAACTATTATCTCTTTTCAAGTGATACGTTAACCAGGAGTTTTTTTAACTCCACATGTTGAGAATGGTCATCTAGTATATGTATAAGTGGCTAATTATAAATGCCTTTTACCTGTGCCAGATATTAAGGATAACGGAAATAATCCAACAGAATCCCGTTAAGGAATAATGTATGGCTTAATGATCTGTACCCACGTTGTTCCTTTTAATAGTGATTTACATTTGTACTTAACAAAACAGTAAGAATAGCAGGATATAATGCAACTGTGTTTACTGAAAATGACTTTATTCTGGCTCTTTATGATGAATCAGCTTATTCGGCATGAAATAATGAAGTTCAGTTCTTTTGATTCTACTGGTAAACACGTGGACGATGTTTACCAAACAAAGGGGAAATCTATCCCTATCCTGAATGACTATATTACTTGAGGATTGGACAATCCACCTGTCCGTCACTGACAGACTCAGCCCAGGCCACTACCCATTGGAGGATTTTTAGGAAGTTATGTATTTAACTCCATCTGTGGCCAGCAGTACACTATTGATCCCTGAAGAAGCATAGTGCGAAACGCGTTGGGTCGACCTACCTTTGCCCGTTTAGGGCAACACAAACTGACTTTCACCACCGCTGTGGATAGCAAACGGACCTGGTCACGCATGCGCATGCGCAACTTCGCCGACCACGAGATTGTCAGCAACTTCCAGGTTGCTACATTGCTCTCTAGCACATTGGGAACGGAGTTATCGTTTGTTCCTGGTAACAAGTAAGGACCTGAGAGGACAAGATTGGCCCTATATGACCAAGGGTAAGTCCACTATTACAAGGTCCTTTTCAAGTTTTCTCCGCTGGAACCTACTGTCGGCTGACAGATCATAAGGAGATTTGTGCACTTTCCGGTTTTGACACAGATTGGCTGCAATCGTTTCTTGGGCATGAAAGTGGACGAATATTAGCCCTGTCCAAGACTTGTGTTACCCATGGTCCATGTTGATCTATCTGGGATTGACACGGACATTGTTAGCCTTTGGATGGTACTTCTATGTGCTGGTTTAATACTACTGTGTCAGTGTAAATACACGGAAGGGCTGTTATATGTTTAACTGCCCTTAATAAATTTGTTTTTGCTATCTTTACTGTACCCTCTGTTTCAAGCGCCCAGGGAGTCACTGTTGGAAAACATGGCAACCTGATCCCTACCCATAATCCCCTTGGCTTCACTTTAAAGACAATGAATAGCAACCTTACTTCAAGTTATCAATATACAATAAACAATATACATATGTACACTGAACTACAATGTCCCCTTAGCCACATGTTATTGGACAATGCAGTTGTAGTCTGGTGAGCTGGGGAACAAACAGCATGGGCTATAAAAAGTACTATAATCCACATTATGTGAGAAATGAGACATGCTCACAGGGTTATCAAACTCATTTAGTCACAAGATCCTATATAGGATCTTGATGTAAACTGGGATAAACCTGATCATGTAACACACATGATAAACATAGCATGTATAAAAACAATCACAAGTGTAATACAGTTACTATAAGAAAATATACAAAAGAATTAACACAATTCCTGAGTTGTGAAGAGAGCTGAAAAAGATATTGGCATATAAATCAAAAAATCAAGTCAATATATTGTATAATGAAAAAGTGAACCAGCTTGAACGTGGATCATAAAGCTGGATAATCAACCAGCTACTCACGATTGATGGTATGATGGTGATTCCAAGTTGAACACTGCAGTGTTTTGATGATAATTGATGTGTCCTGTGGAACAGCTAAAACAGTGTGGAAAAGACCAAGTCGATATCACTGCACTGATTCTTCTAGCAATAGGCACAATGATAGTACAATGGTGTGTTACTTGTTACTGAACAGAACTGATTCGTGCAGTACTGGCCAAGGATTTAGCCCGATATGTCAGAACAAGTTCCTTGATGGTATACATCCAATATTAGTTAAGGTATATTCACTACCTTGTGACTGCAGCTTTTTATCATTTATTATATATAATCACAACCTCACTAGCGCCATCAGGAAAGTGAGTTTGTATCAGTGACACGATAGACATACCAGACAGTGTGGGTGTCTCTCATAGCCACCTTTTTTATTCTCATTATTTTTTTCTATTCTTTGATTGTGATGGTTTGGTTTTCTTTGTTTTTCGACAAGCAGCTAACAGCAACGGACCTTAAAATAGCAACAGAGGTCAAAGGTGCAAGATCAGGTTGGAGAGAGCAGCGCTATCTGGTAAAGTCTTCCACCAGTTACTTTGCTGTGGTGCCCGGCTCAGGAGTCAAATTTCCTTGTGGTGAGGGAGATTGTGACTTGGAAATCTGAGGGTTGAGTAGGCAGAGAAGATTTAGCAGAGTTGTGGCCATGCTCCAGGATCTTCACAGTGTGGTTATTATTCTTATGTGTTATAATCAGTTGAATTATTGACAACTTCATGTTTAAATTCCACCACAGCAACCCAGAGTTCTGCTTGAAGTATTGATTTAACCTCCTGTAATAGGACCAATATCAGTTTGGTTTCAGCTGGAAGTAGATCATCTAGGGCTAACTTACCGATTTGCCTGGTGTCAGGATTCCCAATATGAAAACCCCGGACAGAGCGTAAGTGAAATTAAATGGCTCACACAGGTCACACAGGTTAAAATAGAGATGCAGTAAATGATAAGGCAGTTGGTACAAGTTCATGGAAACAGTAAAACCAGTATACCAGGATTACTGGGTAGCTGAGGAACAGGGTTACTGGATATCAGACATGGTTGGTGAAGTGTAGATTCAGTACAGGTAACTGGGTGTCCAGGAAAGCTAGGAAGCTGGTAGTTCTGGTTGTCCAAGTTAACAGATGACTGCAGAGAGGATGTCTGGATTGTCAGGTTTGCTAAAAGCTGGAGACTCTGGTTGTCCAAGTTAACAGAGGACTGCAGAGAGGATGTCTGGATTGCCAAGTTTGGCACTACTGGCACAGGATATCACAGAGGAATCAGACAGGAGAAAGGTCAGGCAAGCCAGGGGTCAGAAGCCAAGAGATCCACAAGTATATCAGGGAGTAAGCAGGAAAAAGGTCAGAACAAAGCCGAGCTTTGGGTCACAGAGGAGGTGCATAAATATAGGGAAAAGCAGAAGTCAAATACCTAACAGCAGGTCAGGATCAAATCACAAGGATTTCACAGAGGAAGCAGCAGTAGCAAAGACAATTGATAAACAGATATCCTCTTAAAGACCAGCCGCAGGTGATTAGGATGCAAGTTCAAAGATGAGGAATTAACGCCTTGCAGGCACAATGTGCAGAAGACACCGCAGCATCCACAGAGAAGATGCTGCAGTGCAGCTGGAGGCAGATCGTGATACCAGTCTTTGCATAAAGGTGCATGCATGAAAAACTGTCAACTTTCAACATTCTAAAAATGCTTTATTCTACTTCTTGAGACCACCCCCTAAGCTACATGTGCAGCCTACATAAAAAGCTAGAGCTGCATGTGCAGCTTATGGGGTATCACTGCGGACACCAATAGGAAGGTATTGGTTCATGCAGTCACATACTCCTGCTCACATTCCAGCTCAGGTAGGGTTGTGAATGGGCAGATGGGGCTGTCCAATCTGGCACTGCCAGGCCCGCAAAGGAGGCCAAGGTGCTTTGTTCCTGACCCCCCCACCCTTTCAGCATTGCTAAGTATAAGAATATTAATTTGTGTTTTGTTGCAAGCAATGATTATCTTTGAAACTGTTAGCAACATTATATTTTATTACTTGGACACTCCTTGCATCTTTTTAGTAAAATTATCTAAATTACTTATTTATGTCTGGTTCATTATCATAGCAAGATTGGCCTCACCACCTAGCGTGGTGTTTCCCAGCAAATTCAGAATTTTTGTTTTACTTGTATTTTTGACTTAAGCTTTCGGTTCTACTTAGTTAAAAAAAAATTCTAATTAAAAAAAATTATAAAATATGTAAAAACCAAAAAAAAATGACCATTGAAAAAATACTTTATTCAAAGATTATCCTGAGATGGTGATGACAGAAGGATTGCAGTGGTACTTGTATTGATGAATGTTACCGCCGGCACTGCTATTACCAACTGTGGCCTCTTGATGTATAGGGTGAAGCGTTATCACTGGCAAAAACAACCAGATATATTGGTTTTTGCCTTTTATTAAATAGACACCTTAATGGTGGATAACCTTTAAGATAATTATGGTAAGTATTTTATTTTAAAGTGAGAGAGAAATTTGGATTAAGAAACAAACTACATTAGGAAGCATAAGCTTTATCATTATGTTATTTATAAGTTTATATTTCACTATTTTTTTTCTTAGATATTCAGAGAAAGCACAAGCAACATCTTCTGGAGAAAACCCAGAATCTAGTGGAGCACGACCAGTGGCACACGCAGGGGGGGTTTCTGAGTCTCTAGAAACCCCCCCTTGCGCTAACTAAGTGGCCACTGTCCTATACAGCAGCCGTGGCGCTGCCATAGAAGCGTTCGCGGCGGTGCTGTATCGTATACAGCACCGCCGCAGACGCTTCTTAGACAGCGCCACGGCTGCTGTATAGGACAGCGCTGGCGGAACGGAACTGCTGCGCATGCAGGGGCGCATGCGCAACAGCTCTCTCTCGGGTTTTTTTTTTGGGGGGGTCGGCGGGGAGTAACCCCCCCCCCGGACAATCCTCGGTGCGCCCCTGCAGACCCCCGAGGTCTATGCAGGAACAGCAAAAATTCTACATCACTGAGCGTTATGTGAACATTATTGTTGTCTCCACCAATCATTTCAGACAACGTGCTCAGCACGAGCTCATATAGACTGGGAGAAACCATGAGGATATAATGAGAAAAGAAAGTCTTATGTTGGAACATATAGCTCTTAACAAGCTGTTCCGCTGGTCTCGCCAAAAACAATGTGAGCCAAGTGTAGTGATGGTGAGCGGAGTACCAGGAATAGGGAAGACCACAATGATGCAGAAGTTCCTCTACGACTGGGTGACTGGAAAACTCTATCAGATATTTTCTTTTATCTTCCTCAAACTCCGGGAACTCAACAGACTGGATAAGATCAGCTTGGAGACGATGATCCTTCTACAATATCTATATCTTCAGAGACAGCTGAGAAACATCTTACAGGATCCAGAAAAACTGCTATTTATATTTGATGGCTTAGATGAAAGTAGTCACGAAATGGATTTCAGATTGAGAAATTTATGTCACAATATAAAGCAGATAGAAAATGTTGGTGCGATTGTGGTTAGTTTAGTATGAAAATCTCTGCTAAATGGGGGTTTTGTACTAATAACCAGTCGCCCCACCAAACTGACATCAACCGATTCTGGTGCTTTCCAGCGAATAACTGAGATAATGGGATTCTTCCCTAAAGAAAGACAAATGTACTTTGATATGTTTTTCCAAAATAAGGAATTATCAGAGAAAGCGTTTCATTACGTGCAGGAGAATGACACGCTATACACTTTCTGTTACATCCCATCGTACTGCTGGATCATCTCTACAGTATTATCAATGTGCTTCAAAGCCCAACCAACAACCACTGATCAGCTGATGTCATCATTGCCAAAAACAGTGACAAAACTCTTTGTGACTTTTGTCAGCAACATTCTGTCCAATCACAGCCAGGATATACGAGATGCCCGGGAACAGATGACATCTATTGGGTGGATGGCAGAACATGGAGTAATGAATAACCTCATTGTATTTGATGAACGAGATCTGGGATCATTCAATGTGGACACTTCCTCACATCTCACGTCAAGTTTTATGATAGAATCTGACCAACCTCCTAATGTCACCTTCTCCTTCTTACATCTCACCATCCAGGAGTTTTTGGCTGCCCTGGTCCATTATCTGGACTATTCTCCTAAAAAGTTGCAGAGTTTACTTAATAAAGCTGAGTTATATACAGATGGACCAGCTGCAATTTTCCTCCGCTTTCTCTGTGGTTTTTTGGATAGTTCTACCAGATCCATTTTGAAATGTTTAGGAGAATTTTCCATTAAAGCTTTGAAAGATGTAACCAGTTGGTTATAGAAAACTCTTACTGATGTCGTGAAAGATGGAAACTTTGATATGGGGAAATGTCTTAATATATTTGTCTACCTCTTTGAGAACCAGAATAGGCTTCTAGTAGAAGAATGTTTGGGGTCAAATATAAGTTTTACATTTTCCAGCTTTAATAATCTTACACCTATGGACCGCACAGTGTTGGCTTTTGTTCTCAAATCCTGCAGAGAGACAGAAACAATTGATCTACAGAAGTGTAATATTCAAAGTGAGGGCTGGGAGAGACTGGCACCTGTTCTACACACTATCAAGCACATCAAGTAATATTGTATAAATGTAGGGTAGGCCCAATTGCTATTTTTTATGTCTAGTTCAGTTCAGTAACTTCGAGAAAATATAACTTGTTGTAGCACATCGGGCAGTAGCTAAGATCACTGCTCATTGTCTGGATCTTGACTAAGATGATGATCATATGGTAGTTTGATGGATAGGGGTCACCATCAAGGGATGACTGAAGATGAACTAGATTCGTTGTTTCCACCATAATTAATAGAATATCAGCTGATGGAATGCCTCATGGAATTAAGTTGTTGCATCCTTCCTATAGAGTTATGGACACTCTTAGGATCTGTGTAAAGGTCCAGTGATACCTTTCTGGTGGCTCATTATGGCCAACACCCTGTATCTGATATGCAAACCTTTACTCTCACTGGCATAGTGTAATCTCTTATTCATTTGCTTTCTAGCCTCTCTGCCACTGGCCTGAATGATTCCCATATTCACCTAATAACATCTGTTTTAATTCTATAATGAAATACAATGTACAGCGCTCAATCTCTGACAACGAACCTATGACATGATACATAATGATGATAAGTAACAATGCTCCTACCAACCAATTGGAAGGATTGTTGTGTTCAGTGTCCAGATAATAACTTGTTACAAAAAGATTCCTGCAGGTGGCTTGATCTTATAAAGTCAGTGACGACGATGATCTAGATGTCCTGTGTCTAGCAGTATGGGCTCTACATCAAGCTCTACAACAATATGTAGAAAAATAAACAGATGATATCAACGAATTAGAGAGTTGATGGATGGCATGTAACTCAAAATGTAATAAGCACTTGTAGTTCAAATCTGTAGCATATGCGTAGTGGTCATGCATTGTAGTCCGATTAATCCTCAGAATGTGGAAGCCGCATATGAATCATAACCGGTCCCAATTGTAGCCTGTCACTCAAATCATTATCCCACACTAGTACCAAGTTGGGGTCGTCGCATATGTGGATGTTGTCATGAAAGAGAATAGGCTCGCATTAAAAACTGCAATGGTTTATTGATACAACAAAGTGACCACTTACATATAAATTTTGGGTGTCCAGCGACCATAACTAACATAACATAACATAACTAACATAAATAACATTGTCCACTCCTAGAATAAGATTCCATACATGTGTGAGGCAAGAGGTAACGTTCCCCAATGCGTTTTGTCTATTTAAGACTTTTTCTAATTCTATAGCTGTATGCATTCCTCAAAACCCAGTTTACAAGTTGTTTTAGCTTTGGTTAACTGTGTTGGATATGTCCACTAATAATCCAGCTCCCCAAGAGCTATGAGCTTAGGCAAAAAATATGTATCAGGTGGTTAAATTATAGGGTGGCTGACATGAGATTCTCACATCCTCTCCTGGCATCCATCTTCCCTCTCTCTATCTCTCTGAACACTCCAGCTAGTAAACTTCCATGTTCCCCCTGCCCTGGCAGAGTATAACTAAGGGGTCTATTTATTCTTAGCCCTCCCGATTGCTAAGATATGTATGACTTTTTACTAATACTTATTAAGGTGATAAAAAATCATTTATAACTTGAATTTATACAAAAAAAATTCTGTGCTGCCCCTATGATATTAGCACGGACCAGTAAATGTTCATTCTTTCCCGTTGCTGTCCTTTCCAGGTTCTTCACCCTGAACCTATTCCATCTCTTTCTCCTCCATTTGCCTCTTCCACCTATCCCACCTCCATGTGAACATTATCTTCCATCCTCCTGGTTCTATCTCCTAATTCCTTGATCACTTTGCCACCTGGCTCCCTCACTTTCTCTCCTCTGATTTTCTCTCTCTTCTTTGGGGACTTTAATATCCCTATAGACAATCCTTCCGACCCTGCTGCTTCCAAACTTCTCCTCCTCCCTCGATTTATCTCAATGGACCTCCTCTCCCTTCCACAACAGTGGCCACTCCATTGATCTGGTCTTTTCCCAGTCCTCAAACCCCCATCCCATTGCCATCTTCAATTCCTTCCTCTCCCCTCTCACTCTCATCCTCTCTCTCTGCTATCGACTTTACTACCCACTTCACCTCCAAAAGTGAGTCCATATGTCATGACATCTCCATGAATCTGTCCCTTCTATAATGGGTTGGTTACAGCCGTCTCATCGCCTTTCAATGAATTGAGTACAATTTAATGAATCGTACATCCAGCAAAAAGTTGCATATGGGAAATTCAGATAATTACACAGACCCATCATTACGTGTTAAGCTCTAGTTTGCAGGAAATTAATTTGAACATATTTACATTATTAAAATATTTGAATGTTGAAAATGTAAATTGCATTGTTCAATGATCTTGTGATCTCACTGTTGTACAGCTCAGATAAATTGCACATACACATTTTGATTGTTCCACAATTCATGATTTGGTGGCTCTTTCTAAAAAAAAAATGTATTCTCCTTTTCTACAGCTTGAGTTATACTGGCTTAATAGACGCCTCTTGTTGTAATTTGGCCTCTGCAGTAAGTAAAAGCCAGTCCCTGAGGAATCTAGATTTGTCTGCTAATTTCCTGGATGGTCCTCACTTTAGTGATTTGATGACAGCTCTGTCCAGTCCTACCTGCCGACTAGAGGAATTGCTGTAAGTATAACAGCTCTATGTGGGTGAGACATGTACTGTAACCCATGTCAACCAATCAGATGCTAGCTCTTTAGTTACTATTTCACATTTTGTTACTTAATGCAACGCCTGAAATCAGCTATTTTTTGTTTGTGGTACCAGTACTGGTCACTTGGCGGACTCTTACACACTGCAATAGTGATTCATTCATTAGATTCCGTATACAGCAGGATAGGACAACCCGTGTCTCTACAAATGTTGTGAAACTACAAGTCCCAACATGCTTTGCCAGCCGACAGCTAGCAGATGGCTGACAGAGTATGCTGGGACTTGTAGTGTCATGACACCTGGAGAGAACGGCAAAAGCTTGTCCAGCTAAATTAAGTTCAATGTCATATGTGAGGGATGCTCCGTTGATCGTGGATGAAGATTCCGATTGGAATACTACAGGATAGAATATTTGTGTGTCTTCATTTTTTGGAACTTCATGGTCCACAGCTGGGCATGCTGGTGCTTGTAGTTTCAGTCTTCAGCTTGCATAAACAGTCTATGGTGGCCAGGGCTTGCTGGGACATGTAGTGATACAACAGTTGTAAGCATTAGGCTGCAATTTTTGCCACTCCAGTGGTCCCTATGTTTTACAATCACTATCACCTGCTGGCCACCGATTTGCCTTGAAAAGTCTGAGTGCTATTTGGGAGGAGGGGAGCACTTGCTCATTTTTGCAGTCCATCCGGAGGAATCAGTCCTGTGCTGAACAAGCTATGGCTCATTCATATTATGACAGAGGTACCCTAAGTTGCAGTTATTCCTGTTATAGTGTTATCCGGCTCTGCACGTGAATTCTGGTGCTGGTTTACACTTCTGCTCATTGTCCCCCTACCTTAGTGGGAACAGGGACATTTGAGATAGACAGATGGATATGAGACATTCTATTAGGGAAATGAGAAACAGTAGGAACTAATTGGGCACAAATGAGCGCAAGTTTCATGCGGGTCTGCACCAGTAGCAAATACACCCTGTTTATGCACATTCACTTACACTCATGTCACTAATAAAGCAGGAACAACTCTCCAACACATATAGGAAACAAAAATCGCTAAACCACACACACAAAAGCATATTATATGACTGAGCAACGGAGACAGCACCTAAGTGTCTGTAGTGCATTCGCAATCAGCCAATCACATTTGGCTCGCTAGTGCTGGGGACCCTCATCATCATTATCTATTATTTGCACCTGCCCTTGACCACCACCAGCACCAAATAATACAGCTTGGACAGGTGTATATGGGTAGGTTACAGTAGAGAGAATACTATTGCACGTGGCTGTTGGGTGATAGTGTGTATGTGCTGCGGACGTGGGTTCCTCCGGTAGATCTAGAAATATAGTAATACTTTTCTGTCCGTAGCCATGGAGTGATGTTAATAGTATGTGGCTGTGGTTCGGTACAGGAGCTGTGGTCGGTAGAGGTTGGATATGTGGATGCGAGCATGGTCCATGGAGGTGGACGAGTAGGTAGTTCCCGGTTTTCAGAGCTAGAGGTTTGAGCGGTAATAGCGTGAGCAGGGCTGTCTTAAAAGCATTATAGGCCCCCGGGCACAGCAGTGCACTGGGGCCCTACCCACACAACCACTCACCCACTTATGTACAATTAGTACATGTACGTTGTTTTCGTCAAGGTCAAGATAAGTATTCACAACAACAAGATCACATATACACATAACAGCTGATACTGAGGTGATTAGTCCGCCTGAACCTTTTAATAAAGAGGGTTTGAAGTTTCTGAGTAAATCTCCTGAACCAATATACTGAAAAGTTGGCAAGCCTATGGGGCCTCTATACTTGTGGGGGCCCCCATGTAGCTGCCCAGCGTGCCCATGCGTTAAGACGGTTCGGAGAGTGAGTAAAGAAATGAGTGTTATTAATGTTAAGCATCAGGTGTAACTACAGATGCTGAGAGGTTATACATGAGGTCCAATGATATGAGTGTATTAGAGGTTGGTACAGTTATAGGCAGATAGACGGAGATGGGACAGGACAGTACGGCAGACGGGAGTGGAGGAGTTAGGTGAGGTGTGAAGGAGGGGAGGGGGGATATATAGAAATTTTACAGGGTAGGGGATCTAAGGGTCTTCTCAGATGAGGTGTGTGCACAACATAAGCCGGGTACTAGCAGAGGTAGACTGGGCTGGAGGACAGGTGGGCATCTGTGCATCTTGTGATCTCACTATTATACAGCACAGATTTAAAGCACATACACACTCTGATTGTATCACGATTCATGATCGTTATAACAATTTTTGATTCTGCTTTTCTACAGCTTGAGGCAAATTGGCCAAACAGAAAGTTATTGGTGTAATTTGATGTCTGCAGTAAGTAAGAACCAGTCCCTGAGGAGACTTAACCTGTCTGGTAATCAGCTGGCTGGTCCTCACTTCAGTGACTTGATGACAGTTCTGTCCAGTCCAACATGTCAGATAGAGGAGTTACAGTGAGTATAACACATCTATACGTGGGTGAGACATCTAAAGAAAGTGTTGAGAACTGACTTGTAGCTGCTGATATGATAAACAATACAAATCTTGACATTTACTCAAAAACCTGGTGTATTGAACAGAGATGTTCCATGGCGACCAATCAGATGACAGCTTTCATTAGCCTGACTGCACTAGATTGGCGTCATGTGATTAGTTGATGTGTTTTATTGAATATCATTGCTCATTACCACATGTTATCAATTAACCCTCTTATTGTCAGATGGCATTTACATAGTTGTAGCAAACTGTGACTACAGAGTGAGAAAAATTGTGGATTCTCCATCTCTTCCGTTTTTCCAGATTTTGTATGTTATTGTATTTTTAAAAATGGATATTTGATTGGGATGTAAAACAATAGCTGTTAAAACAATTGAAGTACTCAATAGTGAATGTTGTCAGATGTTTAACCATACATCATGTGCCAAGACGAATTTGGGACAAAATGTGCTCTATCCTGATCTGTGCAAGACACGCCCCTATTTCATAATGCACGCTCCAATTCACCCAATCACACCTACTTTATGATTAAGCCCCACCCACACTTATGTATGATTGGGGGGACTGTCCTGCCTAAATTGGGACAGTTGGGGGGTATGGTTTAATCACACTGCTACTTCTTCTCTAGCCACTTGAATACCCCGGAATTGTAGAAATTCTTTGGGAATGGGGGACAAGGTTGAGGCAAAATTGGACATTTGGGGGGTATGGGTAGTAAACTTTTTATCGTAAGCCCTAAGCCGTGTAATTTATACTTTTTTCAAAAATTAAACTAAAAGCAGCAAAAAACAGAAAGCATGGTGAGTACAGTACAAATAGAGAAATAGAATGTTCCTATATCAAATATATGCTATTCAGTTTTGTTTTACTGCTATCTAATTTTCAGCAACTGCAACAGTGCTGATCAATAGGCTGTGGATAATCAAGAAGGCGATATCGTGTCCCATTGTCCTTGCTGCCCAAGTAGATTATGCAGAATACTGGTATTGCAGTTAGCAAATAGTTTTGTGAATTCGGTGCTCAAATAAAAGTTTGGAAAATATTTTCAACAGAAATAGTTTTATAATGTGATTCTTGGTTTCCTATTTACATGAAGATTTTCAAATTTGCTTTTTGACAGTTTCTTCAGGAATATCAGAAATAAGTGTCTCTAGGCCATGTTGGAAGTATGCAAAACATCTCTGCTTTTTGGCTGCTCACTTTTAGTTCCCTCTAGCCCGCCCATACACAGAAAGACCTCCTGCTGTTTTTGGCTGCTAGAATTATGAAAAGGGCTCAGAGAATATTCTCTATTAGTGTTCCCTATCCTGTTGCAAGCACATTAAAACATGCTGGGTGGTTTGTGAACAGAAATAGACATATATAAGTTAGGGATGTGCACCGGCGACTTTTGAGGTCTCGTGTTTTGTGTTTTGGATCCGGATTTTCGTTATTTTTGAGGTTCGGATTTGTCTCGCAAAACACTTGACGAAAGGTCTCGGTTCGGATTTAAGGTATTGGATTCGGATTTTTTTTTAAAAAAACATAAAAAGTTTAAAAATCAAGTTTTTGGGCTTATTTTCACTCCTAGGCTATTATTAACCTCAATAACATTCAATAACAAGCATTTCCACTAATTTACAGTGTATTCTGAACACCTCACAATATAGTTATTAGTCCAAAACGTTGCAACAAGGTATCTTTCTGGACTGCGTAGAGGAGTGGGTCACCACAATATATATTAAAAACCCTGAACTTTTATGATTCGCACCAATAATTGTACCTGGACTGCGTAGAGGAGTGGGTCACCACAATATATTAAAAACCCTGAACTTTTATGATTCGCACCAATAATTGTACCTGGACTGCGTAGAGGAGTGGGTCACCACAATATCTTAAAAACCCTGAACTTTTATGATTCGCACCAATAATTGTACCTGGACTGCGTAGAGGAGTGGGTCACCACAATATCTTAAAAACCCTGAACTTTTATGATTCGCACCAATAATTGTACCTGGACTGCGTAGAGGAGTGGGTCACCACAATATCTTAAAAACCCTGAACTTTTATGATTCGCACCAATAATTGTACCTGGACTGCGTAGAGGAGTGGGTCACCACAATATATTAAAAACCCTGAACTTTTATGATTCGCACCAATAATTGTACCTGGACTGCGTAGAGGAGTGGGTCACCACAATATATTAAAAACCCTGAACTTTTATGATTCGCACCAATAATTGTACCTGGACTGCGTAGAGGAGTGGGTCACCACAATATCTTAAAAACCCTGAACTTTTATGATTCGCACCAATAATTGTACCTGGACTGCGTAGAGGAGTGGGTCACCACAATATATTAAAAACCCTGAACTTTTATGATTCGCACCAATAATTGTACCTGGACTGCGTAGAGGAGTGGGTCACCACAATATATTAAAAACCCTGAACTTTTATGATTCGCACCAATAATTGTACCTGGACTGCGTAGAGGAGTGGGTCACCTCAATATATTAAAAACCCTGAACTTTTATGATTCGCACCAATAATTGTACCTGGACTGCGTAGAGGAGTGGGTCACCACAATATATTAAAAACCCTGAACTTTTATGATTCGCACCAATAATTGTACCTGGACTGCGTAGAGGAGTGGGTCACCACAATATATTAAAAACCCTGAACTTTTATGATTCGCACCAATAATTGTACCTGGACTGCGTAGAGGAGTGGGTCACCACAATATCTTAAAAACCCTGAACTTTTATGATTCGCACCAATAATTGTACCTGGACTGCGTAGAGGAGTGGGTCACCACAATATATTAAAAACCCTGAACTTTTATGATTCGCACCAATAATTGTACCTGGACTGCGTAGAGGAGTGGGTCACCACAATATCTTAAAAACCCTGAACTTTTATGATTCGCACCAATAATTGTACCTGGACTGCGTAGAGGAGTGGGTCACCACAATATATTAAAAACCCTGAACTTTTATGATTCGCACCAATAATTGTACCTGGACTGCGTAGAGGAGTGGGTCACCACAATATATTAAAAACCCTGAACTTTTATGATTCGCACCAATAATTGTACCTGGACTGCGTAGAGGAGTGGGTCACCACAATATCTTAAAAACCCTGAACTTTTATGATTCGCACCAATAATTGTACCTGGACTGCGTAGAGGAGTGGGTCACCACAATATATTAAAAACCCTGAACTTTTATGATTCGCACCAATAATTGTACCTGGACTGCGTAGAGGAGTGGGTCACCACAATATATTAAAAACCCTGAACTTTTATGATTCGCACCAATAATTGTACCTGGACTGCGTAGAGGAGTGGGTCACCTCAATATATTAAAAACCCTGAACTTTTATGATTCGCACCAATAATTGTACCTGGACTGCGTAGAGGAGTGGGTCACCACAATATATTAAAAACCCTGAACTTTTATGATTCGCACCAATAATTGTACCTGGACTGCGTAGAGGAGTGGGTCACCACAATATATTAAAAACCCTGAACTTTTATGATTCGCACCAATAATTGTACCTGGACTGCGTAGAGGAGTGGGTCACCACAATATCTTAAAAACCCTGAACTTTTATGATTCGCACCAATAATTGTACCTGGACTGCGTAGAGGAGTGGGTCACCACAATATATTAAAAACCCTGAACTTTTATGATTCGCACCAATAATTGTACCTGGACTGCATAGAGGAGTGGGTCACCACAATATATTAAAAAACCTGAACTTTTATGATTCGCACCAATAATTGTACCTGGACTGCGTAGAGGAGTGGGTCACCACAATATATTAAAAACCCTGAACTTTTATGATTCGCACCAATAATTGTACCTGGACTGCGTAGAGGAGTGGGTCACCACAATATATTAAAAACCCTGAACTTTTATGATTCGCACCAATAATTGTACCTGGACTGCGTAGAGGAGTGGGTCACCACAATATATTAAAAACCCTGAACTTTTATGATTCGCACCAATAATTGTACCTGGACTGCGTAGAGGAGTGGGTCACCACAATATATTAAAAACCCTGAACTTTTATGATTCGCACCAATAATTGTACCTGGACTGCGTAGAGGAGTGGGTCACCACAATATATTAAAAACCCTGAACTTTTATGATTCGCACCAATAATTGTACCTGGACTGCGTAGAGGAGTGGGTCACCACAATATCTTAAAAACCCTGAACTTTTATGATTCGCACCAATAATTGTACCTGGACTGCGTAGAGGAGTGGGCACTGGGCACCACAATAAAATATATAAAAAACCTTCAACAGATCTGCATTACACTACACATACGGCTGCTCCTCCATCCTCTCCATCATATACATGTTGGAGTTTTAACGTGTGACAACCTCTTGTTTTTGATAATGTCAGTGCATTTTGAATATTTTTCAATTTGCCCCACACCACTGAATGTACTTTATCTATAATACGCAATACGCATCTATCTATCTTGACTGCGTAGTGTGGTGGCCCCGGTACACAATTTGGTACCGAGGCCACAATATAATTAAAAAACCCTCCACGTGTCTGAATTCCACCAAACAAGTATCTGGACTGCATAGTGGGGTGGCCCCGGTACCCAATTTGATACCGGGGCCACAATACCTCCTCCAAACATGGTACAGACAATTCGTCATTGAGATCCCAGACAGACAGGGTCAAAGTGTTATTGTTTGACTTTGTAAACCCAAAAAACTGTCCCTGTTGCACATAGTCGTGCAATGAAGACTGACTTTTTCATTTAAAGGCACGATCTTTCAAGTGTAGTGTTTGTAAGTCTAAGTCATATTATACTTTTGGTAAAATTGGTTTATTTTGTTCCTCTTTATGGTAATTAATTAGTAATAGAATTAAAGTATGAAATAGAATTAAAGTATGAAATAGAATTAAAGTATGAAATAGAATTAAAGTATGAAATAGAGTGGTATAGAGTTGTAGTGTGGTATAGATAGAGTGGTCCACACAATATAATAATAAAACCCTCAACTGGTCTGAATTCCACCAAACAAGTATCTGGACTGCGTAGTGTGGTGGCCCCGGTACACAATTTGGTACCGAGGCCACAATATAATTAAAAAATTGGGCATCAACTGTCACCGTTGTTTAATATCTGATACACCTAAATATGGACTGCACAGTGGAGTGGCCCCGGTAGTAAATTTGGTGCCGGGGCCACAATACCTCCTCCAACTTCCAAGTGTAGTGTTTATAAAGACAGACAGCGTCGAAGTGTTATTAGTTGACTTTCTTAACCCTAAAATTGTCCCTGTTGCAAATATTCGTGCAATGGACAGTTACTTTTCTATTGAAAGACTCAAGCTTTCAAGTGTAGTGTTTATAAAATATAAACAACAATACAGTAGTTTTAGAGCACGTCAATACCTCTTGTTTTAAATTATGACACGGCATTTTACTTTTGGTTTAATTTCTTGAATTTTTTTACATTTGGTTTTACTTTTTGAACATGGCAAACGACTGTTGCTTGGTCATATAATGCAAAAAAAAAAGTTCCAAGATGGAATTGTCCTTGGGCCCTCACACCCACCCTTATGTTGTTGAAATAGGACATGCACACTTTAACAAACCAATCATTTCAGCGACAGGGCCTACCAAACAACTTTGGCTGAAATGATTGGTTTGTTTTGGCCCCCACACCAAAAAAGCTATTCATCTCTCCCTGTACAGACTAAACAGGCTCTACTGAGGCAAGATGTCGTCCTCATCCTCAACCTCTGATTCCTCTCCCCCTACAGTGTGTACTTCCTCCTCATCACACATTATCAATTCGTCCCCGCTGGACTCCACAACCACAGGTCCCTCTGTAGTATCTGGAGGGCAGTGCTGTACTTCATTGAGGAATTGATTATTCATTTTTATAAACATCATTTTTTCAACGTTGTGAGGAAGCAACCTCCTTCGCCGCTCACTGACCAGGTTCCCCGCTGCACTAAAAACTCTTTCCGAGTACACACTGGAGGGGGGACAACTCAGGTAAAATAGAGCCAGTTTGTACAGGGGCTTCCAAACTGCCTTTTTTTCCTGCCAGTAACAATATGGACTGTCTGACATGTCTACTTGGATGGTGTCAGCAAAGTAATCATCCACAATTTTTTCTATTGTGACAGCATCCAATGCAGCGAGAGTAGACATGTCTGCAATGGTTGGCAGGTCCTTCAGTCCGGACCAGATGTTATCAGCATCCCCGCCAGTGCCTCTTTTGGGAAAACTGAGCTTTTTCCTCGCAGCCATAGATGTGGAAGAAAATGAGGGTGGAGCTGTTGGCATGTCACGGTCCTCTTCAGAGGACAATCTCCTGACCAGCAGGTCTTTGCACCGCTGTAGACTTGTGTCCGCCGGAAACAGAGACACAACATACGCTTTAAACCGAGGATCGAGCACGGTGGCCAGAATGTATTCCTCTGACTTTAAAAGAGTGACCACCCTCGGATCCTGGCAAAGCGTACGAAGGGCTACATCCACAAGAGCTACATGCTTGGTGTAATCGCAATGGCTTACCAGCTCCTCCCTCACTTTCTCCAGCTGCTTCTGCAACAGCCTGATCAGGGGAATGACCTGACTCAAGCTGGCAGTGTCGGAACTGACTTCTCGTGTGGCAAGTTCAAATGGCTGCAGAACCTTGCACAACACGGAAATCAGTCTCCACTGCGCTTGACTGAGGCGCATCCCCACTCCTTTGCCTATGTCGTAGGTGGCTGTGTAGGCCTGAATGGCCTTTTGCTGCTCCTCCATCCTCTGCAGCATATAGAGGGTGGAGTTCCAGCGCGTCACAACCTCTTGTTTGAGGTGATGGCAGGGCAGGTTCATGCTTTTTTGATGTGCCTCTAGTCTGCGGTAGGCACTGGCTGAATGCCGAAAGTGTCCAGCAATTTTGCGCGCCACCGCAAGCATCTCCTGCACACCCCTGTCACTCTTGAGGTAATGCTGCACCACCAAATTAATGGTGTGGGCAAAACATGGGACGTGCTGGAAATTGCCCATATTTAATGCCCGCACAATGTTACTGGCATTGTCTGACACCACAAATCCCCATGAGAGTCTAAGTGGGGTAAGCCACTGGGAGATAATTTCCCTCATTTTCTCTAATATGTTGTCAGCGTTGTGCCTCTTATTAAAGCCTGTAATGCACAATGTTGCCTGCCTTTGCATGAGCAGCCATTTTGTAGATGCTGCTACTGATGCAGCTGTTGCTGTTGCTGCGGAAGGGGATGCATCTACCCAGTGGGCTGTCACAGTCATATAGTCCTTCGTTTGCCCAGAACCACTTGTCCACATGTCCGTGGTTAAGTGGACAGTGGGTACAACCGCATTTTTAAGAGCACTGAGGACACTTGATCGTACTTCTCTGTACATTTTTGGTATCGCCTGCCTAGTGAAGTGGAATCTCGAGGGGATTTGGTACCGGGGACACAATACCTCCATCAACCCTCTAAATCCCACTCCACTGATGGCGGACACCGGGCGCACGTCTAACACCAACATTGCAGTTACAGCCGCAGTTATACGCTTTGCAATAGGGTGACTACTATCGTATTTTGTGGTCATGGCAAACGACTGTTGGACGGTCAATTGTTTTGTGAAAGACTTAGCGGTCTTACGACTTCCCCTCTGGGAAGATGACCGACTAACAGCAGCAACAGCAGCAGTGGCAGTAGTAGGCGTACCGCTGCAGGATTCCTCGGATGAATCCCGTATTGAGGAGGACTCAGTCTGGCTGCTGACTTGGGCTGCAGGACTGAATCTGATGGAGATTGTGGAGGAAGTTGACGAGGAGGGTGTTGCTGGTGTGTATCCAACTGGACCACGGGATTTAGGTGTCCCTGTACCGATGAGGGTCCTAGCCCCAGTTCCTGAACTAACCACTGAACTATGAAGGTTATTCAGGTGACGTATAAGGGAGGATGTTCCTAGGTGGGCAAGATCCTTACCCCTGCTTATTTGAGCTTTACATAAGCTACATATGGCCATACATTGGTTGTCTGGATTTGGATAAAAATAACTCCAGACCGAAGAGGTGCATTTTTTGGTCTTCTGACCAGGCATGACGATGGGCTTTTTCATCCCATGGACATCAGCTGTTTCCCCCCCTGGTGCCTCATTTACAATAACCACATCACCATCCTCATCATCAAGTTCCTCCACAGCGCCAGCTACATCATCAATAGCCTCCTCCCGAGCCACCTCTTCCCGTACAGTGATGGGAAGGTCAGGCTTGACAACCACCAACACCCTTGGACTCGCCTTGGGGATTTGTGATAATTTCTCTTTAGAAGGCAGAGTTGTTTGCTGTTTTGTTGCTGACAGCATAACTCTCTTCAATTTTTTGTAGGGGGGGGGAGGAGGAGGAGGGCTAAGATCCGTGGGTGAAGCTGAACCACTAGTCATGAACACGGGCCAGGGCCTAAGCCGTTCCTTGCCACTCCGTGTCGTAAATGGCATATTGGCAACTTTACATTTCTCCTCAGATGATTTAAAGTTTCTCTTTTTGCTACTTTTTCTTAACTTGGGCTTTTTGGATTTTACATGCCCGGTACTACGAGATTGGGCATCGGGCTTGGAAGACGACGTTGATGGCATTTCATCGTCTATGTCATGACTAGTGGCAGCAGCTTCAGCATTAGGAGGAAGTGGGTCTTGATCTTTCCCTACTTTATCCTCCAAATTTTTGGTCTCCATTATATGTAGCACAAGATACTGCAGAATGTGTGAACTTGGTAATATTGCAGTACCAATGGACTTATACTGCTGGATTGGTTTTGCAAATTTGGTTATAATTATTATATATTTTTTTTTTTTTTAATTTTTTATTTTTTTTTACTTTTTTTTTATTTTTAAAAAACTTGGGAATAGTGGGGAAATAACTATGCCCTTAGAAGCACAGAGCACAGGACACAGCACCACTGGACTGAACAGGACACGGCACAGGACCCAGCAGCACTACGGAACTCAGCAGGACAGAGCACAGGACACAGCACCACTGGACTGATACTGCAGAATGTGTGAACTTGGTAATATTGCAGTACCAATGGGCTTATACTGCAGGATTGGTTGTGCAAATTTTGTGGTAATTAAAAAAAATTAAAGTAGTTTTTGGTATTTTTTAAAAAAACTTTTTTTTATTTTTTTAAACACAGGGGAATATTGGGGAAATAACTATGCCCTTAGAAGCACAGAGCACAGGACACAGCACCACTGGACTGAACAGGACACAGCACAGGACCCAGCAGCACCACTGACCTCAGAAGGACAGAGCACAGCACACAGCACCACTGGACTGATACTGCAGAACACAGCACAGCACAGCACAGCACAGCACAGCACAGCACTAAACAGCACTAAACAGCACAGCACTAAACAGCACAGAACTAAACAGCACAGAACTAAACAGCACAGAACTAAACAGCACAGAGGACCACCTAACACACCCTCCCTCTACCCTGATCAATGCCCGAGTGAAGATGGCGGCGACTAGCGGGGAATTTATAGGATCCGAGTATCGCGAGATCCGACAACGGGATTATGAGTCAGAGCCTCAGTTTCACTTTTGAATTTGGCGCCAATACCCGGATCTGTCTCGGATCCGACTCGGATCCGCAACGTTCGGGTGGGCTCGGATTTCATAAATCCGAGTGCGCTCATCCCTAATATAAGTACGTGTGAATGGGCATCATAATCTAGAAATATCAGTACCGTTATATTCATATACACAAACCACACTGTGCCATCAATAGAAATAAAACATGTCCCACATTCTGTGGGAGACAGGGGATCCAGCCACAGCAACTCTATGTAACTTACTGTCTATGGGAGGTAGAGAGTGAGGGACACAGAATGAGGGAGATGTCTGAAGTGATCATCATGGAATTAATATGTAGTCTTGGAGTGGGTAAAATTAGTAATATAGGATTTGAACCATGAGTATCGAGTAAATGTAGACTGTAAATTCAACCTGTTCCCTTATGGTACCCTGTAAATTGTGTACAATGTTTTTTTCTCATATCTTGCAGTCTAAGGGATACCCGGTTGACAGATGAAGAGGCTCCGCTACTGGTTTCACTGAGTAACAACACAAACCTCACATTTCTGGATCTGAGTTCCAATGCTTTTCAAGACCTTGGCTACAATGTCGTCAAAGAACTTACACAAAAATCTACCAGCCTAAAAGAGATCAGGTACATGGAACCTACTAGTGATATGCAGATGTAGAAATGGGCGTAATGTGTTGTATGTTGTATTAGGAATATGACTCAGGGATAAATGTTGTGGTCACAGATATTCTTGAAACCCTTTGTTTCCTGCAATAACATCTGACGATAAAATGTGTTTGTGTCAGTGTAGATTTCCATAGTTGTCTTTATGCCTGTGTGAATGAATCTTTATGTATGTGTGTGTGTTAAAGTGTGCTAAATCACTATTTTATCAATACATGTATATTATAAGAACTATCGCATCCACTATGTATATTATTATGGATACAAGACGTCACTTTGGTGCTGCATGACCTGTAAGTAAGCCACTACAGTCTCGTGTTTCTAGATGATCAGGAAGCATCTTGTTCAGTTCGATTATCCTCATAAATTTGAGAATCGATTCCGAATGCAACTTGCAAGTAAGTTGCATTTTAATAAAGAGCGCGGAACTTGTGCGTAGTTCTGACCGTATTCAAACACAAGCGTATGTCAGAATATGTTTAAACTGGAATCTGGGTGTAAGTATGATCTGCCTACACAGTACTTGCAGAATGTAGACACACAGAGCAGACTTCAGTATGCGCACAAATGTATAATAATAGGCCACATAAAACTTTTTTATTATAGAAAAAAAAAGCCACCGGTTATCACTAGATTCATTTCTGTAAATATGTACAATATTTAATTATAAATGTAACACCTCCTCTTTTCCTAGGTATAAGGCGTGTATGGGTATGTATGGGTTTGGATGTGTTCCGGTTCCTGGACCACTAGTTTATCTTTACTCTCGGTGTGCAATGCCTCCACCTTGGTCTTCAGACAGTAAGCTCTTTGCGGGGTAATGCCCTTTTTCAGTGACATCAGAGGGAGACCAAGGAACCCTCCACTCCCTTACTCTCAACCCCAGGCTCGAATACAGAAAACACTCACCTTTCTATAGCTAGCTTTAGAAACCACCGACACATTTATTTCTAGAATGGTTCCCAGGGCTAGTTGCTTTTTTTCCATAACGAGTGCACATTTAAAACAGTATATCGACTCACAGGTAAACTAAACAACAGATTAATCGTTAGCTTATCATATAATAACACACAGTTGGTACTATCCTAAAGAGTAGCTTCAGAGGTACCTCTGCATCTTAACATTATCATAGCAAACCGTTCACACTAAACGGGGATATGTAAAAACATGCCAGTTAAAACCAATATAACTTTCACATATAAACATAACTGTCAAATATATAACAATATGCAGCACCCATCATAAAGTGCATTTGGTATTTATGTCTACAGTTTGTTACTTTTCAGTAATAGAATATTAGTTCTCAGTAGAAATAAAATGGTAACTGCAATACTCTTATGGTAGAGATCTCTCCAGCAAGCAATAATAAAATAGTAATAAACACAGTTTTCTCTGTTGCTTGTCATATGTAGCAGAACTCCAGTCTCTCTTGAGTAGTTTTCATTACCATTCCGAACTCTTATAACTGATTTCCTATATGACTCAGGCAATAAGCTTGGCTAACTATCCCTAAACTTACCCTTTAAAATGTAACTCAGTCCCGGAACAAGGGTATATATCATTAATATTTGGGACTTCCAACCTGGTCCATGACTAACTATGTACAGTTTACTCAGTCTTTCTAGTAAAACCAAAAGATACTTATAAATATAGTGCTTCAGGTGCAGTTTCAGGCAATCTCTTTAGGTTTGGGGTACAGCAATTTAAAGTGGTGTGAATGATGTCTTTTCACTTGTCAGCTTTAATAATGTACTTTGTATTGCTTCTGGCAATCTGATTTCTTTTTTCCACTCTGTTGGTTGAATTTCATCCTGCTGCCATATATGTCGCTCTGCTCAGTCTCCTCTTGTCTCTCTCTTCTCCATTCCAACTTCTCACTTCTGTCTCCTGTCTGTTCTCTTGATTGTCACTTTCTTCCTCTCCTTCTCACTTCCGGCCTCCGTTTTCTCTGGACCCCTTTTTTGAAACCAACCACTACACTTCAACTGGCAGTTTCCAGTCATTCCTCTTACACCACCTGTCACTTTTTTCTCGCTCCCTTGGTCTCAGTGATGTCTCTGTGAGCAGAGCTTTATTAATCCCTGACATTAGTGCACATGTGCGGGCAATCATGTTTGCCGGCACTACATAAATATGATTTTTTTTCTTACATTACATAAATAAAGATGCTTTCAATGCCATACGTTTAACTTTTAAAGCAAAGACTACACCGTGTCAGACATCACTATGAGTCTGCACTTACACTTGGACCCAGGACTTGTCTGTCCACATCTGGTTCGGAATGCTCTTACTGTACATGCCCTAAGTTAGTCTGCCCCTTCCCTCTCCCGTTCTGCCTCTCAAGTCATACACAGATGTAAGAGTCATTTATGTTCAGACATTAACTGCACACAATTGCCCATTTCTGGGTATGCGCAGAGCTATTTCATGCATGATATTCTACGCAAGCAGACATACGTCCGCACACAAGTCAGGCCCTTTGTTACTACAAATTGCGACTTGTATCTGTGAATGCCTGTTTGCCTCGTACTTCTGTTCCAGGCTTATTAGAATAGTAGGAGATTATTTACGATGTACACAATATGCACACCCCAGATCTCTTTGGTCTGGCACTAGCAAGCCTCTATGGACCACCCAGAACAGTTCAAGGTGTGCACCTACCTTACAATATTTGAAAATGCCTTCATCTAGGTTGTAGGTAGTCCAATGTCCAGCCACTTTATAACTACCCCTTTCATTAGATAAAATGTACTGTGCAATGGAACTATATTTATTACACTTTTTTGAGTGTTAGAGATTTATTAATTCGTTAAGCAAAGATATGTACGTCACCGAAAAGTGCAAATGGATGGTTTAAATTCTGCGTTTAGGGATGAAACGTCATCTCTGCAAGGAGCAAGGTGCTGTAAAATCCTAGCAGGGGCAAACATCTGTTTTTTCCATTGTTGGCTTATTTTAATAATTTACATTTTAGATGGATAACTGAATCGGGAGACTGTTCATCCTCTCTTTAAAAAAAGCTTTGACATCCTTAACATGAAAATGGATTTTTGGGGGTTAATAGTTTTTCTCTTTGCCTGAGAGGGAGAGTTAGTAGCGGGGTGTAAAATGTGTCAAAAAATTATAAGGGGAAAAGATAAACCGACCACTTAATGCGCCTGTAAGCCCATGAGTGTACAGTAATCTAAACTAATAATAGTCATTCACAGAAAGAACCTATAAACTTTTTCCCTAGTACAATACTGGAAGAATGAGTGTCATGGATAGTCAGCTCCTTTTATAAGACTATGGACATGTGACATTTATTAATGCTTCATGCACTGTGATTGGTCTGATTCTAAAGTGGATATTAATTAATAGGCCCCATTTTGTCTGAATTGGGATCAATTTGTGAATTAATATGCTAGTACTGTGTGTCTCTGGGATCGTTCTCTCTGGTCTTCCTCTGACAAGTCACATGTCTGTGTCCCTGCACTACATGCTGTGTCTGTCCTCCCTGTGTGTCTCTGGGATCATTCTCTCTGGCCTTCCTCTGACAAGTCACATGTCTGTGTCCCTGCTCTACATGCTGTGTCTGTCCTCCCTGTGTCTCTGGGATCGTTCTCTCTGGTCTTCCTCTGACAAGTCACATGTCTGTGTCCCTGCTCTACATGCTGTGTCTGTCCTCCCTGTGTGTCTCTGGGATCGTTCTCTATGGCCTTGCTCTGACAAGTCACATGTCTGTGTCCCTGCACTACATGCTGTGTCTGTCCTCCCTGTGTGTCTCTGGGATCGCTCTCTCTGGTCTTCCTCTGACAAGTCACATGTCTGTGTCCCTGCTCTACATGCTGTGTCTGTCCTCCCTGTGTGTCTCTGGGATCGCTCTCTCTGGTCTTCCTCTGACAAGTCACATGTCTGTGTCCCTGCTCTACATGCTGTGTCTGTCCTCCCTGTGTATCTCTGGAATCGCTCTCTCTGGTCTTCCTCTGACAAGTCACATGTCTGTGTCCCTGCTCTACATGCTGTGTCTGTCCTCCCTGTGTGTCTCTGGGATCGCTCTCTCTGGTCTTCCTCTGACAAGTCACATGGTACACATCACATGATTGGCTGCCATCCCATGCAGTGCAGCTTCCAGAGATTCCCGCGGTGCAATAAGCTGATACAATGTATCAATGTAGTTCATTAATTATGGATATATCCCACCTATACTGAATGGTTTCCCCTGCTCTTACCTGTGGGTATGAGGGCACAGTGACTGGAAGATCCATTTATAAGGCCACTGTCATGTTTCTCAATCCTTACTGATCATCTTCTTCACATTCCATCCACCGTCAGTCTACCGGGCTCGTACATTGTTGTATCAAACCAAATTCTTCATCTCAAATAAAAATTAACTACTACAGAATTCTTTCCTTTATCTTTAACAGCTAAACAGGAACTACACCCCTGAAATTAGGTTTAGTATTATTTTCTTTAAAAATCTCCTCTCCAATATTTCTCTACAAGTTACTTTCCATACAGATCTGGTATATTATTCCACCGTAATCAGCACGTGATAATAGGGGGTTATAATGAACATATAGATCAGTGTGTGACCTGTGCGTATAGACATGGATAGGCATTACTGACAGTCGTATTTGTTACATTTATTTTTTAAAAAAAAGATCTGCAACATACTTTTCTGGTTCCACACTAATGTATCTATTCAGTTGTCCAGTGGGACAACCTTTCTCAGAAATATGGCAACATTCAGCGAGCATTGTATAAATTATTTCAGTTGTGAGTCAAAGCTGCTCTGACAGCCAAGAAAACATAAGACATTGTAGTTCACTGTCTATTAAAACACTTTTTAAGCTTTGTTTAAAAAAAACCCCGCTTGCTAAGACTGACAGCCAATCATTTTGACCCCTGGTGATGTAGTGTGATGTCACAATCACTCAGATTCTGGGCTTTGTGACATCATACACTGTCACGGTGAGTTACTGATCATTCAGTTCTTGTTCGTTGATCTTGGAGTCAGACTTCACTTTCAGTGGCTGAAAGATAATCATAGAGGACATGAGCGTTGACTTATTTACCAGCATGACAAGCGCAGAGTTCCTGGGGATCACCAGACCATTAGAAGTTTGGTACGACATAGATCTAAATGATGATGATGGGGACATTGGTGGCAAGTGTGATGAGATGGAGGGACGGGATGAAGGAAGGAGACAGAGCACCTGGCGGAGGCTGTGGCACATCATAAGATCGGCAGTAAGAAGCCTGGTGTCATTATTCTCCAGCTGCGTCCGCTCCGGGACAGATACAGGTACAGTAATCAAACTACATTGTAACATCTAACGTACAGTAACTCTGACTACATAATTAATATGATGTTTACTGGAAGTGGAGGGAGCTACTAAATGTAATTGTCCTCCTATAGTAGTGTTAGACTATTATAATAATACTAATAGCTAATGTTTTATTACGTACCACCCATCATTTGGGTAGGCGGCCTTGGGACAGGGGGCGTGGCTACGGCATGATGAGGGCATGGCAACATCACTAGTGCTTCTAAAGTTGTGACCACGCCCCCATCGCTACGTAGCCACGCCCCCATCGTGTGATGGCCATGGTGGTGCTGCATGCAGTAGAAACAGATCAGTATCTGATAATGCGTTAAACGTCTTTACAAAGTTGTGACGTGGGAACAAAACGTTACCATCTATAAAACATTAGTGATTGAATTATATTAATGCAGCAGAAGTGTGTTACATCCTGGATTCTTAATCTGTCCTTATTGTGAAAGAAGCATTAACGACTATTTACTGTTCAGGTACAATGGGGATATTTATGAAGACCGGTGCACAAGTCACTGGGCAAAACAACTACAGCAACTCACAGCAACCAATCAGAGAGCTGCTCTCATATTCCCACCTGGACTAGATAAATGACATCTAGAATGTTACTGGTTGCTATGGTTACAGTATGATTCTATTGCGCAGTTCCCTGTGCCCTGGTTATCATAGATGGGGGGTGAAGGGGGGTGTCCATGTGTGGGTACAGCGACCACACAATCTAGCAGGAACACCCACATCTGGAAAAAAGACCGGGGGATATATTTACTAAACTGCGGGTTTGAAACGGTGGAGATGTTGCCTATAGCAACCAATTAGATTCTAGCTGTCAGTTTGTAGAATTTAAATTACTGATAACTAGAATCTGATTGGTTGCTATAGGCAACATCTCCACTTTTTCAAATCCGCAGATTAGTAAATATACCCCATGGTCAGCAAGAACCAGGGGAGTCCTGCGTGGGCTGTCACGCTTCCCTTCTGACTGGGTTAACTTATGATATTGTAATACTGTATTGCCACAAGGAGGAAGGGGGGGCTTACTCAACTTAAATATGACTAGTGGTCCAAAAAATGTGCTAAAAAGTAAAGTTGATAAATGCAGCACAGACCAAAAACAGTTCTAATGTCAATTTTATTATTTATTCTTATTAAAAATTCTACATCTCATAATCTATTTGCTTAATTTTTCTATACAGGTCCATTGACAACCGAAATTGCTTAAATATTAAGAAATACAAGAAAAGACATGAAAAAGACTAAACACATGAACGAACCCTTCAGTAGAGCCGGATATGATAATGTCTGGCATTGTAGTAAAGATTGTGACTTAGTCACAAATAATCCACTATTATTATTGTTACAATAAATAATTTATTTTTATAGAATCTGAAATGATTGTCTTATTTTTCTATGTATATTTGGACCAACTATTTGTGTTTATCATTCAGCTACACACTCATATAATACCCAGACATTTCCTGAGAGGGTCTTGTATTCTAGAGATATAACACAGTGATATGATACAGCCATGATTGAAAGGTTGTTATACGCTTGGGACATATATGTTGCTGAAAAATTATATATAAACTTGGGTGTTGATCTACCTTTAGTATCTCGTTATAGTCCAGGGAATTATATATATAAATACAATTAAGCTAAGCCCTAGAACATCAAGAACCAGTAAGCAATAGAAGGTTAATTTGTGCAACTACAGAGAAGAAGGAATATATAGGAGAAAAGGAGCGTTGACCCAAGGTAAAAACCCATAAAACCTCGGAGGCCACCACCAATCAGGCCTTGATCCAAGGAGAACATAGGAAAAATCCCTTCATGTCCCCGTTAAAAATGACGGCCGTAGGAGCCTTGGGTCGTCGCCATAGTGTGGAAAATGTAGAAAGGTAATGTAACAAGTACCTTATTCATCTGGCCTGATGTACCTCTTGTATGTGTTAGATTTCCAACACCCTAGTGATTGTGTTTCGGGAGCTGTAGCTCCGCCAGCGGCCGCAGCAGTAGCTGCCCCAATCCTAAAACTAATGGGTGCCAAATAGTGCCGGGTTGAAGCCTATGTGTGCAAGGGTTCGTTTCAAAATGGTGTTAAATTGGAACCTGCTGAGGGGAGAGCCATCCTTGTCAATCAACCATATGGAACTTTGGGGGCGCAAATTGGCGAGTCTAAGGCACAATGCTACTGGGAAAAAGTTTTGATCTGTTTGGGCTTTCAATACTAGCCGGTGGCCATTTGATCAGTTTTGGAACTAGTTGTTTTACACTTTACCATAGAGCGTAGACATATGCGGGTAAATGTTTGAACCTCTTGATACTTCAACTTCGGCGAGTTCAGCGTCTTCAGCGCTTAAATTTAAAGCGGCGCTGCCTTGTAAAGGGAAGTTTCCCTTTACAAGGCAGCGCCGCTTTAAATTTAAGCGCTGAAGACGCTGAACTCGCCGGAGTTGAAGAATCCGGAGGTTCATACATTTACCCCATGGTGTGCTTGGTTAACAGATTTTCTGGATTGTGCTACCATTTCATTGACTCTAAAAGCACAGTGATAACCATTGAAAAAGCAACACTAAACAGCAAAGCTTCGTATGTATATCCGGTAATGTCCGTCTGGGCTAAAATCAGTCGGGATAGTATGGTGTGGTCAATTATTCTATGACTGTCGGCTAAAGTGGAGTGAAGTTTTGCCCAACATATGAGGGCTTTGTTTATGATGAAAGCTTTAGTGGGGTCTGGGTAACCTTGCAGTTTGGCCATGAAAGAAATTCCTACCAGGGTTGAGGCCATTGTAGCTTTTGAGATTCCTTCTCTATAATGTTCCCACATGAACTCGATCATACCATCAGACGGGTCGGAGGTGTTGGAGGGGTGTCCAGTCTGAAAGAGTACCCATCGTTGCCATGCCGAACGGTATGTGTTTCTAGTAGTTGGGACCAGGGATCTTAAGCTGTTGCCAGTTGAAACACGACGGCGCATCTGTTATTCTTGTTATGTGCGTATTGTCGCTAACCAATAACGATTGTCGAACCTCGATTTGTGTTTCCAAAGCACAAAGATTTATTCGCAATAAGTGGAAAAATATGCTCAAGCGAAGTAATAGTAAATACAGCCGTTACTTATTGCAGGCGCTCTGGATCCAGTGCAGTCATTCAATCCTGAAGTCTGGGGACAAGATGTCTGCACTCTGGATCACAAGCTGCTGCTTATATACACAATCAAATACAGTAATACAATGAAGATGGTATGGCTTGCATCTATTGGTCCGGGTCTCAGGAATGTCCAAGGGGTCGTCAATCATTGGCTGGTTCATCCTAAGGAATCCAAAGGAGGGGGTCATCTCTGCAGGGGGTATGCTCTGCTCTTCCCGCCAGGATTCCTTAGTCTTAAGTAGTTCATAATTCCCTATCATTCATAACTTGCGTATGCACTCTGCGATTCCCTCGCAGAGTGAACCAAACAGTAGGATATGTAACAAGGTTCATTATGATACCACTCATGATGTTATTCCTTTAACCCGTTCCGTGTATTTCACTAATATGCATGTAACTCTGATATAACATATAAATACTACTATATTTCGACATAACTGACTATGTGTTGCAACTACCATTAATGTGTACTATTTTATAAGTATGCGCGTTTGTGCGAATGTATGGTAAAAGACCAATTACTGTTGCTGCCACGTGTAGTGGATGCGTACGCCCTTTCACGCCGTAGCGTGCCCTTGTACGTCGATGCGTACCGTACGCATCTTTTCAGACAAAGACAACCAAGTTTGCTAGACTTTAATTGAAATGACTTTATCCAATTTACTGACTTCGACATTCTTTTGTGCACGCTGGGAACCTGGCGGGTACGAAAATTGATATCGTAATCAAGGCAACGAAGAACAAGGACAGATTCAATAAGTCCTGAGCTGCCGCCGGATATCGCCTCAATGCCGATTAATACAGTACAGAAATCTTAATTGCCAAATTGCGCTACAACAATCAAAATCCATTGGAGGCACCAATCTTCCAAACACCTTTCATTATAATGATGCTGCCCAGCTAAGTTACATACGTGACTGGTTACATGTATGTGGCGTCTGGGGTAATATATGCCAGGAAAAAAACTTTCTTTCCAGTACAAAACTTACTCCCTTGACCGGCACAAAAATGAATTTAATGAAAGAATTTTAAAAGGTCCAATACTAATAAATGTGGTGCACGTGGCAGATGATTAGACAGATATCTCCTTGTTATCTATCATATCCTCTTCTGTCCTTACTAGGAAATATATAACTTCACAATGCTGAGGCAATCAGTCCTTCACTGATTGGGCAAATAGAGGTCTCCGGTCAATTAGACCTCAGATAGACCACTGAACCAAACAACCACTGACGTACACACGGGTTATACACAAATGTGATCTCATACAAACACCATATTCTGGTTTCCTATAAAGACATCCACTTCCCTTCATGGTGTGTACAAGGCACACAGCTGGGGGACCCATCTATACAGCCTTAATTGGTACTATTATAGATATTTTCTATGGTTAACCCTTGGGCTTTCAGTTCCAATCCCTGGGCGAGGGGGATAGAATTAAAATAGAAGAAAAGCATTTAAAAAAAGTAAAAAATATTTTTCAAAAATATATTATTTCTCTATTCCCATGTGAAAAATATTTATTTATTAAAATAATAAAGTATTTTATTTTTCATTGATTTTGAAGAACGGATTGTGGCAGTACATGTACCTCCGCCATCCTGGTTATATAGACTTCACATGCTTCAAGAAGACCATACCTCCCAACTGTCTTGATTTCAATGGGACAATCAAGATTTTAGGGATTTGCCTCTCCCGGGTAGTGCTTTACAGCTCTACGCAGCCCTATGGGGGGCATGACCACCTTCTCTCACGCCATGACCACGCCTGTTCGTTATTTGACCTCTCACCTTCGTGGTGTGACTACGCCCCCTCTTCCGCTGCCGGGAAGTACGCGAAGACTTATCGCCCGCTTTTGCTGAAGATAGAGCCCAATGTTACAGTCGCAACTATCCGAACAGTTGAATTACACGTAGGTGGCAATAAAAATAGGGACATGTAGACTGTCACAAGATATTGTCCAAAATATTGCAAATGAACAAGAAACACATTGCAGGTTTCCCAGGATATTTACTTTAACACAAATACATTTATATAAAATTATATTTTGAAAACGAAGGCACTGAAAACTAAAGACTGGGGGGGTAGACGTATCAAACCTTCTAATAAGGAAAAGTTTAGGTGTTGCCCATAGTAACCAATCAGCTTCTACCTATCATTTATCTACTACATTCTAGAACATGAGAGCTAGAATCTGATTGGTTGCTATGGGCAACACATCCACTATACTGTAGATATACGACATATTATTATTTTCCCCAATTACATGCCTAACAGCTGATACCCCCCTTTATTGCTGCCCACCCCACTTTTCATGAAATAAAGACATGAGATTTGTTTGGCGAAAAAGAGGTCACAGCTTTATTTTACAATCCATCTTATGAAAAGTGTCAAAGAAAACAGCATTCATCAGTTCCAGCTATAACCGTAACTATCACAACCAATAAGAGGGGGCCCTCAATGGCCCCTGGCACCTCCAGGCCTGGGGATCACAGCCCCTTTACCCTTGCTTTATACATGCCCCCCCCCCCCCCCCTAATGGTGGTATCGAGCATTTCAACCGCCCATTCAAAGATGGGACCCCCACGGCAGATGTGGAGCAAACAAGAGAAGATCTATGTGTTACCTGGTTATTCCAACACGTATATGGGTATTGAGAAGTACAGAAACAATGGATTTGGGATTTATTACAGTATTGAATTAAATAAAAATTAGGAGATGTGAAGTTATAGACAATTTATATTACGGAAAATAATATTTTGCGATAGGCTAAGTAAAATAAATATAGGTAAATCAAGCAACACTAATATGTATGAGGGGGCTAGACCAGCGCCAGCTTAAACCAATATGACTAATGCTCAATAGATGTCCAGTGTTATTATGCAGCCGTAAGGGAATTCCAAGGTCAATTGCATTATTACGATACCGCGGCGCAATAAACTGATACAATGTATCAATGTAGTTCATTAATTGTGGATATACCCCACCTATACAGAATGTTTTCCCCTGCTCTGACCTGTGGGTATGAGGGCACAGTGACTGTAAGATCCATTTATAAGGCCACTGTCATGTTTCTCAATCCTTACTGATCAGCTTCTTCACATTCCATCCACCGTCAGTCTACAGGGCTCGTACATTGTTGTATCAAACTAATGTTTCCATCTCAAATAAAAATTAACAACTACAGAATTCTTTCCTTTATCTTTAACAGCTAAACAGGAACTACACCCCTGAAATTAGGTTTAGTATTACTTTCTTTAAAAATCTCCTCTCCAATATTTCTCTACAAGTTACTTTCCATACAGTTCTGGTATATTATTCCACCGTAATCAGCATGTGACAATAGGGGGTTATAATTAGAGATGAGCGCACTCGGATTTATGAAATTCGAGCTCACCCGAACGTTGCCGATTCGAGTCGGATCCGAAACAGATCCGGGTATTGGCGCCAAATTCAAATCTGAAACTGAGGCTCTGACTCATAATCCCGCTGTCGGATCTCGCGATACTCGGAACCTATAAATTCCCCGCTAGTCGAAGCCATCTTCACTCGGGCATTGATCAGGGTAGAGGGAGGGTGTGTTAGGTGGTTCTCTGTCCTGCTATATCTCTTGCTGTTCAGTTAAGTTCTGTGCTGTTCAGTTAAGTTCTGTGCTGTGCTGTGCTGTGCTCAGTCCTTCTGAGGTCAGTGGTGCTGCTGGGTCCTGTGCTGTGTCCTGTTCAGTCCAGTGGTGCTGTGTCCTGTGCTCTGTGCTTCTAAAGGCATAGTTATTTCCCCAATATTCCCAAGTGTTTAAAAAAATAAAAAAAAGTTATTTAAAAAAAATACAAAAAACTAATTACATTTTTTTTTAATTACAACAAAATTTGCACAACCAATCCTGCAGTATAAGCCCATTGGTACTGCAATATTACCAAGTTCACACATTCAGCAGTAAAAGTCTAGTGGTTCTGCAATATTACAAAGTTCACACATTCTGCAGTATCAGTCCAGTGGTGCTGTGTCCTGTGCTCTGTCCTGCTGAGTTCAGTAGTGCTGCTGGGTCCTGTGCTGTGTCCTGTTCAGTCCAGTGGTGCTGTGTCCTGTGCTCTGTGCTTCTAAGGGCATAGTTATTTCCCCATTATTCCCAAGTTTTTAAAAAATAAAAAAAAAGTTATAAAAAAAATTAAAATAATTTTTTTTAAAAAAAATAATTATAACCAAATTTGCAAAACCAATCCAGCAGTATATAAGCCCATTGGTACTGCAATATTACCAAGTTCACACATTTAGCAGTAAAAGTCCAGTGGTACTGCTATTACAAAGTTCACTGATTCAGCAGTGTATAAGTCCAGTGGTACCCGCTATTACAAAGTTCACTGATTCAGCATTGTATAAGTCCAGTGGTACTGCTATTACAAAGTTCACTGATTCAGCAGTGTATAAGTCTAGTGGTACTGCTATTACAAAGTTCACTGATTCAGCAGTGTATAAGTCCAGTGGTACTGCTATTACAAAGTTCACTGATTCAGCAGTGTATAAGTCCAGTGGTACTGCTATTACAGAGTTCACTGATTCAGCAGTATAAGTCCAGTGGTACTGCTATTACAAAGTTCACTGATTCAGCAGTGTATAAGTCCAGTGGTACTGCTATTACAAAGTTCACTGATTCAGCAGTATAAGTCCAGTGGTACTGCTATTACAAAGTTCACTGATTCAGCAGTATAAGTCCAGTGCTACTCTCCTGTGCCGCATATGATTTTTAAAGGCTTTGCCGAGTGTGTGTGGCTTAGGGGTACGCTCTCTTGTGCTACATATAATGGAAAACCAAAATTTGGAGGATAAAGTAGGGAAAGATCAAGACCCACTTCCTCCTAATGCTGAAGCTGCTGCCACTAGTCATGACATAGATGATGAAATGCCATCAACGTCATCTGGCAAGCCCGATGCCCAATCTCCTAGTACAGGGCATGTAAAATCCAAAAAGCCCAAGTTCTCAAAAAATAGCAAAAAGAAAAACTTAAAATCTTCTGAGGAGAAACATAAAGTTGGCAATATGCCATTTACGACACGTAGTGGCAAGGAACGGCTTAGGCCCTGGCCCGTGTTCATGACTAGTGGTCCAGCTTCACCCAAGGATCTAAGCCCTCCTCCTCCCCCCCCCCTACAAAAAAATTAAGAGAGTTATGCTGTCAGCAACAACAACAAAACAGCAAAGAACTCTGCCTTCTAAACAGATGACATCACAAATCCCCAAGGCGAGTCCAAGGGTGTTGTTGGTTGTGAACCCTGACCTTCCCATCACTGTACGGGAAGAGGTGACTCCATCCAGCATTTGCAGCACGCCCTCTGCATATGCTGGAAGGATCACCCACAGTCCAGTTACAGATTTGGCTAATGAAGGTGTGAATGTTGTACACCGGGAGGAGGATATTGATGTAGCTGGCGCTGAGGAGGATGTTGAAGATTATGATGCAGACAGATACCAAATTGCCTTTCTCAATTTCTATTTATATTCTAGATTATATAACGGTTGAAAAGTTTTCTGTTTTACTCCTAGTGGAGAGGGGATCTGATGCAGACAGATACCAAACTGCCTTTGTCCATTTCTTTGTATATTTGAATTTCTAGTTCTACAGTCTATGCAGGCTGCTTTATTTATATTCAACTACAAGTGTAGGGTGGGGGGGGGGGGGGGGGGCATAGCTAGCCACCAAAGTAACGTGGTCCATTTAATTTCACTTTCTAGCTCCACAGTCTGTGCAGCCTGCTTTTTTTATCTTCAAAGTATTTATATTTACAAGCCTTGCAATCTAAATTAACTAGAGGTAGTGACGTGGTAGAACTCCAAAAGGCAGTTTGGAAGCCCCTGTACAAACTGGCTCTATTTATTTTTAACTGAGTTGTCCCCCCTCCAGTGTGTACTCGGAAAGAGTTTTTAGTGCAGCGGGGAACCTGGTCAGTGAGCGGCGAAGGAGGTTGCTTCCTCACAACGTTGAAAAAATGATGTTTTTAAAAATGAATAATCAATTCCTCAATGAAGTACAGCACTGCCCTCCAGACAGTACAGAGGGACCTGTGGTTGTGGAGTCCAGCGGGGACGAATTGATAATGTGTGAGGAGGAGGAAGTACACACTGTAGGGGGAGAGGAATCAGAGGTTGAGGATGAGGACGACATCTTTCCTCAGTAGAGCCTGTTTAGTTTGTACAGGGAGAGAGGAATTGTTTTATTGGTGTGGGGGCCCAAACAAACCAATCATTTCAGCCACAGTTGTTTGGTAGGCCCTGTCGCTGAAATGATTGGTTTGTTAAAGTGTGCATGTCCTATTTCAACAACATAAGGGTGGGTGGGAGGGCCCAAGGACAATTCCATCTTGCAACTATTTTTTTGGCATTATGTGACCATTCAACAGTCGTTTGCCATGTTCAAAAAGTAAAAGAAAATGCCTACAAATTCAATAAATTAAATCATAAGTTAAATGCCCTGTCATTATTTAAAACAAGAGGTTTTGACGTGCTAGAATTAGTGTAGTGTTAAGATGTTATAATATAAACACTACACTTGGAACTTGGAGGAGGTATTGTGGCCCCGGTATCAAATTGGGTACCGGGGCCACCCCACTACGCAGTCCAGATACTTGTTTGGTGGAATTCAGACCAGTTGAGGGTGTATTTATTTTATTGTGGTCCCGGTATCAAATTGGGTAACGGGGCCACCCCACTACGCAGTCCAGATACTTGTTTGGTGGAAATCAGACCACTTGAGGGTGTATTTATTTTATTGTGGTCCCGGTATCAAATTGGGTACCGGGGCCACCCCACTACGCAGTCCAGATACTTGTTTGGTGGAATTCAGACCAGTTGAGGGTGTATTTATTTTATTGTGGCCCCGGTCGCAAATTGGGTACCGGGGCCACCCCACTACGCAGTCTAGATACTTGTTTGGTGGAAATCAGACCACTTGAGGGTGTATTTATTTTATTGTGGCCCCGGTATCCAATTGGGTACCGGGGCCACCCCACTACGCAGTCCAGATACTTGTTTGGTGGAATTCAGACCAGTTGAGGGTGTATTTATTTTATTGTGGCCCCGGTATCCAATTGGGTACCGGGGCCACCCCACTACGCAGTCCAGATACTTGTTTGGTGGAATTCAGACCACTTGAGGGTGTATTTATTTTATTGTGGCCCCGGTATCAAATTGGGTACCGGGGCCACCCCACTACGCAGTCCAGATACTTGTTTGGTGGAATTCAGACCAGTTGAGGGTTTTATTATTATATTGTGGGGACCACTCTATACCACACTACCACTCTATACCACTCTATTTAATACATTAATTCTATTTAATACTTTAATTCTATTACTAATTCCCATAAAGAGGAACTGCCGCTTCTATTTAATACTTTAATTCTATTAGTAGTTACCATAAAGAGGAACAAAATAAACAAATTTTACCAAAAGTATAATATGACTTACAAACACTACACTTGAAAGATGTTGCCTTTAAATGAAAAAGTCAGTCTTCATTGCACGACTATGTGCAACAGGGACAGTTTTTTAGTTTACAAAGTCAACCAATAACACTTCGAACCTGTCTGTCTTTAACATACTTGATGGGATCTCAATGACGAATGGTCTGTACCATGGTTGGAGGAGGTATTGTGGCCCCGATACCAAATCGGGTACCGGGGCCACTCCACTATGCAGTCCAGATAGAGGTCTATCAGATATTAAACAACGTTGACTGTTGCTGCAAAATTTTTAAATAATATTGTGGGGAACACTACCCTACGCAGTCCATAAACTTTTTGGGTGGAATTCAGACCCGTGTAGGGTTTTTTAATAATATTGTGGTGACCCACTCCTCTACGCAGTCCAGGTACATTATTGGTGCGAATCATACAAGTTCAGGGTTTTTAATTTATATTGTGGTGACCCACTCCTCTACGCAGTCCAGGTACATTATTGGTGCGAATCATACAAGTTCAGGGTTTTTAATTTATATTGTGGTGACCCACTCCTCTACGCAATCCAGGTACATTATTCGGTGCGATTCATACCAGTTGATGGTTTTCTTATTATATATATTGTGGTGACCCACTCCTCTACGCAGTCCAGATACATTTATTGGTGCGATTCATACCAGTTGATGGTTTTCTTATTATATTGTGGGGACCACTCCACTACGCAGTCCATAAAGATACCTCGTTGCAACGTTTTGGACTAATAACTATATTGTGAGGTGTTCAGAATACACGGTAAATTAGTGGAAATGCTTGTTATTGAATGTTATTGAGGTCAATAATAGCGTAGGAGTGAAAATAAGCCCAAAAACTTGATTTTTTAACTTTTTATGCTTTTTTCAAAAAAAATCCGAATCCAAAACCTTAAATCCGAACCAAAACCTTTCGGCAGGTGTTTTGCGAAACAAATCCGAACCCAAAACATCGAGAAAATCCGGATCCAAAACACAAAACACGAGACCTCAAAAGTCGCCGGTGCACATCCCTAGTTATAATGAACATATAGATCAGTGTGTGACCTGTGCGTAAAGACATTGATAGGCATTAATGACAGTTGTAGTTGTTAAATTTATTTTAAAAATAAAAAGGTTATCTGCAACATACTTTTCTGGTTTCACACTAATGTATCTATTCAATGGGACAACCTTTCTCAGAAATATGGCAACATTCAGCGAGCATTGTACAAATTATTTCAGTTGTGAGTCAAAGCTCCTCTGACAGCCAAGAAAACATAAGACATTGTAGTTCACTGTCTATTAAAACACTTTTTAAGCTTTGTTTAAAAAAAAAACCGCTTGCTAAGACTGACAGCCAATCATTTTGACCCCTGGTGATGTAGTGTGATGTCACAATCACTCAGATTCTGGGCTTTGTGACATCATACACTGTCACGGTGAGTTACTGATCATTCAGTTCTTGTTCGTTGATCTTGGAGTCAGACTTCACTTTCAGTGGCTGGAAGATAATCATATAGGACATGAGCGTTGACTTATTTACCAGCATGACAAGCGCAGAGTTACTGGGGATCACCAGACCATTAGAAGTTTGGTACGACATAGATCTAAATGATGATGATGGGGACATTGGTGACAAGTGTGATGAGATGGAGGGACGGGATGAAGGAAGGAGACAGAGCACCTGGCGGAGGCTGTGGCACATCATAAGATCGGCAGTAAGAAGCCTGGTGTCATTAATCTCCAGCTGCGTCTGCTCCGGGACAGATACAGGTACAGTAATCAAACTCCATTGTAACATCTAACGTACAGTAACTCTGACTACATAATTATTATGATGTTTACTGGAAGTGGAGGGAGCTACTAAATGTAATTGTCCTCCTATAGTAGTGTTAGACTATTATAATGATACTAATAGCTAATGTTTTATTAAGTACCACCCATCATTTGGGTAGGCGGCCTTGGGACAGGGGGCGTGGCTACGGCATGTTGAGGGCATGGCAACATCACTAGTGCTTTTAAAGTTGTGACCACGCCCCCATCGCTACGTAGTCACGCCCCCATCGTGTGATGGCCATGGCGGTGCTGCATGCAGTAGAAACAGATCAGTATCTGATAATGCGTTAAACCTCTTTACAAAGTTGTGACGTGGGAACAAAACGTTACCATCTATAAAACATTAGTGATTGAATTATATTAATGCAGCAGAAGTGTGTTACATCTGGGATTCTTAATCTGTCCTTATTGTGAAAGGAGCATTAACGACTATTTACTGTTCAGGTACAATGGGGATATTTATGAAGACCGGTGCACAAGTCACTGGGCAAAACAACTACAGCAACTCACAGCAACCAATCAGAGAGCTGCTCTCATTTTCCCACCTGGACTAGATAAATGACATCTAGAATGTAACTGGTTGCTATGGTTACAGTATGATCTATTGTGCAGTTCCCTGTGCCCTTGTTATCATAGATGGGGGGTGAGGGGGGGTGTCCATGTGTGGGTACAGCGACCACACAATCTAGCAGGAACACCCACATCTGGAAAAAAGAATGGGGGGTATATTTACTAAACTGCGGGTTTGAAACGGTGGAGATGTTGCCTATAGCAACCAATTAGATTCTAGCTGTCAGTTTGTAGAATTTAAATAACTGATAACTAGAATCTGATTGGTTGCTATAGGCAACATCTCCACTTTTTTAAATCAGCAGATTAGTAAATATACCCCCTGGTCAGCAAGAACCAGGGGAGTCCTGCATGGGCTGTCACGCTTCCCTTCTGACTGGGTTTTACTCATGATATTGTAATACTGTATTGCCACAAGGAGGGGGCGGGGGGCTTACTCAACTTAAATATGACTAGTGGTCCAAAAAATGTGCTAAAAAGTAAAGTTGATAAATGCAGCACAGTCCAAAAACAGTTCTAAAGTCAATTTTATTATTTATTCTTATTAAAAATTCTACATCTCATAATCTATTTGCTTAATTTTTCTATACAGGTCCATTGACAGCTGAAATTGCTTAAATATTAAGAAATACAAGAAAAGACATGAAAAAGACTAAACACATGAACGAACCCTTCAGTAGAGCCGGATATGATAGTGTCTGGCATTGTAGTAAAGATTGTGACTTAGTCACAAATAATCCACTATTATTATTGTTAAAATAAATAATTTATTCTTATAGAATCTTAAATGATTGTCTTATTTTTCTATGTATATTTGAACCAACTATTTGTGTTTATCATTCAGCTACACACTCATATAATACCCAGACATTTCCTGAGAGGGTCTTGTATTCTAGAGATATAACACAGTGATATGATACAGCCATGATTGAAAGGTTGTTATACGCTTGGGACATATATGTTGCTGAAAAATTATATATAAACTTGGGTGTTGATCTACCTCTAGTATCTCAATATAGTCCAGGGAAATATATATTTAAATACAATTAAGCTAAGCCCTAGAACAAGAACCAGTAAGCAATAGAAGGTTAATTTGTGCAACCACAGAGAAGAAGGAATATATAGGAGAAAAGGAGCGTTGACCCAAGGTAAACACCCATAAAACCTCGGAGGCCACCACCAATCAGGCCTTGAACCAAGGAGAACATAGGAAAAATCCCTTCATGTCCCCGTTAAAAATGACGGCCGTAGGAGCCTTGGGTCGTCGCCATAGGGTGGAAAATGTAGAAAGAAAATGTAACAAGTACCTTATTCATCTGGCCTGATGTACCTCTTGTATGTGTTAGATTTCCAACACCCTAGTGATTGTATTTCGGGAGCTGTAGCTCCGCCAGCGGCCGAAGCAGTAGCTGCCCCAATCCTAAAACTATCCTTGTGAATCAACCATATGGAACTTTGGGGGTGCAAATTGGCGAGTCTAAGGCACAATGCTACTGGGGAAAAGTTTTGATCTGTTTGGGCTTTCAATACTAGCCAGTGGTCATTTGATCAGTTTTGGAACTAGTTGTTTTACACTTTACCATAGCGTAGACATATGGGGGTAAATGTATGAACCTCCGGATTCTTCAACTCCGGCGAGTTCAGCGTCTTCAGCGCTTAAATTTAAAGCGGCGCTGCCTTGTAAAGGGAGTTTCCCTTTACAAGGCAGTGCCGCTTTAAATTTAAGCGCTGAAGACGCTGAACTCGCCGGAGTTGAAGAATTCGGAGGTTCATACATTTACCCCATGGTGTGTTTGGTTAATAGATTTTCTGGATTGTGCTACCATTTCATTGACTCTAAAAGCACAGTGATAACCATTGAAAAAGCAACACCAAACAGCAAAACTTTCGTATGTATCTCCGGTAATGTCCGTCTGGGCTAAAATCAGTCGGGATAGTATGGTGTGGTCAATTATTCTACGACTGTCGGCTAAAGTGGAGTGAAGTTTTGCCCAACATATGAGGGCTTTGTTTATGATGATAGCTTTAGTGGGGTCTGGGTAACCTTGCAGTTTGGCCATGAAAGAGATTCCTACCAGGGTGGAGGCCGTTGTAGCCTTTGAGATTCCTTCTCTATAATGTTACATGAACTCGATCATACCATCAGACGGGTCGGAGGTGTTGGAGGGGTGTCCAGTCTGGAAAAGTACCCATCGTTGCCATGCCGAACGGTATGTGTTTCTAGTAGTTGGGACCAGGGATCTTAAGCTGTTGCCAGTTGAAACACGACGGCGCATCTGTCAGTCTGTTGTTCACGCTGGGAACCTGGCGGGTACGAAAATCAATATCGTAATCAAGGCAACGAAGAACAAGTACAGATTCAAAAAGTCCTGAGCTTCCGCCGGACGTCGCCTCAATGCCGACTAATACGGTACAGAAATCTTAATTGCCAAATTGAGCTACAACAATCAAAATCCATTGGAGGCACCAATCTTCCAAACACCTTTTATTATAATGATGCTGCCCAGCTAAGTTATATACGTGACTGGTTACATGTATGTGGCGTCTGGGGTAATATATGCCAGGAAAAAAACTTTCTTTCCAGTAGAAAACTAACTCCTTTGACCGGCACAAAAATGAATTTAATAAAACAATTTTAAAAGGTCCTATACTAATCCAAGTGGTGCACGTGGCAGATGATTAGACAGATATCTCCTTGTTATCTATCATATCCTCTTCTGTCCTTACTAGGAAATATATAACTTCACAATGCTGAGGCAATCAGTCCTTCACTGATTGGGCAAATAGAGGTCTCCGGTCAATTAGACCTCAGATAGACCACTGAATCAAACAACCACTGACGTACACACGGGTTATACACAAATGTGATCTCCTACAAACACCATATTCAGCTTTCCTTTAAAGACATCCACTTCCCTTCATGGTGTGTACAAGGCACACTGCTGGGGGACCCGTCTATACAACCTTAATTGGTACTATTATAGATATTTTCTGTGGTTAACCCTTGGGCTTTCAGTTCCAATCCCTGGGCAGGGGGGATAAAATTAAAATAGAAGAAAAGCATTTAAAAAAAGTAAAAAATATTTTTCATAAATATATTATTTCTCTATTCCCATGTGAAAAATATTTATTTATTAAAATAATAAAGTATTTTATTTTTCATTGATTTTGAAGAACGGATTGTGGCAGTACATGTTCCTCCGCCATCCTGGTTATATAGACTTCACATGCTTCAAGAAGACCATACCTCCCAACTGTCCTGATTTCAATTGGACAGTCCCGATTTTAGGGATTTGCCTCTCCCCGGTAGTGCTTTACAGCTCTACGCAGCCCTATGGGGGGCGTGACCACCTTCTCTCACGCCATGACCACGCCTGTTTGTTATTTGACCACTCCCCTTCGTGATGTGACTACGCCCCCTCTTCCGCTGCCGGGAAGTACACGAAGACTTATCGCCCGCTTTTGCTGAAGATAGAGCCCAATGTTACAGTCGCAACTATCCGAACAGTTGAATTACACGTAGGTTGCAATAAAAATAGGGACATGTGGACTGTCACAAGATATTGTCCAAAATCTTGCAAATTAAGTAAAAGAGAGTCCCCATTTAGACGAACGAAATTAAATAGTGACAGTGTTGCATTCGTGTTTACACTTGCCTGAAAGAGTTAACGTGGGGAAGTGGGTTGGTCAAGGATATGTGAGGTACTAGTGGCTTTGTTAGGTGATGCATTTCCTGGTATTAGTCACTCGGCTTGCAGAATCCTGGGAGAGTAGACGTCGAGCAGATAAGGATTTAATTTGTTTTCTCATTTATCTGTTTGGTTTTCGTTCTCCCTAGTTGTTCCTGTGTGCTTTGTTTTTCTTTTCTTCCTCAATAAACTTTGTTTCTCCGTTCTTTGTCTGGTTCGTTTGTTTTTTACTTTACCCTATTTCTGTGCCTTTCTTCCCCCCCCCCCCCCAATTACCTTTTTCTTTTCTCTTCCCCTTGATTTTTTTCCTGTTTTTCATTATTATTTTCGTGTCCCCGTTACTTAGCCCGTACTTATTTTAATATGCCCCGTCCAAGGAGGGTGTCTGTGCGGCCGGCCCGTCTCCGCTCTCCATCCCCCGGTGATGCTAGTCGCCATCTTGGGGATGGGTCAGCGGGTGCGGGAGTTGAAAGTAGCGGCGGCGAGGGCACGGTCGGTGCTCCCCGCCGTCTTGATTCTGGGCTGGGGCAGTCTCATCCACTCCTGTCCCGGGGACCCGGGGCAGGAGATAGTCCGGCAGGCGCGGCTCAGCGGTTCACTCTGAACCGTCGGGAGCGCCGCGCATGCACAGATCCTGTGCCCCAGCGTGGGAGCCTGCTTCCGTTGCCGAAGCCGAGCTGCCTGTGGGGGCCAACCGCAGGTTAGCTGCGGGGCGGCAATATGTCGCTGATAGTGGGGCCCTGAGAGTGGAGGAGCAGGGGCCACGGACACCCCCTACTCCAGGGCGCTTTGGGGAAGTGGGTGCTGTTTCCGGCAGCAGGCCAGCAGGGGGAGCAGAGGAGGCATTTCAGTTCAGCCCAGGGTCAGCATTGCCGTTAACCCCTCCCGGGCTGCCTATCAGACAAAGAGAGAGAGAGGTTCTTAATCCAGCCTCGCATTAACTGTATTTCCCCCCCACCCCTTTTTTATCCACCAGTGCAATTTGATCAGCATGGGGAGCAAGGTTTTCAGCACCCGTAATTTCAGCCCGCAGATCACTGTACCCGGCGGCATCCGGAGGGGAGGATTTTAGGGCAGAGAGAAGAGTTTTTGTTGCCCAAAACAGGGCTAACACAACGGGGAGGTGGATCCAAGGCCCGGTGGGAGCACGGGGTGACTGGGGAGCCCGGGAATATTTAGGGGCAAATGAGGGGGAGGATTTTTTGTTCGGAGGTCAGACGGGTCAAGGGGTAAGCCGAGTACAACGGCACCAATTGACCTCCCTCCCTTGTAGCGGCCATGACGGGGAGAGCCAGGCGCGGATGTACCCAAGGCAAGACATCAGGGGGTTTGATTATGAGGGGTATGGCCCTTTAGCTGACCAGGTAAGCGAGCGGGTTTTCGAATATCACCATGGCTCGGAGAGAACAGAGCGTGGGCCCCCTCGGGCAGGTTATAGTGAGTGAAGTGGTCAGAGGGGCAGGGAGGAAGACACAAGTATGGGTTTCACTTCGTTAGCCTGAGGGGGGTGGGACTTAGAGTCCAGGAGTGGCGAGACAGAGTTTCGCGAGGCCCCCGGGATAGACCAGTCGTCTCATCCACTTGTGTTACATGTAGTGGGACCCCGCCAGACACTAGGGCTTTGGGGAATACCATTTTGAATTTGACAGAAGCTCACAATGTTTTTTCCTCAGCTTCACAGGGTCATGATTCGGCACGACAAGAGCAGAGGGTCTTACACGACGAGCTGCGGTCAGGAGACCATCGCCAGGCGCGGCAGAATCCACAGGGGGACCAACAACAGCAAGGACGGAAGAACGGCCGGGGGTTGAGCAGGCATCAGGAGCCGGAATGGAGGTCGAGGCTGCAGGGGATAAAGGTGAGATCACTTCCCCTAATACACACAAAGTACGTGATGTAAGCCCACCGAAGTATACGACTAGCGAGGAGTCCTCGGGTTCAGGGCAAAGGCCCCGCAAACTGATTAAGCTCTTGCAAACACAATTAGTGGGGAAGCGACCTGCTAGGCCACGTCTGGCTCTGGGCCCTGATATAGTTGCGCGAGCCGGGGATTCTGGGAGAGTGGAGAATGAGGCATTACTGTATGGCATTAGGCCAAGTGTCAGGGACAAAATTAAAAAGGGGTTTTACGTGGATATGTTTACCCTTACGGACGAAGGCAAGAAAGATCTCAAGGCAGCAGTAGACAGGAATGGGGAGAGGGAGGAGAGTTATAAAACATTCCCTAGATGGGTGAAGGCTTTTGTGTTTTTGCTACCCTTTACATGGATTTTAGACCAGAAGAGCAGGTTGAAGTGTGGAAATATCTACATCTTATTACCGACGTGTTTTTGAAAGTTGGGCCAGTAATTTGGAGAAATTATGATGAGATGTTCCGTAAAAAGATGACGGGGCGGGAGAAGTTGCCTTTGGGTTTTAAGGACATAGATACGTGGATGGACCTCATGAGGCCAAGCAGTCAGCGGCAAGGGGTATCTCAAGGGAGGCGGTTTCCTGGGGTGGGGAGGGGACAACAGACCCTCCCCGGCAAAGGAAAGTGTTTCGCTTTCAATTCAGGGACGTGCCAGAGGGGAGCGGCGTGCAGATTCCGTCATGCATGTTCCAACTCTGGAGGTTTCCACCCCGCATCAGAATGTCTTAGAACCAGATTTGGGGGTGGGAGAGGTCGTGGAGCTCCGGCAATAGCTTCAGTGCAAGGCCAAATCCCCAGTTAAGCTTGATGTACTAGATAAGTGGCTGTCACTTTATAGTGACGCTGAGTCAGCAGCCATAATCAAGGAAGGTTTTCATTGTGGTTTGCGTATTCCTATCCTTAAAAAATTAGATTTACCATGGCCCCGTAACCTGAAATCAGCTTTTATGTTCCCCGAAATTCTGGATGAAAAAATTAGCAAGGAAGTCCGTTTAGGCCGGATGTTAGGCCCTTTCCTGAAAGTACCCATTCCTAATTTGGTGGTGTCCCCGGTGGGTGTAGTGCCCAAAAAAGCAGAGGGGAAGTTCAGACTCATTCAACACCTGTCTTACCCATTAGGCGAGTCTGTAAATGATGCCATAGACCCATCAGTTAGTGCTGCCCAATATCAATCATTTGAGGACGCCCTTGCCCTAGTACAGGATTGTGGGGAGGGGGCCCTTATGGCCAAGATTGACATAGAGTCAGCTTTCCGCCTGTTGCCGCTCCATCCTGAATCGTTCCAGTTTATGGGTTTCAGACACCGCGGCGGTTTTTATGTCGACCGGTGCCTGCCCATGGGATGTTCGATTTCATGTGCCCTTTTCGAGAAGTTCAGCAGTTTACTCCACTGATGCATTCAGGCTGGAACCGGACACAGGGGGATTGCTCACTACCTAGATGATTTTTTGATTATCGGTCCAGATAAGTCCAGCATTTGTTTAGATGTTTTGCAATCGACACAGGCCCTTTTTACGGTGATGGGAGTGCCCATTGCCAGCGACAAGACAGAGGGCCCCACCCATTGTTTAGCTTTTTTAGGCATTGAGATTGACTCGGAAGTTGGTTGTTGTAGGCTCCCGGAGGATAAGTTGAGGAAACTGGAGGAGGCGATTAGGCTCACGCTTCGCTCCCCCTACATGTCTTTGAAAAAAGTTTAGTCACTTCTGGGGCTTTTTAACTTTGCGTGCAGAGTGATTCCAATGGGCAGGGTTTTCTGTCATAAATTGCAAAGAGCCATAGCGGGAAAGAGTAAACCCCATGCAGCGGTCCGGCTATCGCAGGAAATTAGAGGTGATCTTCAAGTATGGCAGAGATTTCTACAAGATTTTAACGGTAAAAGAATCTGGCCCACCCCCCCGGTAAACAACACTACCCTTAAGCTATTCACAGATGCTGCAGGATCGCAGGGTTTTGGAGCTTACTTGGGTGGGCAGTGGTGTGCTGAGGCGTGGCCAGAGTCATGGCATAGAAGCGGGTGGGTTAAAAACTTAGTTGTTTTGGAGCTATTCCTGATTATTGTGGCCATGGATCTTTGGGCTGTCGCCCTACGAGGCAAGCACGTTGTTTTTTGGTGTGATAACCTAGGGGTAGTTCAGTCCGTTAATAACCAGAGCGCATCATCCCCGCAGGCGATAGCGTTGCTGCGTCACCTCATACTTCGGTGCCTTGAGTTTGAAATAACCTTTAATGCTCGTCATGTCCCCGGGGTTAACAACGAAATAGCGGATGCTTTGTCTCGTTTTCAGTGGAGGAGATTTCGCGAGCTTGCTCCTCAGGCAAATAGCATAGGCATTCCCTGTCCCCCTTGTGTTTGGCAGATCATCACGCCCGCATAAGAGGGCTAGCCGAACGTGGCCTAGCACAGTCGACTTTGCGGGTGTATCGAACAGCGTGGCGGCAGTGGGTCCAGTTCAGCACCACCAAGTACCAGTCGGAGGCGGGTCAGCGGGATGCGGTAATGGAGTACATGTGGTTGAAGTTTTGTGAGGGAGCGTCTAAGGCTAGTATGTCATCTACACTGGCGGGCATTTCGTTTATGTCTCGGCTGAATGGAGTTGTAGACATGACTAAAGGTTTTTTAATATCTAAGGCGCTTAAAGGTTGGGCAAAAGAGAGACCGACTTCATCTGACACGCGACACCCGATTACCACACAGATTTTAACACAGCTGATGCGGATTTTGGTTGAGGTAACTTGGGATGAGTACGAGGTCTTGCTGTTTCGTAGCGCTTTTAGCCTGGCATTTTTTGGGGCTTTCAGGGTGTCGGAGCTGGTAGGGCAAGCGGCAGGTCACGGCCCGACAGGTTTGCTTACGGAAAACGTTGTCATACGAGAGGATCATCTGAGCTGTAAGAAAGCCAGTTCTAAAACTGATCAGAGAGGTAGGGGCTGCTGGTTACATTTGCAGGCCCAAAAAGATAAAGGTTTATGTCCAGTTGAGTTAACCACACAATTTAGTTTAATCAGACCTGTCAACTTAACTTTCTTGATACATAGGGATAAGGCGCAGCTAACAAGATACCAGTTCAATGCGGTTTTGAAAAAGGCGATAAAGTTGCTAGGCTTTAACCCTTCTTTTTCAGCTCACATTCCTTTAGAATTGGTGCAGCCACCTCCGCGGCCTTGGCGGGGGCTTCGATGGAATCTAATAAGGCACTGGGGAGATGGAAATCTGAGGCCTATCAAACGTACATTAGGCCTAACGTTAATATGTGATATGTTATACTTGCAATTTTGTGTTATTGTTTGGTTTTACCTTATTTTGTTTCTTTTCTCCCTTTGACTTTATTATCATTATTGTTTGTCACTGTCGAGTACATCTAGACCTAATTCTTCAGTACCTTTTGTTTGGTCCTTCTTTCCCTACCCCGTTACTCAAGGCTTATCTGCTCGTCGCGTTGAGCGAACGTGCGAAGGGCTTTCTCACGTTTTTTTTCTCCGGAGGCCTGATTAGTGGTGTGCCTCTGGGGTTTAATGGGTTTCACCTTCGTGTGAGTAACTTACCCCTACCCAAATCCATTCCTTCCCGTTTCCTTTTCCTTTGCCAGCTATACTCCAGGCCTGGCTGATGGGCTGCCTGTGTCAAATTTTCTAGTTGCACCTTTTGTGGTGTGTGTGATGGTCCGGTATGGATTGCAGTGCTTAACATTTATCTCTTTTTTTAGATGCTGTGGTAACTGCGAGAGATATCTGGATCATCGGGCCTCTTACATTTTCTGGGCAGCTAACCAGACGGGGGTTCAGACGAAGTTTACCAGTATAGGAGATAGCCGGGTTTACTGGTTAGGAAAACGGGGCTTGGAATGGGGTAGTTTCTTGCCCTGGTTAAGACAGTTTATTGAACGGTGGGGAGCCCCTGGCATCTTAGTGATCCACCTTGGGGGGAATGACCTGGGTAAGGGTAAGTCCCTTGAGCTAATTATAAAAATGAGAGAGGACCATGCACTACATTAAAAAGACATGGCCAACAATTGTTCTAGGCTGGTCCGCCATGATCCCGAGGCTGTCATGGCGATCACAGATACCGTTAAAAAAGATCATTGTGATGGCGCGGAAACTTAATAGTGCGCTTCGGAAGGTCACTAGGTCCCTTGGAGGTTTTGTAGTAGATCACCCCGAGATTACAACGGATAGAGCGGATCTCTATAAGAGAGACGGTGTGCACCTCTCGGATGAGGGGTTGCGTATTTTTATGGAGAGCATTGATTCGGAGGTGAGGAGAGTGCTCGGTTTGGTTGGTGGCGGGCTGCTGTGCCACTAGGGTCAGCAGCGTGGGAGGAAGGCACTGCGATCAGCGGCTGATATAGACAGCCCTATTGTGATTGGTCGCAGGTATCTGTCCCTTACAAGGCAATCGGTTACTCTTGTCCCTTCCGTGGGTAGAGGCCTCGCCCGGCTCAGTGAGGGAGGGGTAGTGAGTAGTGAGGTGTGGTGCAGTTTTTACTCTGACGCCAGGTTAGGGCCGGCCAAGCAGTGGGGTTATGAGAGAAGTGGGTGGACTTAAGGCTATATTGCCATGTCCACGCTTGGTTGGGTATCGCTGGAGCTGATCTCCAGTGCCATTTCTCCTCCACCAGGGTTAATAGGTTATAATAAAACAGTTTTTTAGTGCCACTTTACTCAAGTCTCCGTGTCTTTATTCTATATAAGTTGGTGTTATTATTTAAGGTATTGTGTGGAACGAAGGGCATACACAGTGAACTATTTAGTAAAAGAGAGTCCCCTTTTAGACGAACGAAATTAAATAGTGACAGTGTTGCATTCGTGTTTACACTTGCCTGAAAGAGTTAACGTGGGGAAGTGGGTTGGTCAAGGACATGGAGGGGAGGTACTAGTGGCTTTGTTAGGTGATGTATTTCCTGGTATTAGTCACTCGGCTTGCAGAATCCCGCCCACCCACGCCATTTTTATTAAGCTTAGCGTATATATTTGGGCATAAACGGTTTAAGTAGGATTACATTTTGGTGGGGAGGAAGGCACTGCGATCAGCGGCTGATATAGACGGCCCTATCGTGATTGGTGGCAGGTATCTGTCCCCTTACAAGGCAATCAGTTACTCTTGTCCCTTCCGTGGGGAGGGGCCTCGCCCGGCTCAGTGAGGGAGGGGGAGTGAGTAGTGAGGTGTGGTGCAATTTTTACTCTGACGCCAGGTTAGGGCCGGCCAAGCAGTGGGGTTATGAGAGAAGTGGGTGGACTTAAGGCTATATTGCCATGTCCACGCTTGGTTGGGTATCGCTGGAGCTGATCTTAATAGGTTAGGGTTAATAGGCTATATCAAAACAGTTTTTTAGTGCCACCTTACTCAAGTCTCCGTGTCTTTATTCTATAGAAGTTGGTGTTATTATTTAAGGTATTGTGTGGAACGAAGGGCATACACAGTGAACTATTTATATTGGAAATGAAAAAGAAACACATTGCAGGTTTCCCAGGATATTTACTTTCACACAAATACATTTATATAAAATTATATTTTGAAAACGAAGGCACTGAAAACTAAAGACTGGGGGGGTAGACGTATCAAACTTTCTAATAAGGAAAAGTTTAGGTGTTGCCCATAGTAACCAATCAGCTTCTACCTATCATTTATCTACTACATTCTAGAACATGAGAACTAGAATCTGATTGGTTGCTATGGGCAACACATCCACTATATTGTAGATATACGACATATTATTATTTTCCCCAATTACATGCCTAATGGCTGATACCCCCCTTTATTGCTACCCACCCGCCTTTTCCATGAAATAAAGACATGAGATTTTTTTGGCGAAAAAGAGGGCACAGATTTATTTTACAATCTATCTTATGAAAAGTGTCAAAGAAAACAGCATCCATCAGTTCCAGCCATAACCGTAATTATCACAACCAATAAGAGGGTGCTCTCATTGCCCCCTGGCACCTCCAGGCCTGGGGATCACACCCCCCTTCACCCTGGCTTTATACATGACCCCCCCCCCCCCCCATAATGGTGGTATCGAGCATTTCAACCGCCCATTCAAAGGTGGGATCCCCACAGCAGATGTGGAGCAAACAAGAGAAGATCTATGTGTTACCTGGTTATTCCAACACGTATATGGGTATTGAGAAGTACAGAAACAATGGATTTGGGATTTATTACAGTATTGAATTAAATAAAAATTGGGAGATGTGAAGTTATAAACAATTTATATTACGGAAAATAATATTTTGCGTTAGGCTAAGTAAAATAAATATAGGTAAATCAAGCAACACTAATATGTATGAGGAGGCTAGACCAGCGCCAGCTTAAACCAATATGACTAATGCTCAATAGATGTCCAGTGTTATCATGCAGTCGTAAGGGAATTCCAAGGTCAATTGCATTAATATGATACCGCGGCGCAATAAACTGATACAATGTATCAATGTAGTTCATTAATTGTGGATATATCCCACCTATACAGAATGTTTTCCCCTGCTCTGACCTGTGGGTATGAGGGCACAGTGACTGGAAGATCCATTTATAAGGCCACTGTCATGTTTCTCAATCCTTACTGATCAGCTTCTTCACATTCCATCCACCGTCAGTCTACAGGGCTCGTACATTGTTGTATCAAACCAATGTTTCCATCTCAAATAAAAATTAACAACTACAGAATTCTTTCCTGTATCTTTAACAGGTAAACAGGAACTACACCCCTGAAATTAGGTTTAGTATTATTTTCTTTAAAAATCTCCTCTCCAATATTTCTCTACAAGTTACTTTCCATACAGATCTGGTATATTATTCCACCGTATTCAGCATGTGAAAATAGGGGTTTATAATGAACATATAGATCAGTGTGTGACCTGTGCGTATAGACATGGATAGGCATTAATGACAGTTGTAGTTGTTAAATTTATTTTAAAAAATGAAAAGGTTATCTGCAACCTACATTTCTGGTTTCACACTAATGTATCTATTCAGTTGTCCAATGGGACAACCTTTCTCAGAAATATGGCAACATTCAGCGAGCATTGTACAAATTATTTCAGTTGTGAGTCAAAGCTCCTCTGACAGCCAAGAAAACATAAGACATTGTAGTTCACTGTCTATTAAAACACTTTTTAAGCTTTGTTTAAAAAAAAATGCTTGCTAAGACTGACAGCCAATCATTTTGACCCCTGAAGATGTAGTGTGATGTCACAATCACTCAGATGTCCTTCTGGTTCTGGTCATTGTGACATCATACACTGTCACGGTGAGTTACTGATCATTCAGTTCTTGTTCGTTGATCTTGGAGTCAGACTTCACTTTCAGTGGCTGGAAGATAATCATAGAGGACATGAGCGTCGACTTATTTACCAGCATGACAAGCGCAGAGTTACTGGGGAGCACCAGACCATTAGAAGTTTGGTACGACATAGATCTAAATGATGATGATGGGGACATTGGTGGCAAGTGTGATGAGATGGAGGGACGGGATGAAGGAAGGAGACAGAGCACCTGGCGGAGGCTTTGGGACATCATAAGATCGGCAGTAAGAAGCCTGGTGTCATTAGTCTCCAGCTGCGTCCGCTCCGGGACAGATACAGGTACAGTAATCAAACTCCATTGTAACATCTAACGTACAGTAACTCTGACTACATAATTAATATGATGTTTACTGGAAGTGGAGGGAGCTACTAAATGTAATTGTACTCCTATAGTAGTGTTAGACTCTTATAATGATACTAATAGCTAATGTTTTATTACATATCACCCATCATTTGGGTAGGCGGCCTTGGGACAGGGGGCGTGGCTACGGCATGATGAGGGCATGGCAACATCACTAGTGCTTTTAAAGTTGTGACCACGCCCCCATCGCTACGTAGCCACGCCCCCATCGTGTCATGGCCATGGTGGTACTGCATGCAGTAGAAACAAATCAGTATCTGATAATGCGTTAAACGTCTTTACAAAGTTGTGACGTGGGAACAAAACGTTACCATCTATAAAACATTAGTGATTGAATTATATTAATGCAGCAGAAGTGTGTTACATCTGGGAATCTTATTCTGTCCTTATTGTGAAAGGAGCATTAACGACTATTTACTGTTCAGGTACAATGGGGATATTTATGAAGACCGGTGCACAAGTCACTGGGCAAAACAACTACAGCAACTCACAGCAACCAATCAGAGATCTGCTCTCATTTTCCCACCTGTACTAGATAAATGACATCCAGAATGTAACTGGTTGCTATGGTTACAGTATGATTCTATTCCACAGTTCCCTGTGCCCTTGTTATCATAGATGGGGGGTGGGGGATTATGTCCATGTGTGGGTACAGCGACCACACAATCTAGCAGGAACACCCACATCTGGAAAAAAGACCGGGGGATATATTTACTAAACTGCGGGTTTGAAACAGTGGAGATGTTGTCTATAGCAACCAATTAGATTCTAGCTGTCAGTTTGTAGAGTGTAGATAAATGATAACTAGAATCTGATTGGTTTCTATAGGCAACATCTCCACTTTTTCAAACCCGCAGATTAGTAAATATACCCCCGGGTCAGCAAGAACCAGGGGAGTCCTGCGTGGGCTGTCACGCTTCCCTTAGTGGTCCAAAAAATGTGCTAAGAAGCACAAAGTAAAGTTGGTAAATGTTGTTCAAAAATAGTTCTAAACTCAATTTTATTATTTATTCTTATTAAAAATTCTACATCTCATAATGTATTTGCTTGATTTTGCTCTACAGGTCCATTGACAGCCGAAATTTCTTAAATATTAAGAAAGGCAAGAAAAGACATGAAAAAGACTAAACACATGAACGAACCCTTCAGTAGAGCCGGATATGATAATGTATGGCATTGTAGTAAAGAGTCACAAATAATCCACTATTATTATTGTTACATTAAATAATTTATTCTTATAGAATCTGAAATGATTGTCTTATTTTTTTATATATATTTGGACCTATTATTTGTGTTTATCATTCAGTTACACACACATATAATACCCAGACATTTCCTGAGAGGGTCTTGTATTCTAGAGATATAACACAGTGATATGATACAGCCATGATTGAAAGGTTGTTATACGCTTGGGACATATATGTAGCTGAAAAATTATATATAAACTTGGGTGTTGATCTACCTCTAGTATCTCGTTATAGTCCAGGGAAATATATATATAAATACAATTAAACTAAGCCCTAGAACATCAAGAACCAGTAAGCAATAGAAGGTTAATTTGTGCAACTACAGAGAAGAAGGAATATATAGGAGAAAAGGAGCGTTGACCCAAGGTAAAAACCCATAAAACCTCGAAGGCCACCACCAATCAGGCCTTGATCCAAGGAGAACATAGGAAAAATCCCTTCATGTCCCCATTAAAAATGACGGCCGTAGGAGCCTTGGGTCGTCGCCATAGGGTGGAGAATGTAGAAAGAAAATGTAACAAGTACCTTATTCATCTGGCCTGATGTACCTCTTGTATGTGTTAGATTTCCAACACCCTAGTGATTGTATTTCGGGAGCTGTAGCTCCGCCAGCTGCTGCAGCAGTAGCTGCCCCAATCCTAAAACTAATGGGGGCCAAATAGTGCCGGGTTGAAGCCTATGTGTGCAAGGGTTCGTTTCAAAAGGGCGTTAAATTGGAACCTGCTGAGGGGAGAGCCATCCTTGTGAATCAACCATATGGAACTTTGGGGGCGCAAAATGGCGAGTCTAAGGCACAATGCTACTGGGAAAAAGTTTTGATCTGTTTGGGCTTTCAATACTAGCCAGTAGCCATTTGATCAGTTTTGGAACTAGTTGTTTACCATAGAGCGTAGACATATGGGGGTAAATGTATGAACCTCCGGATTCTACAACTCCGGCGAGTTCAGCGTCTTCAGCACTTAAATTTAAAGAGGCGCTGCCTTGTAAAGGGAAGTTTCCCTTTACAAGACAGCGCCGCTTTAAATTTAAGCACCGAAGACGCTGAACTCGCCGGAGTTAAAGAATCTGGAGGTTCATACATTTACCCCATGGTGTGTTTGGTTAACAGATTTTATGGATTGTGTTACCATTTCATTGTCTCTAAAAGCACAGTGATAACCATTGAAAAAGCAACACCAAACAGCAAAGCTTCTGTCGAAGTCAGCAAATTGGATAAAGTCATTTCAATTAAAATCGAGCACACTTGGTTGTCTTTGTCTGAAAAGATGCGTACGGTACGCTACTGCGTAAAAGGGCACGCTACGGCGTAAAAGGGCTTACGCAGCTGCAACACGTGGCAGCAACAGTATTTAGCCTTTTACATACATTCGCACAAACACGCATACTTGTAAAATAGTACACATTAATGGTAGTTGCAACACATAGTCATTTATGTCGAAATATAGTAATATTTAAGTGTAATATTATAAGTTATATGCATATCAATAAAACATATGGTACAGGTTGAAGGAATCATATCATGTGTGGTATCATAACAATCCCCTTAACATTTGCTACTGTCCGGTTCACTCTGCAAAGGAATCGCAGAGTGCATACGCAAGTTATGAATGATAAGGAGTTATGGACTATTAAGACTAAGGAATCTTGGCGGGAAGATCGGAGCATACCCCCTGGAGAGATGACCCCCTCCTTTGGATTCTTTAGGTTGAACTAGCCAATGATTGACAACCCCTTGGACCTTCCTGAAACCTGGACAAATAGAAGCAAGCTATACCATCTGCATTGTTTTACTGTATGTCTGTGTGCATATAAGCAGCAGCTCCTCATCTAGTGTTCAGACATTTTGTCCCCAGACTTCAGGATTGAATGACTGTACACTGGATCCAGAGCGCCTGCGATAAGTAACGGCTGTACTTATTATAATTTTCGCTTGAATATCTAGTGCTACTTTTTGAGAATAAATCTTTGTGCGTTGGAAACACAAATCGAGATTCAACAATCGTTATTGGTTAGCGACAATACGCACATAACAATACGTATGTATCTCCGGTAATGTCCGTCTGGGCTAAAATCAGTCGGGCTAGTATGTTGTGGTCAATTATTCTACGACTGTCGGCTAAAGTGGAGTGAAGTTTCGCCCAACATATGAGGGCTTTGTTTATGATGAAAGCTTTAGTGGGGTCTGGATAACCTTGCAGTTTGGCCATGAAAGAGATTCCTACCAGGGTGGAGGCCGTTGTAGCCTTTGAGATTCCTTCTCTATAATGTTACATGAACTCGATCATACCATCAGACGGGTCGGAGGTGTTGGAGGGGTGTCCAGTCTGGAAAAGTACCCATCGTTGCCATGCCGAACGGTATGTGTTTCTAGTAGTTGGGACCAGGGATCTTAAGCTGTCAGTCTGTTGTCCACGCTGGGAACCTGGCGGGTACGAAAATCGATATAGTAATCAAGGCAACGAAGAACAAGGAGAGATTCAATAAGTCCTGAGCTGCCGCCGGACATCGCCTCAATGCCGACTAAAACGGTACAGAAATCTTAATTGCCAAATTGCGCTACAACAATCAAAATCCATTGGAGGCACCAATCTTCCAAACACCTTTCATTATAATGATGCTGCCCAGCTAATTCACATACGTGACTGGTTACATGTATGTGGCGTCTAGGGTAATATATGCCAGGAAAAAAACTTTCTTTCCAGTACAAAACTAACTCCCTTGACCGGCACAAAAATTAATTTAATGAAACAATTTTAAAAGGCCCTATACTAATCCATGTGGTGCACGTGGCAGATTATTAGACAGATATCTCCTTGTTATCTATCATATCCTCTTCTGTCCTTACTAGGAAATATATAACTTCACAATGCTGAGGCAATCAGTCCTTCACTGATTGGGCAAATAGAGGTCTCCGGTCAATTAGACCTCAGATAGACCACTCAACCAAACAACCACTTACGTACACACGGGTTATACACAAATGTGATCTCCTACGAACACCATATTTAGTTTCCTAAAAAGACATCCACGTCCCTTCATGGTGTGTACAAGGTACACTGCTGGGAGACCTGTCTATACAAACTTAATTGGGCTCCATTGTACTATTATAGATATTTTATTATGGTTAACGCTTGGGCTTTCCGTTTCAATTCCTGGGGGGGGGAATTAAAATCGAAGAAAAGCATTTAAAAAAAGCAAAAAATATTTTTCTTCTTTATATTATTTTTTTATTCCCATCTAAAAAATGTATTTATTAAAATAATAAAGCATTTTATTTTTCATTGATTTTGAAGAACAGATTGTGGCAGTACATGTACCTCCGCCATCCTGGTTAAATAGACTTCACATGCTTCAAGAAGACCATACTTCGAAACTGTCCTGATTTTAATGGGACAGTCCCAATTTTACTGTTCTTCCTCTCCCAGGTAGTGCTTTACAGCGCTACGCAGCCCTCTGGGGGACGTGACCACCTTCTCTTACGCCATGGCCACGCCCATTCGTTATTTGACCACTCCCCTTTGTGATGTGACCACGCCCCCTCTTTCGCTGTCGGGAAGTACACAAAGACTTATCACCCGCTTTTGCTGAAGATAGAGCCCAATGTTACAGTCACAACTATCCGAACAGTTGAATTACACGTATGTTGCAATAAAAATAGGGACATGTGGACTGTCACAAGATATTGTCCAAAATATTGCAAATGAACAAGAAACACATTGCAGGTTTCCCAGGATATTTACTTTCACACAAATACATTTATATAAAATTATATTTTGAAAATGAAGGCACTGAAAACTAAAGACTGGGGGGTAGACGTATCAAACCTTCTAATAAGGAAAAGTGCCCATAGCAACCAATCAGATTCTAGATATCATATATTTACTAGGCATTAAAGACAGTTGTATTTGTTACATTTATTTTAAAAATAAAAAGGTTATCTGCGACTTACATTTCTGGTTCCACACTAATGTATCTATTCAGTTGTCCAGTGGGACAACCTTTCTTAAAAATATGGCAACAATCAGCGAGCATTGTATAAATTATTTCAGTTGTGAGTCAAAGCTCTTCTAACAGCCAAGAAAACATAAGACATTGTAGTTCACTGTCTATTAAAACACTTTTAAGCTTTGTTTAAAAAAAAACGCTTGCTAAGACTGACAGCCAATCATTTTGAACCCTGGTGATGTAGTGTGATGTCACAATCACTCAGATTCTGGGCTTTGTGACATCATACACTGTCACGGTGAGTTACTGATCATTCAGTTCTTGATCGTTGATCTTGGAGTCAGACTTCACTTTCAGTGGCTGGAAGATAATCATAGAGGACATGAGCGTTGACTTATTTACCAGCATGACAAGCGCAGAGTTACTGGGGATCACCAGACCATTAGAAGTTTGGTACGACATAGATCTAAATGATGATGATGGGGACATTGGTGACAAGTGTGATGAGATGGAGGGACGGGATGAAGGAAGGAGACAGAGCACCTGGCGGAGGCTGAGGGACATCATAAGATCGGCAGTAAGAAGCCTGGTGTCATTAATCTCCAGCTGCGTCCGCTCCGGGACAGATACAGGTACAGTAATCAAACTCCATTGTAACATCTAACGTACAGTAACTCTGACTACATAATTAATATGATGTTTACTGTAAGTGGAGGGAGCTACTAAATGTAATTGTCCTCCTATAGTAGTGTTAGACTATTATAATGATACTAATAGCTAATGATTTATTACATACCACCCATCATTTGGGTAGGCGGCCTTGGGACAGGGGGCGTGGCTACGGCATGATGAGGGCATGGCAACATCATTAGTGCTTTTAAAGTTGTGACCACGCCCCCATCGCTACGTAGCCACGCCCCCATCGTGTCATGGCCATGGCGGTACTGCATGCAGTAGAAACAGATCAGTATCTGGTAATGCGTTAAACCTCTTTACAAAGTTGTGACGTGGGAACAAAACGTTACCATCTATAAAACATTAGTGATTGAATTATATTAATGCAGCAGAAGTGTGTTACATCTGGGATTCTTATTCTGTCCTTATTGTGAAAGGAGCATTAACGACTATTTACTGTTCAGGTACAATGGGGATATTTATGAAGACCGGTGCACAAGTCACTGGGCAAAACAACTACAGCAACTCACAGCAACCAATCAGAGAGCTGCTCTCATTTTCCCACCTGTACTAGATAAATGACATCTAGAATGTAACTGGTTGCTATGGTTACAGTATGATTCTATAACGCAGTTCCCTGTTCCCTGGTTATCATAGATGGGGGGTGAGGGGGGGTGTCCCTGTGTGGGTACAGCGACCACACAATCTAGCAGGAACACCCACATCTGGAAAAAAGACCGGGGTATATATTTACTAAACTGTGGGTTTGAAACAGTGGAGATGTTGCCTATAGCAACCAATTAGATTCTAGCTGTCAATTTGTAGAATGTACATAAATGATAACTAGAATCTGATTGGTTGCTATAGGCAACATCCCCACTTTTTCAAAACCGCAGATTAGTAAATATACCCCCTGGTCAGCAAGAACCAGGGAAGTCCTACGTGGGCTGTCACGCTTCCCTTCTGACTGGGTTTTACTCATGAAATTGTAATACTGTATTGCCACAAGGAGGGGGCGGGGGGGCTTACTCAACTTAAATATGAATAGTGGTGCAAAAAATGTGCTAAGGAGCACAAAGTAAAGTTGATAAATGCAGCACTGTTGTTCAAAAACAGTTCTAAACTCAATTATATTATTTATTCTTAGTAAAAATTCTACATCTCATAATGTATTTGCTTGATTTTGCTCTACAGGTCCATTGACAGCCGAAATTGATTAAATATTAAGAAAGGCAAGAAAAGACATGGAAAAGACTTAACTTGTGAACGGACCCTTCAGTAGAGCCGGATATGATAATGTCTGGCATTGTAGTAAAGATTGTGACTTAGTCACAAATAATCCACTATTATTATTGTTACATTAAATAATTTATTCTTATAGAATCTGAAATGATTGTCTTATTTTTCTATATATATTTGGACCTGTTATTTGTGTTTATCATTCAGTTACACACACATATAATACCCAGACATTTCCTGAGAGGGTCTTGTATTCTAGAGATATAACACAGTGATATGATACAGCCACGATTGAAAGGTTGTTATACGCTTGGGACATATATGTTGCTGAAAAATTATATATAAACTTGGGTGTTGATCTACCTCTAGTATCTCGTTATAGTCCATGGAAATATATATATATATATATATATATATATATATATATATATATATATATATATATATATAAATACAATTAAACTAAGCCCTAGAACATTAAGAACTATTAAGCAATAGAAGGTTAATTTGTGCAACTACAGAGAAGAAGGAATATATAGGAGAAAAGGAGCGTTGACCCAAGGTAAAAACCCATAAAACCTCGGAGGCCACCACCAATCAGGCCTTGATCCAAGGAGAACATAGGAAAAATCTCTTCATGTCCCCGTTAAAAATGAAGGCCGTAGGAGCCTTGGGTCGCCGCCATAGGGTAGAAAATGTAGAAAGAAAATGTAACAAGTACCTTATTCATCTGGCCTGATGTACCTCTTGTATGTGTTATATTTCCAACACCCTAGTGATTGTATTTCGGGAGCTGTAGCTCCGCCAGCGGCCGCAGCAGTAGCTGCCCCAATCCTAAAACTAATGGGTGCCAAATAGTGCCTGGTTGAAGCCTATGTGTGCAAGGGTTCGTTTCAAAAGGGCGTTAAATTGGAACCTGGTGAGGGGAGAGCCATCGTTGTGAATCAACCATATGGAACTTTGGGGGCGCAAACTGGCGAGTATAAGGCACAATGCTACTGGGAAAAAGTTTTGATCTGTTTGGGCTTTCAATACTAGCCGGTGGTCATTTGATCAGTTTTGTAACTAGTTATTTTTAGGGATGAGCGCACTCGGATTTCTGAAATCCGAGCCCACCCGAACGTTGCGGATCCGAGTCGGATCCGAGACAGATCCGGGTATTGGCGCCAAATTCAAAAGTGAAACTGAGGCTCTGACTCATAATCCCGTTGTCGGATCTCGCGATACTCGGATCCTATAAATTCCCCGCTAGTCGCCGCCATCTTCACTCGGGCATTGATCAGGGTAGAGGGAGGGTGTGTTAGGTGGTCCTCTGTGCTGTTTAGTTCTGTGCTGTTTAGTTCTGTGCTGTTTAGTTCTGTGCTGTTTAGTTCTGTGCTGTTTGCTGTTTAGTGCTGTGCTGTGCTGTGCTGTTTAGTGCTGTGCTGTGCTGTGCTGTGCTGTGTTCTGCAGTATCAGTCCAGTGGTGCTGTGTGCTGTGCTCTGTCCTTCTGAGGTCAGTGGTGCTGCTGGGTCCTGTGCTGTGTCCTGTTCAGTCCAGTGGTGCTGTGTCCTGTGCTCTGTGCTTCTAAGGGCATAGTTATTTCCCCAATATTCCCCTGTGTTTAAAAAAATAAAAAAAAGTTTTTTTAAAAAATACCAAAAACTACTTTAATATTTTTTAATTACCACAAAATTTGCACAACCAATCCTGCAGTATAAGCCCATTGGTACTGCAATATTACCAAGTTCACACATTCAGCAGTAAAAGTCCAGTGGTACTGCAATATTACAAAGTTTACACATTCTGCAGTATCAGTCCAGTGGTGCTGTGTCCTGTGCTCTGTCCTGCTGAGTTCCGTAGTGCTGCTGGGTCCTGTGCCGTGTCCTGTTCAGTCCAGTGGTGCTGTGTCCTGTGCTCTGTGCTTCTAAGGGCATAGTTATTTCCCCATTATTCCCAAGTTTTTAAAAAATAAAAAAAAAGTAAAAAAAAATTAAAAATTAAAAAAAAAAAAAAAAATATAATAATTATAACCAAATTTGCAAAACCAATCCAGCATTATAAGTCCATTGGTACTGCAATATTACCAAGTTCACACATTCTGCAGTATCAGTCCAGTGGTGCTGTGTCCTGTGCTCTGTCCTGCTGAGTTCCGTAGTGCTGCTGTGTCCTGTGCCGTGTCCTGTTCAGTCCAGTGGTGCTGTGTCCTGTGCTCTGTGCTTCTAAGGGCATAGTTATTTCCCCACTATTCCCAAGTTTTTTAAAAATAAGAAAAAAGTAAAAAAAAATAAAAAATTTAAAAAAAATAAAAAATATAATAATTATAACCAAATTTGCAAAACCAATCCAGCAGTATAAGTCCATTGGTACTGCAATATTACCAAGTTCACACATTCTGCAGTATCTTGTGCTACATATAATGGAGACCAAAAATTTGGAGGATAAAGTAGGGAAAGATCAAGACCCACTTCCTCCTAATGCTGAAGCTGCTGCCACTAGTCATGACATAGACGATGAAATGCCATCAACGTCGTCTTCCAAGCCCGATGCCCAATCTCGTAGTACCGGGCATGTAAAATCCAAAAAGCCCAAGTTAAGAAAAAGTAGCAAAAAGAGAAACTTAAAATCATCTGAGGAGAAACGTAAAGTTGCCAATATGCCATTTACGACACGGAGTGGCAAGGAACGGCTTAGGCCCTGGCCCGTGTTCATGACTAGTGGTTCAGCTTCACCCACGGATCTTAGCCCTCCTCCTCCTCCCCCCCCCTACAAAAAATTGAAGAGAGTTATGCTGTCAGCAACAAAACAGCAAACAACTCTGCCTTCTAAAGAGAAATTATCACAAATCCCCAAGGCGAGTCCAAGGGTGTTGGTGGTTGTCAAGCCTGACCTTCCCATCACTGTACGGGAAGAGGTGGCTCGGGAGGAGGCTATTGATGATGTAGCTGGCGCTGTGGAGGAACTTGATGATGAGGATGGTGATGTGGTTATTGTAAATGAGGCACCAGGGGGGGAAACAGCTGATGTCCATGGGATGAAAAAGCCCATCGTCATGCCTGGTCAGAAGACCAAAAAATGCACCTCTTCGGTCTGGAGTTATTTTTATCCAAATCCAGACAACCAATGTATGGCAATATGTAGCTTATGTAAAGCTCAAATAAGCAGGGGTAAGGATCTTGCCCACCTAGGAACATCCTCCCTTATACGTCACCTGAATAACCTTCATAGTTCAGTGGTTAGTTCAGGAACTGGGGCTAGGACCCTCATCGGTACAGGGACACCTAAATCCCGTGGTCCAGTTGGATACACACCAGCAACACCCTCCTCGTCAACTTCCTCCACAATCTCCATCAGATTCAGTCCTGCAGCCCAAGTCACCAGCCAGACTGAGTCCTCCTCAATACGGGATTCATCCGAGGAATCCTGCAGCGGTACGCCTACTACTGCCACTGCTGCTGTTGCTGCTGTTAGTCGGTCATCTTCCCAGAGGGGAAGTCGTAAGACCGCTAAGTCTTTCACCAAACAATTGACCGTCCAACAGTCGTTTGCCATGACCACCAAATACGATAGTAGTCACCCTATTGCAAAGCGTATAACTGCGGCTGTAACTGCAATGTTGGTGTTAGACGTGCGCCCGGTGTCCGCCATCAGTGGAGTGGGATTTAGAGGGTTGATGGAGGTATTGTGTCCCCGGTACCAAATCCCCTCGAGATTCCACTTCACTAGGCAGGCGATACCAAAAATGTACAGAGAAGTACGATCAAGTGTCCTCAGTGCTCTTAAAAATGCGGTTGTACCCACTGTCCACTTAACCACGGACATGTGGACAAGTGGTTCTGGGCAAACGAAGGACTATATGACTGTGACAGCCCACTGGGTAGATGCATCCCCTTCCGCAGCAACAGCAACAGCTGCATCAGTAGCAGCATCTACAAAATGGCTGCTCATGCAAAGGCAGGCAACATTGTGCATTACAGGCTTTAATAAGAGGCACAACGCTGACAACATATTAGAGAAAATGAGGGAAATTATCTCCCAGTGGCTTACCCCACTTAGACTCTCATGGGGATTTGTGGTGTCAGACAATGCCAGTAACATTGTGCGGGCATTAAATATGGGCAATTTCCAGCACGTCCCATGTTTTGCCCACACCATTAATTTGGTGGTGCAGCATTACCTCAAGAGTGACAGGGGTGTGCAGGAGATGCTTGCGGTGGCCCGCAAAATTGCTGGACACTTTCGGCATTCAGCCAGTGCCTACCGCAGACTAGAGGCACATCAAAAAAGCTTGAACCTGCCCTGCCATCACCTCAAACAAGAGGTTGTGACGCGCTGGAACTCCACCCTCTATATGCTGCAGAGGATGGAGGAGCAGCAAAAGGCCATTCAGGCCTACACAGCCACCTACGACATAGGCAAAGGAGTGGGGATGCGCCTCAGTCAAGCGCAGTGGAGACTGATTTCCGTGTTGTGCAAGGTTCTGCAGCCATTTGAACTTGCCACACGAGAAGTCAGTTCCGACACTGCCAGCTTGAGTCAGGTCATTCCCCTGATCAGGCTGTAGCAGAAGCAGCTGGAGAAAGTGAGGGAGGAGCTGGTAAGCCATTGCGATTACAGCAAGCATGTATCTCTTGTGGATGTAGCCCTTCGTACGCTTTGCCAGGATCCGAGGGTGGTCACTCTTTTAAAGTCAGAGGAATACATTCTGGCCACCGTGCTCGATCCTCGGTTTAAAGCGTATGTTGTGTCTCTGTTTCCGGCGGACACAAGTCTACAGCGGTGCAAAGACCTGCTGGTCAGGAGATTGTCCTCTGAAGAGGACCGTGACATGCCAACAGCTCCACCCTCATTTTCTTCCACATCTATGGCTGCAAGGAAAAAGCTCAGTTTTCCCAAAAGAGGCACTGGCGGGGATGCTGATAACATCTGGTCCGGACTGAAGGACCTGCCAACCATTGCAGACATGTCTACTCTCGCTGCATTGGATGCTGTGACAATAGAAAAAATTGTGGATGATTACTTTGCTGACACCATCCAAGTAGACATGTCAGACAGTCCATATTCTTACTGGCAGGAAAAAAAGGCAGTTTGGAAGCCCATGTACAAACTGGCTCTATTTTACCTGAGTTGTCCCCCCTCCAGTGTGTACTCGGAAAGAGTTTTTAGTGCAGCGGGGAACCTGGTCAGTGAGCGGCGAAGGAGGTTGCTTCCTCACAACGTTGAAAAAATGATGTTTATAAAAATGAATAATCAATTCCTCAATGAAGTACAGCACTGCCCTCCAGATACTACAGAGGGACCTGTGGTTGTGGAGTCCAGCGGGGACGAATTGATAATGTGTGATGAGGAGGAAGTACACACTGTAGGGGGAGAGGAATCAGAGGTTGAGGATGAGGACGACATCTTGCCTCAGTAGAGCCTGTTTAGTCTGTACAGGGAGAGATGAATAGCTTTTTTGGTGTGGGGGCCCAAACAAACCAATCATTTCAGCCAAAGTTGTTTGGTAGGCCCTGTCGCTGAAATGATTGGTTTGTTAAAGTGTGCATGTCCTATTTCAACAACATACCTCTCAACTGCAGCTCATCCCTCCTCTGCGGGGATAATGTCTCCTGTGCTCTGACACGTCACTCTGTGTACTCTCAGCCTCAGGATCTGACACTACAACTACCATGCCTCTTGTAGCAGCCCTCACTCCAGGGCCTCTTCCATGTGCAGTGTCCCCCTCTCTCTTGGGTTCACTATAGTGGCATGGAGTTCTCCCCCTCATCCAGGGCACACATTCCTTGCCCTGGCTCAGTCACCACGCTCAGACTTCCAGGCAATGCTGGGGGAGCCTGGGAGCTTCCACCCCAGGTCCCCAGCTACAACTCTCCTCTCCTGTGTCTTCTCTCTCTTTCTGACACTTTAAAGATCGTGCCTTTAAATGAAAAAGTCAGTCTTCATTGCACGACTATGTGCAAGTGCAACAGGGACATTTTTTTGGGTTTACAAAGTCAAACAATAACACTTCGACCCTGTCTGTCTGGGGTCTCTCAATGACGAATTGTCTGTAGCATGTTTGGAGGAGGTATTGTGGCCCCGGTATCAAATTGGGTACCGGGGCCACCCCACTATGCAGTCCAGATACTTGTTTGGTGGAATTCCGACACGTGGAGGGTTTTTTAATTATATTGTGGCCTCGGTACCAAATTGTGTACCGGGGCCACCACACTACGCAGTCAAGATACTTGTTTGGTGGAATTCAGACCAGTTGAGGGTTTTATTATTATATTGTGTGGACCACTCTATCTATACCACACTACAACTCTATACCACTCTATTTCCTACTTTAATTCTATTTAATTCTATTTCCTACTTTAATTCTATTACTAATTAATTACCATAAAGAGGAACAAAATAAACCAATTTTACCAAAAGTATAATATGACTTAGACTTACAAACACTACACTTTAAAGATCGTGCCTTTAAATGAAAAAGTCAGTCTTCATTGCACGACTATGTGCAACAGGGACATTTTTTTGGGTTTACAAAGTCAAACAATAACACTTCGACCCTGTCTGTCTGGGGTCTCTCAATGACGAATTGTCTGTAGCATGTTTGGAGGAGGTATTGTGGCCCCGGTATCAAATTGGGTACCGGGGCCACCCCACTATGCAGTCCAGATACTTGTTTGGTGGAATTCCGACACGTGGAGGGTTTTTTAATTATATTGTGGCCTCGGTACCAAATTGTGTACCGGGGCCACCACACTACGCAGTCAAGATACTTGTTTGGTGGAATTCAGACCAGTTGAGGGTTTTATTATTATATTGTGTGGACCACTCTATCTATACCACACTACAACTCTATACCACTCTATTTCCTACTTTAATTCTATTTAATTCTATTTCCTACTTTAATTCTATTACTAATTAATTACCATAAAGAGGAACAAAATAAACCAATTTTACCAAAAGTATAATATGACTTAGACTTACAAACACTACACTTTAAAGATCGTGCCTTTAAATGAAAAAGTCAGTCTTCATTGCACGACTATGTGCAACAGGGACATTTTTTGGGGTTTACAAAGTCAAACAATAACACTTCGACCCTGTCTGTCTGGGGTCTCTCAATGACGAATTGTCTGTAGCATGTTTGGAGGAGGTATTGTGGCCCCGGTATCAAATTGGGTACCGGGGCCACCCCACTATGCAGTCCAGATACTTGTTTGGTGGAATTCAGACACGTGGAGGGTTTTTTAATTATATTGTGGCCTCGGTACCAAATTGTGTACCGGGGCCACCACACTACGCAGTCAAGATACTTGTTTGGTGGAATTCAGACCAGTTGAGGGTTTTATTATTATATTGTGTGGACCACTCTATCTATACCACACTACAACTCTATACCACTCTATTTCCTACTTTAATTCTATTTAATTCTATTTCCTACTTTAATTCTATTACTAATTAATTACCATAAAGAGGAACAAAATAAACCAATTTTACCAAAAGTATAATATGACTTAGACTTACAAACACTACACTTTAAAGATCGTGCCTTTAAATGAAAAAGTCAGTCTTCATTGCACGACTATGTGCAACAGGGACATTTTTTTGGGTTTACAAAGTCAAACAATAACACTTCGACCCTGTCTGTCTGGGGTCTCTCAATGACGAATTGTCTGTAGCATGTTTGGAGGAGGTATTGTGGCCCCGGTATCAAATTGGGTACCGGGGCCACCCCACTATGCAGTCCAGATACTTGTTTGGTGGAATTCAGACACGTGGAGGGTTTTTTAATTATATTGTGGCCTCGGTACCAAATTGTGTACCGGGGCCACCACACTACGCAGTCAAGATACTTGTTTGGTGGAATTCAGACCAGTTGAGGGTTTTATTATTATATTGTGTGGACCACTCTATCTATACCACACTACAACTCTATACCACTCTATTTCCTACTTTAATTCTATTTAATTCTATTTCCTACTTTAATTCTATTACTAATTAATTACCATAAAGAGGAACAAAATAAACCAATTTTACCAAAAGTATAATATGACTTAGACTTACAAACACTACACTTTAAAGATCGTGCCTTTAAATGAAAAAGTCAGTCTTCATTGCACGACTATGTGCAACAGGGACATTTTTTTGGGTTTACAAAGTCAAACAATAACACTTCGACCCTGTCTGTCTGGGGTCTCTCAATGACGAATTGTCTGTAGCATGTTTGGAGGAGGTATTGTGGCCCCGGTATCAAATTGGGTACCGGGGCCACCCCACTATGCAGTCCAGATACTGGTTTGGTGGAATTCAGACACGTGGAGGGTTTTTTAATTATATTGTGGCCTCGGTACCAAATTGTGTACCGGGGCCACCACACTACGCAGTCAAGATACTTGTTTGGTGGAATTCAGACCAGTTGAGGGTTTTATTATTATATTGTGTGGACCACTCTATCTATACCACACTACAACTCTATACCACTCTATTTCCTACTTTAATTCTATTTAATTCTATTTCCTACTTTAATTCTATTACTAATTAATTACCATAAAGAGGAACAAAATAAACCAATTTTACCAAAAGTATAATATGACTTAGACTTACAAACACTACACTTTAAAGATCGTGCCTTTAAATGAAAAAGTCAGTCTTCATTGCACGACTATGTGCAACAGGGACATTTTTTTGGGTTTACAAAGTCAAACAATAACACTTCGACCCTGTCTGTCTGGGGTCTCTCAATGACGAATTGTCTGTAGCATGTTTGGAGGAGGTATTGTGGCCCCGGTATCAAATTGGGTACCGGGGCCACCCCACTATGCAGTCCAGATACTTGTTTGGTGGAATTCAGACACGTGGAGGGTTTTTTAATTATATTGTGGCCTCGGTACCAAATTGTGTACCGGGGCCACCACACTACGCAGTCAAGATAGATAGATGCGTATTGCGTATCATAGATAAAGTACATTCAGTGGTGTGGGGCAAATTGAAAAATATTCCAAATGCACTGACATTATCAAAAACAAGAGGTTGTCACACGCTAAAACTCCAACATGTATATGATGGAGAGGATGGAGGAGCAGCCGTATGTGTAGTGTAATGCAGATCTGTTGAAGGTTTTTTATATATTTTATTGTGGTGCCCAGTGTCCACTCCTCTACGCAGTCCAGGTACAATTATTGGTGCGAATCATAAAAGTTCAGGGTTTTTAAGATATTGTGGTGACCCACTCCTCTACGCAGTCCAGGTACAATTATTGGTGCGAATCATAAAAGTTCAGGGTTTTTAATATATTGTGGTGACCCACTCCTCTACGCAGTCCAGGTACAATTATTGGTGCGAATCATAAAAGTTCAGGGTTTTTAAGATATTGTGGTGACCCACTCCTCTACGCAGTCCAGGTACAATTATTGGTGCGAATCATAAAAGTTCAGGGTTTTTAAGATATTGAGGTGACCCACTCCTCTACGCAGTCCAGGTACAATTATTGGTGCGAATCATAAAAGTTCAGGGTTTTTAATATATATTGTGGTGACCCACTCCTCTACGCAGTCCAGAAAGATACCTTGTTGCAACGTTTTGGACTAATAACTATATTGTGAGGTGTTCACAATACACTGTAAATTAGTGGAAATGCTTGTTATTGAATGTTATTGAGGTTAATAATAGCCTAGGAGTGAAAATAAGCCCAAAAACTTGATTTTTAAACTTTTTATGTTTTTTTCAAAAAAAATCCGAATCCAATACCTTAAATCCGAACCGAGACCTTTCGTCAAGTGTTTTGCGAGACAAATCCGAACCTCAAAAATAACGAAAATCCGGATCCAAAACACAAAACACGAGACCTCAAAAGTCGCCGGTGCACATCCCTAGTTATTTTACACTTTACCATAGCGTAGACATATGGGGGTAAATTAATGAACCTCCGGATTCTTCAACTCCGGCGAGTTCAACGTCTTTAGCGCTTAAATTTAAAGCGGCGCTGCCTTGTAAAGGGAAGTTTCCCTTTACAAGGCAGTGCCGCTTTAAATTTAAGCGCTGAAGACGCTGAACTAGCCGGAGTTGAAGAATCCGGAGGTTCATAAATTTACCCCATGGTGTGCTTGGTTAACAGATTTTCTGGATTGTGCTACCATTTCATTGACTCTAAAAGCACAGTGATAACCATTGAAAAAGCAACACCAAACAGCAAAGCTTCGTATGTATCTCCGGTAATGTCCGTCTGGGCTAAAATCAGTCGGGATAGTATGGTGTGGTCACTTGGTCTACGACTGTCGGTTAAAGTGGAGTGACGTTTTGCCCAACATATGAGGGCTTTGTTTATGATGAAAGCTTTAGTGGGGTCTGGGTAACCTTGCAGTTTGGCCATGAAAAAGATTCCTACCAGGGTGGAGGCCGTTGTATCTTTTGAGATTCCTTCTCTATAATGTTTCCACATGAACTCGATCATACCATCAGACGGGTCAGAGGTGTTGGAGGGGTGTCCAGTCTGGAAAAGTACCCATCGTTGCCATGCCGAACGGTATGTGTTTCTAGTAGTTGGGACCAGGAATCTTAAGCTGTTGCCAGTTAAAACACGACGGCGCATCTGTCAGTCTGTTGTCCATGCTGGGAACCTGGCGGGTACAAAAATCGATATAGTAATCAAGGCAACGAAGAACAAGGACAGATTCAGTAAGCCCTGAGCTGCCGCCGGATATCGCCTCAATGCCGACTAATACGGTACAGAAATTTTAAGTGCCAAATTGCGCTACAACAATCAAAATCCATTGGAGGCACCAATCTTCCAAACACCTTTCATTATAATGATGCTGCCCATCTAAGTTACATACGTGACTGGTTACATGTATGTGGCGTCTGGGGTAATATATGCCAGGAAAAAAACTTTCTTTCCAGTAGAAAACAAACTCCCTTTAACGGCACAAAAATGAATTTAATGAAACAATTTTAAAAGGTCCTATACTAATCCATGTGGTGCACGTGGCAGATGATTAGACAGATATCTCCTTGTTATCTATCATATCCTCTTCTGTCCTTACTAGGAAATATATAACTTCACAATGCTGAGGCAATCAGTCCTTCACTGATTGGGCAAATAGAGGTCTCTGGTCAATTAGACCTCAGATAGACCACTTAACCAAACAACCACTGACGTACACACGGGTTATACACAAATGTGATCTCCTACGAACACCATATTTAGTTTCCTAAAAAGACATCCACTTCCCTTCATGGTGTGTACAAGGCACACTGCTGGGGGACCCGTCTATACAACCTTAATTGGTACTATTATAGATATTTTCTGTGGTTAACCCTTGGGCTTTCAGTTACAATCCCTGGGCGGGGGGGATAAAATTAAAATAGAAGAAAAGCATTTAAAAAAAGTAAAAAATATTTTTCATAAATATATTATTTCTCTATTCCCATGTGAAAAATATTTATTTATTAAAATAATAAAGTATTTTATTTTTCAATGATTTTGAAGAATGGATTGTGGCAGTACATGTACCTCCGCCATCCTGGTTATATAGACTTCACATGCTTCAAGAAGACCATACCTCCCAACTGTCCTGATTTCAATGGGACAGTCCTGATTTTAGGGATTTGCCTCTCCCCGGTAGTGCTTTACAGCTCTACGCAGCCCTATGGAGGGCGTGACCACCTTCTCTCACGCCATGGCCACGCCTGTTCCTTATTTGACCACTCCCCTTCGTGATGTGACTACGCCCCCTCTTCTGCTGCCGGGAAGTACACAAAGACTTATCACCCGCTTTTGCTGAAGATAGAGCCCAATGTTACAGTCGCAACTATCCGAACAGTTGAATTACACGTAGGTTGCAATAAAAATAGGGACATGTGGACTGTCACAAGATATTGTCCAAAATATTGAAAATTAATATTGGAAATGAAAAAGAAACACATTGCAGGTTTCCCAGGATATTTAATTTCACACAAATACATTTATATAAAATTATATTTTGAAAATGAAGGCACTGAAAACTAAAGACTGTGGGGGGGGGGGGGGGTAGACGTATCAAACCTTCTAATAAGGAAAAGTTTAGGTGTTGCCCATAGTAACCAATCAGCTTCTACCTATCATTTATCTACTACATTCTAGAACATGAGAACTAGAATCTGATTGGTTGCTATGGGCAGCACATCCACTATACTGTAGATATACGACATATTATTATTTTCCCCAATTACATGCCTAACGGCTGATACCCCCCTTTATTGCTGCCCACCCCCCTTTTCCATGAAATAAATACATGGGATTTGTTTGGCGAAAAAGAGGTCACAGCTTTATTTTACAATCTATCTTATGAAAAGTGTCAAAGAAAACAGCATCCATCAGTTCCAGCCATAACAGTAATTATCACAACCAATAAGAGGGGGCTCTCAATGCCCCCTGGCACCTCCAGGCCTGGGGATCACACACCCATTTACCCTGGCTTTATACAAGACCCCCCCCCCCCCCCCATAATGGTGGTATTGAGCATTTCAACCGCCCATTCAAAGATGGGACCCCCACGGCAGATGTGGAGCAAACAAGAGAAGATCTATGTGTTACCTGGTTTTTCCAACACGTATATGGGTATTGATAATTACAGAAACAATGGATTTGGGATTTATTACAGTATTGAATTAAATAAAAATTGGGAGATGTGAAGTTATAGACAATTTATATTACTGAAAATAATACTTTGCGTGAAGCTAAGTAGGATGTAAAATAAATATAGGTAAATCAAGCAGCGCTAATATGTATGAGGGGGCTAGACCAGCGCCAGCTTAAACCAATATGACTAATGCTCAATAGATGTTCAGTTTTATCATTCAGCCGTAAGGGAATTCCAAGGTCAATCACATTATCACGATCCCACGGCACAATAGACTGGTACAATGTATCAATGTAGTTCATTAATTGTGGATATATCCCACCTATACTGAATGGTTTCCCCTGCTCTGACCTGGGGGTATGAGGGCACAGTGACTATAAGAACCATTTATAATGCCACGGTCACGTTTCTCACTCCTGATAAGCTTCTTCACATTCCATCCACCGTCAATCTACAGGGCTCGTACATTGTTGTATCAAACCAAATTCTCCATCTCAAAGAAAAATCATCTACTACAGAATTCTTTCCTGTATCTTTAACATCTAAAGAGGAACTACACCCCTGAAATTAGGTTTAGTATTATTTTCTTCAAACATCCCCTTTCTAATATTTATCTGCAAGTCACTTTCCATACAGATCTGGTACATTATTCCACCGTAATCAGCACGTGACAATAGGGGGTTATAATGAACATATAGATCAGTGTGTGACCTGTGCGTATAGACATGGATAGGCATTAATGACAGCTGTAGTTGTTACATTTATTTTAAAAATAAAAAGGTTATCTGCAACTTACATTTCTGGTTCCACACTAATGTATCTATTCAGTTGTCCAGTGGGACAACCTTTCTTAAAAATATGGCAACATTCAGCGAGCATTGTATAAATTATTTCAGTTGTGAGTCAAAGCTCTTCTAACAGCCAAGAAAACATAAGACATTGTAGTTTACTGTCTATTAAAACACTTTTAAGCTTTGTTTAAAAAAAAACCGCTTGCTAAGACTGACAGCCAATCATTTTGACCCCTGATGATGTAGTGTGATGTCACAATCACTCAGATTCTGGGCTTTGTGACATCATACACTGTCACGGTGAGTTACTGATCATTCAGTTCTTGATCGTTGATCTTGGAGTCAGACTTCACTTTCAGTGGCTGGAAGATAATCATAGAGGACATGAGCGTTGACTTATTTACCAGCATGACAAGCGCAGAGTTACTGGGGATCACCAGACCATTAGAAGTTTGGTACGACATAGATCTAAATGATGATGATGGGGACATTGGTGACAAGTGTGATGAGATGGAGGGACGGGATGAAGGAAGGAGACAGAGCACCTGGCGGAGGCTGAGGGACATCATAAGATCGGCAGTAAGAAGCCTGGTGTCATTAGTCTCCAGCTGCGTCCGCTCCGGGACAGATACAGGTACAGTAATCAAACTCCATTGTAACATCTAACGTACAGTAACTCTGACTACATAATTAATATGTTTACTGGAAGTGGAGGGAGCTACTAAATGTAATTGTCCTCCTATAGTATTGTTAGACTATTATAATGATACTAATAGCTAATGTTTTATTACATACCACCCATCATTTAGGTGGGCGGCCTTGGGACAGGGGGCGTGGCTACGGCATGATGAGGGCATGGCAACATCAATAGTGCTTTTAAAGTAGTGACCACGCCCCCATCACTATGTAGCCACGCCCCCATCGTGTGATGGCCATGGCGGTACTGCATGCAGTAGAAACAGATCAGTATCTGATAATGCGTTAAACGTCTTTACAAAGTTGTGACGTGGGAACAAAACGTTACCATCTATAAAACATTAGTGATTGAATTATATTAATGCAGCAGAAGTGTGTTACATCTGGGATTCTTATTCTGTCCTTTTTGTGAAAGGAGCATTAACGACTATTTACTGTTCAGGTACAATGGGGATATTTATGAAGACAGGTGCACAAGTCACTGGGCAAAACAACTACAGCAACTCACAGCAACCAATCAGAGATCTGCTCTCATTTTCCCACCTGGACTAGATAAATGATATCTAGAATGTAACTGGTTGCTATGGTTACAGTATGATTCTATAGCGCAGTTCCCTGTGCCCTGGTTATCATAGATGGGGGGGTGAGGGGGGGTGTCCCTGTGTGGGTACAGCGACCACACAATCTAGCAGGAACACCCACATCTGGAAAAAAGACCGGGGGATATATTTACTAAACTGCGGAATTGAAGCAGTGGAGATGTTGCCTATAGCAGCCAATCAGATTCTAGCTGTCAGTTTGTAGAATGTAAATAATTGATAACTAGAATCTGATTGGTTGCTTTAGGCAACATCTCCACTTTTTCAAACCCGCAGATTAGTAAATATACCCCCTGGTCAGCAAGAACCAGGGGAGTCCTACGTGGGCTGTCACGCTTCCCTTCTGACTGGGTTTACTTATGAAATTGTAATACTGTATTGCCACAAGGAGGGGGGGTCTTACTAAACTTAAATATGACAAGTGGTCCAAAAAATTTGCTAAAAAGTAAATTTGATAAATGCAGCACTCCAGTCCAAAAACAGTTCTAAAGTCAATTTTATTATTTATTCTTATTAAAAATTCTACATCTCATAATCTATTTGCTTGATTTTTCTATACAGGTCCATTGACAGCCGAAATTGCTTAAATATTAAGAAATGCAAGAAAAGACATGAAAAAGACTAAACTCATGAACGAACCCGTCAGTAGAGCCGGATATGATAATGTCTGGCATTGTAGTAAAGATTGTGACTTAGTCACAAATAATCCACTATTATTATTGTTACATTAAATAATTTATTCTTATAGAATCTGAAATGATTGTCTTATTTTTCTATGTATATTTGAGCCTATTATTGGTGTTTATCATTCAGTTACACACACATATAATACCCAGACATTTCTTGAGAGTATCTTGTATTCTAGAGATATAACCCAGTGATATGATACAGCCACAACTGAAAGGTTGTTATACACTTGGGGCCTTTATGTAGCTGAAATATTGTATATAAACTTGGGTGTTGATCTACCTCTAGTGTCTCATTATAGTCCAGGGAAATATATATATATAAATACAATTAAACTAAACCCTAACACGTCAAGATTTATTAAGTAATAGAAAGTAAATTTTTGCAACTACGGAGAAGAAGGAATATATAGGAGAAAAGAAGCGTTGACCCAAGGTAAAAACCCATAAAATCTCGGAGGCCACCACTAATCAGGCCTTGATCCAAGGATAAAATAGGAAAAATCCCTGCTAAAAATGACGGGTGGAGGAGCCTTGGGTCACCGCCATAAGGTGGAGAAGTTCAAAGAAAATATAACAAGTACCTTATTCAACTGGCCTGATGTACCTCTTGTATGTGTTAGATTTCCAACACCCTAGTGATTGTATTTCGGGAGCTGTAGCTCTGCCAGCGGCCGCAGCAGTAGCTGCCACAATCCTAAACGAATGGCTGCCATATAGTGCCGGGTTCAAGCCTTTGTGTGCAAGGGCGTTAAATTGGAACCTGCTGAGGGGAGAGCCATCCTTGTGAATCAACCATACGGAACTTTGGGGGCGCAAATTGGCGAGTCTAAGGCACAATGCTACTGGGAAAAAGTTTTGATCTGTTTGGGCTTTCAATACTAGCCGGTGGTCATTTGATCAGTTTTGGAACTAGTTATTTTACACTTTATCATAGAGCGTAGACATATGGGGGTAAATGTATGAACGTGCGGGTTCTTCAACACCCGCGTGTTCGGCGATTAAATTTCAAGCGGCGCTGCATTGTAAAGAGAAACTTCCCTTTACAATGCAGCGCCATTCGAAATTTAATCGCTGAACAGGCAGGTGTTAAAAAACCCGCACGTTCATACATTTACCCCTTGGTGTGTTTGGTTAACAGTGCTGTACCTATGAATTTTCTGGATTGTGCTACCATTTCACTGACTGTAATAGCCCTGTGATAACCATTGAAAAAGCAACACTAAACAGCAAAGCTTCGTATATTTCTCTGGTAATGTCCGTCTGGGCTAAAATCAGTCGGTATAGTATGGTGTGGTCACTTGGTCTACGACTGTCGGCTAAAGTGGAGTGAAGTGTTCCCCAACATTTGAGGGCTTTGTTTATGATGACAGCTTTAGTGGGGTCTGGGTAACCTTGCAGTTTGGCCATGAAAGAGGTTCCTGCCAGGGTGGAGGCCATTGAAGCTTTTGAGCTTCCTTCTTTATAACGTTCCCACATGAACTCGACCGTACCATCAGATGGGTCGGCGGTGTTGGAGGGGTGTCCAGCCTGGAAAAGTACCCATCGCTGCCATGCCGAACGGTATGTGTTTCTAGTAGTTGGGGCCAGGGATGTTTCCGCTAAGACCCTTATGCATGCTCTACCATCTGCCAAACATAAGGGGGACACATCAAACCTTCAAGCTGCGCATGCGGAGCCAGGAATCTAAAGTTGTTGCCAGTTGAAACACGACGGAGCATCTGCCAGTCTGTTGTCCACGCTGGGAACCTGGCGGGCACAAAAATTGATATTGTAATCAAGGCAACTGTCACTCACCAGACTGTGAGTGCTTCTTCCCGTGTGTTTAGGAACCGTGGCCGTCCACCATCCTGAGGGTCTGCGCATGCGCAGCCCTTTCAAACCTTCAGTACCTGTTCCTTTTAGTTAATTGGTTGATGAGGCAACACTCCCTATTTAAAGCACCTGAGTTCCATACCTCGTTGCCTGATCTTGGAGTCTCATTCCCCATGAGCCTCTGAAGGTGTTCCTGTGTTTCCTCGTGTATTCAGCGCTGCTGATTCCTGTGGTTTCCAGACCACTTCAACTCTCCTGTGGTTTCCAGATCACTTCAACCCTCCTGTGTTTCATCGTGACTGTTTAGCTGATTCCTATCCGCTGCCTCCGTGCACTACAGTCTTCAGCTCACTTCAACCCTCCTGTGTTTCATCGTGACTGTTTAGCTGATTCCTATCCGCTGCCTCCGTGCACTACAGTCTTCAACTCACCTCAACTCTCCCGTGTTTCCTCGAGACTGCAACAGCTGATTCCTATCTGCTGCTCTCCGTGCTCAACTGTTCCAGCTCAGCTCTACTCTCCCGTGTTTCATCGTGACTGTTTAGCTGATTCCTATCCGCTGCCTCCGTGCACTACAGTCTTCAGCTCACTTCAACCCTCCTTTGTTTCATCGTGACTGTTTAGCTGATTCCTATCCGCTGCCTCCGTGCATTACAGTCTTCAGCTCACTTCAACCCTCCTGTGTTTCATCGTGACTGTTTAGCTGATTCCTATCCGCTGCCTCCGTGCACTACAGTCTTCAACTCACCTCAACTCTCCCGTGTTTCCTCGAGACTGCAACAGCTGATTCCTATCCGCTGCTCTCCGTGCTCAACTGTTCCAGCTCAGCTCTACTCTCCCGTGTTTCATCGTGACTGCACCTGCTGATTTCTACCCGCTACCTCCGTGTACCTGCAGAGTCCTGCTGGCTGCTATTCCTCAGTTCTACTTGTCTGCAGCAGCTGATCCGCTTTCCGTGCTTCTCAGTGTTCCTGCCGGTGTCTACTCGCCAGTCTGCATCGGATCTATGCCTCGCTGCTTTCATCTCGGCTAGACCATCGCTACTCTTCAGGGTCCTCCAGGAGTCCAGTTCTACATACTACTGCTTCCTGAGTATTTGTTGCTTTCCCTGCTGGTCTACCTACCTGTGCGCTGCACCTACTTGATTACCGCTTTACCCTCCAGGGACTTCGCATCCTGCCGGCCTCCAACCGTTTAGGTATCTCTGCACTCCTGTCTGACAGCCTGCTCCTGAACCACGGTATGCATACTTCTCATTGACTGTGCTGGTGTATTGCATATCTTGCTGGACTGAGTTGTTCTCCTCTGGAGTTTACTATCCGCTGAGACTATTGCCATCATTGACTGTGTTATCTTTTGCCCGGATAGTTTCTGTGACTTTGTATTATTGCAGTGCTGTTCAGTCATTACTATATTGTGCATGTCATTGTGGATCAAGTTCAAGGTGCCCGTGTATCCTCTGTATTGCAGCCTCTCCACGTGCTCCTCCTCACATATATATTCAGTGGTACAACTTGCTAGAGGCAGACCACTGATCCCTGTTTCCTGTGTCACCTGTTCCAGTATCCTCTCACATAGCAGTGGTACAACTTGCTAACGCAGACCACTGACTCCCCGGATACCTCCACTTGAATTCCATTCCTTCACCCAGACAGCGGTACAACTTGCTAAACGCAGACCGCTGACTCTCATCACCTCCTCGTTGCTGTTGGACATTACTCCTCACTATAGCAGTGGTACAACTTGCTACCGCAGACCACTGACTACCCTCACGTTCCTTGGCCCATTCAGTTCCTCGTGTACTTCTACATATATATTACCAGTGCTGCTAGTCATAGACTTTCACGAGCATCTCTATCATCTGCTGTCTCCTGTTCCGTGATCACCCCGCTACCAGAGTACCATATTACCATCTATACTGCTCTGGTAAGCTCATCATCTGGTGATCCCTGGGTAAAGACTCCTAGTGCCCGTGACAGCAACGAAGAACCAAGATGCCAAATGAAATTACCAGCGCAAAACAAATAACAGGAAGAAAATAGAAATATAAATGAATATAAAAACCAATCGACATATATCAAAACAAAACATTTATTTAGCTAAGGTCATATGACCCTGTACATATATAACATCGATAGATAAATATAAAAACAAATTAATAATGTTTCATTAGGGAGACATATCCCATGTATATAATATAGCAAAGTATCAATCAATGCGATAGTAAAACATATATATATTACATATAATGACAGGACAATGAAATATATTGCACAAATAAACTGAATGATGAACAATAAATAATAAAATATTCCAATTAGATATGGATATCGCCAGTTGATAAGTGCCAAACAGCACTATTGATACAGACTCTAAAAGCCACACCAATGGTCTAAAAGTCTTAAGGGAATTATATCCCAATCATGTAGAAGTCTTTAGGCCAAAAACAATATTGGAAGAGTGTATTGGTATTAGGAACTAAAAGGAACAAAATTTATATCAATGAACTTGGTAACTCACTTCCGAAAAACCAGTAAATTCACTGCAGGATGGGACTAAGCCCTCTGGCGGTCGATTGCCTGCACCACGCCAAGATAATCGCACCAGAAAAACACGTTCCCGCTGCAGAGGCGAGGGGACCCAAAGTTCCATGGCCAGTATATTTGGGAAAAGGTCTAGGGTCAATAGATTGCACAGCAGTCCATTAATTTGCCACGACTGATGGCAAGGGGAAGCACACCATTGTTTGATTGCCTCTCACATTTGCCAGCCAATCGGAGATCTTACCGGATGCTCCTTACCCTGCAACAACACACATGTCGCCCACCGTCACTTTCTACTTTCCTGTCCTAAGTCTCATTTATTTTATTTTTAGAAATCTTCATCAACAACTTAAAACACATGTAGTACAGTATATGTAACAATAAGCATATGAATAATCATTATTATAAAACTTCAAGCTTGGGCCTTGGCCTTCTACTATTGTCTTGTTATTACCACCATATATCATCATCAATATCATAATTTATTTATATAGCGCCTCTAATTCCGCAGTGCTGTACAGAGAACTCATTCACATCAGTCTCTGCCCCATTGGAGCTTACAGTCTAAATTCCCTCATACACATACAGAGTGAGAGAGACTAGGGTCAGTTTTTGATAGCAGCCAATTAACCTACTAGTATGTTTGTGGAGTGTGGGAGGAAACCCACGCAAACACGGGAAGAACATACAAACTCCATACAGATAAGGCCATGGTTGGGAATTGAACTCATGACCCCAGTGCTGTGAGGAAGAACTGCTAACCACTACGCCACCGTGCTGCCCATATATAAACACAATCACATCCCGTTTTACTAGGTCACGTCACCGGTGATATATATATATATAATTGATTCTATTGATTCTAGCATTTATCTTCTCACTGTTTGCATGCTTGATCTATGGCTCTCTGAGATCCTCTAACTGCTGGGTAACTAAATCACCTGGCGTCTACCCTAAGCTACGCACAACTAATGTAAATAGATATTATACAATAAATTATCTATAAGTGATCCAGCCACACTCCTCCCCCCCTTGTCCATGCGGGCTACCAGCAGGCCATGTCCCCACGATTTGGTCCCTGGTCCCGCAGTCTCTTGGGGTAACCGGAGGTGACCCGGGGGATCCTGCTCTTCCTGCAGAGACTTTCCGACCGCATTGCTGGATCCCTTTCCTTGGTCATAAACTTGAAGGGCCAGGCTCCACCGCATAAGTCTGCCATTCTCCCCTGCCGTGTGTCGTAGCCACTTTAAAGGGCTGTGGTCACCACTTGCTTACTCTTCTCATGCTTGTCATGTATGTCAAACATGTTAGGTGCTACGGAATATGTGGCGTCATATAAATAAACGATGATGGTGATGTATTATATGAATGAAATCAATTTCAATTTCACATAGCAAAACAAAAGTCCAAGGGGCAGATTCAATAAGCCCTGAGCTGCCGGCGGACATCGCCTCAATGCCGACTAATACGGTACATAAATCTTAATTGCCTAATTGCGCTACAACAATCAAAATCCATTGGAGGCACCAATTTTCCAAACACCCTTCATTATAATGATGCTGCCCAGCTAAGTTATATACTTGACTGGCTACATGTATGTGACGTCTGGGCTAATATGTGCCAGGAAATACAACTTTCTTTCCAGTACAAAACTGTCTTGAACTGCACCAAAATAAATTTAATGAAACCATTTTAAAAGGTCCTATACTAATCCATGTGGTGCACGTGGCAGATGATTAGACAGATATCTCCTTGTTATCTATCATATCCTCTTCTGTCCTTGCTAAGAAATATATAACTTCACAATGCTGAGACAATCAGTCCTTCACTGATTGGGCAAATAGAGGTCTCCGGTCAATTAGACCTCAGATAGACCACTCAACCAAACAACCACTGACGTACACACGGGTTATACACAAATGTGATCTCCTATGAACACCATATTTAGTTTCCTAAAAGACATCCACGTACCTTCATGGTGTGTACAAGGTACACTCCTGGGGGACCTGTCTATACAACCTTAATTAGGCTGCATTGTACTATTATAGATATTTTATTATGGTTAACGCTTGGGCTTTCAGTTCCAATTCCTGGGGGGGGGATTAAAATTGAAGAAAAGCATTTAAAAAAAAGCAAAAAATATTTTTCTTCAATATATAATTTTTTTATTCCCATGTAAAAAATGTATTTATTAAAATAATAAAGCATTTTATTTTTCATTGATTTTGAAGAACAGATTGTGGCAGTACGTGTACCTCCGCCATCCTGGTTAAATAGACTTCACATGCTTCAAGAAGACCATACCTCCCTACTGTCCTGATTTCAATGGGACAGTCCCGATTTTACGGTTCTGCCTCTCCCAGGTAGTGCTTTACAGGGCTACGCAGCCCTCTGGGGGGCATGACCAGCTTCTCTCACGCCATGGCCACGCATATTCATTATTTGACCACTCCCCTTTGTGATGTGACCACGCCCCCTCTTCCACTGTCGGGAAGTGCACAAAGACTTATCACCCGATTTTGCTGAAGATAGAGCCCAATTTTACAGTCACAACTATCCGAACAGTTGAATTACACGTATGTTGCAATAAAAATAGGGACATGTGGACTGTCACAAGATATTGTCCAAAATATTGCAAATGAACAAGAAACACATTGCAGGTTTCCCAGGATATTTAATTTCACACAAATACATTTATATAAAATTATATTTTGAAAACGAAGGCAGCCTTTGCTAGATGTAAACCCCTATACTAGATACAGCTGCCTACAAGGAAACATCTTCTGGCTATTATGCTCATATTTCTGGTACGCATATGATTTATTGCTCACACATAAAAGTGGTGTGTGGTTTTTCTGGGCTAGGTTTATATATATACCCTGGTGAATTTTGAACTCTACACCCTTTGAATATCCTGTGGTGTTTCACGTGGTGCATTATCCTTTGCATTACAATATTATGCTATGTTTGCCTTTTTCCACATTTCTCGATTGTTCCCGAGTTGAGATCTAGTGTTACAGTTCTCAAAGAGGATCCACTCGAGTCTAGATCATACATCTTTACCTGACGGTACGCATATATATACATATTCTGTCCTTTGTTGTCCTGGTATTACACTATGAGGCGCCCTGCCTGTGCTTTGTTCTAGTGTATATATATATATATATATGTATTTAATATATATATATATATATATATATATATGCGGATAGATAAACAAGTATGGCGCTCCAATGTGTAATATTGATAGTAATATGGGAAGATGTAATAAAATGCGTACCATATAGATGAAATCAATGATCGTATGGTGGAAACGGAGTTCCTCTTCTGAGGTAATGTCTCCCCCTCTCCAGTAATAGCGATAATGTGGGTCAGAAAATAGAAAAACACAAATAGTGTAATAGAGTTTATGTACTGTATCACCACATGTGATAAACCTCCACCAGGATCAATTGTTAGCCCGGCACCAAATGGGTTAATCTTATGAGTACACCTCCAAAAAACACCAACAGCTTATACTGCGTACCAGATGCTGCAGAGTGAACTCAAATATTTGAGATACTCCTCTCTCCTTCTAGGACAGTCCTCTAGAAAAGTCCCTTTATTGTTCAGGGGGCTCCTGTATTATGATGTAAGTGATGAAACAGTGATCTAACCGCCAAGGACATTAGGCTTCAGATGAGCACCATGAACCAGGATTTATGCTACCAGAGAGCATCTTGTTGTAATCCCAGGGTAGGTAGTTTCTTTGTTGTTTCATCTATATGGTACGCATTTTATTACATCTTCCCATATTACTATCAATATTACACATTGGAGCGCCATACTTGTTTATCTATCCGCAGTTACCACATCCCTCCGGATTAACCATCTGGACCCAAGTGACTCAAGGCTGCCGCTCTTAAACGAGCTATGTGCTTTTATCGGGACTGATTGTGTATATTTTGGTATATCCATCTACCAGTTATTTATACTGGTTGTTACGTTGAGGTTATTAGCGCTGTTTATATATCTGCTGTGTGTTAAATATATATATATATATATACACACACAGTGGTGGGATTCCAATCAATTAACAACCGACTCTATGCCCTAATGACTATTTAAAGCATGCAAAAAATATAAAGTGATAGGTATTCTAATATTTCATGCACTTAATGCTCAAATAAAAATTGTGATACTAAATTGTGTGTTTTATTTGTATAATGGGTCAATGTAACTGAAATACTACAGTATGTGTAGGTTGAAGTGAGTTTAATATATTGTGAAAAAAAAATTGTGATGCCTTATCCTTGTCTCTGAAACAAACATTGGTGGTAGATGGAGTTGAAATCCTTAGGGGGGGGGGGAGAGGGAGAGTGAGAGGGCGAGAGGGGGGGAGAGAGGGCGAGAGAGATTTACCCTACATATGAGGACCTGCCGACACGGGAGGGGACAAACAGCAGACCTGGAGGAGAGTGCAGACACGACGCAGCGGTGCATGGCAGCGGACAGTGTCGGACTGGGACATAAAGGGCCCACCGGGGGAATGCAATGAAAGGGGCCCGATACATTGAGGTGTGGCCAACTGCAAGAGGGGTGTGGTCAGTCATTAAAGGAGATGTGGTCAGCCCACAAAGGATAACATATAGCACCACAGTGTGGTCTATAATGACAAAGCAGACCTTGCAAATGGGGGCACAACTGTGAGGCATAACATGAACAGGGGGCACAACTATGAGGCATAATATGTTCGGGGACACAACTATGTGGCATATTATGAACCGGGGGCACTATTGTGTGGCATAACATGAACGTTTATTTGTTGGTCCCATTACTTTTAATATTATCATGATATTGGCGTTATAAAATAAGAAATAATTAAATAAATATACATATATACACATATATATATATATATATATATATATATATATATATATAAATATATATAGCAGCGGTATGTGAAATGTAAGTGACTAGAGTGTGATAGTGTTATAATAAGAGCACTAGAAGATGTGGCGTTGTACCACCGTATACCAAAACACTGGCGCCCCCGTTTGTTGTAAGGAGTGATTGTAGGCGGTGCACTGGCAGTGGAGACATGGCAAATCCTGGGTGTGTTTTATGAATTTATTTGGCCTGTGTACAATAATAGTGATTGAGCTCCCTTCAAGGGGAGAATGGGGGAAAATATGTGCCAAGGGGAAAGTGTGAAAACCATATGTGGGAAAGGCTCTCCCCATCAAATTTACACTTCAACCACTGATAATATAAATACAATATATACAAATACCGTACATACACGTACCTACATAAAAGTTAAATGTTACAATTATCCTTTCTGTCACTTCTGTCATCTTTCTGTTCTTTCCTTCTATAGGCCCAAGTTTTTAGTGATGAATGACCCAACAACATGGGCAGATGCGACTAATGCTGCCAGCCACACGCAAACAGTTGGGGAGTGGGGCATTGGGGGGAGGGAGGGGTTGGGCAGAGAGAAATACACATGGGGAGAGAGACAGTTGGACATTGGTACACATACAAAAGCATGTAGCACATACAAAGGAGTAGGGAGAGGGCTAGAGGTACACATAGCGAAACAAAGAGAGGTGCAGAATCAAACAGGGTAGGACAGACAACCATGGAGGGATTTGACTGCTGGGATTGAGAGACTTTAGGCAGCTAGGCAGATATAAATATAGTAGATTTGTAAGTGAAGCAGTGCATGTGTAGTGTCCTTTACACATGGGACATTTGTCAGGTGTCATATTTATTGTTGGATAAAGAGTGCACTATATCAGTTAATCGACCTGTTGTGGACATACTATAATGCATAAAATAACATTACTCTGACTGATTTATAAATGCCCAGCACAATGTGAGTGCAGTCTATATCCCAACCTCCCCCCACGCTGACGGCAGTCTCCTCCCCCCCACCAGTGAAGAGGGTGGAGTGGTCGGTCAATCATCGCCGCCCACCCCCCACAAGCCAGTCCAACGCTGGCAGCGGAGCCTTTCACTCACGATGTACCTTTGACTTCTGCAGTGGAACGCATGTGCGTTCCACAGACAGGAAGTTAGGTATTTGTAACTTACTGTCTGTGGAACGCACATGCGTTCCACTGCGGAAGTCAAAGGCTTTTCTTAACACGGGCAGCAGAGCTAGGTAGCGGGCGGCTGCTGCGCTCTCTTTGGTCTTGCGCCCGGGTGACGGCACCGCCCGCACCACCCTAGTTACGGCTCTGTTAACATCTAAAGAGGAACTACACCCCTGAAATTAGGTTTAGTATTATTTAATTCAAACATTCCCTCTCTAATATTTATCTGCAAGTCACTTTCCATACAGATCTGGTATATTATTCCACCATAATCAGCATGTGACAATAGGGGGTTATAATGAACATATAGATCAGTGTGTGACCTGTGCGTATAGACATGGATAGGCATTACTGACAGTCGTATTTGTTACATTTATTTTAAAAATAAAAGGGTTATCTGCAACTTACATTTCTGGTTCCACACTACTGTATCTATTCAGTTATACAGTGGGACAACCTTTCTTAAAAATATGACAACATTCAGCGAGCTTTGTATAAATTATTTCAGTTGTGAGTCAAAGCTCTTCTAACAGCCAAGAAAACATAAGACATTGTAGTTCACTGTCTATTAAAACACTTTTAAGCTTTGTATAAAAAAAAAACGCTTGCTAAGACTGACAGACAATCATTTTGACCCCTGATGATGTAGTGTGATGTCACAATCACTCAGATTCTGGGCTTTGTGACATCATACACTGTCACGGTAAGTTACTGATCATTCAGTTCTTGATCGTTGATCTTGGAGTCAGACTTCACTTTCAGTGGCTGGAAGATAATCATAGAGGACATGAGCGTTGACTTATTTACCAGCATGACAAGCGCAGAGTTACTGGGGATCACCAGACCATTAGAAGTTTGGTACGACATAGATCTAAATGATGATGATGGGGACATTGGTGACAAGTGTGATGAGATGGAGGGACGGGATGAAGGAAGGAGACAGAGCACCTGGCGGAGGCTGAGGGACATCATAAGATCGGCAGTAAGAAGCCTGGTGTCATTAATCTCCAGCTGCGTCCGCTCCGGGACAGATACAGGTACAGTAATCAAACTCCATTGTAACATCTAACGTACAGTAACTCTGACTACATAATTAATATGATGTTTACTGTAAGTGGAGGGAGCTACTAAATGTAATTGTCCTCCTATAGTAGTGTTAGACTATTATAATGATACTAATAGCTAATGATTTATTACATACCACCCATCATTTGGGTAGGCGGCCTTGGGACAGGGGGCGTGGCTACGGCATGATGAGGGCATGGCAACATCATTAGTGCTTTTAAAGTTGTGACCACGCCCCCATCGCTACGTAGCCACGCCCCCATCGTGTCATGGCCATGGCGGTACTGCATGCAGTAGAAACAGATTAGCATCTGATAATGCGTTAAACGTCTTTACAAAGTTGTGACGTGGGAACAAAACGTTACCATCTATAAAACATTAGTGATTGAATTATATTAATGCAGCAGAAGTGTGTTACATCTGGGATTCTTATTCTGTCCTTATTGTGAAAGGAGCATTAACGACTATTTACTGTTCAGGTACAATGGGGATATTTATGAAGACCGGTGCACAAGTCACTGGGCAAAACAACTACAGCAACTCACAGCAACCAATCAGAGATCTGCTCTCATTTTCCCACCTGTACTAGATAAATGACATCCAGAATGTAACTGGTTGCTATGGTTACAGTATGATTCTATTCCACAGTTCCCTGTGCCCTGGTTATCATAGATGGGGGGTGGGGGATGTCCATGTGTGGGTACAGCGACCACACAATCTAGCAGGAACACCCACATCTGGAAAAAAGACCGGGGGATATATTTACTAAACTGTGGGTTTGAAGCAGTGGAGATGTTGTCTATAGCAACCAATTAGATTCTAGCTGTCAGTTTGTAGAATGTAAATAAATGCTAACTAGAATCTGATTGGTTGCTATAGGCAACATCTCCACTTTTTCAAACCCGCAGATTAGTAAATATACCCCCGGGTCAGCAAGAACCGGGGGAGTCCTGCGTGGGCTGTCACGCTTCCCTTCTGACTGGGTTTTACTCATGAAATTGTAATACTGTATTGCTACAAGGAGGGGGCGGGGGGCTTACTCAACTTAAATATGACTAGTGGTCCAAAAAATGTGCTAAGAAGCACAAAGTAATGTTGGTAAATGCAGCAATGTTGTTCAAAAATAGTTCTAAACTCAATTTTATTATTTATTATTATTAAAAATTCTACATCTCATAATGTATTTGCTTGATTTTTCTATACAGGTCCATTGACAGCCGAAATTGCTTAAATATTAAGAAAGGCAAGAAAAGACATGAAAAAGACTAAACTCATGAACGAACCCTTCAGTAGAGCCGGATATGATAGTGTCTTGCATTGTAGTAAAGATTGTGACTTAGTCACAAATAATCCACTATTATTATTGTTACATTAAATAATTTATTCTTATAGAATCTGAAATGATTGTCTTATTTTTCTATATATATTTGGACCTATTATTTGTGTTTATCATTCAGTTACACACACATATAATACCCAGACATTTCCTGAGAGGGTCTTGTATTCTAGAGATATAACACAGTGATATGATACAGCCACGATTGAAAGGTTGTTATACGCTTGGGACATATATGTTGCTGAAAAATTATATATAAACTTGGGTGTTGATCTACCTCTAGTATCTCGTTATAGTCCAGGGAAATATATATATAAATACAATTAAACTAAGCCTTAGAACATCAAGAACCAGTAAGCAATAGAAGGCTAATTTGTGTAACTACAGAGAAGAAGGAATATATAGGAGAAAAGGAGCGTTGACCCAAGGTAAAAACCCATAAAACCTCGGAGGCCACCACTAATCAGGCCTTGATCCAAGGAGAACATAGGAAAAATCCCTTCATGTCCCCGTTAAAAATGACGGCCGTAAGAGCCTTGGGTCGTCGCCATAGGGTGCAAAATGTAGAAAGAAAATGTAACAAGTACCTTATTCATCTGGCCTGATGTACCTCTTGTATGTGTTAGATTTCCAACACCCTAGTGATTGTATTTTGGGAGCTGTAGCTCCGCCAGCGGCCGCAGCAGTAGCTGCCCCAATCCTAAAACTATCCTTGTGAATCAACCATATGGAACTTTGGGGGCGCAAATTGGAGAGTCTAAGGCATAATGCTACTGGGGAAAAGTTTTGATCTACTAGCCAGTAGCCATTTGATCAGTTTTGGAACTAGTTGTTTTACACTTTACCATAGAGCGTATACATATGGGGGTAAATGTATGAACCTTCGGATTCTTCAACTCCGGCGAGTTCAGCGTCTTCAGCGCTTACATTTAAAGCGGAGCTGCCTTGTAAAGGGAAGTTTGGTGTGCTTTGTTAACAGATTTTCTGGATTGTGCTACCATTTCATTGACTCTAAAAGCCCTATGATAACCATTGATAAAGCAACACTAAACAGCAAAGCTTCGTTTGTATCTCCGGGATAGTATGCTGTGGTCAATTATTCTACGACTGTCGGCTAAAGTGGAGTGAAGTTTTGCCCAACATATGAGGGCTTTGTTTATGATGAAAGCTTTAGTGGGGTCTGGGTAACCTTGCAGTTTGGCCATGAAAGAGATTCCTACCAGGGCGGAGTCCATTGTAGCTTTTGAGATTCCTTCTCTATAATGTTCCCACATGAACTCGATCATACCATCAGACGGGTCGGAGGTGTTGGAGGGGTGTCCAGTCTGGAAAAGTACCCATCGTTGCCATGCCGAACGGTATGTGTTTCTAGTAGTTGGGACCAGGGATCTTAAGCTGTTGCCAGTTGAAACACGACGGTGCATCTGTCAGTCTGTTGTCCACGCTGGGAACCTGGCGGGTACGAAAATCAATATCGTAATCAAGGCAACGAAGAACAAGGACAGATTCAATAACTCCTGAGCTGCCGCCGGACATCGCCTCAATGCCGACTAATACGGTACAGAAATCTTAATTGCCTAATTGCGCTACAACAATCAAAATCCATTGGAGGCACCAATCTTCCAAACACCTTTCATTATAATGATGCTGCCCAGCTAAGTTACATACGTGACTGGTTACATGTATGTGGTATCTGGGGTAATATATGCCAGGAAAAAAACTTTCTTTCCAGTAGAAAACTAACTCCCTTGACCGGCACAAAGATGAATTTAATGAAACCATTTTAAAAGGTCCTATACTAATCCATGTGGTGCACGTGGCAGATGATTAGACAGATATCTCCTTGTTATCTATCATATCCTCTTCTGTCCTTACTAGGAAATATATAACTTCACAATGCTGAGGCAATCAGTCCTTTACTGATTGGGCAAATAGAGGTCTCCGGTCAATTAGACCTCAGATAGACCACTAAACCAAACAACCACTGACGTACACACGGGTTATACACAAATGTGATCTCCTACGAACACCATATTTAGTTTCCTAAAAAGACATCCACTTCCCTTCATGGTGTGTACAAGGCACACTGCTGGGGGGACCTGTCTATACAACCTTAATTGGTACTATTATAGATATTTTCTATGGTTAACCCTTGGGCTTTCAGTTCCAATCCCTGGGCGGGGGGGATAAAATTAAAATAGAAGAAAAGCATTTAAAAAAAGTAAAAAATATTTTTTATAAATATATTATTTCTCTATTCCCATGTGAAAAATATTTATTTATTAAAATAATAATTTTATTTTTCATTGATTTTGAAGAACGGATTGTGGCAGTACATGTACCTCCGCCATCCTGGTTATATAGACTTCACATGCTTCAAGAAGACCATACCTCCCAACTGTCCTGATTTCAATGGGACAGTCCCGATTTTAGGGATTTTCCTCTCCCCGGTAGTGCTTTACAGCTCTACGCAGCCCTCTGGGGGGCGTGACCACCTTCTCTCACGCCATGACCACGCCTGTTTGTTATTTGACCACTCCCCTTCATGATGTGACTACGCCCCCTCTTCCGCTGCCGGGAAGTACACGAAGACTTATCACCCGATTTTGCTGAAGATAGAGCCCAATGTTACAGTCGCAACTATCCGAACAGTTGAATTACACGTAGGTTGCAATAAAAATAGGGACATGTGGACTGTCACAAGATATTGTCCAAAATATTGCAAATTAAGTAAAAGAGAGTCCCCTTTTAGACGAACGAAATTAAATAGTGACAGTGTTGCATTCGTGTTTACACTTGCCTGAAAGAGTTAACGTGGGGAAGTGGTTTGGTCAAGGATATGGAGGGGAGGTACTAGTGGCTTTGTTAGGTGATGCATTTCCTGGTATTAGTCACTCGGCTTGCAGAATCCTGGGAGAGTAGACGTCGAGCAGATAAGGATTTAATTTGTTTTCTCATTTATCTGTTTGGATTTCGTTCTCCCTAGTTTTTCCTGTGTGCTTTGTTTGTCTTTTCTTCCTCAATAAACTTTGTTTCTCCGTTCTTTGTCTGGTTTGTTTGTTTTTTACTTTACCCTATTTCTGTGCCTTACTTCCCCCCCCCCCCACCCAATTACCTTTTTCTTTTCTCTTCCCCTTAATTTTTTTTCCTGTTTTTCATTATTATTTTCGTGTCCCCGTTACTTAGCCCGTACTTATTTTAATATGCCCCGTCCAAGGAGGGTGTCTGTGCGGCCGGCCCGTCTCCGCTCTCCATCCCCCGGCGATGCTAGTCGCCATCTTGGGGATTGGTCAGCGGGTGCGGGAGTTGAAAGTAGCGGCGGCAGGGGCATGGTCGGTGCTCCCCGCCGTCGTGATTCTGGGCTGGGGGCGGTCTCATCCACTCCTGTCCCGGGGACCCGGGGCAGGAGACAGTCCGGCGGGCGAGGCTCGGCGTTCACTCTGATCCGTCGGGAGCGCCGCGCATGCGCAGATCCCGTGGCCCGGCGTGGGAGCCTGCTTCCATTGCCGGAGCCGGGTTGCCTGTGGGGGCCAACCGCAGGTTAGCTGCGGGGCGGCAATATGTCGCTGATAGTGGGGCCCTGAGATTGGAGGAGCAGGGGCCACGGACACCCCCTACTCAGTGGCGGATCCAGGGGGGGGGCGATCGGGGCGATCGCCCCCCCTACCAGGGGCCTGCTGCCGACAGCTGCACACTGTGCAGGTCCGTTCAGCAGTGACAGTGTGCTGCCCGACTGCTCTGATTGTGTTTTTAAACACAATCAGAGCAGCGGGGCAGCACACTTTCACTGCTAAACGGACCTGCACACACTGTGCAACCGCCCGGCAGCCTTAGAACACAGAAAGGGGGCGGGGCCTAAATTGCCACCCCTAAAATCACGCGGGGTAGGACAAATTTCTGGGTCCACCCCTGCCCCTACTCCGGGGCGCTTTGGGGAAGTGGGTGCTGTTTCTGCAGCAGGCCAGCAGGGGGAGCAGGGGAGGCATTTCAGTTCAGCTCAGGATCAGCATTGCCGTTAACCCCTCCCGGGCTGCCTATCAGACAAAGAGAGAGAGAGGTTCTTAATCCAGGCCCGCATCAACTGTATTTTCCCCCCAGCCCCTTTTTATCCACCAGTGCAATTGGATCAGCATGGGGAGCAAGGTTTTCAGCACCCGTAATTTTTAGCCCGCAGATCACTGTACCCGGCGGCATCCGGAGGGGAGAATTTTAGGGCAGAGAGAAGAGTTTTTGTTGCCCAAAACAAGGCTAACACAACGGGGAGGTGGATCCAAGGCCCGGTGGGAGCACGGGGTGACCTGGGAATATTTAGGGGCAAATGAGGGGGAGGATTTTTTGTTCGGAGGTCAGACGGGTCAAGGGGTAAGCCGAGTACAATGGCACCAATTGACCTCCCTCCCTTATAGTGGCCATGACGGGGAGAGCCAGGCGCGGATGTACCCAAGGCAAGACATCAGGGGGTTTGATAATGAGTGGTATGGCCCTTTAGCTGACCAGGTAAGCGAGCGAGTTTTCGAATATCACCATGGCTCGGAGAGAACAGAGCGTGGGCCCCCTCGGGCAGGTTATAGTGAGTGGAGTGGTCAGAGGGGCAGGGAGGAAGACATAAGTATGGGTTTCACTTCGTTAGCCAGAGGGGGGTGGTACTTAGGGTCCAGGAGTGGCGAGACAGAGTTTTGCGAGGCCCCCCGGGACAGACCAGTCGTCTCATCCAATTGTGTTACACGTAGTGGGACCCCGCCAGACACTAGGGCTTTGGGGAATACCATTTTGAATTTGGCAGAAGCTCACAATGTTTTTTCCTCAGCTTCACAGGGTCATGTATCGGCACGACAAGAGCAGAGGGTCTTACACGACAATCCGGGAGCGGCGGTCAGGAGACCATTGCCAGGCGCGGCAGAATCCACAGGGGGACCAACAACAGCAAGGACGGAAGAACGGCCGGGGGTTGAGCAGGCATCAGGAGCCGGAACGGAGGTCGAGGCTGCAGGGGATAAAGGTGAGATCACTTCCCCTAATACAAACAAAGTATGTGATGTAAGCCCACCGAAGTCTACGACTAGCGAGTAGTCCTCGGGTTCGGGGCAAAGGCCCCGCAAACTGATTAAGCTCTTGCAAACACAATTAGTGGGGAAGCGACCTGCTAGGCCACGTCTGGCTCTGGGCCCTGATATAGTTGCGCGAGCCGGGGATTCTGGGAGAGTGGAGAATGAGGTATTACTGTATGGCATTAGGCCAAGTGTCAGGGACAAAATTAAAAAGGGGTTTTACGTGGATATGTTTACCCTTACGGACGAAGGTCAAGAAAGGTCTTGAGGCAGCAGTAGACAGGAATGAGGAGGGGGAGGAGAGTTACAAAACGTTCCCTAGATGGGTGAAAGGCTTTTGTGTTTTGCTACCCTTTACACGGATTTTAGACCAGAAGAGCAGGTTAAAGTGTGGAAATATCTACATCTTATTACCGATGTGTTTTTGAAAGATGGGCCAGTTATTTGGAGAAATTATGATGAGATGTTCCGTAAAAAGATGACGGGGCGGGAGAAGTTGCCTTTGGGTTTTAAGGACATAGATACGTGGATGGACCTCATGAGGCCAAGCAGTCAGCGGCAAGGGGTGTCTCAAGGGAGGCGGTTTCCTGGGGCGGGGAGGGGACAACAGACCCTCCCCGGCAAAGGAAAGTGTTTCGCTTTCAATTCAGGGACGTGCCAGAGGGTAGCGGCGTGCAGATTCCGTCATGCATGTTCCAACTGTGGAGGTTTCCACCCCGCATCAGAATGTCTTAGAACCAGATTTGGGGGTGGGAGAGGTCGTGGAGCTCCGGCAACAGCTTCGGTGCAAGGCCAAATCCCCAGTTAAGCTTGATGTACTAGATAAGTGGCTGTCACTTTATAGTGACGCTGAGTCAGCAGCCATAATCAAGGAAGGTTTTCATTGTGGTTTGCATATTCCTATCCTTAAAAAATTAGATTTACCATGGCCCCGTAACCTGAAATCAGCTTTTATGTTCCCAAATTCTGTATGAAAAAATTAGCAAGGAAGTCTGTTTAGGCCGGATGTTAGGCCCTTTCCTGAAAGTACCCATTCCTAATTTGGTTGTGTTTGGCAGATCATCACGCCGGCATAAGAGGGCTAGCCGAACGTGGCCTAGCACAGTCGACTTTGCGGGTGTATCGAGCAGCGTGGCGGCAGTCGGTCCAGTTCAGCACCACCAAGGACCAGTCGGAGGCGGGTCAGCGGGATGCGGTAATGGAGTACATGTGGTTGAAGTTTTGTGAGGGAGCGTCTATGGCTAGTATGTCATCTACAATGACGGGCATTTCGTTTATGTCTCGGCTGAATGGAGTTGTAGACATGACTAAAGGTTTTTTAATATCTAAGGTGCTTAAAGGTTGGGCAAAAGAGAGACCGACTTCATCTGACACGCGACACCCGATTACCACACAGATTTTAACACAGCTGATGCGGATTTTGGTTGAGGTAACTTGGGATGAGTACGAGGTCTTGCTGTTTCGTACCGCTTTTAGCCTGGCATTTTTTGGGGCTTTCAGGGTGTCGGAGCTGGTAGGGCAAGCGGCAGGTCACGTCCCGACAGGTTTGCTTACGGAAAACGTTGTCATACCAGAGGATCATCTGAGCTGTAAGATAGCCAGTTCTAAAACTGATCAGAGAGGTAGGGGCTGCTGGTTACATTTGCAGGCCCAAAAAGATAAAGGTTTATGTCCAGTTGAGTTAACCACACAATTTAGTTTAATCAGACCTGTCAACTTAACTTTCTTGATACATAGGGATAAGGCGCAGCTAACAAGATACCAGTTTAATGCGGTTTTGAAAAAGGCGATAAAGTTGCTAGGCTTTAACCCTTCTTTTTTCAGCTCACATTCCTTTAGAATTGGTGCAGCCACCTCCGCGGCCTTGGCGGGGGCTTCGGTGGAATCTATTAAGGCACTGGGGAGATGGAAATCTGAGGCCTATCAAATGTACATTAGGCCTAACGTTAATATGTGATATGTTATACTTGCAATTTTGTGTTATTGTTTGGTTTTGCCTTATTTTGTTTCTTTTCTCCCTCTGACTTTATTATCATTATTGTTTGTCACTGTCGAGTACATCTAGACCAGGGGTCAGGGAACTTTTTTACCTTTTACCCCCAAATATATTTAGATACGCCGACATTACCCCCTTGATTTGAAAGGAAGGAAATCATATATTATTAATTATTGGAATTCAAAATTTCTTTGAAAGCTTTAACTTCAAAACTGAAATGATGTAGCTTCATTTTTGATACGAGAGCATCAATATTGGGGCATTTTGATGTCAGAGCAATTTGGATACAGTCTTCAGCGTCCAATTGATTTCACTGCTTTGTTTTTATGTTCGTTAGAGTGGAAAATCCTTGTTCGCATAGGTAGGTTGTTGCAAAAGGCAGCAACGTTTTGACTGCCTCCTCATGTGCAATTTTGAATGCCTTTGCAGCTGTTGACATCCAAAAATATGACAGATCTGCTTTGTCTTCAATGCAATACGTGCTTCATTATAGCATCGAAGCTCAAGAAGTGCCTCTGCCAACCCTTGAGGCTCTTCTGGTACAACAGTAATTTCACATTTAAAGGGGTCTACAATCCAACTGACAGCATGCTAGTCGGCAGCATTACCCCCAGGAATTTCATTTTTACCCCATTTGGGGTAATTTACCCCTGTTCCCTGACCACTGATCTAGACCTAATTCTTCAGTACCTTTTGTTTGGTCCTCCTTTCCCTACCCCGTTACTCAAGGCTTATCTGCTCGTCGCGTTGAGCGAACGTGCAAAGGGCTTTCTCCCGTTTTTTTTCTCCGGAGGCCTAATTAGTGGTGTGCCTCTGGGGTTTGATGGGTTTCACCTTCGTGTGAGTAACTTACCCCTACCCAAATCCATTCCTTCCCGTTTCCTTTTCCTTTGCCAGCTATACTCCAGGCCCGGCTGATGGGCTGCCTGTGTCAAATTTTCTAGGTGCACCTTTCGTGCTGTGTGTGATGGTCCGGTATGGATTGCAGTGCTTAACATTTATCTCTTTTTTAGATGCTATATTGCCATGTCCACGCTTGGTTGGGTATCGCTGGAGCTGATCTCCAGTGCCCTTTCTCCGCCACCAGGGTTAATAGGTTATAATAAAACAGTTTTTTAGTGCCACTTTACTCAAGTCTCCGTGTCTTTATTCTATATAAGTTGGTGTTATTATTAAAGGTATTGTGTGGAACGAAGGGCATACACAGTGAACTATTTATATTGGAAATTAAAAAGAAACACATTGCAGGTTTCCCAGGATATTTACTTTCACAAAAAGACATTTATATAAAATTATATTTTGAAAACGAAGGCACTGAAAACTAAAGACGTATCAAACCTTCTAATATGGAAAAGTTAAGGGGTTGCCCATAGTAACCAATCAGCCTCTACCTATCATTTATCTACTACATTCTAGAACATGAGAACTAGAATCTGATTGGTTGCTATGGGCAGCACATCCACTATATTGTAGATATACGACATATTATTATTTTCCCCAATTACATGCCTAATGGCTGATACTCCCCTTTCTTGCTGCCCACCCGCCTTTTCCATGAAATAAAGACATGAGATTTGTTTGGCGAAAAAGAGGGCACAGATTTATTTTACAATCTATTTTATGAAAAGTGTCAAAGAAAACAGCATCCATCAGTTCCAGCCATAACCGTAATTATCACAACCAATAAGAGGGTGCTCTCAATGCCCCCTGGCACCTCCAGGCCTGGGGATCACACACCCCTTTACCCTGGCTTTATACAAGACCCCCCCCATACTGGTGGTATTGAGCATTTCAACCGCCCATTCAAAGGTGGGATCCCCACGGCAGATGTGGAGCAAACAAGAGAAGATCTATGTGTTACCTGGTTATTCCAACACGTATATGGGTATTGAGAAGTACAGAAACAATGGATTTGGGATTCATTACAGTATTGAATTGAATAAAAATTGGGAGATGTGAAGTTATAGACAATTTATATTACGGAAAATAATATTTTGCGTGAGGCTAAGTAAAATAAATATAGGTAAATCAAGCAACACTAATATGTATGAGGGGGCTAGACCAGCGCCAGCTTAAACCAATATGACTAATGCTCAATAGATGTCCAGTGTTATCATGCAGCCGTAAGGGAATTCCAAGGTCAATTGTATTATTACGATACCGCGGCGCAGTAAACTGATACAATGTATCAATGTAGTTCATTAATTGTGGATATATCACACCTATACAGAATGTTTTCCCCTGCTCTGAACTGTGGGTATGAGGGCACAGTGACTGTAAGATCCATTTATAAGGCCACGGTCACGTTTCTCACTCCTGATAAGCTTCTTCACATTCCATCCACCGTCAGTCTACAGGGCTCGTACATTGTTGTATCAAACCAATGTTTCCATCTCAAATAAAAATTAACAACTACAGAATTCTTTCCTGTATCTTTAACAGGTAAACAGGAACTACACCCCTGAAATTAGGTTTAGTATTATTTTCTTTAAAAATCTCCTCTCCAATATTTCTCTACAAGTTACTTTCCATACAGATCTGGTATATTATTCCACCGTAATCAGCATGTGACAATAGGGGTTTATAATGAACATATAGATCAGTGTGTGACCTGTGCGTATAGACATGGATAGGCATTAATGACAGTTGTAGTTGTTAAATTTATTTTAAAAAATGAAAAGGTTATCTGCAACATACTTTTCTGGTTTCACACTAATGTATCTATTCAATGGGACAACCTTTCTCAGAAATATGGCAACATTCAGCGAGCATTGTACAAATTATTTCAGTTGTGAGTCAAAGCTGCTCTGACAGCCAAGAAAACATAAGACATTGTAGTTCACTGTCTATTAAAACACTTTTTAAGCTTTGTTTAAAAAAAAAATGCTTGCTAAGACTGACAGCCAATCATTTTGACCCCTGAAGATGTAGTGTGATGTCACAATCACTCAGATGTCCTTCTGGTTCTGGTCATTGTGACATCATACACTGATCATTCAGTTCTTGTTCGTTGATCTTGGAGTCAGACTTCACTTTCAGTGGCTGGAAGATAATCATAGAGGACATGAGCGTCGACTTATTTACCAGCATGACAAGCGCAGAGTTACTGGGGATCACCAGACCATTAGAAGTTTGGTACGACATAGATCTAAATGATGATGATGGGGACATTGGTGGCAAGTGTGATGAGATGGAGGGACGGGATGAAGGAAGGAGACAGAGCACCTGGCGGAGGCTGTGGGACATCATAAGATCGGCAGTAAGAAGCCTGGTGTCATTAATCTCCAGCTGCGTCCGCTCCGGGACAGATACAGGTACAGTAATCAAACTCCATTGTAACATCTAACGTACAGTAACTCTGACTACATAATTAATATGATGTTTACTGTAAGTGGAGGGAGCTACTAAATGTAATTGTCCTCCTATAGTAGTGTTAGACTATTATAATGATACTAATAGCTAATGTTTTATTACATATCACCCATCATTTGGGTGGGCGACCTTGGGGCAGGGGGCGTGGCTACGGCATGATGAGGGCATGGCAATATCACTAGTGCTTTTAAAGTTGTGACCACGCCCCCATCGCTACGTAGTCACGCCCCCATCGTGTGATGGCCATGGCGGTACTGCATGCAGTAGAAACAGATCAGTATCTGATAATGCGTTAAACGTCTTTACAAAGTTGTGACGTGGGAACAAAACGTTACCATCTATAAAACATTAGTGATTGAATTATATTAATGCAGCAGAAGTGTGTTACATCTGGGATTCTTATTCTGTCCTTATTGTGAAAGGAGCATTAACGACTATTTACTGTTCAGGTACAATGGGGATATTTATGAAGACCGGTGCACAAGTCACTGGGCAAAACAACTACAGCAACTCACAGCAACCAATCAGAGAGCTGCTCTCATTTTCCCACCTGTACTAGATAAATGACATCTAGAATGGAGTCCTGCGTGGGCTGTCACGCTTCCCTTCCTACTGGGTTTACTTATGAAATTGTAATACTGTATTGCCACAAGGAGGGGGATCTTACTCAACTTAAATATGACAAGTGGTCCAAAAAATGTGCTAAAAAGTAAAGTTGATAAATGCAGCACTCCAGTCCAAAAAACAGTTCTAAAGTCAATTTTATTATTTATTCTTATTAAAAATTCTACATCTCATAATCTATTTGCATGATTTTTCTATACAGGTCCATTGACAGCTGAAATTGCTTAAATATTAAGAAATGCAAGAAAAGACATGAAAAAGACTAAACTTATGAACGAACCCTTCAGTAGAGCCGGATATGATAGTGTCTGGCATTGTAGTAAAGATGGTGACTTAGTCACAAATAATCCACTAATATTATTGTTACATTAAATAATTTATTCTTCTAGAATCTGAAATGATTGTCTTATTTTTCTATGTATATTTGAGCCTATTATTGGTGTTTATCATTCAGTTACACACACATATAATTCCCAGACATTTCCTGAGAGGGTCTTGTATTCTAGAGATATAACACAGTGATATGATACAGCCACGATTGAAAGGTTGTTATACGCTTGGGACATATATGTAGCTGAAAAATTATATATAAACTTGGGTGTTGATCTACCTCTAGTATCTCGTTATAGTCCAGGGAAATATATATATAAATACATTTAAACTAAGCCCTAGAACATCAAGAACCAGTAAGCAATAGAAGGTTCATACATTTACCCCATGGTGTGCTTGGTTAACAGATTTTCTGGATTGTGCTACCATTTCATTGACTCTAAAAGCACAGTGATAACCATTGAAAAAGCAACACCAAACAGCAAAGCTTCGTATGTATCTCCGGTAATGTCCGCCTGGGCTAAAATCAGTCGGGATAGTATGGTGTGGTCAATTATTCTACAGCTGTCGGCAGGGCCTGATTAAGGGTTCCAGATGCCCTAGGCTAACACACCCTTTGCCCCCCCCCCCACAAACCAAAATTAACGCACATTTTGTGTAAATCTGCAATTATGTCTAGATTTAGTACAAATAATGATTGCTGGTACAAATTGTATTTTTATTTAAATTATATTTACTGCTTGCAGTAAATTAGAAATATCAAAGAATGGCAACAGTAGAAAATTATAAATAATTATAAATGAAACAGTTAAACTCTCCAAATCTACAAATTACAAGTAAACGATAATAATAATAACGCACAAGGTAATGTTTTCTATAGCACATAAAACGGCTAACAGGCTACAAAAGTGTATAAAAGAATTTAAACAAAACTTTTTTCATGTACAAAAGTGCAAAGAATTGTTGTAAATTGAAGAATAATTTTACATCAAGCTCCTTTTTCTTGCTTTAGAAGTGGCAAACTTTTCTATTATATCCTCAAACTTCAAGTTCTGCAAGAAGTCACTTTCAATGAATAACAGAGCAAGAGCTGTGAGCTTTTCTTGATGTAAAGTTGACCGCAAGTAGTTTTTTACCCGCTTTAAAGCAGAAAAAGATCGTTCTCCACTACAGTTAGTGACTGCCATACTTAAAAAAAGGCGCAGTACTATTTCTACGTTTGGAAACATTGATTTTACATTACAGTTTTTTAGCAATGTCAAGAGCCTTGAGGCTTCTGAGCTATGTTTACTACTTTCTTGATGGTCGCTTTTATGACCTTTCATAAAAGAGGCTAAATGGACACACTCCTCAGGAAGTACATTGTCCAAATCCGATTTGTATATTTGTAAGAGTTGGTTTGCTTTCTCTCGAATTTCGTCATTTTGCATATCACTTAAGTGCCATAAAAATTGAAACAGATTAAGTACCTCTGTATAAATTTCTCTCCTTTTCTCCAAATTAACCTTAAGTGCATCTATTGCGACATAATATTTCTCTACAATGAACGACTGCCTTCCATCAAATTCTGTGTTCCCACCAATACTTTCGTCAAATGGAACTTTCAGCTTCTTTTTCCTTCTCACATCTTTGTTGTACACATTTGACTCACATATTTGTATTGCCTCTATTTCAAACCTCTTAAACTCCTCTTCATCACAAAGCATGATCAAAAAACGTCATTGTTTTTTAAATTCCTTACATTAATGAATCAGGCCAACACTAGTTACAAAAAAAACATTAAAATGTCACTAAAGTAAAAATCCACATTCATTGTTAGACAGATTTTGCTGTTCTCTCTTACCTGATCTTGCAGTGTAGACCACCAGATGTTTACTCTTGTTTGTTCTTGAAGTATTGTTGTCAGTTGGCTTCTGGAACTCCAACCTCTATATGCTGCAGAGGATGGAGGAGCAGCAAAAGGCCATTCAAGCCTACACAGCCACCTATGACATAGGAAAAGGAGTGGGGATGCGCCTGAGTCAAGCGCTGTGGAGACTGATTTTCGTGTTGTGCAAGGTTCTCCAGCAGTTTGAACTTGCCACACGAGAAGTCAGTTCCGACACTGTCAGCTTGAGTCAGGTGATTCCCCTGATCAGGCTGTTGCAGAAGCAGCTGGAGAAAGTGAGGGAGGAGCTGGTAAAGCATTGCAATTCAACAAAGCATGTAGCTCTTGTTGATGAAGCCCTTCATACGCTTTGCCAGGATCCGAGGGTGGTCACTCTTTTAAAGTCAGAGGAATACATTCTGGCCACCGTGCTGGATCCTCGGTTTAAAGCGTATGTTGTGTCTCTGTTACCGACGGATACAAGTCTACAGCGGTGCAAAGACCTGCTGGTCAGGAAATTGTCCTCTGAAGAGGACTGTGACATGCCAACAGCTCCACCTTCATTTTCTTCCACACCTGTGGCTGCGAGGAAAAAGCTCAGTTTTCCTCAAAGACCCGCCAGCGGGGATGCTGAGAACATCTGGTCCGGACTGAAGGACCTGCCAACCATTGCAGACATGTCTACTCTCGCTGCATTTGATGCTGTCACAATTGAAAAAATGATGGAGGATTACTTTGCTGACACCATCCAAATAGACATGTCAGACAGTCCATATTGTTACTGGCAGGAAAAAAAGGCCCTGTACAAACTGTCTCTATTTTACCTGAGTTGTCCCCCCTCCAGTGTTTACTCCGAAAGAGTTTTTAGTGCAGCGGGGAACCTGGTCAGTGAGCGGTGAAGGAGGTTGCTTCCTCAGAATGTTGAAAAAATGATGTTCATAAAAATGAATTATCAAGTCCTCAATCAAGTACAGCAGTGCCCTCCAGATAATACAGACGGACCTGTGGTTGTGGAGTCCAGCGGCGACGAATTGATAATGTGTGAGGATGAGGAAGTACACACTGAAGGGGGCCAGGAATCAGAGGATGAGGATGACATCTTGCCGCAGTAGAGCCAGTTTAGTTTGTACAGGGAGAGATGAATAGCTTTTTTTGTGTGGGGTCCCAAACAAACCAATCATTTCAGCCACAATTTTTAATACATTAATTGTATATGTAGTTCCCAAAAAGAGGAACTGCCACTTCTATTTAATACTTTAATTGTATATGTAGTTCCCAAAAAGAGGAACTGCCACTTCTATTTAATACTTTAATTGTATATGTAGTTCCCAAAAAGAGGAACTGCCACTTCTATTTAATACTTTAATTGTATATGTAGTTCCCAAAAAGAGGAACTGTCACTTCTATTTTATACTTTAATTGTATTTGTAGTTCCCAAAAAGAGGAACTGCCACTTCTATTTAATACTTTAATTCTTGATGTAGTTCCCAAAAAGAGGAACTGCCATTTCCATTTAATACTTTAATTGTATATGTAGTTCCCAAAAAGAGGAACTGCCACTTCTATTTAAAACTTTAATTGTATATGTAGTTCCCAAAAAGAGAAACTGACACTTCTATTTTATACTTTATTTGTATATGTAGTTCCCAAAAAGAGGAATTGCCACTTCTATTTAATACTTAAATTGTATATGTAGTTCCCAAAAAGAGGAACTGCCACTTATATTTAACACTTTAATTGTATATGTAGTTCCCAAAAAGAGGAACTGCCACTTCTATTTAATACTTTAATTGTATATGTAGTTCCCAAAAAGAGGAACTGCCACTTCTATTTAATACTTTAATTGTATATGTAGTTCCCAAAAAGAGGAACTGCCACTTATATTTAACACTTTAATTGTATATGTAGTTCCCAAAAAGAGGAACTGCCACTTCTATTTAATACTTTAATTGTATATGTAGTTCCCAAAAAGAGGAACTGCCACTTCTATTTAATACTTTAATTGTATATGTAGTTCCCAAAAAGAGGAACTGCCACTTCTATTTAATACTTTAATTCTTGATGTAGTTCCCAAAAAGAGGAACTGCCATTTCTATTACTACTTTCTTTCTTTCTGTATTTCCAAAAAAGAAGAACTGCCATTTCTATTACTACTTTCTTTCTGTATTTCCAAAAAAGAGGAACTGCTATTTCTATTGCAAGGTTTTTTTTTTTGTAGCTACAAAAAAAAAAAAAAATGCGGCCTTAACAAACATGTTGGTGTTAGACGTGCATCCGGTGTCCGCCATCTGTGCAGTGGAATTCTGACCCGTTGAGGGTGATATATTGTGGCCCTGGTACCAAATTGGGTACTGGGGCCAATCCACTACGCAATCCACATATATGCGTATCAGATATTAAAATACATTAAGTGTTGGGGGCAAATCCAAATTTAATTAAAATGACCTGTCATCGTCAAAAAGAAGAGTTAATGACACGCTGGAACTACACCCTGTATATGCTGCAGAGGATGTAGGAGCAGCCAGTTGTCAAGTGGAATTCAGACCAGTTAGAGGAGGTAGGAGAAGACATCTGTGCAGTGGTAATCAGACCAGTTGGAGGAGGTATTGTGGCCCCGGTACCAAATTGGGTACCGGGGCCACTCCACTACGCAGATACACATACATGTGTATCAGATATTACAATACATTAAGTGTTGGGGCCAAATCCAAATTTATTTAAAATGACCTGTCATCGTCAAAAAGAAGAGGTAATGACACGCTGGAACTACACCCTGTATATGCTGCAGAGGATGTAGGAGTAGCCAGTTGTCAAGTGTAATTCAGACCAGTTAGAGGAGGTATTGTGGCCCCGGTACCAAATTGGGTACCAGGGCCACTTCACTACGCAGTCCAGATAGATGCGTATCAGATATTAAACTACATTCAGTGTTGGGGCCAAATCCAAAATTAATGAAAATGACCTGTCATCGTCGAAAACAACATGTAGTGACGCGCTCGAACTACACCCTCTATATGCTGCAGAGGATGTAGGAGCAGCCATATGTGCAGTGGAATTGAGACCAGTTGAGGGTGATATATTGTGGCCCCGGTACCAAATTGGGTACCGGGGCCACTCCACTACGCAGTCCAGAAAGCTACCTCGGTGCAACGTTTTGGACTAAAAAGAATATTGTGAGGTGTGAGGTGTTCAGAATAGCCTGGAAATTAGTGGAAATGATTGTTATTGAATGTTATTGAGGTTAATAATAGCATAGGAGTGTAAAAAAACAAAAAAGCTGTATTTTAGAGCTTTTTATGCTTTTTTAAAAATAAATCAGAACCCAAAACCCTAAATCAGAACCAAAACCTTTTTGTCAGGTGTTTTGGCAAAACAAATCAGAACCCAAAACCTCAAGCTAATCAGAACCCAAAACCCTAAAAGTGCCCGGTGCACACCCTTACAAGATATTGTCCAAAATATTGCAAATTAATATTGGAAATGAAAAAGAAACACATTGCAGGTTTCCCAGGATATTTACTTCCACACAAATACATTTATATAAAATTAAATTTTGAAAACAAAGGCACTGAAAACTAAAGACTGGGGGGGTAGACGTATTAAACCTTCTAATAAAAAAAAGTTTAGGTGTTGCCCATAGTAACCAATCAGCTTCTACCTATCATTTATCTACTACATTCTAAAACATGAGAACTAGAATCTGATTGGTTGCTATGGGCAACACATCTACTATACTGTAGATATACAACATATTATTATTTTCCCCAATTACATGCCTAATGGCTGATACCCCCCTTTATTGCTACCCACTCCCCTTTTCCATGAAATAAAGACATGAGATTTGTTTGGCGAAAAAGAGGTCCCAGCTTTATTTTACAATCTATCTTATGAAAAGTGTCAAAGAAAACAGCATCCATCAGTTCCAGCCATAACCGTAATTATCACAACCAATAAGAGGGGCTCTCAATGCCCCCTGGCACCTCCAGGCCTGGGGATCACACCCCCCTTTACCCTGGCTTTATACAAGACCCCCCCATAATGGTGGTATCGAGCATTTCAACCGCCCATTCAAAGGTGGGATCCCCACGGCAGATGTGGAGCAAACAAGAGAAGATCTATGTGTTACCTGGTTATTCCAACACGTATATGGGTATTAAGAAGTACAGAAACAATGGATTTGGGATTTATTACAGTATTGAATTAAATAAAAATTGGGATATGTGAAGTTATAGACAATTTATATTACGGAAAATAATATTTTGCGTGAGGCTAAGTAAAATAAATATAGGTAAATCAAGCAACACTAATATGTATGAGAGGATTAGACAAGCGCCAGCTTAAACCAATATGACTAATGCTCAATAGATGTCCAGTTTTATCATTCAGCCGTAAGGGAATTCCAAGGTCAATCACATTATAACGATCCCACGGCGCAATAGACTGATACAATGTATCAATGTAGTTCATTAATTGTGGATATATTCCACCTATACTGAATGGTTTCCCCTGCTCTGACCTGGGGGTATGAGGGCACAGTGACTGTAAGAACCATTTATAAGGCCACGGTCACGTTTTTCTCACTCCTGATAAGCTTCTTCACATTCCATCCACTGTGAGTCTACAGGGCTCGTACATTGTTGTAACAAACCAATTTCTCCATCTCAAAGAAAAATTATCTACTACAGAATTCTTTCCTGTATCTTTAACAGCTAAACAGGAGCTACATCCCTGAAATTAGGTTTAGTATTATTTTCTTCAAACATCCCCTCTCTAATATTTCTCTACAAGTCACTTTCCATACAGATCTGGTATATTATTCCACCGTAATCAGCACGTGACAATAGGGTGTTATAATGTACATATAGATCAGTGTGTGACCTGTGCGTATAGACATTGATAGGCATTAATGACAGTTGTAGTTGTTACATTTATTTTAAAAATAAAAAGGTTATCTGCAACCTACATTTCTGGTTCCACACTAATGTATCTATTCAGTTGTCCAACGGGACAACCTTTCTCAGAAATATGGCAACATTCAGTGAGCATTGTATAAATTATTTCAGTTGTGAGTCAAAGCTCTTCTAACAGCCAAGAAAACATAAGACATTGTAGTTTACTGTCTATTCAAACACTTTTAAGCTTTGTTTAAAAAAAAACGCTTGCTAAGACTGACAGCCAATCATTTTGACCCCTGGTGATGTAGTGTGATGTCACAATCACTCAGATTCTGGGCTTTGTGACATCATACACTGTCACGGTGAGTTACTGATCATTCAGTTCTTGATCGTTGATCTTGGAGTCAGACTTCACTTTCAGTGGCTGAAAGATAATCATAGAGGACATGAGCGTTGACTTATTTACCAGCATGACAAGCGCAGAGTTACTGGGGATCACCAGACCATTAGAAGTTTGGTACGACATAGATCTAAATGATGATGATGGGGACATTGGTGACAAGTGTGATGAGATGGAGGGACGGGATGAAGGAAGGAGACAGAGCACCTGGCGGAGGCTGTGGGACATCATAAGATCGGCAGTAAGAAGCCTGGTGTCATTATTCTCCAGCTGCGTCCGCTCCGGGACAGATACAGGTACAGTAATCAAACTCCATTGTAACATCTAACGTACAGTAACTCTGACTACATAATTAATATGATGTTTACTGGAAGTGGAGGGAGCTACTAAATGTAATTGTCCTCCTATAGTAGTGTTAGACTATTATAATGATACTAATAGCTAATGTTTTATTACATACCACCCATCATTTGGGTAGGCGACCTTGGGACAGGGGGCGTGGCTACGGCATGATGAGGGCATGGCAACATCACTAGTGCTTTTAAAGTTGTGACCACGCCCCCATCGCTATGTAGTCACGCCCCCATTGTGTGATGGCAATGGCGGTGCTGCATGCAGTAGAAACAGATCAGTATCTGATAATGCGTTAAACGTCTTTACAAAGTTGTGACGTGGGAACAAAACGTTACCATCTATAAAACATTAGTGATTGAATTATATTAATGCAGCAGAAGTGTGTTACATCTGGAATTCTTATTCTGTCCTTATTGTGAAAGGAGCATTAACGACTATTTACTGTTCAGGCACAATGGGGATATTTATGAAGACCGGTGCACAAGTCACTGGGCAAAACAACTACAGCATCTCACAGCAACCAATTAGAGATCTGCTCTCATTTTCCCACCTGTACTAGATAAATGACATCTAGAATGTAACTGGTTGCTATGGTTACAGTATGATTCTATAGCGCAGTCCCCTGTGCCCTGCTTATCATAGATGGGGGGGTGAGGGGGGGTGTCCATGTGTGGGTACAGCGACCACACAATCTAGCAGGAACACCCACATCTGGAAAAAAGACCAGGGGGTATATTTACTAAACTGCGGGTTTGAAACAGTGGAGATGTTGCCTATAGCAACCAATCAGATTCTAGCTGTCAGTTTGTAGAATGTAAATAAATGCTAACTAGAATCTGATTGGTTGCTATAGGCAACATCTCCACTTTTTCAAACTCGCAGATTAGTAAATATACCCCCTGGTCAGCAAGAACCAGGGGAGTCCTGCGTGGGCTGTCACGCTTCCCTTCTGACTGGGTTTACTTATGAAATTGTAATACTATATTGCCACAAGGAGGGGGCGGGGGGCTTACTCAACTTAAATATGACTAGTGGTCCAAAAAATGTGCTAAGAAGCACAAAGAAAAGTTGGTAAATGCAGCAATGTTGTTCAAAAATAGTTCTAAATTCAATTTTATTATTTATTATTATTAAAAATTCTACATCTCATAATGTATTTGCTTGATTTTGCTCTACAGGTCCATTGACAGCCGAAATTGCTTAAATATTAAGAAATGCAAGAAAAGACATGAAAAAGACTAAACACATGAACGAACCCTTCAGTAGAGCCGGATATGATAGTGTCTGGCATTGTAGTAAAGATTGTGACTTAGTCACAAATAATCCACTATTATTATTGTTACAATAAATAATTTATTTTTATAGAATCTGAAATGATTGTCTTATTTTTCTATGTATATTTGGACCTATTATTTGTGTTTATCATTCAGTTACACACACATATAATACCCAGATATTTCCTGAGAGTGTCTTGTATTCTAGAGATATAACACAGTGATATGATACAGCCAAGATTGTATGGTTGTTATACGCTTGGGAGCTTTATGTAGCTGAAAAATTATGTATAAACTTGGGTGTTGATCTACCTCTAGTATCTCGTTATAGTCCAGGGAAATATATATATAAATACAATTAAATTAAACCCTAAAACATCAAGAACTAGTAAGTAATAGAAGGTTAATTTTTGCAACTAGGGAGAAGAAGGAATATATAGGAGAAAAGGAGCGTTGACCCAAGGTAAAAACCCATAAAACCTCGGTGGCCACCTTTAATCAGGCCTTGATCCAAGGAGAACATAGGAAAAGTCCCTTCATGTCCCCGCTAAAAACGACGGGTGGAGGAGCCTTGGGTCGTCGCCATAGGGTGGAGAATGTAGAAAGGTAATGCAACAAATACCTTATTCATCTGGCCTGATGTACCTCTTGTATGTGTTAGATTTCCAACACCCTAGTGATTGTATTTCGGGAGCTGTAGCTCCGCCAGCGGCCGCAGCAGTAGCTGCCCCAATCCTAACGAATGGCTGCCATATAGTGCCGGGTTCAAGCCTATGTGTGCAAGGGCGTTAAATTGGAACCTGGTGAGGGGAGAGCCATCCTTGTGAATCAACCATATGGAACTTTGGGGCGGATATTTGCAAGTCTAAGGCATAATGCTACTGGGAAAAAGTTTTGATCTGTTTGGGCTTTCAATACTAGCCGGTGGTCATTTGATCAATTTTGGAACTTACGATACTTTTAACCCGGCATTAAAAGTACTGTAATAACGGTAATTAGGTGCACTATTACCGTAATTATGGTAATAGTGCGCAGGCCACGTTAATTTTTCAAGTAACACGGCCAATTGAATTCCCCCCATGGTGTGTATGGTTAACAGTGCTGTACCCAGAGTCGGATTAAGGGGGGGCACAGGGGGCACGTGCCCCCGACCGATGGCAGCTTGAGTTTTTTTCAATTAAAAAAAATAAAAACCTGCTGCTGATCCCTCCGCCCTCCCTCTCTTACCTTATGTGTTTTTGTGTCTCCTCCCTGCTCTTCGTGTGTGTGTCTGTTGCAACCTTTGCTGGTCATCTAAGATAAAATATATATTTCAGAACAGTGTTAGGACTTTTCTCATCCATGCCAGAGACTGACAACGATAATATACTTCACATTTGTCCATATAGTACATTTGAACAATACTTACATCTTCTCTCCTCCGCTGCCATCTTTCTCATTCAAATTTGCCCCATTTAGACAAATCCGTGACCTCGTCCCATAATCACACTCCACCTCCTTTCTCTCATTAAAAAAAGAAAATGCATCATCAAATAAAAATAATAAGTGTACCAAACCATAATTTAGCACAATGGTCATTAAAATTCAATTTTTTTTACGTTCTTTGTAATAAATCTACCACACATGCATACTTTGCAACAAGAGGTTGCAAAGTATTTGTCACAGCACCCTCCTAAAATTATTCTTTTTGGCATTAATTTGTGTGTACCAGTACATCGCTGTTAGAGAGATATCTTATCTTAGCTATAAATGGAATTATGCTCACGGGTCTATTTATTAAGTAGAGAAAAACCCTATCTCCGGGGAAGGAAAACGTGTGCTTCTCCTTATTTATTAAAGACTACTTTAACAGAGATCGCTGCGCAGTACCTCTTCTGTTGGTCTTTATACTGGGGTACAAGGCATAGAGTATACTCAGCTACTCTCCGTACTCCCGTAAGAGCTGGCACTCTACCGGATCCAGGGGGAAGACAGGGTATAATTACATAACTAGCGTGTTTAAGCCACTATGGCGTTATGACGCCCCCTCTCACGCTTGCCAGCCAATCAGAGAACTTACCAGATGCTCCTTACCCTGCAAAAACAACATCTCGCCCACCGTCACTTTCTACTTTCCTGTCCTAAGTCTCATTCATCTTATTTTTAGAAATCTTTCTCAACAACTTAAAACACATGTAGTACAGTATATGTAACAATAAGCATATGAATAATCATTATTATAAAACTTCAAGCTTGGGCCTTGGCCATCTACTATCGTCTTCTTATTGCCACCATATATTAAAGATGCTCACTGACCCCCGTGAAGTGGTTTTGGTTTTGGTTTTAGCAAAACCATCCTCGTGTATTTTGGTTTTGGATCTGTATTTTTTTTTAAAAAAAATCCTAAAATATGCTAAAAACACATAATTTTGCTCATTTTTTGATCCTACATTTTTATTAACCTCGCTAACACTAATTTCAAGTCATTTGCAGTCAATTTTGACCACCTCACAGGTCACATTATTATTTTCATACACTTTCGGACAAATACTGCAGCGACCTGGCTGGATGCTAAGCGACAGAGCAATGACTCAAACACACAGCAGTTCCTACCACATCTAGGACACATTGGCACACAGCAGTGGCAGAAAAGAACAGTGGTGCAAGATAGAATTGCCCTTGGGCCCTCCCACCCACCCTTATGTTATGATCTTGAAAACGACATGCACACTTTAACAAACTAACAGTGCCGAACAGTGCCGATCCGACGGGATCCGAGCACTGTTCGGGTACTTCCAGCCGCCAAAGGAATCCGAAACGAGGCTATGACATCCAAGTCTCGCGTCGGATCTCGCGATACTCGGATGTCATAAATACTCACCTTGCGGCCGCCAACTTCATTTCGCCTGACATCAGGGAAGAGGGAGGGTGTGTAGGGTAGTGATGCTCCTGCGTGATCAGTGCTCTGTCCTTGCTGAGTCCAGTGGTGCTTTATGCCTGTGTCCAGTGCTCTGTCCTTGCTGAGTCCAGTGGTGCTTTTGTCCTGTGCTCTGTCCTGCTGAGTCCAGTGGTGCTTTTGTCCTGTGCTCTGTCCTGCTGAGTCCAGTGGTGCTTTAGCCAGTGTCTGTCCTGCTGAGTCCAGTGGTGCTTTAGTCCTGTGCTTTGTTGTGCTAAGTCCATACAAATTTTATAATTATTAAAATCTCTTAAAAATGACTAAAAAAACTGAATTTTAAAAATTATACAAAATTAATAAAAAAAAAAATATTTAAGCAGTTCTAAAGAATAGGTACTGCAATCTATATTACATTTACTACGTTCATTGTTTAAGCAGTTCCAGAGAATAGGTACTGCAATCTATATTACATTTAATACATTCAATTTTTAAGCAGTGTAAGAGAATAGGTATTGCAATCTATATTACATTTACTACGTTGATTTTTTAAGCAGTGCAAGAGAATAGGTACTGCAATCTATATTAGATTTACTACGTTGATTTTTAAGCAGTGCAAGAGAATAGGTACTGCAATCTATATTACATTTACTGCGTTCATTCTTTAAGCAGTTCCAGAGAATAGGTACTGCAATCTATATTACATTTACTACGTTCATTCTTTAAGCAGTTCCAGAGATTAGGTACTGCAATCTATATTACATTTACTAAGTTGATTTTTTAAGCAGTTCCAGAGAATAGGTACTGCAATCTATATTACATTTACTACGTTCATTCTTTAAGCAGTTCCAGAGAATAGGTACTGCAATCTATATTACAAGAGAAAGTGAGGGAGGAGCTGGTAAACCATTGCGATTCCACCAAGCATGTAGCTCTTGTGAATGAAGCCCTTCGTACGCTTTGCCAGGATCCGAGGGTGGTCACTCTTTTAAAGTCAGAGGAATACATTCTGGCCACCGTGCTCGATCCTCAGTTTAAAGCGTATGTTGTGTCTCTGTTTCCAGCGGACACAAGTCTACAGAGGTGCAAAGACCTGCTGGTCAGGAAATTATCCTCTGAAGAGGACCGTGACATGCCAACAGCTCCACCTTCATTTTCTTCCACACCTAAGGCTGCAAGGAAAAAGCTCAGTTTTCCTAAAAGACCCGCTAGCGGGGATGCAGACAACATCTGGTCTGGACTGAAGGACCTGCCAACCATTGCAGACATGTCTACTGTCGCTGCATTGGATGCTGTCACAATAGAAAAAATGGTGGAGGATTATTTTTCTGACACCATCCAAATAGACATGTCAGACAGTCCATATTGTTACTGGCAGGAAAAAAAGGCAGTTTGGAAGCCCCTGTACAAACTGGCTCTATTTTACCTGAGTTGTCCCCACTCCAGTGTGTACTCGGAAAGAGTATTTAGTGCAGCGGGGAACCTGGTCAGTGAGCGGCGAAGGAGGTTGCTTCCTCAGAACGTTGAAAAAATGATGTTCAGAAAAATGAATTATCAATTCCTCAATCAAGTGCAGCACTGCCCTCCAGATAGTACAGAGGGACCTGTGGTTGTGGAGTCCAGCAGGGACGAATTGATAATGTGTGAGGAGGAGGAGGTACACACTGTAGGGGGAGAGGAATCAGAGGATGAGGATGAGGACGACATCTTGCCTCAGTAGAGCCATTTTAGTTTGTACAGGGAGAGATGAATAGCTTTTTTTGAGGGTCCAAGGACAATTCCATCTTGCAACTCTTTTTTTGGCATTATGTGCTCTTTGGGGCCTAGTTCTATCTCCATCAGAGATATTCCTGCAGGCCATGTCACCGGCACAGCTATGTTGGTGTTAGACGTGCGCTGCATACTCTGTCTGATTGAGCAGAAGCTAGGCATTGCCCTTGATAAGCAAATAGGCTTTCCGTGATATTACATTGTCAGGGATTAGGCTAAACAGAGTGTCATGGTATTTGAGATCCCTACCTTACCTACACACAGCGTATACAGCGATGCAATTTGTTCTATCATATTAATGTTTAGATAGGGTCTCTCCATATTAACACACTCCGCTTGCTCTCATCACCCAGTGAAGCAAGCGCTATATAAGTGCCAACTTTTAGACACGTTAGGCAGCGTCTTTAATGAGAATACAGTCTCTATATAATTGTGAGTGCTTTAAGATCTTACATGACCTTTAATCAGGCCACTTTAATCGCTCCTCTATTACAGATCTCTGTCCAGTGATCATCATGCATATTTTTGCAGAACCAAGTTAAATATATAAACAGGGTCTCCTAGAATACGTACTATTTTATTTAAAGGAGTTTTAAGGGGCATTACACTCTAATAGAGAGACTCATCATTTCTGAATAAACAAAATTATATAATTCTTGTTAAGTTCCAAAAAAGAGGAACTGCCATTTATATTACTACGTTCTTTGTTTTTGTAGTTCCAAAAAGGAGTAACTGCCGATTCTATTAATACTTTCTTTCAGTAGTTCCAAAAAATAGTAACTTCCATTTATATTACTACTACGTTCTTTGTTTTTGTAGTTACAAAAAAGAGGAACTGCCATTTTTATTACTACGTTCTTTCTTTCTGTAGTTCCAAAGAAGTGTAACTGCCATTTTTATTACTATGTTCTTTCTTTCTGTAGTTCAAAAAAATAGTAACTTCCATTTATATTACTACGTTAATTGTTTGTGCAGTCCCAAAAAAGAGGAACTGCGGTCTTAACATCTATGTTGGTTTTAGACGTCCATCTGGTGTCCGCCATCTGTGCAGTGGAATTCAGACCTGTTTAGGGGTGATATATTGTGGCCCCGGTACCAAATTGGGTACCGGAGCCACTCCACTATGCAGTCCAGATAGATGCGTATCAGATATTTAACTACATTCAGTGTTGGGGGCAAATCCAAAAATAATTAAAATGCACTGTCATGATAGAAAACAAGAGGTATTGACATGCTAGAACTCCACCTCTATATGCTGCAGAGGATGGAGGAGCAGCCATATGTGCAGTGGAATTGAGACCAGTTGGAGGAGGTATTGTGGCCCCGATACCAAATTGGGTACCGGGGCCACTCCACTATGCAGTCCAGAAAGCTACCGCGGTGCAACGTTTTGGACTAAAAAGAATATTGTGAGGTGTGAGGTGTTCAGAATAGACTGGAAATTAGTGGAAATGATTGTTATTGAATGGTATTGAGGTTAATAATAGCGTAGGAGTGTAAAAAACCAAAATAATGTATTTTAGCGCTTTTTATGCTTTTTTAAAAATAAATCAGAACCCAAAACCCTAAATCAGAACCAAAACCTTTCGTCAGGTGTTTTGGCAAAACAAATCAGAACCCAAAACCTCAAGCTAATCAGAACCCAAAACACAAAACACTAAAAGGGCCCGGTGCACACCCCTATAACAAACCAGCACTTCACCCACAAAAGTGCCACTCCTTGTGGCTGAAGTGCTTGGTTTCTTCGGGCCTCCACAAAATTCATCCTCAATTGGTGTATTACCGGCTGTTCAGGCACACATCTGCACAAATGTTGAATGGGGCCTTCTTTATAGGTACACTATCAGAATGATTAGGATTACACATAGCACTCGTGGATAGACTCTCCTCAGGGATTTGGTTCATTTCTGAATCTGAACATACATTTTCCTCTAATGCCTTACTGTTTTCCTCCAGCTCGGCTTTTACACGTAAAAATATTTGGACACCACTTTTGGAGTTCGAATGACAAGGTCTTGATTGGTCACGACTGACATTACAAGAAGATGCCTCAGTGACAGTTGCAGAACTCGCACTCATACAGAAAGGCGAAGGCCTCATTTTTTTCTTTGCCACTGCGTGTGTAGATAGGCATATTGGCAATTTTATTTATTTTCTTCTGCAGATAACGGTGCCTGGATTACAGGTCTTTTTTTCTTGGCCAAGGTAAAAGGTGTATTTTTACATTCTTGTTTCCCTGACTTAAAAACACTATGCACTTTTACATAGGCTTTACCAGATGACGTAGATGGATTACTATCATCATGACTGGTGCCAGCAGCTGCTTGGTGCTCCTGTTCTTCTGTGTACTGCTGCCATTTTGATAACACCGTACAACTTGACTGCAAATTCAGAAAAAAAGCCTGCCAGACCTAGTATTTGTATTTCAGCAATGACTCTTAGCAATGGAGCTCTTCTCTTTGTGTGTAACCTATATAACACCGTACAATTTGACTGCAAATTCAGAAGAAAAGCCTGCCAGCCATAGTATATGTTTTTCAGCAAGGACAATTAGCCATGGAGCAATGGAGCGCTCCTCTTTGTGTGTAACCTATATAACACCATACAATTTTACTGCAAATTCAGAAGATAAGCCTGTCAGCCCTAGTATTTGTATTTCAGCAATGACAATTAGCAATGGAGCAATGGAGCTCTTCTCTTTGTGTGTAACCTATATAACACCATACAATTTTACTGCAAATTCATAAGATAAGCCTGTCAGCCCTAGTATTTGTTTTTCAGCAATGACAATTAGCAATGGAGAAATGGAGCTCTCCTCTTTGTGTGTAACCTATAAAACACCATACAATTTTACTGAAAATTCAGAAGAGAAGCCTGCCAGCCCTAGTATTTGAATTTCAGCAATGACAATTAGCAATGGAGCAATGGAGCTCTCCTCTTTGTGTGTTACCTATATAACACAGTAGAATGTGACTTCAGATTTACACCAAGCCTGACAGCCCTAGTATTTGTATTTCAGCAATGATAATTAGCAATGAAGCAATGGAGCTCTCTTTGTGTGTTACCTAAATAACATTGTACATTATGGGACAGCAGATTTAGAAGACCAAGCCTGCCAGACCTAGTAATTCTATTTCAGCAATGACAATTAGCAATGGAGCTCTCCTGAATGTCACTGTAGACTTTGTTAAACACTGCTACCCCCTCCTCTTTCTATTCTACCTATGACGCTGCCCAACTTCTCTAAAGACTGTGCTACCCCTTCTGTGTCCCTCTGTGAAATGGCGTTAGATCGCCGTGGAGGGAGGTACTTATAGGATTCAAAACTCCCGAGATCCGACGATGTAACAATGATGTTTTGCCTCGTTTTCAATTCCGAAAAAGCGCGAAAGTTCCGTGTCGGCTTGGTACTCGGATATGCTAAGTTCGGGTGTGCTCGATTTTCGGGGAACCGAGTCTGAGCATCTCTAGTATAAACATACCATCACGCTATTCATACCACAACATCAGATATTTACATACATCTGATAACATATTAACCATACTTGCCTACTTTTACAATTTGTTTCTGGAAAGTCCAGGGGCAGGTTGGCGTGTGAGGGAGGGGTTCGAATAATTGTCACTAAGCTCTGCACCTTAAGTGATCATCACCATTTTGCCCTATACCAACAGAGGGCGGGGCCATGATGACGCGTAAATCGCGTCACTAAGCCCCACCCCCTCCTTGTAATTTTTCAAACTGCCCGGGGCCCAGGCGGTTGCTCTGCTCTCACGGGAGTCCGGGAGGACTCCCAGAAATTCATGAGTCTCCAGGACCTTCCGGGAGTGTAGGCAACTATGATATTAACATAACAGAAGGCCTAAAAAAGTCAATAGGGCGCATAATTACTATTGTTCTATTTATACCCGAGGGAGGGAAAACCTGTATTATTGCAGCTCTTGCACAAGTAGAGCACAGTCCCCATGTGTCCTTTATTGCATATATATTTTTTCATTTGCCAGCTTCCTAAATTACTCATTCGCAGATAATTTATGTTTCTAAACTTTATTAACAAAAAGAGGATTTTTGAACGCTGGTGTTGACGAATAGGCCTAGAAATATCTTTATCTGATACGGAACCAGGTTGGATTTTTCATTATTCTAATTCCCTTCATGGGATTCCAGTACCTGACCTGTCCTGTGCAGGTGAATCTATAGCAATGGGGCCTACTCAGCCTTGAGAGGCAGATTGTTCAGATAAATCACAATGGTGATTTCCTTAGATCTCAACAGGGAGCCATAACTGCCATGACCTTCATGAAGACTCATGTTGCAGTGGCCAGAATGAATGGAAGGACTCTTACATGAAGGTGAGAGTCCTGTACCGTAAATCTCAGTAAGCAGATGTTGCACATCCCAGCTCAAAAAATGAAGATGTGCGTCCTTGATGTTTATGGATTCTTAGAATTTAACTCCCTCCATGCCTTCGACAGCCAGCTACTTTGCCTTTTCATTGAGAAGAAAACAAATCTCTTTGACAGAGATCCAGAAGTTCTGGGAAGTATCCCCTTTCCCTAATGCCTGTTACCCAAGGATTTGAAGATGAGGCTTTCTACACATCTCGGGAAAAAAAGATTAGATTCCACCATAGCCTGGGCTGGGCAGGGAGAGCTTCTGTCAAGTGGACTGTTTCTCAGAGGACTTAGGTCTTGGTCGCTTTACCACCCAGACCTGCTTCCCCCTTTTCTGTCTCCCGATTGCTGAAAAGGGCTAATCCCTGAAAGAAAAAGATCTTGAAAAAAAGGAGGCAAGAAAAGAATGGAACCTCGCCCCATAAACTTGGGCAAATTTGAACAGGAGAAAAGGACTCTTTCCTCCAGTAACCTGACAGATAGTTTTTATCAAGTCCAAAAAGAACTGAATCTTCAAATGGAAGGTCCTCCAAAGATTACTTGGACTCAATATCCTTGTCCTTTCCGATGCTTTGGCCAAAGCTTGTTAAACTTTGGTCCCTTAGACTTGGACAGGTTGACCTGGAGAAAGGGGCTCTTTCCTTCATTAGCCCTCACTGGTTGAACCTGGGACATAGGCACAGAACCTTTTACTACCTGAGAGACCATCTCCAGATCGCAATGTCTGATCCAGGTTTAGCAGCAGAAAGAGGTAAAGAAATATTTAGACTCATCTCTCTAGGAGGCGCAGCAAGTTTTGTCAACTCAGCAATGGAATAAATCAGGGATATCGTCCAGACAGGTTCCGTCATTTCAGGTAGGTTACCATCAGACATGTGTGAGTCACGGCCCTCCGCTTTGCAGGCCGCACACAAAGCATCTGGATCCTACTGTCTGTTAGGCCTTTCTGTTTGACACCTGGAACAAGTGCAATACATAAAAGACCTCCTTCCTTCAGCTTTGGCCTTAGAACTGATTCCTATTCCACACAAAATAGGGATTATACAGAATAGAGAGAACAGAATATAATATCAAATAACATATAATTAGCAATCTAGGCTTCCAGACAGCAGCAAAAGCCAGAGGAGAAGATTCAGCCCAGCAGCAAGAGAACTCTTGAAGCAGCCCCTAGGTACAGGGTCCGTCTCACAGCTGCTTTTCCAGGGAATGATCTGTGTTGGGCTTTCTCTTGCAGGGAACTCCTTGAAAAGAGGAGAAATCAACAGCAGGGAGTTGTTTCTCCCCCCACCGTCCCAGTGCAATGGGAGCCTCCAATTCAAAGGGCAGATCCTCAAGGGCTTTCATGCCCAAGGGGGGTGACTTGGTCATAATAACCACCACCTCCTCCAGCAATGTACAGAAAGCCACCGACCCTCATGGGAGTGTGAGAAGAGAGGTGCTGTGATAGTAGCACTGCCTGTAATTAACAAAGTTTGTCTCCAGAGAAAAAAGTGAATACACCCCCCCCCCACACACACACACACACACACAAAAATTCTAACTAGGCAGCCCCATAAATAGCCTGTCCAACTCCAAGGGCATTGTACATTGAACTTAGGGTCAGTCGACCTGGGAGAGGAGAGGAGTTTCAGTCTTCATAATTATAACCCTTCAGTGCCCAGCTCCTCAAGGTAGCAGATAGGATGTAGGAGACAAAGCTGGCTAAGCCCTGTCATATTTCTTAGTACATTTTATCACTGATCTACTAACAGTCATTGCAAATTACAGGTCTAGCAACATTTTACTCCTATCATTTCCTTATGATAAAATCGTGGTTAAAAATGAACTGTAACCTGGGTATTATTGTGTTACTAGTTGTGTGACTTGATCTGTACTTGGACCCTAGATATTTTGTGAACAGCGAGATGAATGTCTGCAAACCAGAACAACAAGGTAATTCAAATATGTTTAATTCTTTGTTTAACTCACATTTGTATCACATATTACTGTCTTTACCTGATCTACCTCTAATTACTTAGACGTTCAGTAGGATTTGTAAATGGAGAAAACAATAGAGAGACAAGTGGATAGACAGTAGATCATTCTAGCACACGTTTCACAAGCCTCGGTTACTGCATTACATAGCACATTGGTGCAGCTAAAATACTGTGTAACAGAAAATGTAGCACTAGGAAAGTATAATTATTATGTCTTTATAGATAAAGGTTGTGTCTTACAGTCTGCAATGCATTGTCACAGTCATTCAGCTAATTTCAGATTATTACTCTCTCTCTCTATCATGAAATTCTTACAGACTAAAGTTGACAACAATGTCAGTATTTAAACATAATTTATTATAGAGCAGTGGTGTCAAATGTATGATTATGCTATGTGGTCGGTGGCTAGGTATTTGATCGACATTCAGAAAGTCAAGAACACTAGGTTGACAATTGAAATGTCGACAGTATTGTTAGGTCGACAATTCGAATGTAGACAGTATTATTAGGTCAACAACTTGAATGTAGACAGTATTAGTAAGTCGAGAATTGAAATGTATATAGTGTTATTAGGTTGACAATTCAAATGTAGACACTACTATCAGGCTGAAAATTCAAAAGTAGACAGTGTTATTAAGTCAACAATTGGAATGTAGACAGTATTATATGGTTAGGGTTAGGTGTTAAAAGTTAGGAATAGGGTATTAGGGGATAGGGTGTTAGGGGGTGGGGATAGGGTGTTAGGGGGTAGAGATAGGATTAGGGATATTATTGTCAACATAATAATACCATCTACATTCAAATTATCGAGCTAATAATACTGTCTACATTTAAATTGTCGCCCTAACAATACGGTTGATGTCATTGTTGTCGACTTTCCAACCCCATCTATATTATGGTGTTGACCATATAAATGTTGATCATGTAACTGTTGTACATATACATCACACCAGATAGCTCATTTTTCCACCACATTGTATTGGAATGGATGCTATCAGCTTATTGCCTGAGCCAGTATAGGAAGGCAGTAGCATTATAGGACCTTCATATAGAGTCTTTTATATTCAATAGATCCCTCTATTAGAAAGGTAGCACAGTGGATACTTGGCCTTATTATGAAAAATAATCATGTATTTCAGGATGAGCACACATGACCTTTCTAAAACATTCCTGGTTAAAGGTGTACAAAACTGTGCAGAGTGAAGCAGCAGCTAACTTTGTACCAGAAGACACACAGAGAAACTGTTTGTGTGTCACTTTAAGCAGAGAAAAACATGAGAGCATTTTAGAAGGTTGTTACTGCTTCATATAAAAAAAAGATGACCAATTGATTAAACAAGAGAGCGGCTCTCCTTACATGTATTTAGAGTTACAAAAGGACACACATCACATCTGAAATGCAAGAGGATCCTGTCAATGAGCATAGACTACAGAAAGCTGCATAAAGTATATTATTATAGACACTGCTATTTGCGGGTAAGTGACTAGTGATTAAGCCTATGGCAAGAATGTAAAAAAATTGCTGCTCCACAGGAAACGGTACATCTTCTGTTTAGAGACAAAAAGAAGCATCATGCAGAAATTGTCACAATGTCATAACCCACTAACCATTTCCACACCCTGCTGCATTGGAATATCACACGACTAGTGAGTCTTGAAATATTTCAAATGTCATCTTTTGTTTTGCAATTTAACCGAAAAGGGAAAAAACAGGGAGGTAAAATGGGATAAGATTACATGAGGAGTGAGGATGTTCTGAAGAAATATTCATACAGTGGAGCAGAAATAGTAAAGCCATTGTGATAGCCACATCAGTCAGATACATACATGGTTCACTTGCCGCGTGTTTTGCACTGTGTTTTTTGAGAGGCTGGATGCATTCAGCCATTAGACATGCCATCCGTCTGGATTCAGCTTTGCAGATGGTGTCAGTTCAGAAAAGATCTACCTTGTGTCAATCAATTTTCCACTCGCATTTCTTGTGGAACGTTTTATGTTATTTTTCTGTATCATTTTAGTGGTTTCTTGTCAGTGTGAATAATGCAAGTTGTTAGCCCACTAAACGGCTAACAAATGTAAGACATCTGTTGGTAAGTTATGTTTGTTTTGCTATTGTTACTTATTACTAATAGTATGTTGACTCTTGCTAGTTCGCAGGTTTCATTTTCAATCATACCCATAGCTCTAATTATAGGGTAATCGGTGTACTGGGTCGTTTCATTTGTGTCAAGATAACAGTCTAATATGGATAACTAGGCAAATAATATGTTAATGTTGCCATGATATATCCTAATATCTGAATTGACTTTAGTCAAAATAGATTCCAGTAAAGGACTGTGTGTAAGCAAACAAGGGGCTAATGCCTTTTGATGAAGGAAACAGACATACCTCAGCAACCTGCTTTCTATCAATTTACCATGATTTATTTCTCAGAGATGCCCTGTTATTACATAAGAGAAATTAACCCTTTTTTGTTGCCCTGTTAAGAGTTTTAAGGAAAAGATTGTCTAAAATGTATATTAGGTTTACACCAAGTTCAGTGGATAATCTTTATGGGAAACATAATGGATCAAAGCAACACTTTCCATAATCCATGTTTGAGAAGATCTCTGTATAAATTGCTAAAAATAACAGCACAATATGTGTCAATTGTATATACATTCCCCCTAATGAACCTAAAAGTATGATGTATCTCTCCTAGGAATCCATTTAAAGCAATCATTGTTCAAATGTGTATGCAGGAAAAATCAGATCATGTTTAGTGGAATTAGTGCCATTTTAGTGCCATATTTCTCCAGATGTTCCAGAAGAAAGTTATTACATATTTTTTAAAAAAAACATTACTAGAATTGATTGTGGAAAAGGGGATTCATTCAGTTGTAAAACACCATACCAACACATCCCTTCAATGATGTCACCGACAAGGGAAATCCAATAAAAAATAATGGAAATGTCATGCCTGAGGATCTCTCCGTACCCAGACTGGGAAGTGTCTCTGGAGTTCGGTTGGTAACTATGTACACAAAGCTGGGTGGCCTGATTATGTTCCTTTGCATATAGGTGAAAGGAAAGGAAAAGGTGGTGACAAACTAGCAGAGAAGACCAGACAGGGACTAAATTGCTGAACCCGGAGTAGAACCAAAATGCTGGAATCAAAATGTTGGAACCAGAATGCTGGGATGCTGGAACTGGAATGCCAACCGCAATGTCTGAACTGGAACCACAGAAAGGATTGCAGACTTTTTGGGAACCAGGTTGGCATTTTAAAATAACAATATTGCACTGGCAACAGGTAAGGGTTCCAGGAAGTCCTTTTATAGTAGTTGATGATTCCTTATTGGAGACTGCAGTCAGCTGGGCAGAAGCAGCACTCCGAGTTGTAGAGATGGATCAGGTGACCATATCCAAGATGGCAGCACCCAGGAACTGGTTTTGGAGGGAAACCTGAAGTGGAGGCTGCTATCTGCTGATTGGCTGGGCGGAATCATGTGACCGAATCCAAGATGGCAGCGCCCATACCCTGATTCTAGTGCAATCTCTGGAGTGGAGACAGACTGCGCAGCATCTTGCAGTGAGATCTGAAACCAGCAGAGCCTGAGGACCTCAGGGACAGCTTAGAAAGTCAGCGCAGAGGTAAGTGACAGGACCTGTGAGCCTGGTGTGTGACAGGACTGATTTTAGTAATTGTTAGTTTTCAAGATCAGAATACTACTGAGTATTCTTAACAAGGACACTCTGTAATAATTATTTTATTTAAAATATACCTTTTATTAGTTACATTTTAAAATATGGTGTTCCCATCATGAACCTAAGTATCGTAGGCAGCGAAATAATAAAAAAATTGAAAAGTGATGAAAATCAAGATTAAAATAAAGATGTTAATAAAGTGGCAAATAAATGCCAAGCCTCGCTATGTTGTTAAATTCCTTATATATTTGGAGGATATATTCATTTATATTCTCACCCTGTGTGAATCCAGAGTTAGCCAGATAAATTTACTGACCAATTAAGTTGGTGTTTATAATTTATACCAAAAGCACAGTTTATTCCTTTATTTACATCAGAGGTGATAACTTTATTCGTATGTCTATATATCTATTACAAGGGGTTGATCAATTAGGACTTGTCTAGGATAATGAGCACCAAAGCTAACTCCCTTAAAAGATAACTATGGTTTGTTATCATTACTCAACATAAGCTATTACTATGTATCTATTGTTACTTGATAGCATTATAATTAAGGGAAAACTATATTTCTCTTATATCATTGTTCCTGTACTAGGGATCAAAGAATGGTTACCATATTTATTAGGCACTTAAAACACCAGGTGGTCTAAATCCCTTTTATAACTATCACTGAGTTCTATTACAAAGGATAGAATAGTACTTGTGTCATGTTAGTTGGTGCAGTAACAAAGTCTCCCCTAAAGACAGTGTCAGTCTGATATCACTTGTTCAATCTAGGTTGTGATAAAGTAACTGTTTCTGCTTCAATTTCAAGGTCCTTTTAGCCTGAGGGAAATTGTTTTCCCCTTGTATTACTTGTCCGATACTACAGATTACTGATTGAATGCCGTGGCTAATTAGCATACAGATATCAAGTGATCACAGTCTCTCTTATAACTATCTCCCGGCTAATAGGTTTAATACATCTCTATGAAGCAGAGTTAATACCCCTCTAATAAGATTATATCATGTCAGAGCATCTCATAAGAACAGCGTGAGATCCTATATTAACATAGCGAGGCGAACGCCGACGCGCGTTTCGCTACTCGCTTTTTTTTTTGCCTAGCTAAAGCGAGTAGCGAAACGCTACATCTGTGTTGCATTTCCTAGTAATCATGTTGCTATTTTCAAAATGAACATATGGTACAATGGGGGGAAAAAAACATGACCATAATATATCCAGCGAGTATTCAGGCCTCTGGAGAAGATAGATGTGAAGTGAGAGGGAGTTTTCAGTGGTTACAGTAAGGGAAACAGGGAAAGCAAACACAGTAAATGGAAGAGGGTTTTATAAATGTATGAACTGTTAAATTCTGTGACAGATACTTATAAATTGTTTGTTAAGTCTTCCAGTCTGTGCATAATTTTAATAGGTTCATCGAATAAATTCAAATGAAAAATAAAAATAAGGGGCCTGATTCATTAAGGATCTTAACTTGAGAAACTTCTTATTTCAGTCTCCTGGACAAAACCATGTTACAATGCAAGGGGTGCAAATTAGTATTCTGTTTTGCACATAAGTTAAATACTGATTGTTTTTTCATGTAGAACACGAATAATATATTTCCCACCAACTTCATCGAGGAAGCTCACAATTACTTATTTTATTTGTTTATATAGCGCCACCAGAGTTAATGATTAATATCCTCCAATTCACCTAACAGCATTTTGGAGGGTGGGAGGAAACCCAGGAAAACACTGGGAGAACATACAAACTCTACACAGATAGTGTCCTGGGAGTATATTTACTGAACTGATGGTTTGAAAAAGTGGAGATGTTGCCTATAGCAACCAATCAGATTCTAGCTGTCATTTTATAGAATGTACTAAATAAATAACTAGAATCTGATTGGTTGCTATAGGCTACATCTCCACTTTTTCAAACCCGCAGTTTAGCAAATATTCCCCCTGGTCTGAATCAAACCCATGGCCCCAGTGACATCAATTATAACGAATGTGCCAACATGTATTAACAAGCATAACTCATCTTTCATGGACCTGTCTTGTTTTTATCCCCATCCATGCCTCTGATGCATTTGGATGCGATTGCTGAGATTTTTGCATATATGTGGACGCTTGTGTTCTGCAAAGATAAAATTATACAAGACTGTCCCAAGGCAGTAGCTTAACCACTGAGCCACTTTGCATGCAGTGCCCCTGGCATTTTAGACTTTGAAGTGTAAATGGGAGAGATGCAGTGACAAAGGGACTGAAAATTCTTTTTAAAAATGTCCTGCTATTGTCATACAGTATAATCAGGCCCTATGAGATACTACAATATCAACTTCCACTGAGAACAAAACAGCAAAGCTGCTGCATATATTTATACTTTATCCCCGCCAATCTCTTCCACATTGGTATTCTTACGAAATGTATTCCATTTATATCCACAGGAACATCATGTATTTGTATTATGCATTATAATCTCAGCACAATTTTCTGATACCATTTTGTATAGCTGTTTCATAGAATCCTTTACAATACACTTTAAATCAAATGACTCTAAACATCCAAGTCTAATGCATTCTATACAATACAAACAAAATACTTGTAAGAATACATTCAATCAGTGTTTTGCGCAATATGATAAACTATGATAGCAAATTCTGCAGCTTGTATGCTGTGAAAATAAAAGCAAATTATTTTGCCCTCCTAGGTGAGATTCTTTGTAATACATTTTTTTGTGCTTGCTACACTAATAGGTTTAGGGTTTACCTGGTCACTTCTGCTCATTTTTTGTTTCTTCTGTCCTTTACTTTTCAATTTATATGACATATCTACTTTGATAGAACTAAATTCCACTACCCATGCCCCATAATAAATGAACTGACACATCATAAATAACATTTCTACAAATTCAAATACAGTATTTTCAGAGGCGCATCACAACACTATCTAAAATACCAATTGACATTTATTTATTTTGTTTTACTAAAGCTATATTATTATTATTATTATTATTATTATTATTATTATAATTAGAAGTAGTATTAGTATGCAAAGTAAATGGAAGTATGTAAAGAAAATAAATTTTAACTTTTTTTTTTTTTTTTTTTTTAAATAAAGTAGAACATCATCTAATTAATGTATTTAATTTAGGATGTGGAATTTTTTAATTAAAGCGAACACATTTCTACCACTGGAAGCTAGATTGCAAGCTATGCTGTAGGGAGGCACTGTGGTTTAGTGATTAGCCCTTCTGCTTCACAGCACTGGGGTCATGAGTTCAATTCCTGACCATGACCTTATCTGTGTGGAGTTTGTATGTTCTCCCCATGTTTGAGTGGGTTTCCTCCATGTGCTCCAGTTTCCTCCCACGCTCCAAAAAACATACTAGTAGGTTAATTGGCTGCTTTCAAATTTATCTTAGTCTCTTTCAGTCTGTGTGTGTGTGTGTGTGTTAGGGAATTTAGGCTGTAAGCTCCAATGGGGCAGGGACTGATTTGAGTAAATTCTCTGCACAGTGCTGTGGAATTAGTGGCTCTATATAAATAGATGATGATTGTGGAATATGTGGAGTAGAGGTATAAGCATCTGGATATTGTTCACTTCATCCATACAATTGCAAGTAACTAAAATGTGTTTAAGCAGTTTACCAGCAAATTCCATCCCAGTGAATACAACCATTAAGTTGGGTGAAGGTATGTAACTTATTTTATTTCTTCACTTTCATAATTTTGCAGGTTTTTTTAGTTTAGAGGTTTATTAGTAAATTTATGACATCCTAATGACACTATTTTGTTGATGGCAGTTCCACAATGATAATTACTGTGATTAGCTTATTTTGCCAATCAGGGAGGGTCTGTGTAATGTAAGGACTGAGCACACCTGCGTATAGCTTAAAAAAGTACGTCATGTTAAAACTATGGGTTCTCAGCTATTGGGTCATTAAGTGAACAGTTTCAAAAATTTACAATAAATCCAACAAAAATATAATTGTTGGCAATAATTTAAAAAAGGTACATCTTTTGTCAGTCTTATAGGGACTTTTGTTCATAGTCATCATAAAGTTCTAATGTAACCCAAGCCTATGCCCTTGAACATGTTTTTACTGACATTTTTATAAAAATGTACTGATTCCTAATATTTTACTAACATATTTATGTAATACTGAAGTGTAGAAAAAGGTGGTCTCCTGAACCTATTTAGATCCAAAGCCACTGTTGTGGTAAATGCTATGCCTCATTTGTAGGATTGTCTTCATTTTCCCTGATTTTATCTCATGCTGACTACCAATCATTATACTGATTATCTTTCTTACTGTCAGTAAATGCACTTGCGGCTGGTAACCATGGTGATCTTACAGAGTAAACTTACCCCATGTCTGTGAATCACCATCAAGCCTTACTACTACTAAAAACTTATAAAAACTAATTTGAATAGCAAATCAGAGATCACTCCTAAATGTTATGCTTTTGAAATTATATGAATATTCTTCCCCAATTCACCACATTTTTTTTAATAAAGTCATTACCATTAGTCAGGATTTAGGGTTTGTTGTAAGGGCACGGTAACAGTTTGGAGATTATTTTTTTTACAAATTGGGGTTTGACTTGAGGCAGAGGGATAGTATAGGGCGTGGGTTATTGCTAGTGTACTCTTTCCAAATCCTAAGTAAAATTTTATTTGACAATGACAAGAAGCTATACTCGGGTATGTCTAGTGTTTGAAAAGGGGCCTTGGGTGAGTAGAACTTGTTTCAGAAGGGCTCACACAGAGGACTGTAACATTCATGTAATAGCTTTGTTGTTCATAGAATGTCTATTTCATACTGTGCCTGAAATAGTTCAGCATTGTATACACTGCCTGGGCATATTATAGAATGCCTATATTTTATATAAAGTGCCAGGACTCTACACTTTGGGTTTAATATATATTAATAAGTGCAACGATACATAATCTATGTATAAATAACTATAGACATTGAATATTCACTCTAAGGGGTATATTTATGAAACTGCATTTTGGAAAAAGTGGAGCTGTTGACTCTAGCAACCAATCAGATTCTAGCTGTCATTTTCTAGAATGTACTAAATAAATGATATCTGATTGGTTGCTATAGGCAACATCTCCACTTTTTCAAAAGCACAGTTTTGCATAGATATCCCTAGGAATATTACACTGCTACCACCAGTATTGGGAGTAAGGCTGCTAACCCGTTGACAGCGTGTGTGAGTAAAAAGGTTACTTATTTCAAAACATGTATAATTTTGATTGTGTATCGCCTGTCTATGCTCTGTGCTGCTCCTTTACAGCTCTTTTTGCCTCTCCTTTTGTGGGTGCAATACTTTTAAGTTTAGGTTTATTATAGACCCACACTAGGATATGTGATCTTTGCTTCAGAATCTCTCTACAGTTTGTTTGGCTGACCCACATACACTCAAACTTTAAAGCTCCTTCACAAATATGCACTGGGAGAAAGATTAAAAACCTCATGAAAGCCAACATGTACCTTGGAAAGCATTCTCTATGAGCTTTTCATGTGGTGAGTAGCACTTTTATCAATATAATATGTTGTACTTGTGATTGCGTACAATAACGTATGTGACATATATATTTGAATTTATTTTTATTGTTGATACATATTTAATACTGCTCAAAGTGGAGGTCCTCAGTGCTGCCATCTATGGTGCTAGTAAACATCATTAAGATTTCTAAGGACATGGGACCAAACAGGTAAACTCTTTACTGGCGATGGTAGAAATAAAATGACATCATAACAAGTAAGGGATGAGCTGTTTTGCAGGTAAGATGTCAATTATTAGTGCCCAAACTTGGTGAAATGATTACCGTGATATTCTAATGTGTGTGGATGATCCCATGTGATTCGGTCACTAGTGTCTAGAGTCACGAGTGTTGAGCAGCCAGATATGTCCAGTTTAGTCACCCAACTTGGTAACATATCCATCAGGGTGAGCAACTAGATTTGACCTTTTATGGCCACCGTAACACATTAACCTTAGATGTGCATCCTATCTTAGGAAAAAGAGTATTCCATCTATAGAAATGTTGGCTATTAGATGTGGAGCACATCTTGGTCATTATGACATGTGTGTCCAGTAACTTATTTATCAACCCAACTACTAAAATTTTCTTGTCACCCTAATCTAGTTCTGTCATTTCAGTGGTCAATACTAAAATCTGATGGGTTCATCATAAATGGTGGTTCTTCACATTGACTTTTCACCTTGGACTAGTAGGTCCATTATTCCATATGCAACACATCAGATATTTCATGTGATCATTTATTTTTTAAAAATAAATATTTGTTCTGGACTTCTGTCAAGGGACTGGTTAATGTCAACATTAACTGGATTTCCAAGTCTAGCCATACGGAATATTAATTATCCAAGACGCTTAATTATATTCATCCAGTCTAAAAATTGTGCTCTGCTGAGACAAAGCAGAAGACTCAGTCTGTGTATATAAATTTGATTATTATGCATGAAGCTTAGGATTGATCGTCTCAGATGACAGTAATCGAAAAATCAGCCCTATTTCAGAACAGACAGAATGAATTGACGTATTTTTGCTACTTTATAGCAACACAAACATCAAAAAGTTATATTTTCATTAGTGTTTTCTTATGAGTCAGTCCTAGAAGACTTATCACATCTCTATTGAGGGGCCTAGAATGAAAAATGACCTAGTTAAAGTAAGTGTAATGTGCAGTAAGTCATCTTAATGTCATGTGTACAGTATTAACTAGAAAATCATTCCGTTGCCATGGGTTTAATCAGTGTGACCCTTCATAATATACGTACCATAGGCAACACCAATGTGCATTAACACCACATCAGGATCCTTTTCAACAATAGGAGTTTTAATGCAGAGTTACTCCTCCCCAGGATTCTTGTGACAGCTACATACAATAGTATGAAAACTGAGTGCCCACAACCAATCATGTGAGTCCCTTTAAAATATTTAATGCTCCTCCTCCGCATTAAAGCTCTCCAAAACAGCTCACAATGGATAATCAGTTATTGGGATTCTGTATTAATATCAGATACACACTAAAATGTTTTTCCTGTGAACTCACTTGAACTTCACTCATTTCATATATATATATATATATATATATATATATATATATATATATATATATATATATTGTAACAAAACCGCACCCTTCTCTTGGCACTTTTGTCACCTTCTGTTGCAAGGATTCCCAGTAGACATCAGCAACACGAAAACTTCTTTTATAAATCAAATATATTTTATTGTTTTCGTCACAATAAATTGCACAACTTCCGTCAGGATGACACCAGCAAGCAACTACCTTTTACTTGCACCTCCTGGTGACCCTAAACACTAACTAGACACAGTACAGCTCCCTACTGACTGGCCAACTGGTTCAGCATCAGTCACCCCTGACAAGGGCACAACTCCAGGTTTAAATACACATGTCTCCTCCCACAGGCTTGGATGACTGACAGGCGGCACTCCCACCTTGTCTTTAAAGGATGGCTCCTCAGGTGTTCTGTAACGCCTAATCAGCACAGCCACCCCTATCAGCTCTGTGGATACAAACATGTTAAAGAATGCAAGTAAATTACTTTTTTACATTTACTTTACCACATGTCTCTGACCTGTACATTACTGAACGTAAGCACAGTGCTACACCTGTATACAACTTGGTCTGCAGCCTTTTACCTGCAGACAGTTAGCACCATAGCTAATTGCACTGTTAGAGGCCTGTGGCAAACCACTCCCATTGCCACAATATATATATATATATATATATATATATATATATATATATATATATATATATATATATATATATATATATAATGTATGTAAAAGAAAAAAAAGATTCTAAAACACCTTATTCACACTGCAGCCATTTACAACATCTTGAAACCTCATAGCTACCTAGATGTTCCATGTATGAATACCTTATTACAAATCCCATTGTTGTTTGGGTATTCTGACGGATTTAAAGAACTAGACATACATATCAGATTGAGTCTTGCATTATTCTTCAGCCCCGTGTCATTTTTACTGCACACATCTATTTTATATAATTGTATTATTCTAGTGTAGTTTACTAAAACTGCATCACAAGTACGCCACCTACTGCTCGCTAGCAGATTGCACTTCAGCACTATAAACAAGTATGAGGGAAATACAGTATATTGTGTATCAGATTATGCATCAGTGGCAACAGATGGAATAAATTTTAATAAATCTAAAACAAACTGTATAATGCAAGAATAATTTAAATGTAAATGGAATATACATGGCAAGCCTATACTGTATCTATTTATTACACAATCTCTTGGTATGTGGATATTTGGGGTAATGCAAAGATTTAACGGATATAAATTATGTTGTGATGCAGTGGGTCATAAAAGGCTTAAGGCGGATTAAGTAATTATTGAAATGTAGAAAAAAAGAGCATGGTTCTGTTTTATATCAGTTATAGAATAGTATTGTTGTTATTTGTCCTTACTAGGACTTGTATATATTCATTCTTGATGTAAATGACTCCAATTTCTCTCTAACACTTCTACTGTCCACTTTTCTGCAGCTGACTTTTAGCAACTGATTCTATTTTATGGGCTTGGTTAATTAATATTTATTGAAGGAGAGTATTTAAAATATATTATACTTGTGTACATTTTTATTCAGATTGTGCCAAATGTTTATATAACAAAGGACACACAGTCGTGTTCTATGACCCTATGGTAACTGTACATGTCAGGTATCAGGGCAAGTCATTGGATGCCGTTTATGATGTTGGTCCAGCTCTCCAAAATTTGAGATCACATTATTAGGATCATGGGATCGTGAGAGTGATGTATTTTCTCATAAATGGTCAAGGGTCAGTGTGACTTTTGGAGTTAATATACTAAATTAAGGGGCTGAAAAAGTGGAGGTGTTGCCTATAACAACCAATCAGATTCTAGTTATCATTTATTTAGGACTTTCTACAAAATGTCAGCTAGAATCTGATTGGATGCGTCAGGCAACATCTCCACTTTTTAAAACCCGCAGTTTAGTAAATATCTCCCTGGGTGTTTATAAATATCAGCATTCGGCAAACATAATTGTGGAGTGTACAAGCTTCAGTCTGAGACACTTAGATTATTTTCTGAATGTGAATTATCGAATAAAAAAATAGGCTATACAATCACTAGGTGATCAAATCGTGACAATATCAAAAACTATATACTTGTATTAACAGTAGGTTTATCAAATGATACCTATCTGCAAGTGCCAGACCTAAAATCCAAAACACAAAAAGAAGCGCCACACATAGTGTAATTCATTTAAACAAATAACGATGTATGAATAGTGTCAATTGATCCCGTACCAGAAGTGTAAATAATAATCAGCTTATCTTGTGTGTAAATGAATAGATGAGTAGGATGAGGATATTCTAATACTCCTTCTTATCGCCCAAAAAATGTGTCCAGACCAGAACTATAACTCAAAAAATAGCCAGAATAGTGTAGTATGTTCTTGTATAAATATAATATCAAAAACAGAATTTAATGCAAAAATGCTTAAGCACATTTTAAAACATCATAGAGCAAAAATATGCCCGTACATAAAATAAAAAACAGCTTATCTGTCCTACTCCATAAACCGAGATAAATATTACAGAATGGTGCCGGTAGGCGTGTGCAGCACATGTCATTAGAGTGTGCACCCAGGGAAGCATACAGAGGGAAACTCTGTGCCTCAGCTCGAAGCCGTAGGGACATTCATTGTACCTCCTAGGGGAGTGGATGTTCTAGAAGTGCCCACAGATCCTATTCATATCATCTTATGCTACTTAGTAGTGCCCCCAGTTCATATTACTCCACACATTAGTGTCCCCAGTTCATCTTATGCTACACAGAAGTGCCCCCAGTTCATATTATGCCACAAAGTAGTGCCCCCAATTCAGCTTACACTACACAGTAGTGCCCCCAGTTCATATTATGCCACGCAATCGTGCCCCCAGTTCATCTTATGCTACACATTAGTGCCCCCAGTTCATATTATGCCATGCAATAGTGCCCCCAGTTCATATTATGCCACACAGTAGTACCCTCCGTTCATATTATGCGACACAGAACTGCCCCCAGTTCATAATATGCCACACTGTAGAACCCTCAGTTTATATTATGCCATACAGTAGTGCCCCCAGTTCCAATTATGCCACACAGAAGTGCCCCCAGTTCATATTATGCCACACAGTAGTACCCTCAGTTCATATTATGCCACACAGTAGTGCCCCCAGTTCATATTATGCCACACAGTAGTACCCTCAGTTCATATTATGCCACTCAACAGTGCCCCCATTTCATATTATGCCACAAAGTAGTGCCCCCAGTTCATCTTATGCCACACAATAGGGCCCCAGTTCATATTATGCCACACAGTAGTACCCTCAGTTCATAGTATACCAAACAGTAGCTCACCTGAAGAGTCCATGTCCAGTGAAAGAGTGAGTTCAGAAAATACAGAAGATAAACCTTCCAACGAGGAGCAGATTGATTTGACAGAGACTCTAGAGAGTCAGAGTAAAGTATACACATGCAGCGAATGTGGAGACTGCTTTAATGAGCAGTCACTTTTTTGTGTACACCAAAGAACCCATCCTGAAGAAAGAAACTCAGTTCATGTTATGCCACACAGTAGTACCCTCAGATCATAGTATACTATGTAGTAGAGACCCAGTTCATATTATGCCACACAATAGTGCCCCCAGTTCATATTAAGCCACACAATAGTGTTTCCAGTTCATCTTATGCTACACAGTAGTGCCCCCATTTCATATTATGCCACACGGCAGTGCCCCCACTCACCTCTGGAGTCATACCAAGTCTAAGGCTCTTCAGTTCTGCAAGGGAACATGGGAGGAGCTGCTGTTGTAAATGAACCGCACACATCCTCTGCACACGAATATGGATGTATTTCTATATAAAATACTTTTTTGTATATTTCTAGAAAAGGTGTGGCCAAGAAACACATAACACAAGGTACAATTTTATTTATTATATTTATACTTGGAAACACATTTAATAATAAATCACTAGCCACAGTAGCAACATACAGTAGAAGTTTGTACTCATTAATAGACCCAATCAACAAAACATATAAAGAATGTTAGTTACCATAATGGCCCTTTATTCTTTCCCTGTCTTTTGTCTCTAGTTTCTAGCTCAGAGTACAGATTTTGTGTTCTATGTTTTTCTTTTCACCTTTCTCTTTCTATGGCCTCCTCTGATTATTATATTTTTTTTACAGCCCATTCCCTGTTGGAGTAAATTGCTGGAACTTAGCTCATTGGGCAGTTCATAATTGGTTGAGAAACCAAGTATTCCAGAGATAACAAGAGATTTTTAACAGTTCTAATGAAAATAAGGTAATAGTTACAGTGTATTTAGATAAACATATGATATTTGGGTGAGATGAAAGGGCGTCATGAACTGATTTTATAAAGGTTGCACTGATTTCAATTTATAAATATAATAAAAGAGTACCGTACTGTAACAAGGAACAACTATTAATACACAAATATTCACTCATTCCTTCCTTTCAATGGCTAACATTGACATTTAGATATAGCAGCAGAAGTCACCCCAGGGTATACACAGATGTCAGATGGTGGGGACACTGTAGGTTACTTTATTACAGGTATCTGACAATAGTTCAACTTCTAAGACTCTTTCGTGACCCTTTCTGGGTAAACCTGGCCTCAGACACATGAATTGGGTTGTCTAATACTATAGTTCTATAACATTTTATAAAAAATCTATTTATTGCGTGGGTAAGAACCTAAAATCTGGGGGCGATTATTTCCTTTTATTATTAATGATTATATGTTCAGCATTGTTTGTTTATTTTATATAATTTTTTATTGTATGCGCTGTGATGTGACCATATATTGCACTTATGGACTCTGTCCTGTCTGTTAATGTACGGCAAGTAACATTTAATCAGAGCATACTTGCACCCAGATACATATGGAAATATACATACCTTTCCACACTCTCTCCCTATCTAAAACTCATCTTTCCATCCAAGTCTATCATCTCTCCTCCTATCTCTTCCCTTGCTGCCCTCCCCACAACCTCATGCCCTACTGCCCCACACACCTACTCACTCACTCATTGTCACCCTCTTTGTGTCTACCCCTCTCCTCTAGATTGTAAGCTGTCTTTCCTTTTGTTTTCCTCTTTCTTCATATTTTCCTGTCTATATTATCCTCACCACCTGTGCATCCATATCAGACAACTTCTACCAAGTCTCATAGTCTCCTCTTGCAGTGTCTCTGGCACAGTTTGTTGCACCCATGCTCCTGGCACAACGCTGATATGCTCCCTATTTTCCAGATCTTTCCTCTGAGTTCCCCTCTGTACAATGCAACTCCTTACTGTTTGTTCATCTTGTCATTTGTAGTTGTTTTTCTTTACTATGTAACTCATTGCTGTTTATTCAGTGTGTAATTTGTGGTTCTTTTTCTCTAATACTCTACAATCCTTCCTGCCAAAGCTCACTTTTCTTTTTTACTTTGAGACTACATTCCTGTGTTCTTAAGCCGACTTATGGTTTTGCATACCTAAAAGAAGGTAAAACCCCCCAAATGGGGGGGGGGGGGTGTAAAATCTGAGAAAACCACTGTTCCGGGAGAAAACTGACACATTGTGGCATATTGAATTGTTGCCGTTTCCCGCAGCACTAAAAGTATTACCGCTATTACGGTAATACTAAGCCGGATTTCTGTTCGCAGCTCCCTGAGCTGCGAGCTGAAATCCAGTGTGAAAGGAAGGCATTTACGCGCACTATTACTGTAATGACGGTAATAGTGTGCACGCCGTGATACTTTTACCTGTAACGCCAACAATTGAATATGCCCCATCAACTCATAATGCTTTAGATGCAGACAGATCCAGTCTACATTCACTGGTGTCCTCTACATTCACTAGCGTTTTTCCATGAGACTTTACGGCCATCGCTCCAGCCTTACCTCACAGAAAACACTTGGACCTGAGATGTTTACCTTTGTAGTTTGAGCACTCTTGTAAATCACTTATACTATCCCTCACTGAAGCAGCCTGAAGTTCCAGATTCCCAGAGAAAATCAAGATCTCTGGTGATCTGAAAGGCTGAAGCTCTTGGAAATGATTGATTCATAACAGGAGCTTTCATCCTCATCTATGAGGCGATATACATATGATTCTAATGCAAGTTATGGCAAAGCACCTTGTGCTGCCAGGAGCTTCATCATTGTGGAACAACATCTACTTGCCATATAGACCCCACTTGCTTCTCTACATTGTTCATATAAAAGTGGCAAACTTCTCCCTAACCTCCCTTTTCAAGTGGGAACCCAGAGTGGCTTACACAACAAACACACACCTCCCCCCTTTGTACAACCTCTAAGATTTAGTTTTATAAGGCACCCCAATTACCAGTGCCCCACAAACAGAATTATCTAGATACAATATTTGAGTGATGGCATTGATCATAGACTTTACTCAATGTTAATCTAGTGAGTTTTAATCATATTCAATTTCAGCTGAAATCATTTTGAGTGTACTTTATTTTAAACAGCCAGTCGTACTTCTAATGCAATTAAAATGTTTTTTAGATTGTGTATTATATAGTAATAATAATTATATAGACCGAAATAAGGAACCAGGAGGGGTGATTAAATGGCACTGAACTTCTGTCCATACCCATGAAAGCATTCTCCTTTATTCATCCAATTACAATGATTTCCTTATAATAAACAGATGACACATACCCCGCCAAAAAAGTTTCAATAAAAATGTAAATACACAGTAAAACCAGGAGATACGGAGTAGCATAGTAGCTTTATAAAATAAGCTGTTTCATGGTATCAAACCATTTTTCCAATGCATAAAGGAGGAACTATGACCAGCTTCACCCCCATAATCCAATTAATGTTAAAAACAGTTACTTGCAAAAATATTCATATTTACTAATTTTATAAGATCTGAAGAAAATTAATTATGTATATTAAAAACCACAAGGTCTTGTTGCCACAAACTGAATTATCCCTTAAGCTTACTTATGAAAAAGAACCCTACAACTTCAGCCCCCCCCCCCGCCCCTTACATAGAAAGGGAACATGCTTCAAAACAAAAGATGGAAACATTCCAAATATCCATCATGAACCCCAGAAACATTTTATTAGCGTAACCACTGTCACTGTGTGTGGTGATGAAGTGCATGGGTTAGGTAGTTAGGACCTTGTCTAGCTCTTTCTAGGTCATGGTCATGGGCAAACACAGGATTTGTAGACGGGGCTTTCCACACCACGCTGCCAGTGGGCGTGACCAGTATGCATGGGGATGTGGCTATAATTTTAGACAGTGCTTGGCTGCTCTCCAACTTTTCCTATCCCCATAATATACATGGGCAATGCTGCGTGCACTACTGTTAGGGGCACGCAGCTCTCCCTTTTCAAGCAGAGCTGTTTGAAACGGGAGTAGGGTCCAGCCACCTCAATTAGACAGTGCCCCAGGCTTGGAGGGGGGTTTCCAGACACTAGAGTAACCCCCCTAGGTTTGCCTATGATGGGTGTTAATGGCCAGAGGGTGGCCGCATGCAGGTTTTACCAGCAATGTGCTAACTCACATTGTACAAAAACATAATAAGCTTATTGGGCCTCAATTACCTTCTGTATACATTGACATAGGCCATCCTACCATCCTGGACACTTAGTGTATATACCTTGATACTTCTGTGCGGAGATCACCGGCAATACCTACAGAACCCTCCAGGGATCCATACTGGTACAAGCTGACCTATTGGCTTATACAGATAAGCTTATTATGTTTTTGCACAATGTGAGTTAGCATTTGTAAACCATTGTTAATAAATCCTTTGTACATAAATGACTACACTATATGGCTCCTTTATCCTCACTATTTCGGTTGATTGGAGTTTGATTGCGGTGTTTGTATGGGGACGGCTGCCCGAGACTAAGAAGTACTGCGTATTGCACTCGCTGGTTTACCGGTTCCTGACACACGAGACGAACCTGAGATTCCCTCTTGGAGACCCTAATACAGATAAGCTGGCTTTACATTACCTTTTGGTACGCTTCCACCTATTACACTGTTATTTGGTGAACTGTATTACTCTGCACACCTATCTCCTTCCCTCAGCTGCTATAAACTTTGTGGGCTGTGTTATACTGGTTCAGCCAGCTCTGTTTGAACATTTATTGCATATGCATATTGTGACATTGGAGTTAATTCTCTATACACTAAGTCTGTTATAGTTATCTATCCTGTCTAACATTTGGATTTAAGAACTGGATTTATTATATAGAGTGTTGGATACCAACCCAGAGGCCTAGATTCGATCCTTATGCTCATTTAATTGTTCCCACTCTGTCTAGCCTATTCCGCTAAACCTCACCAGTGCGCCATCCTTCAGTTGCACATATCTATTTTTCTTCCCGGCCCTACCAGCCAGAGTTTTGTAGGAAGGCTGCCTCCATACGTGGAAGAGGTGGTTATGTGGATTTGAACCAATCTATATATACAATACTGTTTTGAGCGCCAGTGTTTACATTCTGCATACATATACATATATATATATATATATATATATATATATATATATATATATATATATATATATATATATATATATATGGACAAAGGGAGGCAGTTAGCTGACAATATGCAAAGAAAGCATGCAAGCAGAGTAAAACATCCGTGCAGTAATGCACCTAGATTGAAGATTAACTAGGTGAAGACATATGTGTGACAAACAATATTTTAAAGTTTGGTTAACTTACATAGTTTGAAATGTCCTTCCTCACAGTAAACAGTCAGGGTTTGCCAGTGCCAGGGTAAACAGAACCATTGATGGGAGTTTCTTCTTAAAGGAAAGTTGGGTGTGTCATCTGCCCATCAAGCTATGGCTGTGGGAGGAGTGTCCTGTATAAAACCTTGCTTGTTTCATTGTTCAGGGAGACCAACGCTGGGGAAGCTGGCTGGTCTTTGGAGAGCTAGTGGTTAGGGTCACAAGAAACAGTGTGAAATCCATATGGTGTCAAATACATTTACCATCCTGACATTAAAACTGCATAAAAAGGAAGAAGTTGTTTGTGTGTGCTTCAACAGTAGCAGGCCCTTGCCACAATAAATATATATATATATATATATATATATATTATATTGTAGCCTATTTTCCACAACTCTCCTGCATAAGGACAGGTGAGGTCCCAAAAAGTCTGCAAGGGAAAGCTGCATACAGAGTTAATTCCCACGCAGTCCCATACAAACACACAGATGTACCATATGCGTGTTATTGATTTATTGTCTGTGATTGGTTTACAGTGTTTGGGTGGAGTTTAAGACTGTGTTGTTTATTTTATGTGGGCGCCTGATGCTGGAAGAGCTGGATTGTGTTTAGTCTAGCATTAGGGTCACCAGGACGTGTAAGCAAATGGTGTTGCTTGCTGGTACCATCCTGACAAGAAGTGTTGACATTTATTGTAGTGCAAACAATTAATGTATCTTTGATTTACAACAAGAAGTGGTCCTTGCTACTGATGTCTGCAGGGTGCTCTTCTTACAAGTGGTGTCAGCAGGTGTCAAAAGGGCTATAAGCAGGACGCGTTTGTTACAAGTGGTGTCATCATGGGATCGCCAAGGGCAGTCAACTCAACCTCCTGACGCAAAAGTTGGTGAGTGGAAAATATTGACTGCATCTGTCACACACCAAGCTGTGTATTAAACTGTGCAGAGTCTGATGTTTTGCAAAAGAAAGCAAAAGTTTTAAAAATTGCTGGGCATTGTAGTGCCATACACTGTTTGTTCTCTGAACTGTGAGTTGGATGTGGTCCTCAGAAATCTGCGGTTTACCTGTGTGTGCAGGCTAAAGCACCTGTTTTACTATTTGCCTGTGGAAAGTGCTGGATGTGTAAAAAACAAAGTTTGATGTTTTAAAAATTGCAAATAGAAATAAAGAGTAATTTGCTGCCAACCTAAATTTGCGTACACCAGTCAAAATGGGCAAGAAAAATAATAAAATGTGTCAGAAAGAAAGTGTACAAACAGGTGAGACTGAAATTGATTCCCAGCAGGGTGAATTTGAAAAATTGCATGGTACTTTGCAGAATGGAAAAGTTGAAGAATCTGATGCTCTCTGCGAAAGCCTGGTGTTACCTGGGTTAGACTATGTAGGCATGGCAGAGTATGATCGATCGCATGGAGAGAACTATTAGAGAAGAAATCTCCTGGCTAGAGAAAGAGTTGAGAGACTCAAAGCAGCATTGAGCTGAAAAGCTAAAAACCCAAGAGGCTGTTTCTGAGTCCCTATGAAGAGAATTACAAGAGTTGTGTGAAGCAAAAGACAGGGCAGTCGCAGCTCTTAAAGAGATAGAAGCAGAGAATGAGGAAAGAGGAAAAGCAGTGGAAGCTCTTAAAGAGACAGTAGCGGAGAAGAACAAAGAGATTGATGCGCTAAAACAAGAGCTTGTCACTGTTCAGCCCGAGATCAATCCCAGCACTGTTCAGCCTGAGGTCACTCCCAGCACTGTTCAGCCCATGGTATCGCATGGTGCTGTCATGTCCTTGGAACCTCATAGCGCTGTCCTGTCCGTGGAACCTCCTAGCACTGTCCGATCAAGGATGCTTTGTGGTGTCGCTATTGCTCAAGGTCCAGCTGTGAAGTTGTGGAACAGAAGGTGTTTCAGGTGTGGACAGCTGGGACACCTTAAAGCTGGGTGCAACTAGCCCCATAGACTGGAGCGGAAAGAGGTCTGCGGTAAGCGGGTCCCACTGGACATGCCGGCAACTAAGACACTGGTGGGACTCCCAGTTTTAAAGGATCTGCCAGGGATCTCACAGCAAGTAAATCTTGGTGATGGGGACTTGCTATTCCGGAATGCTGTCCTGGGGGACATGGCAAAACTGCCACACAAGTATCACCATTCAGCCAAGGCTGGACTGAGGACTAGTTATACAGAACTGTAACTTGTTTCAAACTTTGCACGTGATCAAAGAGATGATGAGCTTTTACAACATGTGTTTAAGTTGGCTAATGGTGTTGTTGCAGAGCATGTCAACTCGGCAGGCTGTGTACCAACATATGTTAAAGAAAATGCTTTGTTTCATATTGCTATTGTGAAGGGGAGAAGATTAGAACAGTTAGTTGGTCCAATGGTTCATGTACCCCTATTGTTGGAAGGTGCACACACACAGGTGGGTGTCGGACACTTAGGGGAAGGGAGAACAAGGAAACATGTTCTGTGCAGGGTTTTACTGGCCCAGAGTCTACCTTACAGTAAAGAGGATCTGTAGGGCTTGTGCGGTGCTCCAGAAAACCCACCCAACGTCCCAGTACAGCCACAATTTGGAGGGGCTCACAAACATCCTTTTAGAAACATAAGGGGCTGTCAGTGGAAACAGAGAGAGGACAGGTTGTTTAGGAATAGTGTTCTCAGTTTAAAAGAACATAAGGTCCCCATTAGGGCACTGATAGAAATGGTTGAGAGGACACTTGAGATGATAAAAGTGGCTCTCTTCCAGAGAACTGGTGTCCGTGTCACCAAGGTTGGCGACGCTAAGGGGAAGGGTATGTAGCAATGAGGCCTATTTTCCACAGCTCTCCTCCATCGGGACAGGTGAGGTCCTGTGAAGTCTGCAAGGGAGCTGCATACAGAGTTAATTCCCACACAGTCTATCCCATCCCACACAAACACACAGGTGTACCATATAGAGATGGGCGGGCTCAGTTCCCCGAGAACCGAACTCACCCGAACTTTGCCTATCCGAGTACCGAGCCGAGCAGGCTCGGTACTCTCCCGCCCGCTCGGATTCCAAATCGAGGCCGAACGTCATTGTGACGTCATCTGATCTCGGGGCTCGGTTCTCGCGATATTTGAAAATTATAAATACCTGTCTCCACAGCAATCCATCGCCATTTGACAGAGGGAGAGAGCAGGGTGTAGTCACAGGCTGATTAGAGCAGGGACAGAGAATACAATTCTGATAACAATTCTGATAACAATTCTGATAACAATTCTGATTACAATTCTGATAACAATTGATAGAGAAGAGAGGCGGATAGAGGAGTCTTTTTTTCAATATTTGACACCACAAGTACTTTGGGGTGTCCCCCATTCTTTTGCATTAATTTTTGTGGCTGTCAAAAGTCATATTTGTCAGCAGTATCTAAAACAATTTGTAGCACTACAAGTGCGTTGGGCTCATAATGGATTCTAAGCAGTCCACATATGAGCAGAATCAGCAACCAGGTTCTGTCACCAGTCCTGATGGTAGTGTTCTCAGTACGTCATCTGGGAAAGGCGATGTCAAACTACACAGTGTTTTGAAATCCGTCAAAAAAACACACACCCGAAAAAATGTTACCGTGTTGAAGAGCAAAAGAAGTGTAACTGAGGAAAAGTTAAGTGCCGATAAAAAAAAAAATTGCCAACATGCCATTCTATAGACGCAGTGGCAAAGAGAGAATGAGGCCTTCACTTTTGTCTATTCGTGGCAGATCAAAAAATGTTACTGAGCCTACAAGTGGTGCACAACTACTGTTACGCATCAAAACCGAGCTGCAAGATAACAGTAAGGCATTAGAGGATAATGTTTGCTCTTAATCAGATATGACACCAATCCCTGTGGAGAGTCCATCCAACAGTGGGATGTCTAATCGTGAGCATTCTGTTAGTGTACCCATAAAGAGGGGCCCTTTCAGCAGTTTTGCTGATGTGTGCCTGAACAGCCCGAGTGTAGCCGGTGATACACAAATTGAGGATGCCACTTTGGAATTAGAAGAGGATGAGGGGTAGATTTGTGTAGGCAACTAGGGTGCTAATAATGATGTTGATGATTATGATGCAGACAGATACCAAATTGCCTTTCTCAATTTCTATTTATATTTTAGATTATATAACGGCTGAATAGTTTTCTATTTTATTCCTTGTGGAGAGGAGATCTGATGCAGACAGATACCAAACTGCCTTTGTCCATTTCTTTGTATATTCTAGTTCTACAGTCTATGCAGGCTGCTTTTTTTCTATTTTACTACAAGTGGATGGGCGGGGATGATGCAGATAGATACCAAACTGCCTTTGTCCATTTCTTTTTATATTCTAATTCTACAGTCTATGCAGGCTGCTTTTTCTATTCAACTACAAGTGGAGGGCGGGGGGGTCATAGACAGCCACCAATCTACCTTGGTCCATTTATTTTTTATATTGTTCAGTCTATCCAGGCTGCTTTTTTTCTATTCAACTACAAGTGGGGGGCGGGGGGGGCTATAGAGACAGAAACCAAACTGCCTTTGTCCATTTCTTTAGATATTTAACTAGAAGTGTAGGGTGTAATATACATCCAAAGACGATGGCTGCATTGCCAATAGGCTAAGATGGAGAGGAAGACAATCAGGTTCGTGTGCAGAATTAAGGATGGCCTACAAGGGATTAAATTGTTTTCTTCCTAATTTATTAGCTTTAGAATTACCTTACTTATTCAAGAAACAGGTGGAGCACTAAATTTGGTTACTTTATGCCCAAAAACATTGATTTTTCAACAAAATAGCAAAACAAAACCAAACAAAACCAAAACACATAAGGGCGGTTTGGCAAAACCAAAACCAAAACCAAAACACGACGGTAATGCAGATCCAAAAATAAAAACAAGACCAAAACACAGTGAGAATCTCTAGTACCATATGATTTATTATTGATTTATTGTCTGTGATTGGTTTACAGTTTTTGGGTTGGGGTTAAAAGACTGTGTTGTTCATTTTATGCGGGTGACTGATGCTGGAAGAGCTGTCCAGTCAGTAGAGAGCTGCACTGTGTTTAGCTTAGCATTAGGGTCACCAGGAGATGTAGGCAAAGGCTATTGCTTGCTAGTGTCATTCTGACAAGAAGTGTTGACATTTATTGTAGTGCAAACAATAAATGTATCTTAGATTTACAACAAGAAGTGTTCCTTGTTGCTGATGTCTGCAGGGTGCTCTTGTGCGAATGTTCGTCTTTCAGTAGGACGATGATTACATACACGTGGTCAAACTTACATTGAAGTGGCTCAAGAACAAGAAGATGAAGGTCCTACAATGGTCCAGTCAGAGCCCTGAACTCAATGCAATTGAGAATTTATGGCATTATTTGAAAATTGGAGTGGACACGCATCATCTGACAGCCTGGAGCAAATATGCATGGAAGAATGGTCTTTTTGATGTTATATATATATTGCTATTTATTTCTTAGCAACATTTATGACGCCAAAGAAAAATGCCAGGCACATAGCTACTCCGAGATGGAGCTGGCAGTTTCAACCTTTTAAAGTCTTTCCATTTAGGGGAGAATCCAAAAAAAAATCCTTTTTACCTGCAGTACATAATCTTTACATCAACATGTACATCGCCCTCTAGTGGAATCAAAATATATTGCAACTTTAAACAACATAGATTCTCTCTAGCCAACATCCACCATGTGTATTTTCCACCAACCCAGATTGAGGGCAATTTTAAGGAATGCTTGCAATGTATTTGATGGACTACAGGCACCATTGAACAAATAAAGAAGCAGTACCGTTCTGCATTTTTAGCAGGTAGGAAATGAGCCTTTATGTCTACCATATGCAATCTTCTCCACTAGGCATAATTATCAAAGAACATTTTTTTACTATAGAGAGCCTTCACCTTATCCCAGGTTATTGCAATTGAAAAACAAGACAAAGGATAAGAAGCAAAATATTTTCACACTTTGGAAACAGATGGACAGGTTTGAAAATAATAAATACAATAAAAATACCATTGTTTATTTCTGAACATGAAAGAGCATGAACTGATATTCTTTCTTTAAAGCTGCTGCCTATAGATCATTCTAACTTCATTCAGTGGCAGAACAAATCTGATTCTCTTTGGTTCAGTGTTCCAGAGTTTAAATAAAAGACAAACTTACATTGGATAATAATTCTTGTTTTTGGGAAAGGCCTAGCACAAGGACCATGTACTCTTTAAAATAATATGTACAGATTATAACCATCAATATGGTCTAGAACTATTAATGTATATATTACATGATTATGTATTTTAAAGAGCTAGGTGTGGAGCACAAGGAATGAGAAAGTGACCAGAGATACATAACAACCATAGTTTAATGCTTCAAAAGTATAGCCATTTATGTTATAATAATCTGTATAGTTGAATTAGTAGACAAAGTAGTTACTAATTTTGAAATTACGAAGTGAGCATAAACAATCATTCCCAAACAAAGGACTGAAAAATATGGCTCAATATTCTCATAATCAACTTATCACCCAGAAGTATGTATTCCAGTAGTTTTCAATAGCAACTTACATAATGAGTGGCAGCCCAGGGTATCTCTCCTCAAGATGCTGTTGTGTCAGTCAAACTTTTTAAATTGCTGCCACAGTATCCTTAGTTAATACAATCACTGTGAAGGTTCTCACTCTGCCACAGTCTGTCTTTGTGACACTCTTCTTGCTGTCCTTGGAACCAGAATACAGCTAAGAGACAGAGAGGGATTGCAATGGATATGTTAGGACTCTTTATATTGTGTCTAGCCTGCAGTACCTCTATACCACCAGAGGTGATGCTGTTTTACCATTGAACATTTCCACCTAGCCTGAAGGAGTTAATCTCGTTCCCTGATCATTGCCTGCACCTGTTCCAGTGCCTTATATACCTGTCCCAAACATTGTTTGTCCTTGCTGCTGTTGTGTTTCTCTGTAAACCCTGTGAATATTCTGCTTCAGTCTGATATTCAGTTTTGACCCCTGCCTGTGACCTGACCTTCATATCCTGGAACCTGTTGTTGCTATGGACTAAACTTTGCCATTAATCATCCTGTACTTTATTATGTAATCCGTATTACCTGCCATTTCTGATGTTTGAAACATACAATTTTTATGAACTGAGTTTCTGCTTACAGCTTCTCTGCATCTTTTGGCTTTTTGTCTATCTTTGCCTTAAAAAACACACTCTCCCTGGAGTTCATGCTAGGAATCCAAACAGGCTGACTCTTAATCAGTCTGTCCTTATTGCCTTGGCTTTGTAAAGTGCTATAAAAGCATTCAGCTCTGATTTTGTACCTGCTGGAAAGTTCTACCTAGACTACTGCACATATTTTTGGAGGCATTCAAAAGCATTCAATTTGTAGTGCTCCCAGTGACCTCAACTTAGCCAGAACATAGCAATTCTTCTTCTTGTCAGCCTCTTTCCTAGTAGGAGTAAATATATTATAAACACTGCTGCCTCTTCTGAGAACCCCATCTCTACCAGTTAAAGTAGCTTACATTGTATTAGGAAAGATGTGCGCAGACAATAGATCTAGCCTGGGCAAGAATTTGCAGGATATATCAATAAATTCTATACCTAACATTGTCCATATACACTTCGATGTTGCAGCCAATATTGAGCATTTTACCTGAAAGTACAGTGCCTACAGCTCTGAAAATTACCGCCATGTCCAAAATGGATCCTATAGAAAACAATAGGCCAATTATAGGATAATGATTAAAGGACAATAATCGGACATATTGGTAAATCTGGTTGGAAGAGGACCGCAGATGGCCCCAATTATGCTGGTAGTGATTTAGCCACTTGGCATGGATCTTACCCACTTTGGAAACCTAAGTATGTGACAATAATTAGACATCGATCCTTGTGAACCCTTTTTCCCAAATGGCAGAATTGTCCGATGTAGGGTAGGCTTAAGCTCTTCAGATGTTTTGTCTTCACTCAATGACTTCTATTGTTTTGTGATTATGTAAACAATATCTGTGCTGTTAATAGAGTCCTTTGAATTTAAACATAATCTAGTAACATTATGCCTACAGTCCAATCATCCAGAAAATTATATCAAATAAACATAGATGAAAAAAAACACAGGTCATATTTGTTGCTTGTTGCTGTCACTTTATGTAGTCCTCTATCATTTTCAATTTGGACATTAAACCCGTTTATCTCAGCTTCAATAATCACTACACAGCTTGCAACCTTCTTTCATTTTCTTTTTTAACAACTTGTTTTGTTGTTGTAGCTCTTCAATTGCCTTAAATTTTTCAAACTCATTTATTCACTGCATCTAATTGATTTTCCATTTTATTTTTTTTTTGCGCTTTTCTTTTAGCTTTTCCTTCAAAGACTCGGTTTCCATCCTTAACTGATTATTTGTTTGGAGGTTTTTAATGGTTTGGTCATTGTGCTGTTCCGTTGCCTGGAAATTATTTTGGCTAACTGTTAAGCCTCTGGTTAATACTTTTTTTTATTTTCCTCTTTCTCTGAGAAAACATTTTCATAAGCCATATTCGGTTCTATATACTTTATCTCTCCCTTTGGTTCTTCAATTTCCTTAGGAGAATTCTTTACATCCACAGATAAAACACTTGTTTTTACTTTTAGAACATAAATTACTACCTCTTTCTTTTTAACATGTCCTGAAGCTGGCTTTAGACCTTTTTTTGTGGAATTTACTTGAACCTTCCCTATCACACTGTCCTTGTGTTGGAAATGTTGATAGCTTTGAAGTACATAAATAGTTTGCAGTAAGGCTTTTACATTAGCTAGTCCATCTACCTCTTATTTCTTTCTCAAAAGAGTCAAAAGTTATTGCTACAAATTTGTAAAATGTTCATCCTCAGAATGACTAAAGGCAAATTCACTCTGCCGTGTTCTGCTAACGATTTTTCTAAGATGTTCTATCATTATTCCCTCGATTGCCGCTTCAGGTGTCCAATATTCACTGTTACATCTGTCCGATTGCTAGCCACAAATCAAAACTAATTTGTAGGGATGGGATGGAGATCTGTTGACCTGTGTTTAAAGAAATAGGACTCCTGCAGGGTGGTCATTTGTCTATGAAAGCAGCTAAGGCAATCTTTTTCATGGTGATGAAGTTGATAGACCTCCTTCCAAAAAATATCTTTCTATAGAATGATCTGGTTGGACCTGAGTCTGATTCTCCAGAGATCTGGGGGTAAATGTATGAACCTCCGGATTCTTCAACTCCGGCAAATTCAGCGTCTTCAGCACTTAAATTTAAAGCGGCGCTGCCTTGTAAAGGGAGACTTCCCTTTACAAGGCAGCGCCGCTTTAAATTTAAGCGCTGAAGACGCTGAACTCGCCGGAGTTGAAGAATCCGGTGGTTCATACATTTACCCCCTGGTCTTCAATCTCTGGGAACTGGCATTTAAAGATACTTGGTTCCTTTGGTAACTATAATACTCCATACGTTCACCTCTGTCTGTTAAAGGGTCTCCCTTGTTCATTAAATCTATTCTCAGCAGTGAGCGCTCAGCATCTCTGTGTTCTCACACATGCTGGTTCTTATACACGCAAAAGTATCTGCTACTGACGTTAAATCAATAGTTTAATAATTAGGCTTCCCTACCTGAACCAGCCCAACATTAAATTAATAGTATTCATATTTAATAACTAAATCTATCTCCCTACCAGCCCTGACATTGAATTAATTGCATCTGTTATGATTCCTAGTGACTTCAGGAAGTGGAAACAGAAATATAAAAACCAAGCGTCTTTACTTAGGCAAAATATGTGAACAAGGATTCAGTTAGTGGAATATGCAGATTTCAGGTAGAAAAATAAACAGGTATACTTCAATTACGCAATTATGTATTAGATCGACAGATGCACAAGCAGGGCCCTCTTAACAACTTCTTGGGCCCCCGGGCACAGCAGGGCACCGGGGCCCCTATATACATATATATATATATATATATATATATATATATATATATATATATATATATATATATATATATATATATATAAATAAAAAAATTATTATATATATATGGGCCCCGCAGCCCAGGGGGGCCCGTCGCAGGCAGCAAAAAAAAAAAAAAAACCTGGAATAAAAAGAAGACAATACTTACCTTGCGGTCAGCTGACGGTCCGGCTCCCTCCATGGTCTCCTCCTCCGTCGCGCTCTGCAATGGATGTCGGGTGGGCGTGATGACATCACGCCCAACATGCACTGCGAGTGCGATGGAGGAGGAGACCATGGAGGGAGCCGGATCGCCAGCTGACCGCAAGGTAAGTATTGTCTTTTTTTTTTCCAGGTTTTTTTTTTTTTTTGCTGCCTCCGACGTGCCCCCCTGGGCTGCAGGGCCCCTGGGCACCTGCCCATTGTGCCCAATTGGAAAGACGGCCCTGTGCACAAGGCAGTCCAGGAAAGCAGACAGACTAGCTGAGTCCAGTGACCAGGCAGAGGTCAGGGCAACAAGAGTTCAAGAGTTTGTCTCCTCCTGGACTTCTCTTTCACAATCCCAATTGCCAGAGTTGCTTTTAAATTCAAAGTGAGTAGCCAGTAGCCAGGTAGAGGTCAGGGTCACAAGCGAACAAGCATCATATGGTAATCAGGCAGAGTTCAGGGCAACAGGCAAACAAGCAGGGTCTGGTAATCAGGTAGAGGGTCACAACGGGAGATATGACAGTAGTGAAGCAAAACTGGAACAGGGTATAAACAGGAGACAAGCAGCAGCCAGGTATAAACAATGAACTGCATAAAACTCAGATTGAGGCAGGCATATGAAGCTGTGAAACAGGTGCTGGTACTAATCAGATAAGGAGATTAACTCCTACAGGAGAGGTGTAAATTTCAGTGGCAAAACAGCAGCACCTCAGGTGGCACATACAAGTATAAGCAGAGTTGTAACAGCATCCACTTTTAATATATAGACCTATTTACACCCTACCATGCCCTGACATTCAATTAATGATACCCACATTTAATGAATACACCCATATCCACTCAAATTGCCCCAATTATAAATAATTGAGTCACAATGAATAAATAGTGCTCCTGCTCCATAAACTCAGTCCCACATTAAATGAATAAGCTGCAAAAAAACCTAGCATTAATTAAATAATGCCATCATGCCACCTTCAATTAATAGTCATTACTATGACCACACTATTAAATTAAACCGTCCTCACCATGAAATTGCCTCCATCAATAAATTAATATTTCCCACCCACTATTAAATGATTACTACCCACCCTCACCCTTAAATTAAAACCCAGCCTCCACCCTTATTACAAAAAGCTCTCACTTACTTTCTTCCATTTGGACCTGTACATTTCAGAGGCAGACTTTTCTATCTGCCTCTCCTATTTCATGTGCTATGCCATGCTTCTTGTACTATAACATCTGTAGATCCTGGCTGAAGAGGGAGGGATTTCTGGCACTTGGAAATCCCCCTCCTAATTGCGTGCTTGGCCTTATGCCCTTGCATTGCATTTTTCTGTGCAATGTAAGGGTATTGTACAATTTGTATTTTACAATTTGAGTTACCTAACCATGAAGCTTTAGCTAAAAGGAAGGGGGCTTGGGTTTGTAAAGATTGGTAAACTTTCGTTGAGTACATAAATATATGGTGCATAATATGTTATAAAAGATAATAAAATTTGTATGCTATGGACTTGATATTACAGCTGGTTTGAAAAATTGGACATTTTATTAAATGGTAATGCTATTAAATTAATGTTGGGGCTGGATGGGGAGAAATTAGTCTGTTTATTAAATATGAATGCTAGTAATTTAATGTTGAGCTGATGGTCTTGGGGGGGGGGGTAATGTCTATTTATTATTAGAATGCTATATAATATTGGAGTTGGTTGGGGGAAGGAAGCTAATTTATTAAACATAACCTATATTCATTTAATGTTGGGCTGATTGAGGGAAGGGGGTCAAATTATTAAACGTGGGTGCTATATATTAAATGTTGGGAATGGTTGGGGAGAAAATAGGCATATTTATTGCATGGGAATTCTATTAATTTAATGTCCACACTGTTGAGGGAGAAATAGGTATATTTATTAAATATGAATGCTATTAATATAATTATAAAGTGCTATTACTTTAATGATGGGCTGGTTGCAGATAGGGTGGACTAGAATGTTCACTCGTCGCTCAGGTCCAGGAGGTGACTAGTGTCTATCTATTCTCTAAACAGGGCCCCAACATTCCAGGATCTGACCAAGCAGCAACTGAGGTTAAGACACCAGCTGCAGAAGAACAGTCTAGCACATGTAAAGTGCTAGGCACACCCCCACAGTAGAATGGCTGCATCCTCTCTGGAGGTGCACCACCAGGGGCAGCATCTACTCCCACCATGATTGTGTGGAGGGGGGCACTAAAATGTCTAGTTACAGATCTGTACAAATTAGTTTGCCTTTAGTTTATGCTATAAATATTGATCTGCTTAACAATAAAAGTTTACAATTTCCCTTCTCAATATACTGCATTTGTACCTGTTCAAGCAATGTTAGAATAGTGTTTACTGTCAATTAAAGACTGTTTTTTTTAAGTAAACTCTGCATTGTCTCTTTTTTTTTACTAAAGTGTATAAATTAATTTTGTTATCATAAATAATCATTTAGTTGCAACTGTCTTGTTATACTGTAGATTAATGTAGAATGAAGCATCACAGAGTTCCCAAACTTGATCAATCATTTTGAAGCATATTCAAATATAAAAAAAAGCGCTTTGTTAGGAATTTTTCACCCATCAGTTATCTTGCGTCTCCTCCTGGACTTCTCTTTCACAATCCCAATTGCCAGAGTTGCTTTTAAATTCAAAGTGAGTCAATGAGTGTTTTGTATGCTATAAGTAACTGAAAAGACAGTGATTGATGGAGCTGGCTCCTGCTAAATTTCTCCATCCCTGATTCCCCATTTAGTAATCCTAACCTCTCGTAAAAGTAATTTTAGTATTAAAAAAATAAATAAATGAAGTGCTCTGTCTGCTGTGTGATAAATGGATTTTTCTCTTCAGACTAATTTGACTCCAGGAAAGATACACTGTTTGTATTGAGTATTGAGTGTACTCTGCTCAGATACATTTCTGAAAGCTCTTAATCTTTCTCTTGCTTTACTCTTTTTTTTCTCCATTACAGTAATAATAAAATTAAAACTCAAATTTGCTTTAGATGTGTTTATGCAGTCAGTTCTAGCAGAAAACTCTGACATCTAATTCTTCATTCGACTTTGCAGATCCATAGAATGAGAGAGATCAGCTTATTAAAAGTTAGTCTAAAAAAGTTTTGAGAAATGCAAAACTGATCAAAGAGCTAATAAAGTATTCAGAGCACTTTTATAGGTAAGTTTATTCATATTTTAGAAATATTTTGGTTTATGTTTGCATAGCAATATTTTTCACAGGGGTATTTCTAGAATATTAGTTGAGTAGCCCCGAGTAGCTATGACTTGCCATGGCACTATTAATTTTGGGGTGCAGGTATATCACTGAACATAATCAAGGAGATAAGCAGCAGGAAAGTTGCATCCTCACTGCCAGATCTACAAAACTTTACAGAAAATATACTGCAATTTACAGTACGGCTTTTACCAATTTTTTTATTTGGTGTCAGAAGAGTCCATGTCATGAGGGTCCTTCTAGCCCCATAGGCCACAAAGTACCAACCAGCACTACCATATCCATCCACCAACTCTAATATATGCTTCCTGTATTCAATTCTGCACCCCTCATATAGTTACTAAAGGAGGAATGATGTGGGTCTAGAGGAGGAACAGGAGAGAGTTTACTTTTCCATCCCTAGTACCCATACCTGCCAACAGTAACAATTTTCCAGGGGTGGTTTTTAGCACCCAAACGAATCATGAATAGACAGAAATAGAGTGGTTTGCGTAGATTGGGCATAGAGGGAGGGAGAGAGAGAGTCCCGATGTGTCCCGATGTGTCCCAGTTCTCCAATTAGGAATATTGACAGGTATGCCTGTATTGGCTTATAAGTCAATGTAGAAGTAACTACATGGTGGTCAGCCTATGTATCGTCCTTCTGTCGTTCTGTAGTGACTATAAGAAGAGTATTGAAGTGGAGGTATTGAGGGAAAGGAGGGTTGGAGGATAATATATGAACTTTGTCCCTGCCACCCCTATGGTTGTACAACCTGAGACGAGGTTCTAACCTTGCCTCATGACAGGAGTGTCCATGCCTTTGATAGCTCAGACTGGCCATTAATATTGTCATAAATTATTTATTTATTTCAAATGTCTAAGCCATCAAACAAACATGTTACATAATTGTTTATTGAGCATTCAAAACATAAAATATGTGTTCTCAATAAGATATAATGGGCTATTTAAAAAGAGCCATTTTAACTACTGTGATAAAGTACTGCATTCCCTGGAGCCTCCCACAGGTTTTCTGAACCATTTCACTGTTTATTAGCAGTTGTCAGGATGGTTAAACAGTTTCAGTGATGGTACAGCAGTCATATCCAGCAAAAGTATCACAAAATCTCCCACCACCTACATCTGGCTAAACAATAGCTCCCTGACTACTAGCCGGCCACTTACTGGCATTGGTGGCCCCGCCCACAAATACAAACAATGTCTTTATCCTCCACCCAAGCACTACAAACAAATCACAGCAAAACAAACCAATTACACCCATGTGGAACACCTGTGTGTGTATGTTCTGAAAGAGGATCCCAGGGAAAATTTAACCTTGTATGCAGCCTGTTGCTGCAGGACTAGCTGTGTTTTTACCTACTTACTTATAGGGGAACTGTGACAAATATGCCTCTTTGCCACACTACATTTACTGTGTGATCGTTACATATACTTTTCTGTTTCACTGTGGTCGACAGAAGGAACAGAATAAAAAATGCACTACTGTACGTTACAATATACATATAGGGTTTTCGAGAGTGAGTTTGGGCCCCGTTGCTGCAGTCTTTTGACTGGCCTCCCCCCTGGCCTGATGCACTAGTAGTCTAGGGTTATTTGACCACATGGACCAATTGGAGGCCAAAAGCTCTGCTATTCGTTTATACAGTCACCCACTCCCTTTATGTCCTGGTCTGCACAGGCAAGATCTCCACAATTGCTGTTCTCATAACCCCCAGTGTCCCTGTATATATGTGTGATGGCTTCATGTATTGGCTATATGTATTATAAACGTAAACATTGAGCCCTAAAATTCACTTTGGTAGTCAGTATCCTGATTGTAGATTATAAAGCTTATATTATGGGTACGCGGATTAATTTTAGTAGTATTATAGATACTGATAGTATTAACTGGCACTGACACAGAAGTCAGAATTTTTTACAGTTCGGGGGAGTGGGATCAAATACTTCAACTTCTGAGTATTTCTTTCTACCAAGTACCTGGCCATTTACAATTGCTCAACAAAGCCACATTAAAAAAGTGCACACAAATATAAAACCTAAACAAGTGCTACTAGTAATGAAGATATAACAATAGATAATACAATGTTATACATTATGTCTGCAACAGATGGTAAACTGGTTTCAGTATTGAAACCACTGTTGCTGTCTGGAAGATGGGAGGTTTGACTGACCACACACCAAAATGCAATGCCCTTATCCTTATGCTCTCCCCATAACTAATGCCACAATAAAGGGAAATAGCTCTAGTAAGAGGTGGTTCCTAGACAAACCTTCTTCAACCCGTTCCAGTGGCCAGGGGACAGCATGCCATTCATCAACTAAATAAGCTCCAGACCCTTTGTAATGAGCTGTAATTTCCTAATAGACAACAATGGGGGCATTAAGACATGGACCCCATTAAAGTTTTCAAGGAATAAAAATTCTCAAGCCCCCCCTGATATCTTTTGTCAACCTAATAAAATTCTGAGACCTGACCACACCTGTTGTTGCCCTTTCTAGTCTCCTACAAAAGATCCCGTAGGGGTGATCCAACATGCAAACTTAAGCATGCCAAGTAGGGTATTAAACCTGCTTTAAAATTACCTTGAGTGCATTATAAGCTAAGGCAATCACATCCCACAATTTCTGCTCCCTATCATTGTGTAGCCATCAACAATCCTCCCCAGAATATATCTCAATTCCCTGGTACAACAATTTTGAAGTCGGACTCTCTGTCTTCTCTACTGCTCTACCGTAACTCCAAAAGTGTTAAATAAGGCTTAAAATGAAAATGAAAGTTTTTTACATTATGTCAAACGGCAAGGGTCCATTACTAAATAATTATCCACATAGTGCTCTACTCTTTGCTCACTTGTACTCGCCTGAAGAAAAGTACTGAATCTTTAAGAACAAGAAACTACATGAGCCATAAGCAAAAATTGGTCTACATTATAATCTGTAAAGTCCATATATCTAAAAGAATCCAGACGCAGATGAAAGAGATGAAAAGCTGACTCAGTATCGATCTTAGCCATCAGGGCTCCACCCCTTTGCCCTTTAACTATTCTTGAGGGCCCTCTTGAAAAAAAATGATTGACAACCCTGCAATGCTGCTCACTAATCAAATTGTTAACCGACCCCCATAGGGTATGACAAACGTTGAATTTTTTAGGTACCACTATGATTGAAAATATGGTATAAACAGATATTTACACTGCGCTCAGGAATCAGACAGTATGAATTTACTACAGCACCAGTGGAACCCAGGTATCGCTCCTTGATTAATCAATCTATAAAAGCATTGGATGTCCCATCCGTGCTCATAATAAACTTTACCACAATTAAATAAATTATATCCTGATGCTGATATTAAATCTTAGTGACATATCTATTAACCAAGTAATCTTGTACACAATCAAACGGTTAACACATTGATCCTCTGAAAAGAATATATATAAATATATATATTGATACTGACGATTATATCATGCAAATGTGAGTATCCATTATCAGCCTGTATCACAGCGAGTACAAAAAATATACTCTATTGATGACTTGATCTTGAGGTCAATTGCAATAAGGTGTCCCAGTGAAGGCTCGATGTTAATGATATGTCAGAGTACTTGGAGATTTCTACAATGAGTACTTGTTGTATAATTATATAATTTGTGATGTACTGCAAAGTGAATGTCCACAAACCTCATATAAAGCAGACATTGGGGTCAAAAGTCCCAATTAATACGAATTGGAGATAATGTGATCATGTATTAGACAGCCTAAGATAAGTCCGTCATATGATAGCATGTCATAATAGCCCAAAAAAATAATAAATATTGTACACATATGTCTGCTTAAATACTTTATTAAAAGTTAAAAAGAATTGTCATATACAACAGTTATGTACAATCAAGTGGTCATAATACAAATTAACAGTTATCACTAAAAAGAGGATACTCTAGCAGATTGTCTGATCACTAGAATAAAGCCCTTTAAAATACACTAAAGGAAAATAGGGTCATAGATTACATTACTGACAATGTAAATGATTGCTGAGGAATCACAACAGGCATAGCACACCGCGGATTCAGATATAAACGAAGGGTCCTATATCACATGGAGTGTAACCAATGTACATAAATTGTTCACCGTATATGTTATGGTTGAGCAAGTACAGGCTTCCTTGACCGCGGTGTTGCTTGTTGTGCCTGGAGGAAGTCAGCAGATCGCTTGCGTTCCACTGGGGAACTAACATTACTTTCTGTCTATGGAAAGTGCGAAATGTCAAAAAAGTGCCGTTCCAACGCATTTCATCTTATAAGGGAGACTTTTTCAAGGGTGAAAAAGTTTTACCACTTGCTATCTGACTGTGCTATATCATTGAACATTGTGACGCTGCAATTTGAGTTTTGTCATTTGTATTTATATGTTGTACAGATGTTGCAAATTTTGGTGGGAAGAAAAAGAAGAGGAAGAAGGAAGAAGAAGCAGAAGAAGAATTTACATTTTTAAGAGTGGAGGCCTCACAGATTCTACTAGGAAGCATTGATCGCAAAGGTAAAGCTGGTGCTTCAAATGAAATATGGGAGATTCTAGGTAATACTGTTAATAGTCCTTTATCTGCTGATTGAAGTGAGTGAGTGGGAGTATAGGGAAGCAGAAGCTGCCTATATTATCAACTGTTAACCTTGCTTGTATGAGGGCATGTTTCAAGAATATCTACTAATAGTAGGTATAAATTCATATTTTACAAGATCAACCCTTAATCTTGTTTGTGCTACAGCAAGACAATGAATGACAGATATTTTCACAATTAAAAAATGACATTTATATTAAATTGATACGTTTCTACTGCTTGTAGAACAACTATTTGCATCTACGAGGAAATTAATAATTCTGTTAAGTATTTCACTCTATGTAAATTCAACATTTACAAACAGAAACATTGTTTTGCAAACACAATAATTGGTGTCAGTGAAAAGCACATTTTCAAGCTGTGTATCTATAAATATGCTCACAGATGTCTCGTATTTCTTTTATTCTGCGTCTTTGTTCTTTGTTCATTTATAAACTTAAGTGACAAAGATGAAATTATGTGCAGATTATAGATAGTTTCAACGTGTTTACTCTTTAATGATAAAAAAAAATAGTAACTGCAGATACAGTTACATAATGTGCTAAACTGAATTATTAAAACATCTTCCCAAAAGTCTGGGCTGCTTAGACAAATAAAGGATGACTTAAAGGCAACTAATCAAAGGAGAAAGGGTATTGGATAAAGACAAGAAGTGACTCCTTCTCCTCCTCCTTTTCCTTCTCTCCTCCCTATAACTCGTGTGCTTGTTCCCTTTATTCTTTTTTAGGTGGTCTGCATAGGAGGTGGGCACAAGGCAGAGGAGAGTCTTTTCCAATGGAATGCACCATTGTCCCACGCATAATCTGTCCATCTTATACATAAAGCTATTTCATTGCTTCATTATCACTTTTTTCCTGCTATTAATACAGTTGCATAGCACTTGCACATATATGTATTAAATATTAATTAAATACATATTTTACACTTTTAGATTTATTAACTTAAATGTTACTATTACTAAAGTTTAAATATTATTAATATATATTTATATATTGTGACAGGAGCACTGGGAAAGTGACAATGGCAGGTATATATGTCCCAGGCTAGCTGTCTTGGAGACTGCTGGTGTTTGGTAAAAGCTTCCCAAAGAATATGTTTAGTTTTAGGAAAAACTGGCAAGGGTCCATGGGGTGGAAATGGAGAGAGAAGGATGGGCTCCATTTACAAGGGTTTTCTGATCTCCCAGACTGAAAGCCGACTGATTTAAGGGTTGCAACTGATAAGTGTCTGTAAATGGATGTCAGGTCAGTCTCAGACCTGGGGAAGAGGTCTCTCTCTCAGATCTTGGGAGGAGGTTGGCTGCCTCCTGAGAGACACTGCAAATGATGACCAATTAGCTCTATATTTTGTATGTGTGTGGGGCAGAAGGCCCTTCACAGGAGAGAGGGTGTCCCTGTGTGGGTAATTAGTGCCGGATAGGCAAGATGTTTATTTTGAAGTTTTTCTGCATAATAAAACTGACTGAGGCCAGTTGTACCAAAACCTTGGGCTTGTGACTTCTCTAGTGCCGCACACTTACATCTACCCCAGGAGATGGCACCTTTCCCCCTAACCCATTAACAATATACAGTATATCTATAAATGGGTCATATTATTGTACATATTTTTTATGTTATTTTGCATATATTTTATATTTTGGCATATAATTCTATAAGTGGTTATCAGCACGGGAGAAGTCTTGTAGGCGGGAGTGAGAGGTGGTTATCGGAGGCAAGGCGAAGGTCAGAGGTAGATCTAAGAGGACAAGTATGAGAGTATTTTGATATGAGATTTGAGATGTATGCAGGGGAAGTGTTTTTGAGGGCTTTGTATGTAAGGGTGAATAATTTGAATTTGATTCTGGAGGGCACAGGTAGTAAGTGTAGGGATTTCTAAAGTGGTGTAGCAGATGTGGAGCGGTGAGAGAGGAAGATCAACCTTGCAGCAGCATTTAGGATGGATTGAAGTGTGGATATATGGGTGTCAGGAATGCCAGATAGCAGGAGGTTGCAATAGTCAAGATGGGAGATGATGAGAGAATAGATAAGAGTTTTGGTAGCATGTTGAGTAAGAAAAGAGCATATTCTGGCAATGTTTTAAAGTGTATTCGAGAGGACTGGGAAAGAGTCTTGATGGAATGAAGCAGAGGGTCCTTTTAGATATAAATTATTTCCCTTTTTGTTTGAGGAGTCATTTTAGATTATGTATTGCTATAGTGGATATTGACACAGTGCTTGTTGTAACGGAGTCAACTAATTATATGTGCCAAAGTGTATTTCTTATTATTTTATTATTTCATTATTACTATTGTACTTATAACAAGTTGATATTGTTTGTTTATAGATATTATATTCTATATAATCTTGGAATTATAAACTAAATTGATCCAAGGAATACAGACGGCGATTAATTATTTTTTGTGATTGGTTGATGGGGATATAAATACCCCTTTCTGAGATGTGTTGAACTAATTGCCTCTTATGTAATTGGTGGGAGCAGAGAAACAATATAGGCAATAAATACTTGTTTGAAAACTTCTATATATATATTCTGACACAATGGAATGGGACTGTTCGATCTATACGGTGAAGGACACATGCATTCATCATAAGCACACGATCCACATGGCTGTGGGACTAATTAATCTGGTAACTGCACTTCACTGGATATATGGCACACATATGTAGCCTACAGAGGGAGAGCACAATTGCTTTATGAATTTTAGCTTAATAAATAATATTGGTATAGTAAACTTTATAATATAAAAAAGTTTTATTTACTTATTTCTGTTTTTGAGTCATTTTAACACTGTTTTATTTATGTTTTTTAAGAAACCACCGCAAAATGTATTTGTTAAGCACAGTAGACAATGTATGAAAGATTGAATGTAAAAAGTTAACAGCCTGCTGCATAAATTATACAGCATCAGATTACAAAAGCATTAGAAAATACAAGAGCATGTACACACAATTCTAGACACTTCAGAGCAGTTCAGAGGAATCAGAGGGGACATTAAAAATAGTTAATGACATAGTAATGTTAATCCTTTAAGTCTGTCTTTAATTGTATGGAGCTTCAATTAATGCACTTGCAGATAGAACAGAAACAGAACTCACTCCAGAGTTTGCCAAAGAAATATGTTTATATAAATGACAACCACAGGAAGGAACTCAGAGGACTAAGAGACAGTAGGACTGGCTTATTAACATTGCATTTAGGTGAAAAATGTTTACAGAGTCAGAGCAACTAAAAATAAATTGCCTGGTGCAAGTTATTCAATGAAAGCAACTGTTTTTGTTTTATTGAAAATTTGCACCTTAATGCTATATCAGTAAATTAGTCTGTCGAAGTTAGATAATTGGATGTAGTCATTTCAATTAATATCAAACAACCTGATATGTCTTTGTCTGAAAATTATGCGTATAGCACGCTATGGCGTAGAGGAGGGTATTCAGCTACAACACGTGGCAATCATTGTTGGTTTTACATTTACACACATACCCACAAATATGCACATTTGTAATTAGTACACATAAATAGTAGTTGCAACACATAGTTATTTTTGTTGAAACCCTGGACCCTCCTGAAGCCTGGACCTATAGAAGCAAGCCACATCATCATCATCATCATCATTTATTTATATAGCGCCACTAATTCCGCAGCGCTGTACAGAGAACTCATTCACATCAGTCCCTGCCCCATTGGAGCTTACAGTCTAAATTCCCTAACATAGACACACACTCACGCAAAGACAGACAGAGAGGGAGACAGACAGACAGAGACTAGGGTAAAAATTTTTAATAGCAGCCAATTAACCTACCAGTATGTTTTTGGAGTGTGGGAAGAAACCGGAGCACCCAGAGGAAACCCACGCAAACACAGGGAGAACATACAAACTCCCCTGCATTGTTATTCTGTATTCTCTGACTGTATATAAGTAGGGGCTCTGGACCCAGTGGACAGTCTACTTGACCACAGCCTTCAGACTTGAATGACTGTACACTGGATCCAGGGCGCCTGCGATAAGTAACGACTGTACTTATTTTATTCTGATTGTTATTCTGCTACGTTTGGCTATTAAATCACATTGTGCTTTGGAACCACATTACGGCAATCGACAATCGTTATTGGACAGCAACTAAACGTGCATAACAAGTCTTACTGAGAGCAGAAACAGTTCTTAAAGCTAGAACAGTTATGAAAGCAATATTAGAATGCAGTGTGTTTTCATTGTAAGAAACCAGGTCATTTTGAAAAACGACTGCTCCAATTTATAGAATGAGCAATAAGAGGGGTGTACTGTAGCATACCATGCTCAGTGATGGTACTCCTTGTCCTGGTGTATATCTAGCTGCTCTTCCGCACTTTCTCTACTCATGCAGCTATATGTCAGGCTGAGCTTGCTGACATCAGCTGCCAGATTTAAAGGCCCAGCTGAGTTCATACTATTTGTCTGAGCAACAAGTTTTCTTATCTTCTACAGTGTATTCTCTGGCTTATTTTCTGTCTGTCATTTCTAATCTGGTTTGCTTCTGAGTATCCTATTGCATGCCTGCATGTCTGTCCATTTTTTCCATTATTAATCCAGGTCATTGACTGGAAACACTTGTGAGAGAATAGTTATAATGGCCATATGGATATGAATCCAGGACTTATGATGAACTAGACGAGGGAAAAGAATACCAGCAGATGCATGATGAGCATTCTAAACAAGCTGAAACACAATCCATTAGATATTTCTTTCAATTAAACCACTAATAGGTTCTGGTTAAGAATTCCCAGATGACTGGGTGTTTGGGCAGCCAGGTAATTAATTCAGATAGATGTAAAACTGACATTTCTGTATGTGAGATTGGTGAATGGTGTTTAGTACCAGCTTTGATAAGGAGAAGTAAGTATTAGGACTACACATTTTAATAGAGAATAGAGGATAGCTTGCTACCTAGAAGATCTTAGCTCCTAGAATTGCAGAGCAATATTCTTTGCTGGTATAGGTGAAAGAATGGTAAATCCAGGGAGGTGCAGGATAACTGGACTGGATGTTGAGTTAAGTCCATCATGTGCTAGTCAGCATGCCAACACATCTGCTTCTGCCACCTCTGAGGTGTCTGATTGGCCTCTCAGAGGCCTTAGCTCTAGACCTACCAACACTTAGCATCAGGGTTGGCCTCATTCCCAGGCCTCCCTGTTGGTCAAGAACATGAATTAATAATATTCCACAAGCCTAAAGGTTGCCTGCATGGCTTGACTTTCCTCCACCTCTCCTAGGGCTAGATTTACTAAGCTGCGGGTTTGAAAAAGTGGGGATGTTGCCTATAGCAACCAATCAGATTCTAGCTTTCATTTATTTAGTACCTTTTACAAAATGATAGCTAGAATCTGATTGGTTGCTATAGGCAACATCCCTACTTTTTCAAACCCGCAGCTTAGTAAATCTAGCCCCTAGTCTCTCTACAACAGCTTTCCCTTCCTCTGCAGAATCAGTCTTGTTCAACCAGCAACTAGGCCTACAACACCATAGGTTGCTAGGCAACTGTCAGATGCTTTGAGTTTTTCAACGGGTGCTCAGTCTAGCAATATGATATCTCCTGGTGCACCCCCTGTGCCTGCCAACATGGCGGCTTAGGTTGCACTTCACTTAGTAGCTGCATAGAATGAGCCAGTTGCTCCTGCTTCAATTAAGCATGAAATTAAATCGGAGCATGTTAGAGCCCTTAGAGCTCCAACACCTCCCACAAATGTGGATACCTGGAGCACTGGAGATAAAAGAAGTAATATGGTTTGTGGCTTTGCTGCAGCCTCCATCCAGCTGGTGGTGGTTCTGACACAATGCTGGGTATGTGCAGTTCTTTGATGTCTCTCTCTGCTGCCACTGGCTTTGCTGTAAGGCAGAATTGCAGGGACAAGCTGAAGCATAAACGTGTATGGATTGATAGTTCATGTTTGAAAAGAAGAGGCATCATTGGCAAGTGGAGTCACCCTCATCGGGGTGGAGTTCATGCACAGCTGTTGAAGTCCTCTCTTGCAATGATACTGGAGGTATTAGTGAGATGGAAAGGCTTCTCAAACAATGGTCCCTGCAGCTGATCAGTGTCCTGATGGTCTGAGGTCACTGGGGCCGTGGGAAATCTCCATTTTATAAATAGCCCTTGCGGCATAGTTATGTCATTACATGCTGGGAGCTCTTCCTGTGAAGAGCTAATAAGCATCAGCAGGCAATTGTTTATTTTTTTTTTCTTCTGTATTGCCAACGGTAGTGCCGGCAGTAGTGCCAGCATTGCCGCTTTAAATTTATTGCTTTCAGTCCACATTGTGACTGTGGATATTGCAACTTGTCGCCAGTCACAATGTCGACATTTTAGCTGTGGTGAAATAATGAACATGTCGCTATTCTGAATGTTCACAATGTTCCCACTGTGTTGACATTCTGATAGTTGAAAAGTTGGTGTCGCCATTCTGAAGGGTGACATTTTCATTGTCGCATTATCGTACCCAACCCTCCAAACCAGTCTCCAGACTGTTACAGGGTTGTTAGATTATTGTGTACATGCACAAGTGTCTCATGCCCCTAGTATGCTCCTGAAGTCCTGCTGTGTACTGAACTTTTAGATCCAGTCTCTAACCGTTACTGTTCTCTTTGTTTCTGTTTTGGCTGTTCTTCCATCAGTATCTTTTTCAGGGATGTTTAGTGGAGCTCAGCCACTGTCAGTCTCATGTAAACCAGTTCTGGTCAATAGGGTCCTGATTGTGTTCAGCAGCGAGATTGATGTCAAAGAAAAATACTGGGCACACAGTTGCTTCAAGCCGGGGGATAATTACAAAACTGCACATACAGCACAAAAGTGAAAGCCTTCTCCAGAACCAGAAGAGGGACATCTTTATCTTTTGTTTTCTTTCATTATACTTAATTTATTTTGTATTATAATCACTTCAATGTACAGTTTTGCTTAATATGTCAGACCTTTATAAATAGAAGATAAGAAGAAATTCCCTGAAAATGTTTGGAGATTTTTATGCATTTAGATATGAGCATGGGGGTGTTAGGATGAGGAATTGTGTGGGAAATTAGATTGTACTCTTAGGTCATTTGGGCTACTAAAGCCACAGATGTGTGGACCCAGATAATGTTATTGCAGTGCTCACTCTTCCCTTTCCTATCTCTGACATTGAAACTTAACCTTTCATCCAGGTAACAACAGCAGGACCCCGACCATGTTTTTTATTGAGGGCCAATGCTGCTTTTATACTAAACCCTAAATCCCCTCAAGAGAGTAAGTGTAATTTATATCTTATGTATCCAATCACTAATTCTGTGCTTGAACTATAGGAAATTATATTCTTTCCAGAGCTCTCCATAGTACTTTGTTTAAATACCTTGACTACACTGATTTGGCACTGAATCTAGAAAGATCATCTTTTAAGATTCCTGCTTAAAACTAAGGATGAGCGCACTCGGATTCGTGGAATCCGAGCCCCCCCGAACATTGCGGATCCGAGTCAGATCCGAGCACTGTCCAGGTATTCCCACTGATTCCGAAACGTTAAACGAGGCTCTGAGTCATAATCCCGCTGTCGGATCTCGCGATACTCGGAACCTTTAAATTCCCCGCTTGCCGCCGCCATCTTCACTCGGGCATTGATCAGGGAAGAGGGAGGGTGTGTTAGGTGGTCCTCTGTCCTGCTATTTCTCGTGCTGTGCTGTGCTGTGCTCTGTCCTGCTGAGTCCAGTGGTGCTTTTGGCAGTGCTCTGTCCTGCTGAGTCCAGTGGTGCTGTGTCCTGTGCTCTGTCCTGCTGAGTCCAGTGGTGCATCAGTCCAGTGCTCTGTCCTTGCCGAGTCCAGTGGTGCATCAGTCCAGTGCTCTGTCCTTGCTGAGTCCAGTGGTGCATCAGTCCAGTGCTCTGTCCTTGCTGAGTCCAGCGGTGCCTTTTGTCCTGTGCTTTGTTCTGCTAAGTTTATATTTATTTCAAAAGTATTAAAAATTCTTCCATAAAAAGAAAAACAAAGAAAAATTCTACAAAAATCCTTTTAAATTAATATAAAAAAAAATTAAAAAAAGTCCTTGCTGAGTCCAGTGGTGCATCAGTCCAGTGCTGTGTCCTTGCTGAGTCCAGTGGTGCATCAGTCCAGTGCTCTGTCCTTGCTGAGTCCAGTGGTGCATCAGTCCAGTGCTCTGTCCTTGCTAAATCCAGCGGTGCTTTTGTCCTGTGCTTTGTTTTGCTAAGTGCATCTTTATTTTAAAAGTATTAAAAAATCTTCCAAAAAAATTATAATTCGACAAAAATACTTTTAAAAAAATATAAAAAAATATTCTAAAAAGTCTAAAAAAAATTATTGCAGTCCATTAACATTAATACTGCAATCTATTAAAAATTGTTCACTGTTCTTGCAGTATTTAAAAAATAGTACTGTAATACAACGTGTGCTGCATATAATGGAGTACCAAAATTTGGGGGATAAAGTAGGGAAAGACCAAGACCCACTTCCTCCTAATGCTGAAGCTGCTGCCACTAGTCATGACAAAGACGATGAAATGCCATCAACGTCGTCTGCCAAGGCCAATGCCCAATCTCCTAGTAGAGGGCATGTAAAATCCAAAAAGCAAAAGTTCACTACAATTAGTAAAAAAAGAAAATTAAAAACATCTGAGGAGAAACGTAAACTTGCCAATATGCCCTTTACGACACGGAGTGGCAAGGAACGGCTTAGGCCCTGGCCCGTGTTCAGCACTAGTGGTTCAGCTTCACCCAAGGATCTAAGCCCTCCTCCTCCCCCCCCCCCTCCAAAAAATGTAAAAGAATTATGCTGTCAGCAACAACACAGCAAACAACTCTGCCTTCTAAACAGATGACATCACAAATCCCCAAGGCGAGTCCAAGGGTGTTGGTGGTTGCGAAGCCTGACCTTCCCATCACTGTACGGGAAGAGGTGACTCCATCCACCATTTGCAGCACACCCTCTGCATATGCTGGAAGGATGACCCACAGTGTCGCTCCAGATTTGGATAATCAAGGTGTCTAGGAGGCTATTGATGTAGCTGGCGTTGTGGAGGAACTTGATGAGGAGGATGCTGATGTGGTTATTTTAAATGAGGCACCAGGGGGGGGAAAAGTGGATGTCCATGGGATGAAAAAGCCCATCGCCATGCCTGGTCAGAAGACCAAGAAATGCACCTCTTCTGTCTGGAGTTATTTTAACCCCAATCCGGATAACAAATGTCTGGTCATATGTAGCTTATGTAAAGCTCAAATAAGCAGGGGTAAGGATCTTGGCCACCTAGGGACATCCTCCCTTATACGTCACCTGAATAACCTTCATAGTTCAGTTGTTAGTTCAGGAACTGGGGCTAGGACCGTCATCAGTCCAGGGACACCTAAATCCCTTGGTCCTGTTGGATACACACCACCAAAACTTTCCTCGTCAACTTCCTCCACAATCTCCATCAGATTTAGTCCTGCAGGCCATGTCACCAGCCAGACAGAGTCCTCTTCAATACGGAATTCATCTGAGGAATCCTGCAGCGGTACGCCTACTACTGCCGCTGCTGCTGTTGCTGCTTGTAGTCAGTCATCTTCCCAGAGGGGAAGTCGCAAGAACGCTACGTCTTTCACCAAACAGTTGACCGTCCAACAATCGTTTGCCATGAGCACCAAGTACGACACTAGTCATCCTATGGCAAAGCGGATAACTGCGTCAATAACAGCAATGTTGGTTTTAGACGTGCGTCCGGTGTCCACCATCAGTGGAGTGGGATTTAGACGGTTGATGGAGGTATTGTGTCCCCGGTACCAAATCCCGTCGAGATTCCACTTCACTAGGCAGGCGATACCAAAGATGTGCAGAGAAGTACGAACAAGTGTCCTCAGTGCTCTTAAAAATACGGTTGTACCCACTGTCCACTTAACCACGGACATGTGGACAAGTGGTTCAGGGCAAACGAAGGACTATATGACTGTGACAGCCCACTGGATAGATGCATCGCCTTCCGCAGCAACAGCAACAGCTGCATCAGTAGCAGCATCTCCACAACGGCTGCTCGTGCCAAGGCAGGCAACATTGTGTATCACAGGTTTTAATAAGAGGCACAACGCTGACAACCTCTTAGAGAAACTGAGCGAAATCATCTCACAGTGGCTTACCCTACTTAGACTCTCCTGGGGATTTGTGGTGTCAGACAACGCCAGTAACATTGTGCGGGCATTACATGTGGGCAATTTCCAGCACGTCCCATGTTTTGCCCACACCGTTAATTTAGTGGTGCAGCATTACCTGAAGAGTGACAGGGGTGTGCAGGAGATGCTTGCGGTGGCCCGCAAAATTGCTGGACACTTTAGGCATTCTGCCAGTGCCTACCGCAGACTTGAGATACATCAAAAAAGTCTGAACCTGCCCTGCCATCACCTCAAACAAGAGGTTGTGACATGCTGGAACTCCACCCTCTATATGCTGCAGAGGATGGAGGAGCAGCAAAAGGCCATTCAAGCCTATACAGCCACCTACGACATAGGAAAAGGAGTGGGTAGCTGCCTGAGTCAAGAGCACTGGAGACTGATTCAGTGTTGTGCAAGGTTCTGCAGCCGTTTGAACTTGCCACACGAGAAGTCAGTTCCGACACTGCCAGCTTGAGTCAGGTGATTCCCCTGATCAGGCTGTTGTAGAAGCAGCTGGAGAAAATGAGGGAGGAGCTGGTAAACCATTGCGATTCAACAAAGCATGTAGCTCTTGTTGATGAAGCCCTTCGTACGCTTTGCCAGGATCCGAGGGTGGTCACTCTTTTAAAGTCAGAGGAATACATTATGGCCACCGTGCTGGATCCTCGGTTTAAAGCGTATGTTGTGTCTCTGTTTCCGGCGGACACAAGTCTACAGCGGTGCAAAGACCTGCTAGTCAGGAAATTGTCCTCTGAAGAGGACCGTGACATGCCACCAGCTCCTCCATCAGTTTCTTCCACACCTGTGGCTGCGAGGAAAAAGCTCAGTTTTCCTCAAAGACCCGCTGGCGGGGATGCTGAGAACATCTGGTCTGGACTGAAGGACCTGCCAACCATTGCAGACATGTCTACTCTCGCTGCATTTGATGCTGTCACAATTGAAAAAATGGTGGAGGATTACTTTGCTGACACCATCAAAATAGACATGTCAGACAGTCCATATTGTTACTGGAAGGAAAAAAAGGCAGTTTGGAAGCCCCTGTACAAACTGGCTCTATTTTACCTGAGTTGTCCCCCCTCCAGTGTGTACTCGGAAAGAGTTTTTAGTGCAGCGGGGAACCTGGTCAGTGAGCGGCGAAGGATGTTGCTTCCTCAGAACGTTGAAAAAATGATGTTCATAAAAATAAATTATCAAGTCCTCAATCAAGCACAGCAGTGCCCTCAAGATAATACAGAGGGTCCTGTGGTTGTGGAGTCCAGCGGGGACGAATTGATAATGTGTGAGAATGAGGAATTACACACTGAAGGGGGAGAGGAATCAGAGGATGAGGATGAGGACGACATCTTGCCTCAGTAGAGCCAGTTTAGTTTGTACAGGGACAGATGAATAGCTTTGTTTGTGTGGGTGCCCAAACAAACCAATCACTTCAGCCACAGTTTTTAATATTTTCATTCTATATGTAGTTCCCAAAAAGAGGAACTGCCACTTCTATTGAATACTTTAATTGTATATGTAGTTCCCAAAAAGAGGAACTGCCACTTCTATTTAATACTTTAATTGTATATGTAGTTCCCAAAAAGAGGAACTGCCACTTCTATTTAATACTTTAATTGTATATGTAGTTCCCAAAAAGAGGAACTGCCACTTCTATTGAATACATTAATTGTATATGTAGTTCCCAAAAAGAGGAACTGCCACTTCTATTTAATACTTTAATTGTATATGTAGTTCCCAAAAATTAATTAAAATGACCTGTCATCGTCAAAAACAAGAGGTTTTGATGCGTTAGAACTACACCCTGTATATGCTGCAGAGGATGTAGGATCAGCCATCTGTAGAGTGAAAATCTGACCAGTTAAGGTTTTTTTATTGTGGCCCCGGTACCAAATTGTGTACCGGGGCCACTACACTACGCAGTCTAGATAGCTGTGCAGTGGAATTGAGACCAGTTTATGTTTTTTTATTGTGGCACCGGTACCAAATTGTGTACCGGGGCCACTACACTACGCAGTCCAGATAGCTGTGCAGTGGAATTGAGACCAGTTTATGTTTATTTATTGTGGCCCCGGTACCAAATTGTGTACCGGGGCCACTACACTACGCAGTCCAGATAGCTGTGCAGTGGAATTGAGACCAGTTTATGTTTATTTATTGTGGCCCCGGTACCAAATTGGGTACCGGGGACACTCCACTACGCAGTCCAGAAAGCTACCTTGGTCCAACGATTTGGACTAAAAACAATATTGGGAAGTGTGAGGTGTTCCAAATACACTGGTAATTAGTGGAAATGATTGTTATTGAATGTTATTGAGGTTAATAATAGCGTATGAGTAAAAAACCAACAAAAAACTAGATTTTAGCACTTTTTATGCTTTTTAAAAAATAAATCAGAACCCAAAACCATAAATCAGAACCAAAACCTTTCGTCGGGTGTTTTGGCAAAACAAATCAGAACCCAAAACCTCAAGCTAATCAGAACCCAAAACACAAAACACTAAAAGTGCCCGGTGCACACCCTTACTTAAAACTTAATTTGGAATTTATTCCTCATTATTTCTTATGAGGTAGTGCCTTTTATCTAACCTTTAAGTTATTTATGGATGCTACTAGTGCAGTTATTTTGGGTGAATCAAGTTGTGGAATAAGTGAATGAGTAATAGACAAATTGGTCTACTACCACCTTAGGGCTTCTTCACCGCCTGGGGTAAATTTATCAAGCTGTGGGTTTGAAAAAGTGGAGATGTTGCCTATAGCAACCAATCAGATTCTAGTTATTTATTTAGTACATTCTACAAAATGACAGCTAGAATCTGATTGGTTGCTATAGGCAACATCTCGACTTTTTCAATCCCGCAGCTTGATAAATTTACCCCCTAATCTTGTATTGTTTGCTTTTACAAATAAAGTTTTGGGCATACCATGTCCTGAGAGTTACTAATGATGTTTCAGATTCACTTTCATGTTTTCAGTGGCAGGTTTTCCAGGTGCTTCATCTTAATTTTTATTAATTTGTTAATAAATAGTTCACATAATCTCTATGCCTATTTTCTTATCTATCACTCTACAATCACTCCAGAAAGCTTTAGTAAGAGAGCACTATATATGTATGTGTGTGTGTGTGTGTGTATGTGTGTATGTGTGTGTGCGTGTGCATATATATATATATATATATATATATATATATATATCTACTATATAAATGCCTAGTGGCGTGTGTGGAAAAAAAAAACCAAGCTGCATCGCCACCTGCTGGGCAGAGTTATACACTGACCTATATATTTCTTGAAGGAGAAGTGACAGTTTGCAGTGGTTGGTGGTTGCCGGGGGTGACAGTGGGGAGTTTTTAACACCTTAAGTAGCTTGATGAAGGATGTGGCGATGAAGATGAAGGATGAGGTGATGGAGAAAAATGATGAGGTGGTGACATGTGGACAAAACCACGTTAAAAAAGGGCGCTTGCGTCGGGAAGTAACGCTCTTCCCCTGAGGAGGCCTGGGCTAGGCCCAAATGCATGACAAGAACCTTTTTAACATCTTAAGTAGCTTGATTTGACTAGAATGCATGAGTGTCATGCACGGGTTAACTTGTGTGTGTGTATATATATATATATATATATTGATGCAGACAACAGATACCACATAAAAGGGGGCGCGTAACCCTATTCAGTGTATAGTCACTAAGCGGGATAAATACACCCAAAGTTGTCCAAACAGTAAATAAAAAATAAATAAAAAGGTCCTCAGACACTCCTCAACGCGTTTCGTCTGGTTAGATGTTCAGACTTCATCAGGAGATGAAAATTGTGTGATGAAATTATCACACAATTTTCATCTCCTGATGAAGTCTGAACATCTAACCAGACGAAACGCGTTGAGGAGTGTCTGAGGACCTTTTTATTTACTGTTTGGACATCGTGGTACTAGCGTGGTGGGAGCGCTGTAGAGATCCATCTATGAGCTGATTGATATCCATGCATACATCTCTGAATGCATCCCAGATGAGTACCTAAAGATACCAATATATGCTTTTTACCTTGTGTTTTTATGTAAGTGTGATACTTACTGTTTATTAGTAAAATCAGATTTTTACAATATTACACTATATGAGTTTTTTATATTGCTCCTATGATGCTGAGGTTCCAGTCTTAACGAGATTATTCATTTGGATGAGTGACATTACTGGTAACATCTGTACAGCTTTGGAGACATCCATTCAACTGATTCTCACACCTTCTGGTTCTACCATCTGGTACGCAGATATATGGTTATTGGTGATTTTATTTGTGGCATTGAACATAGTGTGCTGTCACGCGTGCATATCTCTAATCACCCTTTCGGTTCCATCATTCATATTGGAGAGTTGTTACAATTCTTGAGTGTGTATCTGACTCATCACACCTTATTTTCTCTCACTGCATTACTTATTTATATTGTGGTAATACACTATGTGGCGCCGTGTTTCCTTTATTCCTATATATATATATATATATATATATATATATATATGTGTGTGTGTGTGTTATAGTGCTCCCTGCATGATACACACCCTACATGTATAAATGTGATTTGTAGACTCACCTACAAATTGGTGAGAGATGTACTTTACAACATATTAGGAAGGCGAACCAGCTAAAGTGATCTTCCCAGTGTATTATTTGCCATCTCCAAAGTTTCAACAACTACTCAAACTAAAAGTGAAATGCAAATCATAGTGCTACTGTGGGAAAAGGATGATATAAGTTTGGTACTGAAAATATAATCACCCTTTTGAAGTGAGTAAAAGGTATCTAAATAATTTTCTTCAGAAGACACCTGAATCTGTATAATTTTGTTACATCTTTAATTTTGTATATAAATATTAAAACATAGTGCAATATTTTTTCCAGACACATGGGGCTTTAATATTCCAGAAAGCAGTTTGTAACAGTGACACTTCCCTGTTCCTCGCTATGGTGATTGCCCTTTTCTCTAACAAGTCCAAAGTGAAATAAAAAAAACAAAAACATGGGACTCACTCAACTTCCTCAGGAATACAGTGGTGTGAGTGGCTGAAGCAATGCTTTTAAAACAGAAGATACAAACATATTGGTTACTGAAAAACATTTTAATTGGCATAATATGTTGTTTTCTCAAATTTTAAATTTTGACAAAATTAGGAAAATAAAGGTAATTATGTTAGTGGTCTACATATTTTAGAAACATACAAAATAATTTTATTAATGATATATAACATCTTTGTTTACCCTGATCTGCCTCATAGTTGCAGCACAATTAGCTTAAATCTTCCCAGTTTAACCACGTTGAACTAATTTGTTTGAATGTGAAATAGGATTAAAGTAACATCTGTTTAACACAAACTTTTATCTAATAGACAATTTTATTTTACATTAATTTGTGTAAAGAAAAGTAGCATAATTGTATTTGTTATTATAATGTAACTTTGTTTCCTTAAGACATCACAATTGCTAATGTTTTTAAGCTCCATTCATAAAATGAATTACGATGTACCAGAAACTGTTCTTCCGTACATAGAAATAATCACTTATTCCCAAAACTAAGGACATTTTAATTGAATAACACATTCTTATGCAAATATGCTCCCTAATAAATGGGAAAGTGAATTAACTCTTTTCTGCTTCACCTTCTTTTCCTCAATTCTAAAATCCTCCTGTTTCATTTGTTTTGTTTAATTCAAAGCAGTAACAAGCAAATTATTTAATTAATTAAAATCTACTTCCCAGATACAAATGGCATCATCTATGTACCTGAACCATAGGTCATAGAACTAAGGCCAATCTTCCTTATTGGCTGTGGTGCAATTCAACTTGTGAGCCTGGTATAAGCGTTAGCTTTAGTTGGTCTAAGAACAATAATGGGTGACAGGGAAGCCTACTTGGCATTGATAGTGGATTAACTGCACAGAATAGTTTACCACTAATGTACTATAGAAGGAATCTGCATTTGCTTTCATGTTTAAAATATAGTATTTACCCCATGTCACATAGCACTTCTTCATTAAGTAAGTCATTAAGTGATGGCACAAGGAATATGACTGTTGGGTATCAAAACACGTCCTGCCCTTTTGGCAGAAATGATATTCCTGAATAATGAGACATGGCACATAACCTAGTCTGAAATTGGGAATTCCGAGTGTGGCATAGAGAGGTATAAGAGACTTTGGTGCAATAGAAAATATTAGGGGCCTATTTCATTATGGAAAGTAAGGATAAAAAAAAGGAGTAAATTTGCTCCTGGACAAACCATGTTACAATGCAAGGGGTGCAAATTTGTTTATTATTTTGAACATAAGTAAAATACTGGCTGTTTTTTCATGTAGCACACAAATACATGATAGTTTTATTTTTACACTCAAATTTAAAATTGATCTAGGACATGGCCTACCACAACTATAAATCTGTCCCCACATTTTTAATTTACCTTCCCCTGCAAAGCAATATGGTTTTATCACGGTGCAAGGTTACTCCTTTTTCTGCTTTACTTTACTTAATGAATCAAGTCCTAGATGTCTGTTGATTATGTGTATGTCATGATTCGTGAATTCCAAGGACAAGTGGTAGTGAAACATAGGCTGCTTAAAGAATATAATCATAGATTCATGTTACCTAATGGACTCCACTTAAACAATATTGGTTTTGGCATATCCTTTTACAATTCCCAGGATGGCATAGAAAAAGCTTTCTTTTTGCTTTGGTGTGGGTTAGGGTTCTGCGCCCCCATCCCCCACACTCTCACAGTGTCACACATGCCCCCCCCCCCACGATTCTATATATGAGGGGGGGGCACTCTTGCAGACAGGCCTACTAAATTCATAAAATGCCTCTGATTTAATCTTCCATTTTTTCTTTTATGTAATATTTTACTTTCATTATTCGTATGTTTGTCCCATGCATTCTTCAGTTATTTCCCACCACAACTACTAGGAGACTGTTCCATGGACTTATCACCTGTTCTGCAAAAAATGATTATTTATTCTGTCTTTCAATCTTCCTACCTCCAATTTGAAAGTTCACTGATTCAGCAGTATAAGTCCAGTTGGACTAAAAACAATATTGTGAGGTGTGAGGTGTTCAGAATAGACTGGGAATTAGTGGAAATGATTGTTATTGAATGTTATTGAGGTTAATAATAGCGTAGGAGTGAAAATAAACCAAAAAACTTGATTATAACTAGGGATGTGCACCGGCGACTTTTGAGGTCTCGTGTTTTGTGTTTTGGATCCGGATTTTCGTTATTTTTGAGGTTCGGATTTGTCTCGCAAAACACTTGACGAAAGGTCTCGGTTCGGATTTAAGGTATTGGATTCGGATTTTTTTTGAAAAAAACATAAAAAGTTTAAAAATCAAGTTTTTGGGCTTATTTTCACTCCTAGGCTATTATTAACCTCAATAACATTCAATAACAAGCATTTCCACTAATTTACAGTGTATTCTGAACACCTCACAATATAGTTATTAGTCCAAAACGTTGCAACAAGGTATCTTTCTGGACTGCGTAGAGGAGTGGGTCACCACAATATATATTAAAAACCCTGAACTTTTATGATTCGCACCAATAATTGTACCTGGACTGCGTAGAGGAGTGGGTCACCACAATATATTAAAAACCCTGAACTTTTATGAATCGCACCAATAAATGTACCTGGACTGCGTAGAGGAGTGGGTCACCACAATATATATAATAAGAAAACCATCAACTGGTTTGATTCGCACCAATAAATGTACCTGGACTGCGTAGAGGAGTGGGTCACCACAATATATTAAAAACCCTGAACTTTTATGAATCGCACCAATAAATGTACCTGGACTGCGTAGAGGAGTGGGTCACCACAATATATATAATAAGAAAACCATCAACTTGTTTGATTCGCACCAATAAATGTACCTGGACTGCGTAGAGGAGTGGGTCACCACAATATCTTAAAAACCCTGAACTTTTATGAATCGCACCAATAAATGTACCTGGACTGCGTAGAGGAGTGGGTCACCACAATATATATAATAAGAAAACCATCAACTTGTTTGATTCGCACCAATAAATGTACCTGGACTGCGTAGAGGAGTGGGTCACCACAATATATTAAAAACCCTGAACTTTTATGAATCGCACCAATAAATGTACCTGGACTGCGTAGAGGAGTGGGTCACCACAATATCTTAAAAACCCTGAACTTTTATGAATCGCACCAATAAATGTACCTGGACTGCGTAGAGGAGTGGGTCACCACAATATATATAATAAGAAAACCATCAACTTGTTTGATTCGCACCAATAAATGTACCTGGACTGCGTAGAGGAGTGGGTCACCACAATATATATAATAAGAAAACCATCAACTTGTTTGATTCGCACCAATAAATGTACCTGGACTGCGTAGAGGAGTGGGCACTGGGCACCACAATAAAATATATAAAAAACCTTCAACAGGTCTGCATTACACTACACATACGGCTGCTCCTCCATCCTCTCCATCATATACATGTTGGAGTTTTAGCATGTGACAACCTCTTGTTTTTGATAATGTCAGTGCATTTTGAATATTTTTCAATTTGCCCCACACCACTGAATGTACTTTATCTATGATACGCATCTATCTATCTTGACTGCGTAGTGTGGTGGCCCCGGTACACAATTTGGTACCGGGGCCACAATAAAATAAATACACCCTCCACGTGTCAGAATTCCACCAAACAAGTATCTGGACTGCGTAGTGGGGTGGCCCCGGTACCCAACTTGATACCGGGGCCACAATAAAATAAATACACCCTCCACGTGTCAGAATTCCACCAAACAAGTATCTGGACTGCGTAGTGGGGTGGCCCCGGTACCCAACTTGATACCGGGGCCACAATACCTCCTCCAAACATGCTACAGACAATTCGTCATTGAGATCCCATTAAGTATGTTAAAGACAGACAGGGTCCAAGTGTTATTAGTTGACTTTGTAAAGAAAAAAACTGTCCCTGTTGCACATAGTCGTGCAATGAAGACTTACTTTTTCATTTAAAGGCACGATCTTTCAAGTGTAGTGTTTGTAAGTCTAAGTCATATTATACTTTTGGTAAAATTGGTTTTTTTTGTTCCTCTTTATGTTAATTAATTAGTAATAGAATTAAAGTAGGAAATAGAATTAAATAGAATTAAAGTAGGAAATAGAGTGGTATAGAGTTGTAGTGTGGTATAGATAGAGTGGTCCACACAATATAATAATAAAACCCTCAACTGGTCTGAATTCCACCAAACAAGTATCTTGACTGCGTAGTGTGGTGGCCCCGGTACACAATTTGGTACCGAGGCCACAATATAATTTAAAAACCCTCCACGTGTCGGAATTCCACCAAACAAGTATCTGGACTGCATAGTGGGGTGGCCCCGGTACCCAATTTGATACCGGGGCCACATTACCTCCTCCAATTTCCAAGTGTAGTGTTTATAACATCTTAACACTACACTAATTCTAGCACGTCAAAACCTCTTGTTTTAAATAATGAAAACTTTTCAGCCGTTATATAATCTAGAATATAAATAGAAATTGAGAAATGCAATTTGGTATCTGTCTGCATCATAATCATCAACATCCTCCTCAGCGCCAGCTACATCAATATCCTCCTCCCAGTGCACAACATTCACACCTTCATTAGCCAAATCTGTAACTGGACTGTGGGTGATCCTTCCAGCATATGCAGAGGGCGTGCTGCAAATGCTGGATGGAGTCACCTCTTCCCGTACAGTGATGGGAAGGTCAGGGTTCACAACCAACAACACCCTTGGACTCGCCTTGGGGATTTGTGATGTCATCTGTTTAGAAGGCAGAGTTCTTTGCTGTTTTGTTGTTGTTGCTGACAGCATAACTCTCTTAAATTTTTTGTAGGGGGGGGAGGAGGGCTTTGATCCTTGGGTGAAGTTGGACCACTAGTCATGAACACGGGACAGGGCCTAAGCCGTTCCTTGCCACTACTTGTCGTAATTGGCATATTGCCAACTTTACGTTTCTCCTCAGATGATTTTAAGTTTCTTTTTTTGCTGTTTTTTGAGAACTTGGGCTTTTAGGATTTTACATGCCCTGTACTAGGAGATTGGGCATCGTGCTTGCCAGACGACGTTGATGGCATTTCATCGTCTATGTCATGACTAGTGGCAGCAGCTTCAGCATTAGGAGGAAGTGGGTCTTGATCTTTCCCTACTTTATCCTCCAAATTTTTGCTCTCCATTATATGTAGCACAAGATACTGCAGAATGTGTGAACTTGGTAATATTGCAGTACCAATGGACTTATAATGCTGGATTGGTTTTACAAATTTGGTTATAATTATTATATATATTTTTTTTTTTTTAAATTTTTTATTTTTTTTTACTTTTTTTTTATTTTTTACAAACTTGGGAATAATGGGGAAATAACTATGCCCTTAGAAGCACAGAGCACAGGACACAGCACCACTGGACTGAACAGGACACGGCACAGGACCCAGCAGCACTACGGAACTCAGCAGGACAGAGCACAGGACACAGCACCACTGGACTGATACTGCAGAATGTGTAAACTTTGTAATATTGCAGTACCACTGGACTTTTACTGCTGAATGTGTGAACTTGGTAATATTGCAGTACCAATGGACTTATAATGCTGGATTGGTTTTGCAAATTTGGTTATAATTATTATATATTTTTTTTTTTTTTTAATTTTTTTATTTTTTTTTACTTTTTTTTTATTTTTTACAAACTTGGGAATAATGGGGAAATAACTATGCCCTTAGAAGCACAGAGCACAGGACACAGCACCACTGGACTGAACAGGACACGGCACAGGACCCAGCAGCACTACGGAACTCAGCAGGACAGAGCACAGGACACAGCACCACTGGACTGATACTGCAGAATGTGTAAACTTTGTAATATTGCAGTACCACTGGACTTTTACTGCTGAATGTGTGAACTTGGTAATATTGCAGTACCAATGGGCTTATACTGCAGGATTGGTTGTGAAAATTTTGTGGTAATTAAAAAATATTAAAGTAGTTTTTGGTATTTTATAAAAAAAACTTTTTTTTATTTTTTTAAACACAGGGGAATATTGGGGAAATAACTATGCCCTTAGAAGCACAGAGCACAGGACACAGCACCACTGGACTGAACAGGACACAGCACAGGACCCAGCAGCACCACTGACCTCAGAAGGACAGAGCACAGCACACAGCACCACTGGACTGATACTGCAGAACACAGCACAGCACAGCACAGCACAGCACTAAACAGCACAGCACTAAACAGCACAGAACTAAACAGCACAGAACTAAACAGCACAGAGGACCACCTAACACACCCTCCCTCTACCCTGATCAATGCCCGAGTGAAGATGGCGGCGACTAGCGGGGAATTTATAGGATCCGAGTATCGCGAGATCCGACAACGGGATTATGAGTCAGAGCCTCAGTTTCACTTTTGAATTTGGCGCCAATACCCGGATCTGTCTCGGATCCGACTCGGATCCGCAACGTTCGGGTGGGCTCGGATTTCAGAAATCCGAGCGCGCTCATCCCTAATTATAACACTTTTTATGTTTTTTTCAAAATAAATCCGAATCCAAAACCTTAAATCCGAACCAAAACCTTTGGTCAGGTGTTTTGCCAAACAAATCCGAACCCAAAACCTCAAGCAAATCTGAATCCAAAACACAAAACACGAGACACCAAAAGTGGCCGGTGCACATCCCTAATTTAAATGTTTCTATCATATCCTCTTTCCCCATGACGCTGTACATGTTCATCTCTTGAAGTTCATGCACCATTTTAGTAGCTCTTCTCTGAAATGTTTCTATTTTATTAATGTCTTATTGGTAATAGTGCCCCCAGAATTGTACAAGGTGAAGTCTCACTAGTGATAATATAACCTCCCTTTTCCTAATACCTCTTTCTCTACAACCAAGTATTCTGTTGGCTTTTCCTGCAGCTAAACTGCTTGCTTAATTTCACATCATCTAAAATTATAACGCCAAGGTTCATTTCCTCTGTTCCTCATATTATCTTACCATTCATTCTGTATTAAGCTTTCAGATTCAGATTACATTTTAATATATTAAATTTAAGATTTCAGATTTTAGTCTATTCCTATAGTTTCTCTAAGTCACTATGCATCTGATTTACCCTTCTGTGATATCAATCATGTTACAAATCTATGTAACTGTAACACCTGCGGGGAATGCAGACACACACAGATGTCTTACCTTATCCACAGTTGGTCCACCTACCATTCCCACGGACCACTCAGCACAGCTTGACACGCCACTTCAGTCTAAGCAGAAACAAGGCACATTACTGAAGGGCAGGGATAAAGGATGGAGGGAGAGGGGGTGTCCGAGGTGACAGCCAGGAGTAGAGGCACTTCAATTCTCCAATTGCTGACACCTCGCTTTGTTCTGGGCCTGGGCAAGCGACTATGGATGTTCGGGACAGGGAAGTATCCTGCCCAACTATCCTACTCACTGGTGTACTGGTGAGTGCCCCTACAGAGAGAGAGATTAAAACCAAAGATGATAGTCACCAAGAAATTGCCATCTCCTCTTGTTGGATGTCTGCAACTCTGTGAATTGACACCTAGTAAAAGGGGTGACACAAACACAAACCTGCAGTTTAGTAAATATACCCCTAGGTGTGGTGCACTACTCTAGCCCAAACCCCACAGTAACACAGATGTCAATCACAATTGCAGATACGGGAAATTGTAACGATTCGGTCCCGCAAGTAGTACCTGTTCCGTTACCCGCATGTCATTGGTCTGGAAAAGGTCATGTTCCAGTGTCAGACAAACTTCATTCATTTCATTCAGCTATATTCAGTTCAGCACAGGTGCAAATCTATTGCACTTCTGGACCTCCCTCCTTTTCTCATTGGCTGAGCATTTCTGGAGCACTATTTAAACCTCCTGTTTGATGCCTGTTCTTCAAGCTCACTTCCTGTAGCCTGTGGCTCTGGTTCCTGTGCTCCTTGTGGATCTTCCGCTAGTCCAGCCTGCTCTCAGTTCGTGGCCTGTGTTGAACCATCGCTGCTCCAGTACCCTGCTAACCATCTCCAGCGTACTTCATCGTGACAGTTCCGGTTCTCTCATCGCTACACTCAGAGCCGCTATTACACCTGTGACTCCTCAGCTGTCTCCAAGAGTTACCTCCGCTATTCAGCCTGTGTTGAACCATCGCTGCTCCAGTACCCTTCTAACCATCTCCAGTGTACTTCATCGTGACAGCTCCGTGTCACGAGCCGCGGCGGTACTCACAGCCGCCGCGGCTCGCTTCCTGTCTGCCCCAGCGTCTTGGCCGTCACCATGACGACCGGGACGTCACTTCCCTCTCAACGCCGACCGTTGTCAAGACAACGGCGGATGCCTCACAGTGTAGCGCTGCGTCCCGGCAACAGGGGACAGCCGGGCGCATGCGCAAGGTTATCTAATAGCCTGGAGGCTATTTAGCGGTTGATTTAATTAATTAACAGGGCCCTGTGTGTGGTTACAGAGCTAGGCTCCGATTGGTCTAACCATGTATTTAAGGCAGTGAGGTCTGCAGCCTCACTGCCGGTTATAGCTTCTGTTCCAGTCTGCTGACCTGCTCTGTGCCTTGTTCCTGTGTCTTGGAAATTCTATTGACTACCCGTGTATGACCCCTTGCCTGGATTTGGACCCTGCCTGTGTTTCTCGGGACCCTGACCTCTGGCTTGTATACCGAACATCCTGTCTGCTCGTGACCCCTGACCCCGGCTTGTTTATCGGATCTGCTATCTGCTGCCGGCCCTTGACCTCTGCTTGAAATCCACTCCGCTTACCTGGGTTCTCCCCAGCCGGTACGCACTTCACGACCCTCTGTCAGTCTGCAGCCCAGTCTGTCCCCACCATCAGGGGCTCCAGTGAACACCTGATTGGCAGAGTAGACTCCGGGTTGTGTCGTGCCGGCTGGAGGGGTCCCTAACACTCCGGTTCTCTCATCGCTACACTCAGAGCCGCTATTACACCTGTGACTCCTCAGCTGTCTCCACGAGTTACCTCCGCTATTCAGCCTGCTCTCAGTTCGTGGCCTGTGTTGAACTATCGCTGCTCCAGTACTACTACTACCATCTTCAGTGTACTTCATCGTGACAGTTCCAGTTCTCTCATCGCTACCACTCAGAGCCGCTACTCCTATTGTGACTCATCAACTGTTTCCACGGGTTACCTCCGTTACTTCAGTCTGCTCTCAGTCTCTGGCTGTATTGAACTCCTGTTGTTCCACAACCTCTATTTACCATCTCAAATGTACTACATCATGACAGCTCCCGTTCTCTCACCGCTATCACTCAGAGCCGCTACTACAGTATCTCATCTATTGTTGCTATGAGTTACCTCGGCCACTTAAGTTGCTCTCAGTCTCCTGCTGTATTGAACTATTGCTGCTCCAGTACTATTATACCACCTCTCATGTACTTCATCGTGACAGCTCCAGTTCTCTGACCGCTACCACTGTGGACCGCAACTGCCTCGGTGACTCATCGCCTGATTCCCCAGTTATCTCCACTTTCTCGTGTGGTCTGTACAATTCCAGTGCTGTACTCCAGCTATTCCAGTACCTCTACCTATTACCATGGTGACAGCCTCTGTTTCTACTGGTTGCACCACAGGACATCTACTCTCCTTGTGACTCATCTATAGCTGCCCGTGTCACCTGGCTCCTCCACACCGCTTTGCTGTACACCCACTCACAGTACCGCGACCTGCAGGTTTGGTGCCGCAAAGTCCATTCCTCCTTGCGGGGGTTCCTGGTGAAAACTACCGGCCTGTTAAACACCGCGCCTGTGGGTGGGCTAAGCAATGTCCAGCAGAGCCTAGGGATCAATTTCCTATAAGCCAACCGTGACAGAAATACAGACACCAATAGCCTAACTTTAATGGGGGCCTGACTTTTGAACCCTAGAATGGAAAACACCTATACAGAAACACACAACACAGTACAGTTCAATGTTATAAAGTACAGTGAAGAATACACCACAAAATGACTTCCTAAATATACTACAGTGAGAACTGTACAATCGGCTTATCCTATTAACTACTGCTGGCCCATGCTAATGCATCCAGATAGAATATGCAATGGAATATGCAATTCCCTAATAGCCCTAATTATCCAGGGCCTTATGCCCACTGCTGCCATATGAGCCTAGTACTCAAAAAATGCCCATCGTCTTGTGCCCAAGTGTAAGAAAGGAAAGGGCACCATTCACTGAGCCCCAGGGATGCCTTGTGCAGCCTTTTTTCTCAAGGCTCCATTGTTACTCTCACAGACCCTTCCGAAAAACAGGGCTGTGTGAGGCTGCTGAAGGTGATTTAAGCCACAGGACCAATCAGAAGCCCCAGTCTCTGTGACATCACAAATAAATACGGTAAACCGATAGGACCTCCTGATCAGACCCCCTTCTGCAGCCATTTACAAGTGGTGAGCAGGAACAACTTCCACGGCTATCTGTGAGTGTGGCTTTAAGCAAACAGAATCCAGTGTTGATCCCTGCGTTAGTCTAGTGCATGGGTCGGCAACCCCCGGCTTGCATGCCAGACGTGGCACACACAGCCGTTTTCACTGGAACGCTGGCCTTTCAGGCACCGTCTAGACATCAAGGGGGAACACTGGTTTCAGGAGCTCCGTGTTTCCACTGCTGGTCTCTCCAGGAGAACAAGTACTCCGTTTGGGCTGGAGCGTGCATGTGTTCATTTACAGAGGCATTGCAGCATCTACCTTCCGGCTTCTACTCCTCCCTTCAGCTTCCTCTATTGGTCAGACTTGACAGATGCAATTTGAGTGCCTTCCTCGCAGTACACAATCAATGAGACTTCAAGTAAGCTCTCCCACCTGCATTCTATCCTGGCCTTTTCCTGTCTCAATTCTTCCCTGCCCACGAGTGCCCAAACTGTGTGTTTTGTCTCCACATGCTTGTCCCCTTCTCTATGCCCCTTTGTGTGCATGTCTCCCTCTGTCCCCTCATACCATCTGATTCCCCTTCAGTTTTGCTCCCTCAGCCCCCACTGTCCTTTTGCACCACAGCTTCGTCTCCCACATCTTCCACTTCTGCTCTTTTCACATTTATCCTTCCTCTTCTTCTTCTGGATATGGTAGCGACATGGACGAACAGGTGCAAAACCGTATCCAACACCGCATAATTGAGGATGGCAGAGTAAGCACAATTTTCCTTTAATAAATTGTATGTACTTTGTTTTCAGTGAGCTTCTGCTCCACGGGAAGTTTCTGTCCTCCCTGAGCTCCTCTTAGGACACCTGCATTACGGTTTGACAGGTGTACCGCCCCAGTCAAACTCCCCACCTGACACCAGGGATAATACTGCTATTGCCTGTGGTAGCGTACTTTAAACAAAATACTTGTTCTTTTATTATCATCCCAGGATGGCAATAACAGATTAAACTCATTTAAAAACACATATATATATATATATATATATATATATATATATATATATATATATATGTATATATATATATTTATATATATATATATATATGTACAACTGGCACACCTGGGCTGGATAAAGCTTTAGTTGGCACACTGATACACGAAGGTTGCCGCTCCACGGTCTAGTGCAGTGATGGCTAACCTGTGACACTCCAGGTGTTGTGAAACTACAAGTCCCAGCATGCGTTGCCAGTAGAAAACTAGCTGATAGCTGGCAAAGCATGCTGGGGCTTGTAGTTTCACAACACCCGGAGTGTCACAGGTTAGCCATCACTGGTCTAGTGTTACCAACTGCATTATTTTTTAAGCATTGATGGATCTGAATGTGTGTGATAAGCTCAGCTCACCGGTTATTGGTATGATACATTCCTAAACTACAGGGGTATTGCCAGGTTGCAAATGTCTGTGATAAGTCACTTGAGTTCTCTAATAGTCTTAACAGTAGATACATGGGGCTTCAGCTAAAAGACCATCACCATCCAACCCCGAGTACTGTGACAGCTCTGCAGAACTACCTGTACACTCTGGGGTCTCCCTGTAAATAGATGGAATAGTTTCATCAGCATTAAGAGAGCTGCAGAGAATATTAATTATTTTAGTGCATATTGGCTTCCAAAAAGAACATATGGTGGCTTTGTGGACTTGGCAAAGTTAAGTGTTTTAAAAGCTTTAGAAACAAAATAAATTAGCAAGATAAATGTGTTGTTTTGTTCTCTTTTTGTATTCAAGATGTTTTACTGCAAACATAAATGCAGAACTAAAACATGAAATATTGTGGATTAAGGTGTTTGTAATTAATTTTATTTGATTGTCACAAATTATCTTTTGTGTTTATTTGTTTGTTTTGTGCAATTTAAAATATAAGACTTAGTGTGGGCAGTTAATTGTTTCCAATATTTTTGTTCTCTATTATATATTTTATATTATTACTGTCCAAAAACAGAGTTTACAAACAAAGCCTATGTTTCAATACATAAACCTCCAGTGTTACATAATTGTATTCCAATGAAATCCATCTGCAATAGGGATGATTCTATTCTGGTGTGTCTGCATAATAAACCAACATTATGTGCCAAGTAAATGCTTTGATATGGATATACACGAAATGGTTGTGGTGCCATTGGGTCACGCCAATTTACATCTTACTCGGTTCCCATGAAGACGCAGATGAGTTACTGAAGTCCATTTGTAATGATTTGAGGCACGCTTATGCTCTGCCAGCTGTGACCATACTTTCAAACACACTTCAGCTTGCCAACTTCATTATAAATAGAGTGCTGGAAAATGTCACTGCACTAAGGTTTTGTGCTTCTCAGGTGCCCTCTTCCTCCATTCAGAAGCTTCGGCAGCTGACTCCCTCAAAACAGCATCGCTAACAAATAAATGAGAGGTTGAGAAATGTGTGGCCCACTAGGTTTACTCAAATTCCCATGATAGTCTGTTTTCATTGTAAAGATACATAACTGCTTGGATAGTTTAGAAGCTTTGAACCACAGCCACAAGGAAATACATGAGCTTAATATTCCACAGCATAAAAGTAAATGGCAGTTATATGACTTTTTGTAACAAAATAATCAAACACAGCAAATAAAAAAGAACAAGCATTAGTAAAAAAAAAACAATTCTTAATTGAATCATTTATAATGTGAGGCTCATTCTGCTGATAACAATAAGAGTGCTGAGAGGCACCTCTCTGAGGAAGTCACTTATGAAGTGCAGTCGATGCTCACCACGAAACGTTTTGGCTTTGCACCAGTGTGCCTAGATGACACTCCTAGCACATATGCCTCCACAAGCTAGAAGTCCATATCGGTGTACGGAGAGATGATGTGCATTAAACTGTAAATGCCAACATCCTACCAATTCAGTTCCACCCTTTTCAATAAAATAAACATTTCCATTTTTCACCTAACATAATGCTCAGATTAACCTCCTTTATGGCTAAAATGAATCCTGTGAGTAATAAAACCTACCTACTGCTTTTACTACATATGGTAATTGATGTGTGGGACAGCATGGTGGCTTAGTGGTCAGAACTTCTGCCTCACAGCCCTGGGGTCATGAGTTTGATTCCCGACCATGGCCTTATCTGTGCAGAGTTTGTATGTTCTCCCCGTGTCTGTGTGGGTTTCCTCCCACACTCCATATCACGCTTCAAAGTAAATCAGAGCTATGGAGTCCGGGATGTGATGAGGCATAAGGTGTCTATTGCTAGAAAATACAAAGAAATTGCACAGGGATTTCTGATAAGGCTGAATTCTGGTTGCAAGGAATACCGCAAACACAGGTAGCAAGGTAAGTGGAGAGAGATCCGGAGAAGTGGTGTTAGCAGCAAAATAAGAGGGTCCGAGGGCACAGGAGCAGTAGGAGAACAAAACCACAGGAAGGGCAACAAAACAAGAATGCCCAGCAGGGGAGAGAGGCAGGTATAAATAGGGAACACCCAGGTGCAGGAGATAATTAGTAACACAGGTTAACCCATAGTAATACCTAGGGGTGTGCACCGGCCACTTTTGGTGTTTTGGGTTCTGATTAGCTTGAGGTTTTGGGTTCTGATTTGTTTTGCCAACACACCCTACGAAAGGTTTTGGTTCTGATTTTGGGTTTTGGGTTCTGATTTTTTTTTAAAAAAAGCATAAAAAGTGCTAAAATCCATATTTTTTGGGTTTTTTTCACTCCTACACTATTATTAACCTCAATAACATTCATTTCCACTAATTTCCAGTCTATTCTGAACACCTCACACCTCACAATATTGTTTTTAGTCCAAAAGGTTGCACCGAGGTAGCTGGATGTCTAAGCTAAGCGACACAAGTGGGCGGCACAAACACGTGGCCCATCTAGGAGTGGCACTGCAGTGGCAGACAGGATGGCAGTTTGCAAGAGTTTGCTAGAGGTGCGAGATGGAATTGTCCTTGGGCCCTCCCACCCACCCTGATGTTGTTGAAATAGGACATTCGCACTTTAACAAACCAATCAGGAACAGTGAACGTAGTTTAATCTCTGGTACTAATATTTCTGGACTGCAGCAACAGTGAACGTAGTTTAATCTCTGGTACTAATATTTCTAGACTGCAGGAACAGTCAACGTAGTTTAATCTCTGGTACTAATATTTCTGGACTGCAGGAACAGTGAACGTAGTTTAATCTCTGGTACTAATATTTCTGGACTGCAGGAACAGTGAACGTAGTTTAATCTCTGGTACTAATATTTCTGGACTGCAGGAACAGTGAACGTAGTTTAATCTCTGGTACTAATATTTCTGGACTGCAAGACTATCTTTGATCGAGATCGTGGAGGAAATTGACGAGGAGGTTGTTGCTGGTGTGGATACAACAGGACCAAGGGATTTAGGTGTCCCTGGTCTGCTGACGGTCCTAGCCACAGGTCCTGAACTAAACACTGAATTATGAAGGTTCTTCAGGTGACGTATAAGGGAGGTTGTCCCTAGGTGGCCAAGATCCTTACCCCTGCTTATTTGAGCTTTACATAAGGTACATATGGCCATACATTTGTTGTCCGGATTGGATTAGAAATAACTCCAGACCGAAGAGGTGCATTTTTTGGTCTTCTGCCCAGGCATGACGATGGGCTTTTTCATCCCATGGACAACAACTGTTTCCCCCCCTGGTGCCTCATTTAAGATAACGACATCAGCATCCTCCTCGTCAAGTTCCTCCTCAGCGCCAGCTACATTAATATCCTCCTCCTGGTGTACAACATTCACACCTTCATTAGCCAAATCTGTAACTGGACTGTGGGTGATCCTTCCAGCATATGCAGAGGGTGTGCTGCAAATGGTGGAAGGAGCCACCTCTTCCTGTACAGTGATGGGAAGGTCAGGCTTCGCAACCACCAACACCCTTGGACTCGCCTTGGGGATTTGTGATGTCATCTGTTTAGAAGGCAGAGTTGTTTGCTGTGTTGTTGATGACAGCTTAACTCTCTTCATTTTTTTTGGAGGGGGGGGAGGAGGAGGGCTTAGATCCTTGGGTGAAGCTGAACCACTAGTCCTGAACACGGGCCAGGGCCTAAGCCGTTCCTTGGCACTCCGTGTCTTAAATGGCATATTGGCAAGTTTGCGTTTCTCCTCAGATGTTTTTAATTTCCTTTTTTTGCTAATTTTAGTGAACTTTGGGTTTTTGGATTTTACATGCCCTCTACTAGGAGATTGGGCATCGGCCTTGGCAGACGACGTTGATGGCATTTCATCGTCTATGTCATGACTAGTGGCAGCAGCTTCAGCATTAGGAGGAAGTGGGTCTTGATCTTTCCCTACTTTATCCTCCAAATTTTTGTACTCCATTATATGCAGCACAAGAGAGCATACCCCTAAACCACACACACTCATCAAAGCCTTTACAAATTATCTGCGGCACAGGAGAGTACCACTGGGCTGGAGTTATACAGCAGTACCTATTTTTTGGTACAGCAGCAACAGTGAACATAGTTTGAAATAGCAGTACCTATTTTTTGGTACAGCAGCAACAGTGAACGTAGTTTGAAATTGCAGTACCTAATTTTTGGTACAGCAGCAACAGTGAACGTAGTTTGAAATAGCAGTACCTATCTTTTTGGTACAGCAGCAACAGTGAACATAGTTTGAAATTGCAGTACCTATTTTTTGGTACAGCAGCAACAGTGAACTTATTTTTATATATTGCAGTACTAATATTTCTTGACTGCAGGAACAGTGAACCTATTCATATATTGCAGTAGAAATTTTTATAGACTGTTTCTTATAATTTTTTTATATATTTTTTTTTATTATTTTTGTATATTTTTTTTTTACTTTTTAATAATTTTTAAATAAAAATGGCCTTAGCAGAACAGGACACAGCACCACTGGACTCAGCAGGACAGAGCACAGGACACAGCACCACTGGACTCAGCAAGGACAGAGCACTGGACAAAGCACCACTAAACTGATCAGCAGGACAGAGCACAGGATCTCCCAAGTAACCACTGAAAATAAGCAGGACAGGGGCTCCCAAACTACAACCTCCCTCTTCAGTGATCGCAGGCAGAATGAAGATGGCGGCCGCGAGCAGGGAATTTATGACATGCAAGTTTTGCGAGATCCGACGCGAGACTTGGATGTCATAGCCTCGTTTTGGATTCATTTCGTGGCCAGAAATACCCGAACAGTGCTCGGATCCCGTCGGATCCGCACTGTTCGGGTGCGCTCGGATTAGCGAAATCTGAGCCCGCTCATCTTTAGTAATAGCAAAGAAAAACGGCACAATAGCAGCACCTCGGGTCCAGAAGGCAGGAGCTGGCATTGCAAAGCAGCATGCAATGCAGAGGACTGCAGGCAGATCCTGACACTCCAAAAACATACTAGTAGGTTAATTGGCTGCTTTCAAATTTACCCTAGTCTTTCTTTCTCTGCCTTTGTATATGTTAGGGAATTTACACTATAAGCTCCAATGGGGCAAGGAGTGGTGATGATGATGATGATGATGTGTGTGTTTGAAACTGTTTATTACACTTCTTGGAGTGTGCCTGGAACTGTGCACCTTTGTCAAAGTGCAACAGTGAGGCACAAAATGGGCCCCACTACAGTAGAGGACAAAACCAGAACATCCGGCTGGTGCAAAATGCAAAAAAAACCTTGTAGAGTGGAGATGGCTGTGCATCTCTGTACAGCAAGTAATGGCCTAAATATACCCCTTTCCCACCCCTTAATCTTTTTACAATAATCTCTTGCCACAAAAGAAAATCTTGCTTCTTCTCTGCTCCACCGAGGAGGCACATTGTGGCGCCTATTCCACCTTCCCGGTGACCTCCAATTGCCGCCACCAGTGGCCGTAGCAAACAGGACGCTCTGGTGAGTGGGTTACAAATATAATCTCCAGTACGGGGACACTACAAAGAAATAACTTTTTTACACCACCTGTTTGTTTGTTGTGTATTATAATTGGAGCAGATATATCAGCTGCTTGCTAGAGCTAACACAACCAGGTGAATCATTTTTGTATTACTAGTAGCTTAATACAGCAAATAATAGAGCTCAGTCTTGCCTGTCATAAATCTGTGCAGACATAAACAGGTTAAGTAGAACCTCATGAGAAAAAAAAACCCTTTTGAAGATTGATACAAAACTTTTTCTCTCTAAATAAATGAGGACTAAAGAGCAAAGTTAATGCTACTTTAGATTTCAAGGACATCAGATATAGTAAAACTTACATTCCAAACCACCAGAGGTTATGTAACATTCTAAGTGATGAATTGTAACATGAGAAGATAAGAAGAAACTTAGATCTTCACAAAAAAAAGTTATTTATCGCTAAGGTGACATTTGTTGATGTATTCCGTGTCACCAGATCTTGTCAGAAATATAACAAAACCCTTATGAATATTTACATGCATTCTAATAGAAGTACAGGTTTTTTGATCACCAATGAATCTAGGATAGGAATATAATAAATCTGTTGTTCAGAAAGAACAAGTATTAGGTGATGCATTGTGCTGTGTCAAAGCGGTGAGGGTTCATACTAGGTAAAAGGATAGCTTAGCGTACCTCCCAAGCTTCCAAATGTTGAAATCTGGGCTGGGGCATGGCCACATCATGGTGGGGGGTGGGGTGGCAGCTTGAGGGCATGTCTGTATAAACACAATCTCCTTAATTCCCATGACTCTTGCACTGCTGCAAACACCAGTGACAATTGTGCGCCGTGAGCAAAATATAGCGGCAGTCGGGATAAACGTACTACCAGTAAGAATGGCAGGGCAGTCCCCCAGGACAGTTGGGATGCAGTTAGAACTGCTTAAAGAGTGGTTATCATTATAGAGATCATTGATTTCTATAGTAAATGTGCCATCAATAGTCACTGACATGCAGGATGCACAATGAATAGAATTTGCTATGTTCCAGGTGCATCCTCTGCGTCATCATACTTGCCAATATTGTCCTGGAGGTTATCTGGGCAACTTGGCGTGCAGAAAAAAAGAGGAATTTTCTAACCAAATTTAGGGAAGAGGCCACTTGTAAAAGTGTGCCACGTCTCCTGGTGGCCTGCCTAGTTCTTCCAAAGAACTAGGCCATCCTCCACCCCCAGCACTTAAAAAGCTTTGAATTGCTTTCAATTTGCATTGGAGTCAGGAGACAGTTTCCTCAATTCCGAACAGCCGGGAAGTGTCCCTTCAATGATTACAGATCACCATTTCCCATAAAGATCAATCATTTCTTTAAAGACAGACATTTTCACTCCACCCCCTATTTAGCGGATGCAGTTACCCACCGCAGGCAAAACCACAGTTGTTTTACCGAGTGTTTGCATTTAATAAATATGCCTATTTCTCCCCACCCACCACCAGCATTAAATCAATACCACCCATATTTAATAATTAGAGCCCCCCCCCCCCCCACAACCACACCGACATTAATAGTGTCTAAGTTTAATAAATAGGCATTTCTCCACCCAACAAGCACAAAATGAATTTAATAGCATACCAATTTAATAAATAGACATATTGGCCCCCAAACAACCACAAAACAATAGTAAAGATAGATAAACAGACCTGTTTCCCCACCCCCAATATTAATTGAATAACATTTAAATTTAAAAAATAGATCTATTTTCCCCAGAGTCCAATATTATATTAATATCATTACCAATTAATAGACATATAATATGCAAACATTTAATAGGCATATTTCCCCCAACCAGCCCCCATATCAAGATAAGAGCATTCAAATATTCCACGGGGAGCCCCAACATTAATTTACTACCCACCACATTTAATAGAGAACCTGCATTGCATAGCCCAGGTAGGGTATGAAAAGTCGACAGTGATAATGTGGACAAAGAAATGTCTACACCAAAATGTCTACAGTCGTAGACAGTTATAATGTCGACAGTTATAGGGCCTGATTCATTAAGGCACACATACTGAGTGCAATGTGCATTTAATTTAAAACACATATGAATCGGGTATATGTACACCCGAATTCAACAAGGAGCAGAAGTGAAGTTACGTGTGTTAATGAATATGAGTGTAGGTCTGCTCTACTCTACTAGACAAGACCCTGCAGGATACGTCCAATACATATCATCATCATCACCATCATTTATTTATATAGTGCCAACATATTCCGTAGCGCTTTACAATTGGGGACAAACATAATAAACTAATAAACAAACTGGGTAAAACAGACAAAGAGGTGAGAAGGCCCTGCTCGCAAGCTTACAATCTATGGGACAATGGGAGATTGACACATGAGGCTAAGTCTACATTATGCATTTTGGCCCAGCCAGACTTCAAAGGTAAAAGTGACTCATAAGCTAAATGATCCCGTCACACAACAATGTTGGTCAGGGGGTAGTTGTCTTCTTGTGTGATATTGTGTAACAGGCTAAAGGTAGCGAGGTTAAGAGGGTGGCTGAGGAATATTATAAGCTTGTCTGAAGAGGTAGGTTTCCAGAGAACGCTTGAAAGTTTGTAGACCAGAGGAGAGTCTTACTGTGCGAGGGAGAGCATTCCATAGAGTGGGTGCAGCCCGAAAAAAGTCCTGTATTTGGGAATGGGAGGATGTAATGAGGGTGGATGAGAGACGCAGATCTTGTGTAGAACGGAGTTGCCGAGTTGGGAGATATTTTGAGACAAGAGAGGAGATGTATGTTGGTGCAGCTTTGTTGATGGCCTTGTAGGTTAGTAACATATGTGGCATATAAAATCACAAAATAATTCAAGCCGTGGGAAATCCCCATGTTATAAATACATTCACTACTGCTAAGAGCTCTTTTTGTGCCGGGAGCTCTTGGGAGCTAGTCTTGCTTCGTCCCCCTGCTATAGTAAAAACAGACCCCCTCATGGTCAGCACAGACCTGGTGCCTCTATGCCCTTCTCAGAGGCTACCAATCCCCATACTGAAAAACATTAAGGGGTAAGTGTATAACGCTGCACATTTCTGGCGAGTGTGAAAAGTGGAGATGTTGGCTATAGCAACCAATCAGATTCTAGTTATCATTTTGTAGAATGTATTAAATAAATGATTAATAGAATCTGATTGATTGCTATAGTCAACATCTCAGCTATTCAAAACTGTCGGAAACTCGCAGCTTGATATATATATATATATATATATATATATATATATATATATATATATATATACACCCCCAGATTTAGATTATTTAAAATCTTCCCTCTTCATGATAATGAAGAGATGTTATTAGAGTGGAACCAGACTTTAGATGAATGTGTTATCACTCACGAAATTACTCATTAAATACAGGGAGAGCACAGTTATTATTTCAGTGAAAGAAATGCAGATAAATCTAAAAAATCATAAAGATTCAGACTTATTTATTGAAGGAGACAAAATGATTAACGAAGAATATGAATGTCAATTGATAAATAGAAAAAATTCCAAGTACACCGGGGATTTAGATGACTATCAATCAGATAAAGTGAGGACATTTAATAGAAAGAATGGAACATTTAACCAAGAACCTGGTATTAGTCATTCAAATAGGAGGTCACAAAGAGGTTTTGAAGTAAAAACTACAGGAGTTCATTTTGATACAACTCATAAACAAAAATTAACTCCTCCTAGGGAAACTATATAACATGTGTTATAATTTCATGGGATCCATCGCTGTGTTCACCGTGGGTCAATAACATATGTATGTTTACCTAGTTCCACTGGTTTCACAATGTTTACAGATACCAACTGCAGGTGCTTTATATAAAGAAATGGTTAGCGTAATAAACAATGTGCGGAATAAAGAAGCAATAAGATTCCAGTTTAGGGAGTGATACTATTAAAGTGAGATGAAGAGGAGAAGAGAGCGCCTCTGAGTGGGGGCAAAAACATTTCTTCCAGGCGCTTTCTGGGGAATATGATCAAAAAATAACGCCACATGCACAAAATTGGACATGCACAATCCCCATGTACTCACACTATGCTGCTGTTTAAAGAAAAAGAAATTGGATGAACTGGGCATGCCCCTTTCCCAGAGGCTACCAGCCCAGACTGAGCCACCCCCCTCCCCCCCACCTCCCGAGATGTGAGAGCTAGGCTGATGAGCATGATTTGGACCCCTGGACTGGCAACTTTGTCACCCCATTGTCCAGTGTAATGGAAAACTAGCTTTTGCCTGTGATTTAAGCTGGCCGTTTCAGCAAGGAGCGTGTAACATGTTAATATCACTTAGAAAACATGATGATCTAGCAGTGATGATCTACATGATTATCTAGCAATAATAAAGGATACGTCTGCCCAAAACTCAATTTGGACTTTTCAGTGGAGATGAAGAAGTTAAAATAAAACTATTGAGCTGTTATGTGCGTATCGTCGCTAACCAATAACGATTGTCGAACCTCGATTTGTGTTTCCAAAGCACAAAGATTTATTCGCAATAAGTGGAAAAATATGCTCAAGCGAAGTAATAGTAAATACAGCCGTTACTTATCGCAGGCGCTCTGGATCCAGTGCAGTCATTCAATCCTGAAGTCTGGGGACAAGATGTCTGCACTCTGGATCACAAGCTGCTGCTTATATACACAATCAAATACAGTAATACAATGAAGATGGTATAGCTTGCATCTATTGGTCCGGGTCTCAGGAATGTCCAAGGGGTCGTCAATCATTGGCTGGTTCATCCTAAGGAATCCAAAGGAGGGGGTCATCTCTGCAGGGAGTATGCTCTGCTCTTCCCGCCCGGATTCCTTAGTCTTAAGTAGTTCATAATTCCCTATCATTCATAACTTGCGTATGCACTCTGCGATTCCCTCGCAGAGTGAACCAAACAGTAGGATATGTAATAAGGTTCATTATGATACCACTCATGATGTTATTCCTTTAACCCATTCCGTGTATTTCACTAACATGCATGTAACTCTGATATAACATATAAATACTACTATATTTCGACATAACTGACTATGTGTTGCAATTACCATTAATGTGTACTATTTTATAAGTATGCGTGTTTGTGCGAATGTATGGTAAAAGACTGATTACTGTTGCTGCCACGTGTAGTGGATGCGTACGCCCTTTCACGCCGTAGCGTGCCCTTGTACGTCATAGCGTACCGTACGCATCTTTTCAGACAAAGACAACCAAGTTTGCTAGACTTTAATTGAAATGACTTTATCCAATTTGCTGACTTTGACAGTTCCACCCTTTGATAGTGTAATAAACTATCACCCAATCACCGTTTCAAGTTCAGGATTATACAATACTTCTTCACAGACCATGATCTCAGTATCTGGTACCACCCTTTCAGTCTCTTTCTCAGTGTTACTCCCATGAGACCGTTTTCCACACTTCAACACAGTAGGAACACATTTGACAACTAAACCAATTGCTAACATGACACCCAGTATAAGGAGAAGGAGCTTACCTACACTCGCAATCATTTCCTGTACCCACTCCCCCAGACCGGAGAACCATTTTGCTGGGTTCAACCATGAGAACCAACCCGCCACCTTTTCCCCGACCTCATATAACGAAGAATTATGGCTCTTTCGAAATTCCCATTTCAGCTGCAAAATTTCATCCATCTTCCGGTCTATAACCTCTTTAGGGTCTTCCGTATTATTAGTAATGTACGTGCAACATTTGACACCGAACTGGGTGGCCAGTGTCACACAGTACCCACCAGTAATAGAGGTGAGATAATTTAGTACTAGTCTATGTTGCACCAACTCCTTCTTGTACGCTTGTAGCTCCCTTCCAGTATACCTGAAAGTGTCATCATACATCTCGGTGATATTATCTATTAATTTAGCTAGGTCTTGGATATATTTAAAGTTTAATGTTCCCCGAGCGGTCCTGGTGAGATCTAGAGCAACCATAACTTGGAAACCAGCAGTTTCACTAATCAATTTTGTAGCTATGGGTTCCTCACCAGGAATCATATTTCTCTTGCCACGGTGTTCATACTGTGTGTGTATGTATGGTGGTGATGTAGTCTTGTGAATATCTACCATTTCTTCATGAGTAATAGTCATGATTTCAGGAACCAGTTTAGCTAAGAAACACAAGCCCTTGGAACTCGGAGTCACCCAGGAATAAGCTTTTCTTCCACAAACAAAATACACATCCTCAGGGAGAACATAAGGGACGGTATGCCCATGAATTATGTCACACAGAGTTTTGATAAAACTACCCATGCCTAGTGTCTCCATCTGCTCTAGACATGTGTCAGCATTAATGACATTTTCACATTTATCTGTAGAGACTTTTCCAATAGATACCTTCTTATGTTTGGGTATACGCCCTAACTTGTGACTTCCATCAGCATTCCTGCCTAGTAGGGACCTTGTGTGTCTCTCTCTAAAATGAGTGTGGCGAGCCATTGTCTGATCTGATAGGTCGGCCTCCCAATTCTCCAGGCGCTTTGCATGAGATATGTTTAGGCACAGCAAAGATCTGCCTATGGAGTATTGTCGAAGTGTCAGACTAGGGGACCTAGTGTTATTGTACCTCCCTTCTATGGGCCTCCCACCCCTTAATTCGAGTACTTCGGATATGTTTAAAGGGAATGGCACTAGTCATATGTTATGCTGCCCTTGAGGCACATGAGAGCACACCCAACACTCGGTTTGGTTTAGTACCTTACCCACCAGGGAGTGATAATCCTCCAAAGGATGCCCGCCTATATTCAGAGTACTGGGGGACTGGCATCGTTGGATGCATCTCTCTTCAACTAGGGAGTTGCAGAACTTGCAGATACAATACTCATCAGACAATAGCCCCTCACACTGCCTCCGAGTTCCTGAGCTAGCAGACCTTTTCATAACCCCTGGACCAAGTTTGATAATGGGCTGCTCAGGATATCCTATTAACTTTTCTTCGGCCTCCATTTCATCCGTATCACTCCCAGAACTCTCCTCCATCCTCCATTCTCCTTCACAAAAATAGAATGTCCTAGAAAAAGTAAAAACAAGGAAAATCCTGGAACAAAAGACAAACAAAAACCGCCACTCCATCGCTGGAAAGATAGTTCTGAGGCAACGTCTCTGGTTCAGGTGTCTCAACTGCAGGCTTTAGGTCTCCCGGAACAGGTTCACAAGTGACAGTTCTATGTCGTCGGTCTGAGTCTTGTCTTGCACTTTCTCCGGATTATGGACTCTCCTGCAGTGGGTGGAATGGACCCAAGTGTCTCTCTCTGCAACCTTCAGTGATGTAGTACTGGTCAGCAGCACTTGGTACGGGCCTTCCCAACGCTCTGTTAAACAACCTGAACGTAAGAAATTGCGGATCATAACATAGTCTCCAGGTTCAACATCATGACAGTTCGTCTCTGGCATACCAGGTGACAGCATTTTTAGTTTTTGTTGTTGTTGTTTCAGCTGTCTACTCATTCTTATAAGATATTGTACAGTCACTTCATTATTACACTTTAAGTCGTCTTGTGGACTCACGATCAAATGAGGTTGTCGTCCGAACAGTATCTCAAAGAGGGACAGATTAAGAGGAGGTCTAGGAGTGGTTCGAATGCTGTGGAGGACCAACGGCAAAGCCTCAGGCCATGCCAACCCAGTTTCAGCCATTATCTTACCTAGTTTGTTCTTGATAGTACCGTTTACTCTCTCCACCTTACCACTGGCTTGTGGTCGGTAAGGGGTGTGAAGTCTGCTATTGATTCCCATGAGTTTACACATATTTTGGAAGACATCACCAGTAAAATGGGTACCCCTATCACTTTCAATGATTCTAGGGATACCGAACCTACACACAAAGTCTTGTACGATTTTCTTTGCAGTGAACACAGCAGTATTAGTGGCTGCCGGATATGCTTCTACCCAACCGGAAAACACATCAATACACACTAACACATACTTTAGATTCCTGCACGGTGGTAATTGGATATAGTCAATTTGTATTACCTGAAAAGGTCCGTCTGTAGGAGGGATGTGGGATGGCTCAGTTGGAATAGTTTTCCCAACATTTTTCCTCAAACAAATAAGACATGACATTGCTTTCTTACCAGCCTGAGAGGAAAATCCGGGAGCACACCAGTATGCTCTCACCAGTTTGCGCATACCTTCTTTACCCAGGTGAGTCAGGCCGTGTGCTGCTTCAGCCAGGCTTGGATAGTATGTTCGGGGAGCTACAGGCTTACCTTGTCCATCCCTCCAGAGTCCTGAGGACTCTTGACCACATCCCTTCGCCTTCCAGACCGCCTTTTCCTGCAGGGAACACAAATCTTGCATTTCAATTAATTTCTGCATGTCTAATGTCTGAAAAACCATCATAGTCTCGGTCGATACAGTCATAGGTTGCCCTGCTGCCCATTTAGCAGCTTCGTCTGCCCTGTTGTTGCCCAATGACACTGGGTCTTCTTCAAAGGTATGGGCTTTGCACTTTATGACGGCTACTGTTCTGGGTAACTGTATCGCTGTCAGAAGTCCTTTTATGTGTTGTGAGTGTGCCACTGGTGTACCTGCTGCTGTCGTAAAGTTTCTAAGATGCCAAAGGGCCCCAAAATCGTGCACTACCCCGAAGGCGTACCTAGAGTCAGTATATATATTGGCTGATTTACCCTCTGCCAGTTCACACGCTCTCTTTAGTGCTACTAGTTCCGCCACCTGGGCTGAGTGAGGTGGACCAAGGGGTTCAGCTTCTACCACATCCTGATCGTCTACAACAGCGTAACCAGTACATAGCTCTCCTGTCTCTGTCTGTCTATGGCAACTTCCGTCTGTATAAAACGTAAAATCTAAATTTTCTAAGGGGGTGTCACGTATGTCGGGCCTTGCAGTAAAGGTCTGATTCAGGTGTTCCATACAGTCATGCGTGTCAGTATTCTTGCCTAACTCATCATCAACCAGGGTCTCCTCACCCTTTGTGTGTCTTGAGACACATACGGAAGGTATGTAGCTGGATTTAGGGTGCTACATCGTTTGATGGTGATGTTTGAGGGTGCCATCAGGGCTAGTTCCCACTTTGTGAATCTAGCTGAAGAAACATGTCTGGTTTGGGCTGAATTTAACAGAGCTGATACAGCATGGGGTGTATAGATGGTTGAATTATGTCCTAATACTACATCCTCGCTCTTACTTACTAGAAGGGCCGTTGCTGCTACACTTCTGAGACATGTTGGGAGTGACCTTGCCACATTGTCTAATTGTGCACTGTAGTATGCTACCGGTCTGCTAGCGTCACCATGTTTCTGTGCGAGGACACCTGCTGCACAGCCATCAGCTTCTGTACAAAATAGCTCAAAAGGCTTTTCATAATCAGGTATTCCCAATGCAGGTGCTCTTGTCAGACTATCTTTAAGGTTAAAGAACGCTTGCTCTGACTCTTCTGTGTGTACGACACGTTCTGGTTTTGAGGAAGAGACTAGCTCCTGCAATGGTAATGCCAGAATAGAAAAACCTGGGATCCATGACCTACAGTATCCACACATCCCCAAGAAAGTACGAATCTGCTTCTGGCTCTGTGGCAGGGTCATGTGTTGTATGGCCTCAATTCTGTCGGTTGTCAGGTGTCTTAGCCCCTTAGTGAGGCAGTGTCCTAAGTATTTGACCTTAGTCTGACATGGCTGGAATTTATCCTTTGCCACCTTGTACCCTGTTTGTGAAAGATGAAGCAACAACAATTTAGTATCATGTAAACATGACATAAAAGAATCAGAGTACAACAACAAATCGTCCACATATTGAATTAGAACAGACCCATTGTGGGGTTGAAAGGATTGCAAACAGTCATGTAAGGCTTGGGAGAAAATACTGGGGCTGTCAATGAACCCCTGGGGCAGTCTGGTCCATGTGTATTGCACTCCCCTGTAGGAGAATGCAAAAAGGTATTGGCAGTCAGGGTGAAGAGGGACTGAGAAGAAAGCAGAACATAGATCAATGACAGTAAAATGACTGGCAGACGGTGGAATCTGCATGAGGATGACAGCTGGATTCGGCACTACGGGGAATTGGCTCTCAACAACTTTGTTAATTCCCCTTAAGTCCTGGACTAATCTATAGCCCCTCCCCCCACTCTTCTTCACAGGGAAAATGGGACTATTTGCTGTACTGGCTGTACGAATTAAAATCCCTTGTTGTAACAGCCTCTCAATAACAGGATATACCCCTAGTTCCACCTCCGGTTTTAATGGATACTGTGGGATTTTTTGGAGTTATCCTACCACTTTTTAGATTGACCATGACAGGGGCTACGTTTGCCATCAGTCCAGTGTCCTGTCCATCTCTGGTCCATAGGGAACCTGGTATTTCCAGCAACATCCCCTTTACTTGAGATGGACCTTGTTCTATAACAGGAGAGTGTAACATTAACCTTTGAGGGGTGTCCAATATGTCCTGTACCTCATGTGCAACCTTCTCGGGTATATCTAGGAACACACCATCTGAAGTACAGTATATGACACATCCCATTTTACATAACAAGTCTCTCCCTAGCAAGTTAGTAGGAGCCGCTGCAGCCAAGAGAAACGAATGCTTAGTATGCAGAGGCCCGATAGTAACTTCGGCGGGTTTAGTTAGAGGATAATGTAACACTTTTCCCGTCACCCCCATAGCTGGAATAGTTTTGCTGGTCACCTGTAGATTGAAAGGAGAGGTTATCACAGATCGGGCCGCCCCTGTATCTACAAGAAAAGTTTGTTTCCTGCCAGCTATGTCAACTATCATTGTTGGTTCTTCACTCTGACTCTCAGTTAACCTCACTGGCTGTAGACTACAGGTATGACCTGACCCCTACCGCTGACTATTGATTTCCCGCGCAGCATTTGCTGCCGTAATATGCGCGGGTAGATGTGAGTCTTCTAGTCTATGTGAATCCTTTCTTGGAGGATATCTATGTGACCCACCCCTATGTGTATTGAGTCTTTCTTTATTACAATCTCTCCTGTAATGTCCTTCCTCGTTACAGTTGAAACACCTGATCACTTTAGGTTTCCTGTTATATGGGTTGTATGCTGGTGGTCGTGTGTGCACCCCTTCTAGAGCCTGTATACTTACCGTCATTAACTTATCACTTTTCTCTTCCCTTTTTCTAAAAAGGTTCTTGTCATGCTCCACAGCAGACTCCCTAAGGAAGTCTACCGTGACGCCTCTCCAATTAGGTAATGTGGTTTGTACTCTCGTCTTTAAATTTTCCCTAAGGCCATCCATCAGTACCCCTACAGCTACCTCTCTGTGATGTGGGTCCTCACTTATGTTGGATATCCCAGTAAATCGTGCGATCGCTGTTATAGCTCTAGCAAAGTAATCTGAGGCAGTTTCACTATCCTTTTGTTTAATGGTGAAAATCTTACTCCAATTTACCACTACTGGAAAACAGATGGCTAAGTGTTTGACAATTTGTTCTATATTCCGTTGGTTAATCTCATCAGTCAAGGTGTCATCTTCCTCCAACAAACAATCTCCAATAAATTTTTGTATGTTAGTATTGGGAGGAAGACACGCCCTCAACACTACCCGCCAATCCTTACTGGTTGGTTCGTGAGCATTCCCTAAGTCTTTAACAAATTTCTGACATTTAGCGAACTCCTTTCTAGGGTCCGGGAATTCAGTCATAATGGAACGTAATTCTGATCTAGTCCAGGGACAATGCATTGTAACATTTCTTAAAGGAACTACACCATCCTTATCTGGTTTCCCATTGGGAACCGATATTGTGCGGACCGGGAACACACCCTCTGGTACACTAACTTCAGGGGACGCTACAGGATTTACAGGCCCTAGATTTAGAACACTTTCACTCCTAGTGATCACGCTACTCTCACCTATCTCAGCCATTTTCTCATACTTGCGCTGAGCCTCTAGTACATTAACAGCATGGGCAATGGCCGAAATCACAGTGGGTTCATCTTCATTTTCAGATACACTTGATTGAAACTGATTTAAAACAGGGTACAACTTAGTAATTTTTCTATTTTCAGTTTTAACAACGGCTGTACTTACCCCTCCCGCCACATAAGGTGGCGGGGGCGCGCTTGCGCTGAGTTCGCCACGCTTCTCAATGGTTACATCCGCCTCGCGCGCGCTTTTCGCCACGCCTATTTCCGGTTTGCATTCGCTGCTCTGCCACGTGTTACCTTCCATTTGCCACAATTTTAAACAATCATTATGTCTATTTCTCTTTTTCGTTGACTTGATCAACCATATTTTATCTTTTACAGTATTTAGTACCTCTGCTTTAAAACTCCCTATTGTTGGGAAAGGCCTATCACAAGCTTTGGTCATCCCGACCCACGTGTCACAATACACAGTTGCATATGCACCATATTTCTTACACATGAGAAACCTCGCTGAACCAATAGGGCCTTCCTTAGGCAGTACACTGACCATCTCTAGCGTATGCTTAGCACCCATGTTGAACAATATACCTTCTACCCGGAACACAGACACATTCGCAATGCTCTGTTCCTTCCGGCCAAATGTGAAATACAGACACACCGCAATGCTCTGTTCTTTCCACCTAATAATTTCAACTCTGTTGCTATACTCACCGCTAGAGATCTATAATGCTCGGTGAACGTATTTCCTTTAGCCGCGCTCACTCGCTTTTCTCGCCCCTGGCGAGGGTCCCTAATACAGAAATATCACTGTGGGCCCCAAGGGCTATCAGCTCCTCGATACCCTGGCTCAACCACAAAAATCTGCTGAGTTTATTATCGCTGGGAGTGCAAAGTCGATACAATCAACCTGCCTTTCCAGTATAATTCCTCCTAGCTGCTTCACCAATTCGCACTAACGGTGCGACCGGATCGCACTGCCTACCAATACTAATTATTAGCAAACCTTGCGATCTATTGGTAGCGCTTTGCGAAAACCCAGTTTTCGCATTCGGTATACCTGCCCTGTATACCGTCCTTCAGTTGGGCAATCCGCCTCGTCAGACAGCAACTGAGCACCTCAACAATAAAACAGTGTATCTACGTTACAACATCACACACTATATACACCTTTTCTGCGCAGAAAATCAAAAGTTCCCAACAATAGTAATAATGTCTCAGAGGCTTTCACAAGTAATTATACTATGCATGTATAATAACTATCAAAACGATTGTTTAACCACGTGGCAAGTTTACCGGAAGTTCGCGTACGCACAGCAGGAAGTACACATACGCTAAACAATGCAATACAGTTAAAACGCACAATGACAGAAAAAAGAAACAGTTTTCTCTTTTGTCCCTAGGTTCTAGTTAGCGTGCCCTAGATAATGCAAAACGGACATTCGGTTTCGCAACACAGAGTAAAATTCAGGTTTTGAACACCATGCGTTCTTACCCGTTTATGACGCGTCTCCACCCTTTGTTGAGGAACCGAAATCCGTTGGTCTTGCGTATCATCGGCAACGAAACCTCCAAAGCTCACGAGCCCCCAATTGCTATGTGCGTATCGTCGCTAACCAATAACGATTGTCGAACCTCGATTTGTGTTTCCAAAGCACAAAGATTTATTCGCAATAAGTGGAAAAATATGCTCAAGCGAAGTAATAGTAAATACAGCCGTTACTTATCGCAGGCGCTCTGGATCCAGTGCAGTCATTCAATCCTGAAGTCTGGGGACAAGAAGTCTGCACTCTGGATCACAAGCTGCTGCTTATATACACAATCAAATACAGTAATACAATGAAGATGGTATAGCTTGCATCTATTGGTCCGGGTCTCAGGAATGTCCAAGGGGTCGTCAATCATTGGCTGGTTCATCCTAAGGAATCCAAAGGAGGGGGTCATCTCTGCAGGGGGTATGCTCTGCTCTTCCCGCCCGGATTCCTTAGTCTTAAGTAGTTCATAATTCCCTATCATTCATAACTTGCGTATGCACTCTGCGATTCCCTCGCAGAGTGAACCAAACAGTAGGATATGTAATAAGGTTCATTATGATACCACTCATGATGTTATTCCTTTAACCCATTCCGTGTATTTCACTAATATGCATGTAACTCTGATATAACATATAAATACTACTATATTTTGACATAACTGACTATGTGTTGCAATTACCATTAATGTGTACTATTTTATAAGTATGCGTGTTTGTGCGAATGTATGGTAAAAGACCGATTACTGTTGCTGCCACGTGTAGTGGATGCGTACGCCCTTTCACGCCGTAGCGTGCCCTTGTACGTCATAGCGTACCGTACGCATCTTTTCAGACAAAGACAACCAAGTTTGCTAGACTTTAATTGAAATGACTTTATCCAATTTGCTGACTTCGACAGAGCCTGGGTCATGAAGGGAAGTAAGGCAAAAAAAAAAAAGTAATTGTTCTCCTGGACATACCATGTTACAATGCTAGGGGTGCAAATAAGTTTATTATTTTGCACATAAGTTAGCACACAAATGCAGCACACAAATTCTTGATAGTTTTATGTTTACACTGATATTTAAAGTTGCTCTAGGACATGCCCTACTCCAACTATAAATCTGTCCCCGCATTTTAAATTTACCTCCCCCTCCAATGCAACATGGTTTTGACCATGTGCCAAATTACTCCTTTTTTATCCTTTGCTCTCCTTAAAAAGTATAACTTGCAGGCACCATTCACTGGATCAGCCATTGGTCCCAATGGCTATAATAATCCAAAGCAGCACTTCTTCAGATACCAGGTTTCGATGCCCCTCCCCCCTAAACTTCCTGTTCACAATAATGATGGTCATGGACACCCACTTTTCTGTATGAAATAGAGGCAGTAGGCCTATGGAGGAGTGCAACATGGAACATGGGACTGTTACAACCATTGTGGACCATGACAAATCTGGAAATTGGTGTCTGCGAGGTGTTTTTTTTAACTTTAAGATTTTTATTTCCATCCATTTAACATTTTTCACTTTGGGTGGAGTTGTTTAAATGTGTGTCAGAAATGATACGGTTGCTATGGATACAGCAAAATGTGTAGTCTAATATGTAATGTCATCAATAAATCACATAAATAATAATAATGTATTTCTGGAATTAAACTAAAGCACCTGTAACAAAAAAAAACAAAAAAAGGATTTCCTTGTTAGATAGCGACAGAACTGATGTCAGAAAGATTATGTCAGCTACTGTGAACTTCTTTGTCAGCACTGTCCTGAAACTGAATTTATAGAAATATATTGGTCACAGAGCAGACGCACCCACAACTCTGGGCTGAATGTCCCACACAAATGACTGCACTCCATGGAGGCGGCAACCAGGGCCATCTTTTCCACTGGGCATGATGGGCAGCTGCCTGGGGGCCCCACGGGCAAGGGGGCCCCATAGGCACGGCTCTTAATGAGAATAAATAATCCTGCAAAAGAAAAAAACCTGCAAAAAAAACCTACAAGGGTCACTGAGCAAGTACATCTATCTCTATCTCTATATATCTATATCTGTATACATCTATATATCTATATCTAGAGGCCCCGGTGCACTGCTTTGCCCGGGGGCCCATAATGTTGTTCAGATGGCCCTGGCGACAACACCAAGTTGAAAAACAGGTTATTGTCTGTTATGGTCAACCAGCAAAGATACTAAAATTAGGCATACATATATATATATATATATATAGATATAGATATATATATATATATATATATATATATATATATATATATATATATACTATAGTTGCAAAGATTTTGACTGACAATCTGCAGCATAAGGTGGCAGATAGGGTTAAATTCTTGCGAAGTGATAATAGTTTATACTTTTGCACATAAGGAAAATACTGTCTGTTTTTTCATGTAGCACACAAATACTTGATAGCTTATTTGTACACTGACATTTAAGGTTGATCTAGGAAAAAGACAGTATTTTCCTTATGTGCAAAATAATAAACTGATATGCACCCCTGACATTGTAACATGGTTTTATCCAGGAGAAAACTTAAGTAAAAAGATGAGTACTTTCCTTAATGAATCAGGCCCTATATTATTAACAGATGACATTAATTGAATAGTTTTTTTCTTTCTGTGCGTTCTTTTGTGAATTTATATTCCTTATATGTATTATACGTATCCTGCAGTGTATTGCCTAGCAGAGCAGAGCAGACCTACACCCATAGTCATCACCAGACGTATCTTCAAGTACGCTCCTTGCGGGAATAGGGATCTGCGTACACCCGTTTCACGTGCTCTTTTTACAGACACACATTACGTTCGTTTTGCGTGCCTTAATGAATCAGGCCCACTGTGTCATATCTCCTCTGCAGTGGAGAGGGGAGGGACCACCACCAAAGTACAATTATTAGGAAGAGGGGATATTCATTAAACGTCTTAGATAAAATTTAAATATTTTTAATGCCAATAAATGTGTCTAGTGGGATGGGGGGGCAGTGTTTTATTGGGATATATTTATGTGCTCTTAATGTGGTATAGGGATAAATGCCTAATAGTATAAGTCCTGGTTATTTTGTCATTGTAGGGTAAAAAACCATGAAATGATTTCCTTTTTTTTTACGTTTTAATAACTGCAATCATCTGACAGCTATGGACCTAATTAACAGTTCATTTAGAGGTCTAGAAATAAAGTAAAAAGAGTGTCAGATATATTATATATATTAAATGACTATATTTGATAGTCAGTGAAAGTAGATTGCAAGAAAAGAAAATCTTGGTGACAGAGGACTATATGGACAGATGTGTGATAAATAGAATGTGGTCTTTGCCTCTTTATGGAGTGTTGAGCTGAGTGAGGTAATGATGTGACATCATAATGGTAACTGCTGATATCACTGCTTCAAGACTCCACCCTCTGTCACACACAGCCAGGACACTGACCCAGCACCAGCAGACATCACCAGCTCTCCTGCACATACAGACTACATCCTCTGCACCTCGCCATCCTTCGACATTTACTACAGAAGCTTGTAGCCATCTCGCCAAAAGAAGCCAGCATTAGATAAGTATGTCCTCATAAACCCGTGGACGTGCTTGCAGACTCCGAGATTGATTACCTTAAAATTTCACCTTCACATGATCATGTGAAGTAAAATGTGTGTTGATCACCTGAGGGTGAAATGTGTGTTGATCACGTTAATGTGAAATGTGTGTTGATCACGTTAATGTGAAATGTGTGTTGATCACGTGAAGGTGAAATATGTGTTGATCACGTGACGGTGAAATGTGTGTTGATCATGTGACAGTGAAATGTGTGTTGATCATGTGAAGGTGAAATGTGTGTTGTTCGTGTGAAGGTGAAATGTGTGTTATTCGTGTGAAGGTGAAATGTGTGTTGTTCGTGTGAAGGTGAAGTGTGTGTTGTTCGTGTGAAGCAGAAATGTGTGTTGTTCGTGTGAAGTTGAAATGTGTGTTGTTCGTGTGACGGTGAAATGTGTGTTGATCACGTGAAGGTGAAATATGTGTTTGATCATGTGAAGGTGAAATGTGTTGATCATTCACCTTCACTTGATCAACACACATTTCTGCTTCACACGAACAACACACATTTCACCTTCACACGAATAACACACATTTCACCTTCACACGAATAACACACATTTCACCTTCACACGAATAACACGCATTTCACCTTCACACAAACAACACGAATTTTACCTTCACACGAACAACAAGCATTTTACCTTCACAGGAACAACAAGCATTTTACATTCACAGGAGCAACACGCATTTTACCTTCACACGAACAACAAGCATTTTACATTCACAGGAGCAACAAGCATTTTACATTCACAGGAGCAACAAGCATTTTACCTTCACAGGAGCATCAAGCATTTTACCTTCACAGGAGCAACAAGCATTTAACCTTCACAGGAGCAACATGCAGTTCACCTTCACAGGAGCAACAAGCATTTCTCGATCACATGTACATATTTGATGAAGACTCAGTAATGTAATTCTGCATAGCCCCTTAATGCCCAGAGGGAAGGGCAGTCCTTGCAGCCATGGTTCCCCAGAGGTTTCCTCCACAGGGGGTTTTTCCTCTCTTGAGCGCTGAAGGATGACTCCTCGTGAGTCCAGGGGTATCTTGATTCTCTTATAGAACAAGTTTGTAAGAGCCATAGGCCAATTTCGACCATATGGTCCTGTTTTATTATGCAGAATAACAAATGTATGTTTTAATTTTAAAGAAAACTTTAATAAATATTTTTGAAAATACGGTATATTTGCATGATCTTTCTTTTGTTTTCTTAATAAATGCTCCTGAAATGGGAAGAGAAGTGGTGTGTGAGATAATGACCGGGGGCAGAGATGGTAATGGGGGGCAGTACAGGGGTTGCTGAAAGAATGAAATCTCAAATTAAATCTCAGCTTATTAAACATAAACCACAGGCATAGAGAAGATAGAGGTTAGAACAGGAACATCTAAGGGTAATGAGGAATGGACTAAGGCTAAGTGCACACAAGTGATTTTAATGCATCCGTGTTATTTCCAGTTTTCTGTCTTCTGTGGATGGATAAGATAAGACATGTCCTTTCTATCCACAATAGTTTTGGTCTTTGTGAACAAACCCCCCTTGTGCTCAGGCATTGTCTCTTCTCATGTATCAATGACCCCTAGTGCCCCAGTCTCAGTCTATTGTGTCTCTTCCATCTACTAATGGAAACAAGGGAAACACCAGGGGCACTAGATCTAAGGAGAGAAGATGATCACCTGAATGAAAGAGGCAGCTGATGCTTATAAGATGTCATAAGAACTAATGATACATCTAAGAGATATGTGGTCAAAGAGAGGTAACAAAAAAATCTGTGTAAATGAAAGATATATCAATGTCATATACAGCGGCTGCTTTTATCCACCTGTTTCCTGTCTGCTTGGAGTGACTTCACCTGAAGAAGGAGGTAGGGATGGAGCCCCCACCTCCAAAATGTTGTGTGTCATGACACCCACATGTATCACAATAAACCAACTCTGATCAGCGTTTGAAACATATGATTTATATATGATTGGGAAGTGGTGGAGCCCAGAAAGCGTATTTAGGTACCACCGCATCACATTGGACGTGGAAGGAGACAGAACCAACTGTAAGACTTGGAGTGAGTGAAAAGCTGCACAGAGGATCCTGACACGTGTTGCAGCATATACACAGAAATATAATATCTGACAATAAAACTAAAGACAAGAGTCTATTTAGGGATCAAATATTTTTTTTATATATATATATATATATATATATATATATATATATATCACTTTTTGTTTTTAGAAATCTATGTTTTACATTTTAAAATTATATTTTATTTGTGCCAGAGGTCCTTGACACGTAACATATAAGACGCATAAGCATCAAAAAGGTAAAATACATATCTACACTAAGGATGACCGAACAGTGCGGATCCGACGGGATCCGAGCACTGTTCGGGAACTTCCGGGCGCCAAACGAAGCCAAACCGAGGCTATGACATTCAAGTCTCTCGCGAGACTCGGATATCATAAATACTCACCTTGCGGCCGCCATCTTCATTTCGCCTGACATCAGGGAAGAGGGAGGGTGTATAGTGTAGTGGTGCTCTTTACTTGTGTCTAGTGCTCTGTCCTTGTTGAGTCCAGTGGTGCATCAGTCCAGTGCTCTGTCCTTGCTGAGTCCAGTGGTGCATCAGTCCAGTGCTCTGTCCTTGCTGAGTCCAGTGGTGCATCAGTCTAGTGCTCTGTCCTTCCTGAGTCCAGTGGTGCATCAGTCCAGTGCTCTGTCCTTGATGAGTCCAGTGGTGCATCAGCCCAGTGCTCTGTCATTGCTGAGTCCGGTGGTGCATCAGTCCAGTGCTCTGTCCTTGCTGAGTCCAGTGGTGCATCAGTCCAGTGCTCTGTCCTTGCTGAGTCCAGTGGTGCTTTTGTCCTGTGCTCTGTGCTGCTGAGTACAGTGGTGCTTTTGTCCTGTGCTTTGTTCTGCTAAGTGCATAGTTATTTTAAAAGTATTAAAAAATCTTCAAAAAAATAAAAAAAAAATTATAAAAAAATCATTTTAAAAAAAATCTAAAAAAAATTAAAAAAAGTCTAAAAAAAATTCTTGCAGTCTAGAAACATTAATACTGCAATCTATTAAAAATTGTTCACTGTTCTTTTTTGCAGTCCAGAAACATTAATATAGTGCAATCTATTAAAAAGTGTTCACTGTTCTTGCAGTCCAGAAACATTAGTACTGCAATCTATAAAAAATTGTTCACTGTTCCAGCAGTATTTAAAAAATAGTACTGTAATACAACATGTGCTGCATATAATGGAGTACCAAAATTTGGAGGATAAAGTAGGGAAATATCAAGACCCACTTCCTTCTAATGCTGAACCTGCTGCCACTAGTCATAACATAGACGATGAAATGCCATCAACCTCAGTGGCGGATCCAGGGGGGGGGGGGGGCGATCGGGGCGATCGACCCCCTTAGCAGGGGCTTGCTGCCGGCAGCTGCACAATATGTGCAGGTCCGCTCGGCAGTGACAGTGTGCTGCCCGGCTGCTCTGATTGTGTTTAAAACACAATCAGAGCAGCCGGGCAGCACATTGTCACTGCCGAGCGGACCTGCACATATTGTGCAGCCGCCGGCAGCCTTGAAGTCAAAAAAGGGGGCGGGGCCTAAATTGCCCCCCCTAAATCGCCCCGGGTAGGATACTTTTCTAGATCCGCCCCTGATCAACATCGTCTGCCAAGGCCAATGCCCAATCTCCTAGTAGAGGGCATGTAAAATCCAAAAACCCAAACGGCACAAAAATTACCAAAAAAAGTAAATTAAAAACATCTGAGGAGAAACGAAAACTTGTCAATATGCCATTTACGACACGGAGTGGCAAGGAACGGCTTAGGCCCTGGCCCGTGTTCAGGACTAGTGGTTCAGCTTCACCCAAGGATCTAAGCCCTTCTCCTCCCCCCCCTCCAAAAAATTTAAAAGAGTTATGCTGTCAGCAACAACACAGCAAACAACTCTGCCTTCTAAAGAGATGTCATCACAAATCCCCAAGGTGAGTCCAAGGGTGTTGGTGGTTGTGAAGCCTGACCTTCCCCTCACTGTACGGGAAGAGGTGGCTCCTTCCACCATTTGCAGCACACCCTCTGCATATGCTGGAAGGATCACCCACAGTGTAGATCCAGATTTGGATAATCAAGGTGTCAATGTTGTACACCGGGAGGAGGATATTCATGTAGCTGGCGCTGTGGAGGAACTTGACGAGGAGGATGCTGATGTGGTTATCTTAAATGAGGCACCAGGGGGGGAATCAGTTGTTGTCCATGGGATGAAAAAGCCCATCGTCATGCCTGGACAGAAGACCAAGAAATGCACCTCTTCGGTCTGGAGTTATTTTTATCCCAATCCGGACAACAAATGTATGGCCATATGTAGCTTATGTAAAGCGCAAATAAGCAGGGGTAAGGATCTTGGCCACCTAGGGACATCCTCCCTTATACATCACCTGAATAACCTTCATAATTCAGTGATTACTTCAGGAACTGGGGCTAGGACTGTCATCAGTCCAGGGACACCTAAATCCCTTAGTCCTGTTGGATACACACCACCAACACCCTCCTCGTCAACTTCCTCCACGATCTCCATCAGATTTAGTCCAGCAGGCCATGTCACCAGCCAGACTGAGTCCTCTTCAATCCGGGATTCATCCGAGGAATCCTGCAGCGGTACGCCTACTACTGCCGCTGCTGCTGTTGCTGCTGGTAGTCGGTCATCTTCCCAGAGGGGAAGTCGTAAGAACGCTACGTCTTTCACCAAACAGTTGACCGTCCAACAGTCGTTTGCCATGAGCACAAAGTACGACAGTAGTCACCCTATTGCAAAGCGGATAACTGCGGCTGTAACTGCTATTTTGGTGTTAGACGTGCGTCCGGTGTCCGCCATCAGTGGAGTGGGATTTAGACGGTTGATGGAGGTATTATGTCTCCGCTACCAAATCCCGTCGAGATTCCACTTCACTGGGCAGGCGATACCAAAGATGTACAGAGAAGTACGAACAAGTGTCCTCAGTGCTCTGAAAAATGCGGTTGTACTCACTGTCCACTTAACCACGGACATGTGGACAAGTGGTTCAAGGCAAACGAAGGGCTATATGACTGTGACAGCCCACTGGGTAGATGCATCGCCTTCCGCAGCAACAGCAGCAGCTGCATCAGTAGCAGCATCTCCACAATGGCTGCTCGTGCCAAGGCAGGCAACATTGTGTATCACAGGTTTTAATAAGAGGCACAACGCTGACAACCTCTTAGAGAAACTGAGGGAAATCATCTCACAGTGGCTTACCCCACTTAGACTCTCCTGGGGATTTGTGGTGTCAGACAACGCCAGTAACATTGTGCGGACATTACATATGGGCAATTTCCAGCACGTCCCATGTTTTGCCCACACCGTTAATTTGGTGGTGCAGCATTACCTGAAGAGTGACAGGGGTGTGCAGGAGATGCTTGCGGTGGCCCACAAAATTGCTGGACACTTTCGGCATTCTGCCAGTGCCTACCGCAGACTCGAGCGCAACATCAAAAAAGTCTGAACCTGCCCTGCCATCACCTCAAACAAGAGGTTGTGACGCGGTGGAACTCCACCCTCTATATGCTGGAGAGGATGTAGGACCAGCCATCTGTGCAGTGGAATTCAGACCAGTTGGAGAAGGTATTGTGGCCCCGGTACCAAATTGGGTACCGGGGCCACTCCACTACACAGTCCAGATAGCTGCGTATCAGATAATAAACTACGTTCACTGTTGCTGCCAAATAAAAAAATAATGAAAATGCCCTGTCATCATCGAAAACAAGAGGTAGTGACGCGCTAGAACTCCACCCTCTATATGCTGCAGAGGATGTAGGAGCAGCCATCTGTGCAGTGGAATTCAGACCAGCTGGAGAAGGTATTGTGGCCCCGGTACCAAATTAGGTACCGGGGCCACTCCACTACGCAGTCCAGATAGCTGCATATCAGATATTAAACTACGTTCACTGTTGCTACCAAATAAAAAAAATAATGAAAATGCCCTGTCATCATCGAAAACAAGAGGTAGTGACGCGCTAGAACTCCACCCTCTATATGCTGCAGAGGATGGAGGAGCAGAAAAAGGCCATTCAAGCCTACACAGCCACCTACTATGGGCCACGTGTTTGTGCCGCCCACTTGTGTCGCTTAGCTTAGACATCCAGCTACCTCGGTGCAACGTTTTGGACTAAAAACAATATTGTGAGGTGTGAGGTGTTCTGAATAGACTGGAAATTAGTGGAAATGATTGTTATTGAATGTTATTGAGGTTAATAATAGCGTAGGAGTGAAAAAAAAAAACAAACTGGATTTTAGCACTTTTTATGCTTTTTTAAAAATAAATCAGAACCCAAAACCCTAAATCAGAACCAAAACCTTTCGTCAGGTGTTTTGCAAAACAAATCAGAACCCAAAACCTCAAGCTAATCAGAACCCAAAACCCAAAACACTAAAAGTGGCCGGTGCACACCCCTAATTTACACCCATTTGCTGGGTCAGATACATCAGCGGATACATCCAGCTCTCCACCAGTCGCATATGCACCAGGATTGTGTTAGACTTACACCCAAACACGTTCACATTTGTTTTGACAGGGAAAAATGCATGCGCTATTAGGTTTGAGTTGCATGAAAATGAGACTCTATACTACAGCAGGGTTAATCTCCCTTCTTGTGTACGTAAGAAAGTAGCAAACTCTTAAGTCAAAATAGACCAAGAAAATCATATGATATAGGGATGATCAATAACGAAAGCTTCAGAGGTGAATAGCAATTAGCCAATCAGAAACCGCTAGCACTGGCGAATGGCATCGCCATCATCAGTGTGTATTTTCACCAGCCCTTCTCAGAGCAGAGCGGTAGCCATGTGGCGGGGGGGTGATGTGGAGGCCAATCACTGACAGAGAACTTCTATCAACTCTAGATATACTGGGATGTTAAAGTAGAACAACTAGGAGAGAATCTTGTCCGGTATTAGTCCAGAATGTTAATACCAATTTGCTTCTGGATGGTGCTGTAAACAATAACAAAACCAAATATAGATCAAGTGGTTTATTATAAATTTCATTAAGAAATAAAATTGCCCTTATATACAGACGGTGATAAAAGAACAGTGGGACATTTGCAAGCTGTTTCCCACAAGAACATGGTGCAGTTAACCTGAAAATCGATCCTTTTTCTATAGGCTCTGGAATGTTAAAATGTTGCACTTAAAACTTAAAAAAGCACTTAAAACTTAAAAAGTAAACACAAGTTAATGGTTACAAAAATCTCCTAGGGCTGGAGTAACAGGCTTGTTGATGTCACTATTAAACAAAGGCAAATCCTTTTCAAGCCAGATAAGTATAGAGATTATTGCAACATGCAGATGTCTTATATAACAGCAGAACAAGGAGGTGCCCAGGAATTCTCAGGCTGTATCTGAACGACTGTCAGGGAGAATAGCAGTCAGTAATGGGTGTATGCTCAGTACAGCTATTATGGGCCTGGTTTAGGGTAGCTCCTAAGTGCATTTGCGTGACACAAACACGTGTCTTGGTACACAATAGTCGCTGACAGTGTGGAGTTCAAGAAAAGACCGTCCAGGTTCCTCAGGTATGGGTACGGCCGTGGGGACTAAGTTCACCCCTAGCTATATGGACCTTTATGTGAATCTTACTACATTTGGGGAGGTGAATTTGGGGTGAACCTGGTCCTCTATGGTCGTTATATTGACAATCTGTTTATTATTTGGGGAGGTGGTGAACACAAAGTGCTGGAATTTGTTATTTTTCTTAATACCAATGATTAAATTTGTGCACAAGTATTACTACTAGCTTCCTGGACCTGTTCCCTTTGGTCAGCAGTGATACCATAATCATGTCCACATATGAAAAAGACAAAATAGAAAATGTCAGATAACAGCGTCACATCCTTTTTCTAATGTGGCTTTTATCTCCAAATTCAATAGGCTATCATATGAAAAGAAGCTGATTAACAAAAACAATTATCCAATCTTAAAACAAGATGCAACACTAAGACCTCTATTATCTCTATTCCAGTTGTTATATTCCAAAGAAGGACCAACCTAACAAATTTACAAGCTCCTAGATTTTTAAGGTTAGGTTTACACAAGGCTTTAGCTCAAAAACAAGATGTATCAATTGCAATTTTATTACTAATACAATTACTGTAATATCAGATAAAGAAAATACCAAACAGTTTAAGATCTGAGGTTTTACTTCTTGCAAAACTCACTTTGCAATACATTTGTTACACTGCAGTTGTGACTTATTACATCGGTAGAACCACAAGGTCTCTCAAATACAGATTTGATGAATGCAGAAGTAACATTAAAAACAGATCAATGACACACACTGTGTCCAAATATTTTGCTTTATAGGACACAAGTTGCATTAATATTACAGGGGTGGAATATATTAGGTCCACCAAACATGAAGTGGATAGATATAAAAAAGACAAGAGGTGCTCTGGATTCACTAATTAAATTCCCTTCACACTTGAATATAATAACTTTCTTTCAACCATATAATTAGATCTTTATGATATTTATGTTGGATCATATTACAAATCCTAGTTCTAGTTCTAATCTTTTAAAATTAGTTATCTGCGGTGTTAAACAGAAATTCTAACGTACACAAGAGTCTGGGAGACCTTTGGGTTTGGTGACTGCCCTTAGCTGGGGAGTAAACCAAGTGCTGAATCACAGAGTACGAAAAGGCATCTTTACCACAAGCAATATCTCTTCTGATGATCTCGTAGATTTTATGTGGGTTTTTAGTAGAGATGCTCACTGACCCCCGTGTTTTGGTTTTGGTTTTGAATTACCTTCGGGTTTTGGTTTTGTTTTGCCAAAACCGCCCTTGCGTGTTTTGGTTTTGGTTTTGTTTAGCTATTTTTTACTAAATTTCATTATTGGTGGTAAAATCACACAATTTCGCTATTATTTTATACCTACATTATTATTAACCTCACTAACACTAATTTCCAGTCATTTCCATTCAATTATAGGAGAGGTAGCATGCACAAGTTATCAAGAAAAGCAGTTCATCCACAAGGAGTGCCACTTTTGTGGCTGATGTGCAAGTCCAACATGGCCCTCCCTAAACAAGCTAACAATGGGCTTGTTAGAGTAATGGCAGAAACACACATCAGTGCCAGGAAAAATTAATGGTGCAAGACGGAATTGTCCCACCCACCCATATCTTGGATCTTACAAAGGACATGCACACTTTAGCCAACCAAGCACCTTAGCGACAAGGGCTGCCACTTTTGTGACTGAAGTGCTTGGTTTGTTTGGGCCCCCAACAAAACCAGCTATCAATACCCTAAAGGCACGTTAGATCAACAGTGCTGTGAAATGAATTCTACACTGTCAAGATGTTGTCGTCATCATCTTCAGCATCATCCTCACCCTCATCAGTGTGTACATCATCATCACAGACTATTAATTCATCTCCGCTGGAATCCGCCATTAGAGAAGTGTCAGTACTTGGATGTATTTGCCGGTGAGGGCCTTCCTGGTGGAAGATGTAGTTCATTTTGATGAACATCATCTTTTCCACATTTTTAGGAAGCAACCTCCTACGTCGATCACTGACAAGGTTTCCGGCTGTGCTGAAAACTCTTTCTGAGTACACACTGGAGGGTGGGCAGCTTAGGTATTGCAAAGCAAGTTTGCACATGAGTTTTCAAATGGCTTGTTTATCCTCCCAGTATGGAAAGGGACTGTCTGACATTTCGATTTCAATGAACTATTGAATATAATCCTCCACCATCCTTTGCATGTTAACAGTAGGATCGGATGGAGTTATGGCCGAGGTCACACGTTTTTTTGCTAAAATCTTTCAAACCAAATCAGATGTCAAACTGTTGTGGTCTGCCACCTGCATCCCTGCTTCTCTTTGGAAAGTGCAATTTCTTACGAGCAGCTGGTGCCTTAGAAACTGAAGGAGGAGACGTCGTCAAGCCAAGGACCAGTTCAGCGGTCAACTTGCTGACCAAGAGCTCCTTGCATCTGTTCAGATCTCGGTCATTTGGAAGCAAAGAATCGACATAGGTCTTAAACCTAGGATCAAGCACAGTCGCCAAAACATAGTGATCCGACTTCAAGATTTTAATAACTCTTGGATCATTGCGAAGCGAATTAAGTACTTGATCTACAAGGACAACATACTTTGCGTAATTGCTTTCTTTCATCTCCTCCTTCAGTTTGTCAAGCTGCTTTTCCACAAGTCGAATTAAGGGAATGACTTGGCTCACTTCACATGTCACAACTTCAAATGGTTTCAGCACCTTGCACAGCACAGAAAGGATTCTCCACTGGGCAAGACTGACATACATTCCACCTCCTTTCCCAATGTCATGGCTTGTGCAATACGCTTGTATGGCTTTACCCTGTTCCTCCATCCTCCACCTTGTTAACACCACATGCTTAAGTTGGTGACAGGGCAACTTAAATCGTTCTTGGAGCTGCTGCAATCTCCTACATGCTGTGGCAAAATGCCGGAAATGTACCGAAATTTTAAGGGCCACCAAAAGCATCTCCTGCACCTCACGGTTATTTTTCAAGAAGCTCTGCACCGCCAAGTTTATTGTGTGAGCAAAACAGGGAATGTGATGGAATTCACCCAGCTGTAATGCTCGCACAATATCAGAAATGACATATCCTGGGGAGAGTCCAAGTGGTATAAGCCATGTATCAATGACATCCCTTAGTTTTCGTAACAAATTATCAGCTGTATGCCTGTTAGTGAAGCTGGTTATACAAAGAGTGGCCTGCCTGTGAGAAATGTTATGTAGTGGTGTACATGCTGCTGCTGTTCCTGCTGGTGAAGGCGAATGACCAACCCAGTGGGCTGTCACAGTCATATAGTCTTTGGTTTGCCCACTTTCACTTGTCCACATATCTGTGGTTAAGTGTAAAATGGGTAGAATGGCATTTTTGAGCCCAATTACTACATTTTTACGAACTTTATGGTACAGTTGAAGAATAGCTTTTCTTGAAAAACAGTGTCGCGATTGAATTTTGTAACGGGGACACAAAACCTCAATTAACTGTGAAAAACTAGCTGTGTTTATAGTGGATATTGGACGCAGATCTAACACTGGCATAGTCGCCATGGCGTCTGTGATCCTCTTTGCGACTGGGTGACTGCTGTCATACTTGCTTCCTCTAGCAAAAAATTGTTCAACAGTTAATTGTTGTAAAGTACTAGTGGTCTTCTTCTTGGGCTGCTTATGGGAGGCTACACAAATATCCCCCTCATCCTCTTCCAATTCCAAAGTGGCATCCTCAATTGGTGTATCATCGCTACACTCGTTCTGTTCAGGCACACATCAGCAGAAATGCTAATAGGTGCCTTCTTTATGGGTACACTATCAGAATGGTCACGATTACACATACCACTGGTGCATGGACTCTCCTCAGGGATTGGTGTCATTTCTGAATCTGAGCATACATTTTCCTCTAAAGCCTTACTGTTTTTTTTCAGCTCTGCTTTTACATGTAACAGTAGTTGTGCACCACTTTTGGACTCCAGATTACTAGGTCTTACTTGGTCACGAGTGACCTTACAAGAAGAAGCCTCAGTAACAATTTTAGATCTCGCACTCATAGAAAAAGGCGAAGGCCACTGCGTGTGTAGAATGTCATGTTGGCAAAAAAAATTTTATCGGCAGTTTACTTTTCCTGGATTACAGCTATTTTTCTCTTCAACACGGTAAAAGGTGTTTTTTTTGTTTGTTTTTTTCCCTGACTTCAAAAGACTATGTACTTTTACATAGGCTTTACCAGATGATGTACAGGGATAACTATCATCAGGACTGGTGCCAGCAGCTGCTTGCTGCTCCTGCTCTTCTGTACTGCTGTGAATCCATTTTGATAACACCGTACACTCAGTAATGCAAATTCAGAAAAAAGAGTGCAATGACTGGTATATTAGGATTTCAGCAATGACCAACGCAGCTCTTCTATAAGGGTGTATATCAGACCCTACACTTTGTAGTGCAAATTTAGAATACAAGAGTGCAATGACTGGTATATTAGGATTTCAGCAACGACAAATTCAGCAATGGAGCTTTCTCTAACACTGCTACCACCCTCCTCTTTCTCTTCTATCACTTTGCCTGCCAAACTGCTCTATACTCTGTCCTACCCCTTCTCTGTCCCTCTCTCAAATGGTGCCAGATCGCGGTGGAGGGTGGTATTTATAGATTCCAAAACTTGCGAGATCCGATGAAGTCACAATGACGTTTTGCCTCGTTTTGGAATCCGAATAGGTGCGAGAGTACTCGGAAGCCCAAAGTTTGGGTCGGTTCGGTTTTCACAAAATCGAGCCCGCCCATCTCTAGACTTGAGCACACAATGTAGGTCTCTGAGGAAATTGCCTTATCGCATTGATACGTGTAAGACATGTGCTAGCAGTGTCAGACTGGCCCAGCGGGCTACCGATAAACCCACCGGTAGGCCCGGCTACCTTTACGGCCACACCCCCTTTTACCCATGGGTGGAGCTTACCTGGAGGCCCCCATGAGAACCCAGCGTCCCCGCTGCTCAATTGCGATCGCAGCTGCGATCATGTGACCCGCCCCATCCCCCTGTCAGCTGATCTTCCCGCCTGCCGCCGCCGCTGAAGAAGAGAGAAGGAGCAGAGAGCCTGCAGCAAGCAAGATATCGGTAAGTATATTTTTTATCCATTTGTGGCATAACATTGGGGGCACTATGTGGCATAACATTGGGGGCACTATGTGGCATAACATTTGGGACACAATGTGGCATAACATTGGGGGCACTATCTGGCATAACATTTGGGGCACTATGTGGCATAACATTTGGGGCACTATGTGGCATAACATTGGGGGCTCTATGTGGCATAACATTGGGGGCACTATGTGGCATAACATTTGGGGCACTTTGTGGCATAACATTGGGGGCTCTATGTGGCATAACATTGGGGGCACTATGTGGCATAACATTTGGGGGCACTACTGTGTGGCATAACATTGGGGGCACTATGTGGCATAACATTGTTTTGGGGTGCTACTATGTGGCATAACATTTGGGGGCACTACTGGGTGGCATAACATTGGGGGCACTATGTGGCATAACATTGTTTTGGGGGTGCTTCTGTGTGGCATTACATTGTTTTGGGGCACTACTATGTGGCAGGCATAGGGGGGCTGCATATCTATACTAAACTATAAGGGGGCTGCCTATGCTAGACTATAGTGAGGGGGGGCTGCACAGAGAACACTATAGGGAGGGGGTGATGGGACCTTTAATGCTGAGTTGGTTTGGGTCTATAACTGAATGTGGGTGCTGTTTATTTAATGGCAGGGATGGTTGACGTTTCTAAATGTACCCATTATTTTTTCCAAATAGGGCCGGCCCTCAACATTCCAGGATCCAGACAAGCCGCAACTAAAGAAACCAGCAGCCACAGGTGTTAAAAGTGACAACAGGTAGGACAGTCTGTCAAATGATCTGAGTCTAGTGCAGGCTTGGCTAACATGTGGTACTCCAGGTGTTGTGAAACTATAAGTCCCAGCATACCCTTCCAGCAATAAGCTTCTATATATTGGCAAAGAATGCTGGGGTTTGTAGTTTCACAACACCTGGAGTGCCACAGGTTGGCCAATCCTGGCATAGTGGGACAATCCTGATTTTTGGTGACTGTTCTGCCCAATCTAAAGGGCAGGTCAACACTGTGTACTCTTTATACACACACTGCATTCTTTACATACTACACTATGGTGCTAGCTGTCCTTCGTGGACTGACCACTCCCACTCTAGTGTCTGGTCCCGCCTCTATGATGGCGGACCACACCCCCTTTGGTCGGCCCCCTAGTGTTGCATTCCCCGGTGGGCTGTTCATGCCCCAGTCCGACACTGTGTGCTACATATTTATTTGACTTTCTGAACTTGATGCTTTGATCACGATTTCAAGGTTTCAGCTCTTGAAGAGCTGAATTATCTACAGGGATAGCCTATTCACGTTTATATCATCACATTCGAATCCGAACTTCAGCTGCTCGGAGTTCTTCAAGGACGGAACTGAGAGTTAGACGTGGCTTTCAGATCCTGTATCAGTGCCGTTCATATGTGCAGCACAGATTTACACTGGTTTTACTTATGGTGCAAACAAACACAAAATAGCTTTCGGCGCTTGATAGGCTGTGGTTGGGATCACCAATCGCAAGGGGTCTGCAATGTCCCCAAAACAATAATTTTATGAAAAACACAAATGCAATGGAAAACCTAAACCACAAAAATACATACACTGCGGATATATAGTATTGTAATTTATTACTATATAAAATGTATATGAATATAAAAACACACAAATATACAGAAAATATTATACACCATAAAAAGTTATGCCACCTGTGTCATGTACTACAACCCATAATTGCAACCACATAGGTATAGATTGGCTTAATTAATCAAGCTGAAAAAAATATAGATACACAGAAGCGTTTATAGTTGCCAATCAATAAAGGAGCTCAATTTAGCTCTCAGCACAGACAAGCTCAGTATGCCACTGCACAGATTATAGCCCAATATTCATAATATATTAACTGTATAGGCCGGAGTAAGTGGAGTTTTCCACTTTTTTTCCCTGAAAGATAACATATTGGAGGACGTTTTTTCATCTTAATTAATTAATTAAGCCAATCTATATATAAGATATTGTTTAAATTGATAAATTGCAGTTTGTGTAACATAAACACAAAGCGCTCTAGGTGGAGAAAATAACGTACATTTTTTTTTTAATTGTATAGTTAATGCATTCTTGTCACGCTGGATACCTTTACCCAAATTGATGACCCCAAATTGA